>NC_134240.1:122426373-123083873 GCF_965152275.1 Natator depressus | reverse complement strand
GCCCCGCGGCTGCCCGCTCTGATGGCTCCTCCTCTACAGGCCAGGACGAAGCCAGCAGCCTGGAGGTGACGTGGCCAGATGGCAGGGTCGTGGCCCGGGCTGTGGCCAGCAGCGAGACCAACTCGGTGCTGGAGATCCCCTACCCCCAGGGTGCTGAGGGGCAGCTCCCGCCCGCCTCGCTGGAGGTGAGTGCCATGCAGCGCACCTGGCACGGAGTGGGGCAGGGCCGGGCCAGGGGCACCTCCCAGAGGCAGGGCGGGGGACATGGCACAAGGAGCCGACAGGACGCAGACACCCGCTTGGATGGGACAGGCCAAGGGACATGGTGCCTCTGGCCTCACCCAGGCAGGCAAGGCCCAGCCACCCCTGCCAGCTGCCCTGCCCTGTGCGACGCCGTCCCTGGTGTGCGGGCTCCAGAGCGCTGGGGAGTCAGTGCCCCGTGCCCCCTGCCTGGCTGCAGACAGGGTGGGCCCTGAGCCTGCCCCTCACTGACCAGTGCCCAGCAGGGGGAGCTGGGGGGCCTGGGGCAGCCGCTCCCCACACTAATTCCAGCCCCCCGGGTCTCTGCTTCTCCCCTTGATGCAGTGCGGCCAGGGATTCTCCCAGCACGAGAACGGACGCTGTGTTGGTGAGTCGCTGCTTGTGAGGCGCCCGCGGGAGGGGCTGTGCCAGGCAGGAGCCACAGGATCGCTCTGGCTGGGTGGCAGGCAGGCGCGGGGACTTGGGCTGTGGCATGGCCAGGGGGAGGGGCTGTGTGCCAGGGCATTTCTGGGCTGGTTACTTGGCAGGGGGGCTGCAGCCTGGCGGGGGCGGGGGGTGGCTGTAGGGCAAAGATTTGCTGCAGGGCTGCAGCCTGGCCGGCCTGGGGGCTGCACCCTGGGGGCGCTGGGGCCCCAGCCATGGGGGCTGTTGTGTCTGGGCAGGTGGGGAGCCGTAGCGCCTTCCCCGGAGCCCAGGGCTCACGCTGTGCCCTGTCCACTTCCAGACACGGACGAGTGTGCCGCGTTCCCCTTCGTGTGCCCCAGGGAAAAGCCGGTCTGCGTCAACACGTACGGCGGGTACCGGTGCCGCAGCAACCGGCGCTGCAGCCGGGGCTTCGAGCCCAGCGAGGACGGCACGGCCTGCGTGGGTGAGTGCCACGGCGGGGGGAGAGCCAGGCCAGCCCCTGCCCAGGGGCGGTTCAAGTCCCAGGTCGCTCTGGGGAGCCTGGGTACCTGTTTCAAGGTGTTTCGGCGCCCCCCGCAGGCCACGTGAAGCTGCCCGTGCTCCTGGAGCTGGTCCAAGCACAGAGCTCCCAGCCCCATGGCAGGGCTGGCCCCGACCCGCCTCTGCCCCAACTGCCTGCCACTGACCCTCCCTCCCCTCCTCTCTGTCTCTCCTTCTCTGTGCAGCGCAAGTGGCCTTTTTCGGTGGATACCCCTCTGCAGGGAGCCGGCTCTGGGCCTGGCGCCCCCCAAACCCCCTCCTCCCACTGGGCCTCGGACTCTGCCTTCACTTCTATGCACTTTGACCTTTGCCAATGACCTGTGTATATGGACTGGACGGTCTCTCTGCCTCTCTCCGCCTCTCCGTCCTCCTGTCTCTCTGCCCCTTTCCCCCACCCCGTCCAATGCCCCTCGAAGCCCTGGCAGTGCGGCGGCCATCTTTGAGAAGGGCACGGAGCCGCCCGGGCCACAGCAGCGACCGCGCTGGAGGCAGAGCCACGTGCCAATCACCCCTCGCCTGTTTTCTGAGAAAACAGACAGGGAGGCGCCCTGTGACCCCGTCAGCGCCCCCGTCGTGGGAGCTTGCCCTTAACAGAGATGGATGCTCAGTCGAATCGATTCCGTAGCATGTGCCTGCTGGTTTGGCCTGCAAGGTTTGCCTCACCTGGCCCCTCTCTGGGCCACGGAGGATGCACCCGGCCCCGCTCGCTGTGGGGGAGACGCCCCCCGCTGTGTTTTCTAGCGTATTGACCCCACTGTCTGGAGTTGGACCCGGCTCAGTCTTCCAGCCCCTCCCCAGGGAAGCGACCCAATAAACTCTATCCTGTCTATTTGCACCTGCCTGCTGAGTTGCTTGTGGGGGCCATGCCCTGGCCTGGGGGCCCTGTTGGCTCCAAGCTCGGCCGAGGGCGGGGGAGGGGCTGAGGGCGGGCGCCAGCGCCCTGGGTGCCTGGGGCCTGGGCTGAGGCCGGGTCATGGTGTGGGGCTGCATGGGGTGCAGGTGGCGCATGAGAGCGCTGTCCCCCCACCCCTTGTGCTAGGAGGTCGTACCCCCTCTCGCGCCCCGGCAGGACCCCTCGCTGCTCCGCCTATGGGATGGGTACGCAGGTCCCAGGGCCCCGATTTCTGGTCCCCGGGAGAGTGACTGGCTCTTTCTCCACCAAGCGGGGCTAGCGCCCTGCTGGCTTGGGGCCCGGTCCCCTGGCTCTGCGCGTGCGGGGGCCTGGGGCCCGGGCAGGGTCCGAGAGCCGTGGGGAAGGGGATGGAGGGGGGCGGGAGCAGGAGGGTGGGCGTCGGACTCAGCTGTACCGGTCCCAGCTGACACGAGCCAGCCGCTGCCGTGCATGGGGCTGAGAGCTCGTCGTGCTGCCCAGCTTGCCCACGGCGTCGGCACCCATGTGCGGGTGGGTGCTACGGGCTGCCTCCAGCCCCATTAGCTCCTGCTGGGGTGGGGCTGGTGGAACGGGGCTGGGGAGAGCTGGGGCAGCCCAGGAGGCTGGCAGGGCTGGGGCAACCAGGGAGCGGCAGGGTGGGGTCAATCAGGGGCCCCTACAGGACATCTGTAACACCCCACCCCAGCTGTTCTGCACTGGGGGGGCGGAGGAGGTGTGACAGTCCTGTGACCCCGTCTCAGCCAATCAGCTTTTGGCTCCCGAAATGAATGAGCCGCTCCGGTTTGAAGGGCGATTGGTTGGAAAGGGCGGTCACATGCCTGTCTCGGCCAAGGCACAGTTCGGCAGCCTGCGGGTCCCCGGGAAGTGTGAGGCTCAGGGGGCGGGGCTTGCTGGAGCTCCGCCCAGTGACCCCCGCTCTCTCCCTGTGCTCCCCCAGACACTGACGAATGTGCCCGGGGGCTGCATGACTGCAGCCAGCTCTGCACCGACACCCGGGGGGCCTTCGCAGGGTCGGCTGGAGCCGGGCCCCAGGCCGGGGGCAGGCGGGGCTGGGCCAGGAGCGGGATAGCAGCAGGCAGCTGGGCCCGGGGAAGGGGCTGCCCCCCCATTGTCCCAGGCTGGAGGGCAGAGCGGCCTGGAGGCTGCGGCAGCGCAGGGGTTAATTCGGACAAGGTGCCCAGGGAGCCCGTGCGTGGCCGGGACTGGCACAGGCAGGGCATCTGCGGGCCCCCCCGGCGCGGCTGTCTCTGCCCGGCCCCCTGCCCGGGCGTCACACAGAGCTTGACACCGCCTCCCTGATCCCGCCCAGCAGCCCCCGGGCCTGGCCCGCAGGCGAGGGAGCCCGGTGCCCGTGGCCCTCCTGGGCTCAGTGGGGTGACGCCCTCCCCTTCCCTTTCAGACGTGGACGAGTGCCAGGAGCAGCCGGGCCTGTGCGACCACGTCTGCCACAATGAGCAGGGCTCCTGCCACTGCCACCGTGGCGTCTCCCTGGGCCCCGACCAGCACCACTGCCTGCCCCTCTAGCCCAGGGCTGCCCCACACCCAGGGCAAGCCCTAGCCCAGGGCTGCCCCCTGCCCCACACCAGGGTGAAGCCCCCTCTCCCCCGCACTGATTTTCCCATGTGATTTCCTGCCCCCTTGTTCTTTGGCACTCTGGGTACTGCCCGCCCAGCCATGCCCTGGCCCCCGCTGTCACCCCCACTCTTGGCCCCTTTCCCCTTCTCCTGAATGTGCCCCCCCTTCCCCACGCCCCCAGTCTCTTCTGTCACCGCCTGTTGGATTTGTGTTCCTGAGCACCCCCTCCCCAGGTGGCGCAGTGTGTGCTGGGGGTGCAGGCGCCACTGGATCCAGTAGCGGGGGGCTGTACAGCGCCCTGCACGGACTGCCAGCTGCAGTGCCGCCTTTTACACCAGGTGGGGCCAGGCCCCGCAGCCAGGGGAGCTAGCTCTGGGGAGGAGCAGGATGGAGCGGGGCCCCAGGCAGGGGGGGTTACATCAGCCAGGGGAGGGGGCTGGTTTCCCTGTAGCCTGCTCTGGGCCAGCCCATGTGCCAGCCACACACACACCCAGCTTTGCCCCCAGGGTGCCAGGCCAGGAGAGGCAGGCTCCCCAGCCCTGCGATTGTGGTGTCGGTCCAGACCTGGCCGGCTGCCACCCCCAGGCCAGGAGGGGCCCTGTCCCAGCCAACAGGGCCCCCAGCTGCCAGCTTCCCATGCCCCCTTGACACGGCCCCTGCCCCCTTTATTGTGTGTCCATGGGGGGCAGGGGCCGTTCCCGGTGCTCTGTGCCCCCAGCCTGCCCTCCCAGAGCCCTCTGAGAGCGACATCTGCTCAGCCCTGCCCCGGGCCCCAGCCCCAGCCCCCGTCTGCCCCAGGCCCTGCAGCGCCCACTCTGTGTAGGGCAGACTCGTATCGCCAGATCCAGGGCCCTTCACTTTGGCCTCCGGTATCATCCCGGCCAGGGAACCTCACCTCTCGCCCGCAGCCCCGTTCCCTTCAGCGCCCCTGCCCCTGCCCCACAGGGCCAGGCCTCTCCTCTGTAGCCCCCTCCCTGCCCCCACCAGAGCTGGCCCGGTGAGGCGGGCTGGCTACTAGCCTAGTTCAGCTCACCCCCTGCGGGCCACTGGGTGTGCACCTAGCTCACACGGCCCAGGCAGGACGCGGGGGGCACCTTCCAGGAAAGCTGCCTTGGGGGGGCACCCCGATGGGGCTGATGGGTCACTCCTCCCCCGTCGGTAGGGTCAACACTTTAACCTTTGATGGGGGGCACAAAGCCCCCAGGACATGGCCCCAGCGCTGGGGCCACGCACTCCACACGAGCCCTGGGCTGGGGCGGTTCATGCCGCGGGGAAGCGACAGGCTCATGCAGGGGACGTGCAGGGAAGGGACATGGGGGGCAGGCAGGACGGGGCCGGGCCAGGCAGCTCCCAGGGTGCAAACACCCCTCCTGCAGAGGGGAGCAGGCAGAGAGGCGGGGCTGGGACATAGGGGCTGCAGCAGGCGTGGGGCTGGCCACACCCGCGGGCTCACGGGCTTCAATCCCTTCGGCTGAGGAGGAGTTTGGCGAGTTTGGCAAGAGTTGGTGACCCCCTGGGAGGTGCCGTCACCCCCAGCCCCTCCCTCTCCCCCGCACGTCCACCAGTGTCCCACGTGGGCTCATTCACGCAGGGGAGGGTGACGGTGACCCAGCCATGGCGGATGGTCCCCTCCAAGCCCGGTCTCTGGCCCGAACAGCTGGGCATGGGGAGTGGGAGTTGCAAGCTGGGAGGGGATCGCGGGGATGGGGCAAGGACATGGCCAGGGAACCAGGCTCGCTGGTGGGTCAGGGCGATACAGGGCCGGGCCCAACCTGGAGAGGAAGCTGGTGCCCAGGGCTTTGCCAGCCACAGCAGGGCCGTGCATGCGCCACGTGCCGGGGCTACGCTCACGGCAGCAGGAGCAGTGGCCGGCGGGAGGCTGCTCCGCGCGAGCTGGAGACCCCCCGATCACACTCACCCCGCTGCCCCTCTGCAGCTCCCTCAGCTCCTGGCTTTATGGGAGGGTGAGGCCCCAGGCGGCACTGCCCAGGGCATGGGCTGGGGGGCAAGTCCTGGCTCAGGGCCATTGGCTCTGGGCTGGGCTGGCTGCCGAGGGGCCCCAGGGGGCTCGCCCGAGGCGCCCTCGCCCCGCTCCGGCAGCAGGTCTCCGCGGGGGTCCCCCCAGCGGCCGCCCGCCCCGCCCTGCCGGGGCGCTCAGAACCGGGTGCTCTGGTACCGCAGCCGGCGCAGCTCGGCGAGGCCTTGGTCCCGGCAGTGCAGGTCCCCGCAGGGACTCGCTGCCAGTCACCGGCCCCCCCCGCCCCCGCTGCTGCTGCTGCGGCTGCTGGTGCTGCGGCTGCTGCATCTGTCCTCGTAGATGGAGATCTCGATCTGGGCCCGGGCTAAGGACCGACAGCCGGACAAGGGCTGCTGGGCAGGGGGACGGGCAGGCAGGGCGGTGCCCGTCTCTGCTCCCACTTCTGAGGTCAGCCAGGGCCCTCCAGCCCCTCGCCACCCCGACTGGGGCCTGGTCGTGGGCTCGGGGCAGGGCTGGCGTTGCAGAGAGGGGCCTGTCTGCGGCAGCCATACGCACCACTGTAAGAGCATCACGCTGTGCCCGCGCCCGTCCCGCCAGGCTCATCCATGCCCATCTTCCCTGCCCCATGCCCACCCGCCCAGCCAGCCCAGGAGGATACGACCCGCATGCCCCGCTCCACAGGGTCGGTGAGCAGCAGGCCCCGTGGCGCGTAGACCTGCTCATTCTGCTCCTGGATGTACTTGGAGATCTTCTTCAGCACCTGCGAGGGCAAAGGGGACAGCCCGTCAGGGCCCACCGCCCCGGGCACCCAGTCAGCACCCGCAGGCCTGGGCGCACCCAGTGACTCCCTGGCCCGGGGCACCAGCCTGCGTCCCTCCCTGGCAGGGGATCGGGCCCTTTGGCTGTGCTGGCTCTCACTGATGCTAACCAGCACGCCCGCCCCACTGCGCCTGCCCCACAGCAAGAGCCTCTGGGGGCGGGTCACTGCCCCTTTGGGAAAGGAGGAGATCCTGGGGAACAGGGAGCGGGGAGCACAGGCCCACGGTCACAGTCAGGGGCAGAGCTGGGCTAGAACCCAGGCGTCCTGGCTCCCAGCCCCACTCCATTCTAACCACTAGAACCCACTCCCCTCCCAGAGCTGGGCTAGAACCCAGGAGTCCTGGCTGCCAGCCGCCTGCTCAGAGGAGGGGCAATGTCTGAGGGGAAGGCTGGGGCAGAGTCAAACCATCTGCTGGTGATGGCCCAGGGAGAAGAGCTGGCTGGAGCCTGGACCAATAGTGAGATGCCACCCCCAGAGTGCTGGGACCCGGAGAAGCCAGTCTGGGGTTCTGGAGCCAGGGCCAGGCAGCCGGTGAGTCCCAGGGCACACACGGGCCTGAGAGCTGGGGTGCTTGGCAGCAACACCCCTGAGCTGGGCCTTTCCCTGCCCAAGGGGATCCCCAGTGCAGAGCTTTGCTGGGCTGAGTTACCCCCCCGGCACCTGCCCAGACCAGTCACCCCGAGCCCCGCTGCTCTGGGGCTCGCAGGGCTGCCGCCTGGGGGGCACAGGGCCGAGCTTGGGGGCAGTGGCTATTGCAATCTGCGCCCCTTGTGGGGAGGGCAAGCCGGGCCCAGCACCAACCTGATGCCTGTGTGATGAGGGAGTCGTCTGCAGCCCCCAGCCTCCTCTCAGAGCCCGAGGGCCTCAGCCCCCTCACCCCTGTCTGGGTTCCCCACCCAGAGACACAGCCCTGCTCCTGGCCCCAGCTCTGAAGGGGGCACGGACAGGGGTAAGGGGGCTGCCTTTCAGCACCCCCACTATTAAAAGTGTTCCCACGTGTCACAGACTCACAGGTCGTGCCCACTCTTGGCCCCGTGGGGGCAGCCCCCTTCAGTGCGACAGCCCCTCTCAGGGGTCCACTCTCTCTCGGGGGTTAATGCCTGGGGAGGCTCCGGCTGGCTGGCACGGCAGGGTACCCGGGGAGAATTTCCCTTCCGAGCCGCCTGGGGACCCTGCCAGGAAGGAGCGAGGGGGTCACCACAGAGAATAAGGCCGTTGCCCCCCGTGGAACGGGAGGCGGGACCCAGGGGAGCCCAGGCCTGGGGGGTGGGGGGAGGGCACTGCTGGGGCCTGCAATTGTCCCTGCATTTCGCTGGGCTGACCCAGTGGCAGATGGGGGCCCCAGGTGCCGGCCCTACCTTCTCGTAGTGGGTCTCCATGCAGAGGAAGATGAAGTAGGCCGTGGCACAGGCCAGGCACCCCTCCAGGTAGGAGCTGCCCCCGATCTTCTCGGCCTCGGCGTAGAAGCCATTGAGGGTCTTCACTGTCTCCTCAAAGAGCTGCCGCTCGAGCTGGGGCAGAGAAACCCGGGTGAGGGCGTTGGGGGTCACACGGGGCCCCGCCAGCCGGCACTGGGAGCCCCTGCCCACACTCAGCCCATGCCCTGCATCAGCGGCTGGGGCTTCGTGAGCATCCCTGTGAGCTGACCCTGAAGGACCCCACCTGTCCCCCCGACCACAGACAGACCAGCTCAGCTGGTAGGCACTCTGCAGGGACCCAGGGAACAGCCAGCACGGTGCCCCATAGGGAGCCCCTCAGGAGGACAAAGCCCCCCATACACATGCACACAGACACCTGGGCGGGTACCTCCCCACCCCCACGAGTTTGCACACACACACAGATCCAGGGCATATGCACACAGACATTTGGGCACATCCAGGACCTGGCCCAGCGCGAGCCTGGGCAGCTGCCACCAGCCCAGACCCCATGGCTGTGGGTGCAGCTCTCGTCGGGGGATGTGCCAGAGTGGGAATTTTCTGTATTATTTTGTATGAATGCGGTGTGTGCCTCAGTTTCCTCTATGTGCTGCATGGATAGCTAGGTGGTGGGGAAAGGCGGTTACTACGAAGGTGGGGATGGCTCCTGGCTGGCTCAGGTTTGGGGGCCAGGTCACTAGGGGGCCCATGAAGACAATGGCCAACACAACCCCTGGGACATTTGCTACGTGCTGGCTGCTAACGACCCTGGAGCCCCCACTAACCAGGAAGCCAGCCGGGTGTGACCAGCTGGACAAAGGGCTGAGAAAAGTACAGCTGGGGCTGGCCAGGAATTTGAACACAGAGCGGAAGCCGAGGGCGGACACTGCTTGGCTGGGGCTCTGGGGAACCCGAACGGGCCAGGCTGTAACTTCCTGCTCTCGGTGCTACCCAAGGCCTGCCTAGCTCTGTTCCACACCCCTCATAACCCTCCTGCTGTAACCGCGCCGGCTGTGGCCCTGCAGGGGCTGGAGGTGGGGGGCATTGCGCCCCTTGGGGGTCCAAGTCTCTCTCAGGTGGCCGCGCTGGAGGGAGCTCACGGCATGACCCAGGGGTGCTGAAGGCTCGGTCCAAGGGGGCAGTGAAGCCGAGGGGCTTCCCCTAGTGACAGAGTGAGCCCCTGGGAGGATCTGGCTCCCTGAAGGGGGCCTTTGCAGGCTGTTGCTGAGCACCGACCCTGGGGGTTCATGATGGGCGCCATCTGAAGGCTGCACTGGCATCTGTGCTCGCTGGGGGGAGGCCCTTCCCAGAGAGCCACTGGCCGGCCGTGCCCAGGGATCGCAAGTCCACACAGCCTCAGGGCCCCAGGCCCACACCAGGAATAACTGGAGCGGGGGACGGGGCTATGTGACGAAGTGGGGCTGTTCTTAATGTTTCCTCTCGCTGGCTGGGCCTGGGGTCACAGCCCCGCTGAGCCCTGGCCCTGGTCGCTCCCTCCCTGCCCTGGACTCACTTCCCAGCAGCGCCTCTGGACAATGCAGATGACCTGGCTGGCAGCGGGGAGGAGCTGCTAGGCTCAGGCTACCTGCCTGCCTGTAACCAGACCCCTGGGGCTGGGTGGGACAGAGAGATGCTCCCTGCCCCCTTGCCCACCGGAGAAGGGGCTCACGCTGGCTCTGATGCAGTGAGGAAAGCAGCGAGCTCGCTGCCTACCCCCACTGGGACAGCAAGGGCAGCGCTGAGGATGGGGGGAGCTGAGACCCCAGCTGGGGGCGGGGGACACACAGGCAGGGCAGGTCGGCTGCCAACCAGGTTTGCCTGGTCCAGAGGCGCTGCTGGGAAGTGATCCCAGGGCAGGGAGGGAGCGACCAGGGCCAGGGCTCAGCGGGGCTGTGACCCCAGGCCCAGCCCGCGAGAGGAAACGTTAAGAACAGTCTCACTTCGTCACGGGCTGTGACACAGGGCCAGAAAGGGTGAAGCAGCTAGCAGGCTAAATGACCCAAATCCAACCTTTAAAGGCCTCTCAGAGAAGTATGTCAGTGGTGAAAGGGGCCATTCCGGATAACAGCTAACAAAGCCTGGGACGCAGACTGGAGCTGTGAAATGCAGCCTGCATTGTTGGAGGATTGGGGGCGGGTGCTATGGGGGTGTTTCCTTATGCTTTGCTAGATGTCAGCCATGTAAACAGGGGGCTCCTGTCAGTCACCGAGCTATTGAGTCAGAGGTCAAATGGGGATAGTAACATTTAGATCAACCCTGAATGGAATAATGTCACTGGCTGTATTTCGCTTGGAAGTTTGTAGTCAACGGTCTCTGAACTGCTGGGATGGTCACTCGCCTTCTGCTAAGCAATGCAACTCATTACCTGTGTCAGAGTAGCAGCCGTGTTAGTCGGTATTCGCAAAAAGGAAAGGAGGACTTGTGGCACCTTAGAGACGAACCAATTTATTTGAGCATAAGCTTTCGTGAGCTACAGCTCACTTCATCAGCTGCATACTGTGGAAAGTGAGCTGTAGCTCACGAAAGCTCATGCTCAAATAAATTGGTTCGTCTCTAAGGTGCCACAAGTCCTCCTTTCCTTTTTGCGAATACCGACTAACACGGCTGCTACTCTGAAACTTTAGATAAGCTATTACCAACAGGAGAGTGGGTTTCTGTGTGTTGGGGGGGGGGAGAGCAAACCTGGATTTGTGCTGGAAATGGCCCACCTTGATTATCATACACATTGTAAGGAGAGTGGTCACTTTAGATAAGCTATGACCAGCAGGAGAGTGGGGTGGGAGGAGGTATTTTTTTATGCTTTGTGTGTATAAGAAGATCTTCTACACTTTCCACAGTATGCATCCGATGAAGTGAGCTGTAGCTCACGAAAGCTTATGCTCAAATAAATTGGTTAGTCTCTAAGGTGCCACAAGTCCTCCTTTTCTCATTACCTGTGTGTATGCAGGAACTAGGTAATTCTGCTTCCGAGCTGCTACTCTTCACCCAAGGGAGCCCTGGAGCCAGGAGGTGTCTTAGCCTGCCAGAGACCTTTAGAGAGAACTCTTGGGCCCTGGTCTTGTTATCTTCAGATCTGCCTAAGCTTGGCCAGGGGCCCCAGGTCCATTCTGGATCGCCCTGAGATTGGCCTATGACTCATGCCTGAATGTTTAATGCTCCTTTAACCAGGACTCTCTCTCGCTTTTCTTGTAACACCTTTTCGTCTGGTTAATAAGCGGTGGCCGCCAGCGTGCATTTGGCAGGATCTAAGACGCTCATGAGCCTGGTGGGTGATGTGTCTGCTCCTCTGGGACTGGTAGAACTGTTTTTAGGATGAACGAGATTTTCGGGAACCCTCGTGATGTTGGGTGTGGGGTGCGGTGGGAGCCCAAGGCTGGGTCGCTGGAAGGGAGCTGTGTGTTGGCTTCCAGGTAGCCAGTGAGGTGTTGCAGCCGCTGTTTTGTCGCTGGCTTGGTGCATGGAAGTAGCAGAATAACCATCAGTGTGGGGGATTGTCTGCCCCAGCCTGTGCAGTTTGCCCGAACTGAGCCATCTCAGCAGGGACCCCCAGGACTCCAGTCAAAGGGGCCTTTGCCCAAGGCTCTGCCGGGCCCTGCTCTGCCCCCCAACCCCCGTCACCTGCCAGCGCAGCAGGGCACCGCGCTTCCTACCCGGCTGTCCAGCTCCAGGGGGAACTTGGTCTGGAATTGGCAGAGGGTCCCGTCGCTGTAATCCCGCTGCACAAAGACCTTGGTGGCTAGCGAGGCGCTTCGCCGCAGCTCCTGCAGGTCATGGGCCTGGGGGGACAGGGACGCGGCAGGTTACCCGGGGCAGGGACGGGGCGAGGGGGCTGCCGCAGGACTCTGGGGAAGGGAAGGAGGGTCCTGACTCAGAGCAGAGCTCAGGACTGCAGCCCCAGGCTGGGGGGCAAAGACTGGGTGACATACACCATCCCATCCCCCACCCCCTGTACCCCCTCTGCACACCCCCCGTCCCATCCCCCACCCCCCGTACCCCCTCTGCACACACCCCGTCCCATCCCCCACCCCCCGTACCCCCTCTGCACACACCCCGTCCCATCCCCCACTCCCCGTACCCCCTCTGCACACACCCCATCCCATCCCCCGTACCCCCTGTGCACACACGCCGTCCCATCCCCCACCCCCTGTACCCCCTCCACGCACACACCACAGCCCACCCCTGGCCAGTTTAGCACTCAAGGGTCCCTGCACCTGCACAGAGTCACTGTTCCCCAGCGTGGTGCGTTAATGGGCGTCCCCGAGCAGCGCCCTTCGCACGCAGCACTGCGGGGTTAGATTAACAGTGACACTACTGGAGAGGGGGTGACCAGCCGACAACGCTGAAAACTCACAGCTAAAAGGCTACCACTTGGTCTAGCAAGGGCCAGGTCAGTCCCCCTGGCTTCCCGTGGGGGGGACTGACCCGCTCCTGGGGCAGGACTGCGCCCTGCAGCCCAAAGGTGCCAGGCCTTTGTCTTCTTAGTGAAGGCGGGAACTTGGCGTTCTCTGCCCCTTGCTTTCATAGGCCAGGGAGCCTTTGAAGTGGCATCTGCTGACAGTTACCCCTCAGAGCAACAGTTAGCCCAACGGGGAGGGTGGCGACACAGCCACTCCCTGCTCCTTCTGCCCCCCTTGTGTTTGCTCAAATGCAGCTTGTTCTGTTTCCTGCCGTCTCCGCCCCTGCTCTCGCGTGGGCCCTGGTTACCGCGGCCGGTGGGACCCCACAGGCCTGTGCTGAGGACAGACGCGTCCAACACCTGGGTTTGCACGTGTACTGGCAACGTTCCAAGCCAGGGCGGAGTCCTGACGGGCAGGTAATGGGGCTGCGACCTTTCCCCAGGCTGTTCCTGACCAGTGAGTTATTCGTTTTCAAATGACCCCTCACGAGGCACATTTTGTACAAAGATTGTTACACTGGTGTGTAGAGTGTGAATCCGTGGGTGCTGTCACACACACTCATGCCCTGATTCCCGCCCCCATACCTCCTGGTGACAAAATGGGAATGTTCTGTAATCATTTTCTGATGGCTCTGTGTGCCTCAGTTTCCCTGTATGCTGCAGGGGTACCCGGCGGGGTAGAGAGGGTTGTTTGCATTCTGCAGCGGCTCAGAGACACAGGTGTGGCTGGTGTCCAGCTCTCTGGGGCCTTAGGTCCAAGATCAGGAGCTCTTGAGAAGACTGGCAAATCCAATCATCTGGACACAAACCCCTAGCAAGCAAGTAAGTCCCCAGAGGCGTGGACTTCCCGCCTCTCCGAGGGGGGCTGCACCGCATCCCCCGAGCTGGGGAACAAAGGCATGGGGGTGAGGTGGGAGTTAAGTGGTGGCTATGGGAAGCAGTCGGGACACCTGACCTGGGACAAAGAGAGGTCAGAGGGACGGAGGTTGGGCTCTGTGCTGAGCAGGATGGACTAGGCTGTCACTTCCTTTTCTCTGGGCTAACCAAGGACTTCCTGTGCTGTGTCCAGGCCACTAATAAACCCCATGTGTCCCTGCAGCCGCTGGCGCAGGGAGGTGCCTGGCTCCCGAAGCCTGGACAAGTGTCCCTCAGGGTCTGTCCCAGCTGAACTCGCTGCATGGAGTTCATGGGGTGCAGCAGGCGGCCCAAAGGCACAGCGTCCAGCCGAAGGAGACAGGGAAGCCGAGTGGCCCACCCTGGGGGAAGGAAGAGTGGGACCCCCAGGGGCCTGGCCCACTGACGGGCTCCCAGAGACTCTTCCAAAGCCGGGGCTGTAGCACTGGTCCTGTGGCTCCATGACCAACGCGCATCCTCTGTGTCAACTAACCATCCCTGTGCCCCACCATGGCCCACGGGCCGGCCTTGGCACTTGGGAAGGGCTCGGTGCTTTCCCAGAGCACTTAGCTGGGGTGGCTCCTTCCCCCTGTTTCTGGTGCACAAGCCTTTCCTCCAGCCCAGAGTGAGCAGAGACCACTCCTCCCTACCAGCTGGTGCCCCTGCAGCCAGACTCCCACCCCCACTGTACGGGGAGCGAGCAGCACTCAGGGGCTCAGTGCCCCCCCAGCGCCCCTCCATCCTCTACTGCCCCTTGCAGACACAGCCCTAGCCCCAGCTTGGGGAGGGGGCTGGATCTTGCAGGGTGTCTTTGAGGTGCTCCTGTCTCCTGGCTAAGGGGTCAGCATTGGGGGAAGGAGCTGGCCTCAGCCTGGATGCTGCTCCCCCTCCTGGAAGAGACCCCCCAGCTCCATGGCCAGGCCTGGGACCAGCAAGGGGGAAACACTCACTCCGCAAGCCAGGGGCAAGGACAGCCCATCTATGACAAAGTGGGAGTTTTCTGTAATATTTAATATCCCTATGTGCCTCAGTTTTCCTCTATGCTTCGCATGGCTCCCCATGGGGGAAAGGGCTCCATTTGCTCCCAGGGCAGACGACAGCTGTTGATGCGAGCAGACAGCGGGTCACTGAATGGCCTGGTCGTGGCCGACCCACAAGTGAAAATGTGAGCAGACCTTGGAAACCCCGGTGGGCAGAACGCCAGCACCCAGGAGCCCAGAGACCCTGGAGTGAGGAGCCTGTGCCCTCAGCGTGGCCCTGCCGGAGGGGGGCAGCAGGGACTAATGGGGGCTCTGGGAGAGGCTGGGGCTCTCTGCTGGGCCTGGCGAAGGCCAGCAGAGACAGCGCCTGGGACTGGAGCTCACACGGCTCGGCTGGGGGATTGAGCTGGCTGCACCAGACGCTGCTCCCCGTGCTCTGGGCTCCCTGGGGCCAAGCATCGAATAACCCCGCCCGTTCTGCCAGCGCGGGGCGAGCGTCACTGCAGATGCTGCGTGAGGTGCTTTAATCCCTGTAGAGCGGACGAGTGTCCCCCCAGGGCCTGGCTCGGCGGGACTGGCTGGGCAGAGCTCACGGTGGGGAACGGGGGGTTGGAGCCCCGGAGGTCCAGCCGAAGGAGGTGGTGAAGCCCCAGGGCTGACCCTGGAGGAAGAGGGAGACCCCTCAGGGTCCGGCCCACTGACGGGCTCCTCCCAGAGACTGGGCCAAAGCTGGGGCATAGCACCCAGCAGTGACACCTGCATAAGAATGCCCCTCTCACCCCTGCCCCCCCCACCCCGCTGCCCCGGCCCTGACTCAGGCCCCTCTCACCCCTTCCCCCCCACCTGCTTCCCCGGCCTTGACTCAGGCCCCTCTCACCCCTGCCCCCCCCCGCTGCCCCGGCCTTGACTCAGGCCCCTCTCACCCCTGCCCCCCCGACCCCGTTGCCCCGGCCCTGACTCAGGCCCCTCTCACCCCTGCCCCCCCACCTGCTTCCCCGGCCTTGACTCAGGCCCCTCTCACCCCTGCCCCCCCACCTGCTTCCCCGGCCTTGACTCAGGCCCCTCTCACCCCTGCCCCCCCCCGCTGCCCCGGCCTTGACTCAGGCCCCTCTCACCCCTGCCCCCCCCGCTGCCCCGGCCTTGACTCAGGCCCCTCTCAACCCTGCCCCCCCCACCCCACTGCCCCGGCCTTGACTCAGGCCCCTCTCAACCCTGCCCCCTTCCCCACCTGCTTCCCCGGCCTTGACTCAGGCCCCTCTCACCCCTGCCCTCTGCCCCTCCCCCGCCGCTGCCCCGGCCTTGACTCAGGCCCCTCTACCCCAACTCTGCCCCCTGCCACTCTCCCCCACTGCCCCGACCTTGACTCAGGCCCCTCTCACCCCTGCCCCCCTCGCTGCCCTGGCCTTGACTCAGGCCCCTCTCAACGCTGCCCCCCCCCGCTGCTCCGGCCTTGACACAGGCCCCTCTCAACCTTGCCCCCCCCCCGCTGCCCCAGCCTTGACTCAGGCCCCTCTATCCTCATATTGCCCCTGCCCCCAATACTGCCCCTCGTGCCCCCAGCCCAGACACTGCCCCACATCCCCTCCACTGACTGTCCCCCCCTCCACCCATCAGACCCAGCTGACACCCCCTCCCCAGCTGAGCTGTGACCCAGAGAGGCAGGGAGCCCACTGGGATTTGGCTCTTGCTGTGGATTCTCTGTGGAAGGCGCCGGGACGCCCCAGGGATGGGTGCAGGACAACAGCCGGAATTGGGAAGGGAGGGAGTGGGGGCCAAAGAGAGCAGCCCATGGGGGGCTGTGCCGACCCCATCTCCCTCGTGCCCGCACGTGGCTCCAGCCCATTGGGCCGGGCAGGTGGTGCACAGGTCGCAGGGTGTCGCGAAGGCAGCACCAGCTGGGCTGGGCAATGGGCTGCCGGCTCCACTGCGGGAGTGCAAGGAAACAGGCACCTCGCCACAGCGCACACGAGGACCAGCTCCGGGCAGCCCCGGGATGCCCCCCAGCTCCGGGCAGCCCCGGGACGCCCCCCAGCTCCGGGCAGCCCCTGGACCCACCCCCCAGCTCCGGGCAGCCCCTGGGACCCCCCCCAGCTCCGGGCAGCCCCTGGGACCCCCCCCAGCTCCGGGCAGCCCAGGGACCCCCCCCAGCTCCGGGCAGCCCCTGGACCCACCCCCCAGCTCCGGGCAGCCCCTGGGACCCGCCCCAGCTCCGGGCAGCCCAGGGACCCCCCCCAGCTCCGGGCAGCCCCTGGGACAAGATGCAGGTTTGCTCAGGGACAAGCCGGCCCGGTCCTCTGAGCCGCCAGGCTGCAGCCGGGAGCCGCCACGCAGCCCTCGCCGGCCGGGTGTCCCGTGTCGGCAGCCCCCCGCCCCCGGTCCGGAGCCCGGGGACCTCGCCCGGCCTGCGCCCCCCGCTCCCCGCCCCCACCCCGGCTGCGGCCCCCGCCCCCCTGCAGCCCCCCGCTCCCGCCCCCCCTCCCGGCCTGTGCCCCCCGCTCCCCCCGGCTGCGCCCCCGCCCCCCTGCAGCCCCCCGCTCCCCCGCCTCCCCTCCCGGCCTGTGCCCCCCGCCCCCCAGGCTGCGCCCCCCGCTCACCTCGCTGGCCATGGCGGGGCGCGGGCCCGGCGGGCTCTGTCCCTGGTGCTGAAGCCGCTTCTCGGCGCCCGGAGCCCGGAGCGAGGCGCAGAACCGGGGCTGAGCCTGCGCGGCGCGGCCCGGATGCTGGGAACAGGGGCTGGGGGCGGGGGGGGCGGAGCCCGGCGCTGGGGGGAGCCCGGGGGGGGCGGATCCCGGAGTTGGGGGGAGCCCGGGGGGGGCGGATCCCGGCGCTGGGGGGGAGCCGAGGGGGGGGCGGATCCCAGCGCTGGGGGGATCCCGGGGGGGGCGGATCCCGGCGCTGGGGGGAGCCCGGTCCGCCTCGTGCACTGCTGGCGCGGGGGGGCTCGGCGGGTCGGAGCAGCGGGGCGGGGAGCCCCGGCCTGGCAGGGCCCCTGCAACCCGGGGAGGCGCCTCCTGGGCGCTGCCCCACGGCAGCTGGGAGCGGGGGCAGAGCCCAGTGGCTGCATGAGCCTGGGGTGTCCGGGCATTGCCCCCCCCAAGGGCACAGACCCACCGTGGGGAGGGGGAATAACCATCTCGCGCCCTGCCTGCCCCCCGCCGTGGCCCCGGGGTCCTGGCTTGCAGGGCCTGGCTGGGAAATGGTGGAGCAAAGCCCCTCCGGGCCGGCCTCACCTCAGGCCCCGGCACAAGCTCCCCGCATGGCCTGGCTGGCGGGTGCGGGGGTCGGGGCTCAGGAGCAAAGTCCTAGCCACTGGATTTGCCATTGTCTCCTCAGACGCTCCACCTGTGGGACCGAAGGGCCAGAGAGCTGGGCGGGCGCCGGTCACATCTGTGGCTCTGAGCCGCTGCAGAGAACCCCCCTTTCTACCCACTAGGGAGCCCTGCAGCACATTGGGGAAACTGAGGCACGCACAGGCTTCATCCAAATATTACAAACAATTCCCACTTGGTCACAGCTGGTATCTGTGAGGGCTTCCACCACAGTGCCGGGGCCTGCTGCGTACCCAGGTCACTACGGCAGAGGTGCAGGACCCGCCTGCCTGTCCATCTGTCCCTCCAGGTACATGCATGGCCCCCATCACTGGCATGTCTCCATGCCCCCCCCCGCCTGCCCCCAGCCCAGGTGGGTGCCGTTCCGCATGCTGTGGTGTCCTTCAGCCAGTGTGCGGTGCCCACGTCTCGCTCCGGGGCTGGCCTCGCAGGCGCTGCGCTGGGTGCCTGGAGTTCCCCTGGGCGTGACAGTGCAACGGCATCTCTCGCCGGGCACCGCGGGGTGGGAGCTGTTTACAGCCGCTGCTGTTTGACCAGCGGCCCTGGGAGCCTGGCCTGTGCGGCTTGGACCAGCCAGTAAAGGACCCAACCCCGTGCTGGCTCCCGCACCACTAATGGCCAATAGGCCTTGTGTTCACAAGGGGCTGCACGGACTCGTGTTCCTGCTGTGGGCAGGGTGAGCTTCTTGCCCTGGGGACAGCCTGCTCGCAGAGAGGAGCCTCCCCCAGAGTCCTGCCTGGCAGGGAGCAGTTCCAGAGCATCGCCCGGGGACAGGGCGGTACCAGCTTTTACTAGCCCAGCACAGACCTGGAGAAGAGCTCTGGGTAAGCGTGAAAGCCTCTCACTCAGCATCAGGGGTTGGCCAATAACCGATATTCCTCACCCACCTGGTCTCGCTAACATTGACAAAGCACATCAGCGCGTGCTATGCTGGCATGGGCACCATGACTCCTGGCTCCTATGGCTGTGGGGGCTCCTGGTGCCAGTGGATACAGCGGCTGCCGTGGAAGCCCAGTGCCTACGGCTGCAGCAGGCTCCTGGCACCCACAGCTGTGGCTCATGGCCTGGCACTACCAGCTCCAGCTCCCATCCACGCCAGTCTGTGAATGGATGAGCTGGGAGAACCCTGCCCTTGGCTCCAACCCCAGAGGGACCCTGGGAGAGAAGGCACCAGCTCCTCATGCTTCTTGCACTGCTATTGTTCAGCGGCTGGGCCCGCTGGGCAGGGAACCTGAACCCTGGGTCAGCGTCACCTGCTCCATATCTCCCCCTTTACCAGCCTGGTCTGCCACAGGAACCGCGCCCAGCACTGCAAGGGCGCCGGGTCCCCGTTAGGCACCTAATTATGCACCCAGGGTTTGAGACATGCCCAGCCCAGTGGGTAAACAGTGCAAAGCTGCCCCCAGCTGTGGGCGCTGACTAACCTGGCCCCAGAACTCACCCTGGTGTTGCAGACAAACGGGGCTTAGCGCCAGTGACAAGCGTCCCCTGCGGGCTGCGAGCTGCCCTGGGGCCTGCGGGCATGCGAGAGCTGACAGCAGTGCTCAGGTCTGCAGGAGGCCTCTCGCTGCGGCACCAAGTGATTTATACAATGGGCTTGTCAGCCTGTCGGTCACTGCGGGGTCACAGCTGCCGGCTGCCCAAGGTCTTCGCTGTGCTGCAGGCCTGAGGCTCCTCCAAGTGCCAGGGACTGTCACAGAGCTGAGCAAAAACAGGGCAGGGCCTGGACCATGTCTCCTCCCGGCCACACCGGCCAGGGCCATCACCAGCTATGGAGCTGTGCTCACACCATTCACAGCGGCGTGCCACATCGCTGCCTTGTTCCCCCCCACCCCCGCCAGCGCTGCAAAGCCAGGACCCCTGTGTATAGCCTGGACCCCACAGCTCCCTCAGGGGTCTCTGGGGTGATGAGGCAGAAGCCCTGCTCTTTCCATGGTGGCAGGAGCAGACCCATCCCACTCGCTCCAGCCTGCTCTCTGCTCCCCCATGGAGGGCGTGCTCTGCCCTGGGCTGGCACAGAGCTGCGTGTCGTGGGGCTGGTGCTGCAAATCCAGCCGTTTCATGGCTTCCACGGCCTGGGTCTGATCAATCCAAAGCAGCTCAGTGCGGTCAATGGGGTAATGCTGGGTAGCCCCGCTCAGGATTCCTACTACGAGCGAGTGACACCAGTTGGGACCCTCAGAACAACCGAGGGCCCAGAGACCGCTCAGCTGAGCTCCCCACAGACAGAGCAACCCGGGGCGACCAGCACTTATGGAGCATCCCCCCGCCCCCCATGCCTCCACCAGCGTCTGCCGGGGGGGAGCTGCCCCAGCTTTGCAACAGGGTCTGGCAACCCCCAAGGCTGGAGCATTCAGATGGGCCTGGACAGGCCCAAGCCTGGCGTGTGACTAGAACCCAGCAAGCAGAGGAGGGTAAGGCCTGGCAGGGCAGCATGGGTGGCCCCCAAAGGCCCTGTGGGTGGGGGAAACAACCCCCTGGGAGGCATTAGCCCCTCCCACCCAAAGACACTGAGATAACATCGGGGAGGGGCAGCTGCTGGGAGGGAGAGGGGCTCACAGGGCCCCCCAGCACAGAGCTCTCCAACCTACCTCCCCCACCCCCCTCGCACCCAGCCCTACAGTGTCAAAGCACCTGACAGGGCTCCCATCAGGTCACCCAGGGAGCCCAGCAGAGCCCTCAGCCCACCGGCCTCCCACAAGGCCACACAAGCTGCCCTGGGGTGGGGTGAAGGATTTTGGTGAACACCCCCATGGCGCTGGCACCTCTCCCACTCCAGCCTGCCCCAGGCCATGCCCTTTGCCATGCTGTGCCCCCCTCCACAGGCACGGTGCTGCGTGCGGTTTGTGCAGGGGGCAGGGGCAGGGATCTGGTTCCTCTCCATGTCTAGCTGCTGCAGCCAGGCTTCGGCCACCCCCCGCTCCCTGTGCACGGCGCTGCCACCCGCCCGGAGCCAGGGCCAGACCCAACTCCCTGTGCCCAGATGGGCGCCCCGGTAGCACTGGGCCCTGAGTCCCAGAGCCCGGCCCCTGCCCTGCAGCCCAGAGTGGGGCTTGCAGTGGGGGGACAAGCCCCCAGGCCCCCACACTCATCCCCCAGCAGCCTGGTGGACTGACAGACCCAGTGATCCCCGGGGTCGGGGCCCCACGGCCCCAGCTCCTGCCTCTCCTCCTGTCATCCCCCACGTCAGCAGCAGGCCACCTCCCCCGCCCGGCCGGACGGGATGTGTTGCCATAGCGATGCTGCCCTTGACTGTATGAATAAAGCCCCCCCCCATGGGAGCCAGGAGATCAGCTGCCTCCAGCCCCCCGTGAGGCTCGGCCCCCCAGGGGCAGGGAAGGTGGCTCGTGACTAGGCTGGGAAAGCACCGGTCTGGGTCTGCGGACGCTGCCTGTCTGTGCCCAGCCAGCACTGCCCAGGGCGGCCTAGTCTGCCCCTCGGCCCTGCTGGCCTCCCACAGGGCCCTGAAGTGTTTGGGGACCAGGGGAGGGGGCCTGGTCTGTGGCCAGGTTCAGCCCTGGCACAAAGAACCCACCCCGCCCCCACTGCTTGAGCTTAGCACCACCCCAAACCGGCAGGGGGACGTCACCCCAACCCGCAGGGCTGGGCGCGTGGGCTGCCCCCTGCCTAAGGGCGCCCCGCCTGCCTGGCAGCACCCCCAGAACCAGGCGTGTGCCCTGTGGGCACGGCCAAGCCCGCAGCCAGCCACAGCACACAGGGGCTGAGGCAGGGTAGCCCGGCGTCCCCCAGCCAGAGCCAGCACAGACCCCCTCAAACAGCCGCACAGCCGCTGGGCGCCCCCTCAGTCACACCAGGCTGGGCGGGCGCCAGGGAGAGGAGCATTGGCCCGGGGCCCCAGGGAGTGGGCGCAACATTTGTGTGTGGCAGGAGGATTTCCTCTCTCCCACCTGCAGCCACTTCCTACGCGAGGCCCCATCTCAGGCTGGCTCTGGGCGAGCGGCCCCCTCCGCCACGCACCCAGACCCCGGGGCCGCGGCACAGCGAGTGGCTGGTGCCTGGGTAGGAACGCTGGGGGGCGAGGAAACCTGCTCCTCTGGCACGGGGCAAGAGCCCCCGCCTGAGCAGTGCGAAGCAAACCGGGCGCTGAGCCTCTGCCAAGGCAATCCCGGTGTGGCCCCCCGGGTCTGCCCCACACCAGCGCCCAGTGCCCCCAGAGAACTCCTGGGTCTGCCCCACCCCAGGGCCCGGAGGCCCCATAGAGCCCCCACGGCCTGCCCCACACTGTGCCAGGTGGGCGGCATGCTGCGCTAGGGGGCAGGCAGGGGCATGCTCACTGACCCCCCCGACCTCGCCCCCCGAAGCTCTGCCGTAAACGTCACGGATGCTCTGAAACGGCAGCCCCCGCCCGGGCTGGCATGTCGCTTTGCTGCAGCTCCTTGGCGCGGGCGGCGAGGTGCCACCACGCTGGGGGCTTGGCCCTTCGGCTCCAGCCGCAGCAGCTGAGAGCTGCTATTTTTAACCGGCCTGGAAGTGGAGGCGGCTCGTTTCCCAGCGCGGCTGCAGGAGCTGTAATTACTCTCCCAGCTGGGTCCCTTCCCTCCGCTCGGTGAGCTGGGGCCAGACCTGCCTGGCCTAGAGACGCCCCTGCCCCCCCGCGAGCCACTGTCCGGCCCATCAGCCCATGTACAGCCCACAAAGGGGGCAGCGCTGGGCCGTGCAGGGGGCTGCGGTACCAGCCCTGGGCGCCCCTCACACGCAGGGCAGATGCTTCGCACGTCCCCCCCGTCATCTTTTCTCAAGACGAAGCGGGTTTTAGCCTTTTCTCACAGAGCAGCATTTCTAAACCTTTGAGCAGTTCTGTTGCTCTCCTCTGGGGTCTCCCCCATATGTCCACATCTTCCCTAATGTGTGGGGCCCAGAACCGGACACAGTATCCAGCTGAGGCCTCACCAGTGCTGAGTAGAGCAGGACAATTACCGCCCATGTCTTACATACGACGCGCTTGTGAACACACCGCAGGATGATATTAGACTTTTTTGCAACTGTGTCACATTGTGACTCATATTCAATTTGTGAGTCACTCTGACCCCAGCTCCTTGGCAGCTGTGTGAGACCTTGCCAGCTGCTCTCCAGTGTGTACTTGGGCATTTGATTTTTCCTTCCTAAGTGAAGCACTTTGCACTTGTCTTTATGGAATTTCATCTTGTTGATTCGAGATCAATTCTCCAATTTGTCAAGGTCACTTTGAATTCTGATCCTGTCCTCCAAAGTGCCTACGACCCCTCCCAACTTGGTGTCATCCGCAAATTTTATAAGCATTCTCTCCACTCCATTTTCCAAATCCCTGATGAAAATATTGCATAGGATCAGACCCAGGACTGACCCCCGCTGGACCCCATCAGGTACATCCCCCAGCCCCCAGTGTGACAGTGAACCATTGATCACGGTCTTTCAACCAGGTGTACTTTATAGTCATTTGATTCAGACCCCATTTCCCTAGTTTGCTTATGTGAATGTCAGGTGGGACTGCGTCAAAAGCCCCACTAAAATCAAGGTGTATCACGTCTACTGCTTTCCCCTTTCCCCTTTCCAGTAGGACAGTGACCCTGGCAATGAAGGAAATCAGGTTGGTTTGGCATGACCCTGAATACACTGAAATATTCGTTAGCCTGTTCTTCCCCTTTTTTGGCTTGTGTTCCTTCCCCGGGTTCTTAATATTAACTGTGTTGAGTCACCATTAACGTCTTAAATGAAGACAGAGGCTAGAGGGGCATTAAACACATGTTCTTTCTTGATATTATTAACTCTCCTTTCCCACTAAATAGAGGGCCTAGACTTTCCTTTGTCTTTCTCTCACTTCCAATGTATTTAAATAACCTCTCTCTCCCTTGCCAGGTGTCACGGAGTGTGGGGGAGTCCAGGCCCTGCACCCCTCTTCCTGGGATTCACTGAGACTCTCAGCCAGCCAGTAAAACCGAAGGTTTATTGGACAACAGGAACACAGTCCAAAACAGAGCTTGTGGGTACACCCAGGACCCCTCAGTGAAGTCCTTCTGGGGGAGCAGGGAGCTTAGACCCCAGCCCTGGGGTTCCCTGTGTTCCTCCACCCAGCCCCAAACTGAAACTAAACCCACCGAGCAGGTTCCCTGCTGCAGCCTCCATCCACATTCCTGGGCAGAGGTGTTACCTCCCCCTCCCCCTCCTGGCTCAGGTGACAGGCTCTCAGGTCTCCCGTCCCCAGGGCACATTCCCAGGTCAACACTCCCCCCTCCCTGCTGCGTCACATCGTCACATCTCTCCCCCCTTCGAGACTGAACTGAGCGGGGTCACTGTGACCAGTGACCTGGGGAAGTTCGGGGCCCCCTCTCCAGGACAGCGCATCCGCTATCAGGTTGGCACTTCCCTTCACGTGGACCACGTCCATGTCGTAATCCTGCAGGAGCAGGCTCCACCTCAGGAGCTTGGCGTTGGCTCCTTTCATCTGGTGCAGCCAGGTCAGGGGAGAGTGGTCGGTGTAGACGGTGAAGTGTCGCCCGAAGAGATAGGGCTCTAGTTTCTTGAGGGCCCACACCATGGCCAGGCACTCCTTCTCGATGGCCGCGTAGTGTTGCTCCCGGGGTAGCAACTTCTTGCTCAGGTACACGATGGGGTGTCTCTCCCCCTTTTCATCCTCCTGCATTAGCACCGCCCCCAGTCCCGTGTCGGAGGCGTCGGTGAACACCACAAAGGGCTTGTCAAAGTCTGGGTTTGCTAGAACTGGGCCACTGACCAGAGCCTCCTTCAGCGCCCGGAAAGCCTCCTGGCACTGCTCGGTCCAGACCACCTTGTCTGGCTTCCCCTTCTTGCATAGCTCAGTGATGGGGGTGGCTATGGCGCTAAAGTGGGGCACAAATCTTCGGTAGTATCCTGCCATCCCAATAAAGGCTTGGACCTGCTTTTTGGTGTGGGGAGCGGGCCAGTCTCTGATCACCTCCACCTTGGCCGGTTCCGGCTTTAGGCGGCCGCTCCCCACCCGATGGCCCAGGTAAGATACTTCAGCCATCCCCACCTTGCACTTCTCCGCTTTGACAGTCAGCCCAGCCCCCTGGAGTCGGTCCAGCACTTGTCTAACCTGGGACACGTGGTCCTCCCAGGTCTGGCTAAAGACACAGATGTCGTCAATATACGCCACGGCAAAACTCTCCATCCCCCTCAGGAGCTGGTCCACCAGGCGCTGGAAGGTGGCCGGCGCTCCCTTGAGGCCGAAAGGCAGGGTCAGAAACTCATAGAGCCCCAGAGGGGTGATAAAGGCCGATTTCAGCCGGGCATCTGCATCCAGCGGCACTTGCCAGTAGCCCTTTGTAAGGTCCATGGTGGTAAGGTACCGAGCTCCTCCCAGCTTGTCTAGGAGCTCGTCCGGCCTGGGCATGGGGTAGGCATCCGATACAGTGATGGCATTGAGCTTCCGATAGTCCACACAGAACCGGACTGACCCATCCTTTTTGGGGACCAGCACCACCGGCGAGGCCCAAGGGCTGGCCGATGGCTGGATCACCCCCAAAGCCAGCATGTCCCGGACCTCTCTTTCCAGGTCCTGAGCAGTTTTCCCTGTGACTCGGAAGGGGGAGCATCTTATCGGCGGGTGCGACCCTGTCTGCACCCGGTGGACAGTCAGATTAGTGCGTCCAGGCTGGTTGGAAAACAGCTGTCGGTACGGATGCAGCACCCCCCTGACCTCAGCTTGCTGGGCAGGGGTGAGCTGATCCGAGAGGGGGATTGTTTCCAGGGGGGAACCAGCTCTGGTCCCAGGGAATAGATCTACTAAAGGGTCATCTCCCTGCTCCTCCCACTGACCACACACAGCTAACACCACATTCCCCCTGGCATAATATGGCTTCATCATATTCACATGGTACACCCGGCGGTGGTGGGCCCGGTTCGACAGCTCCACCACATAGTTTACCTCATTGAGCTGCTTGACGACCTTGAACGGGCCCTCCCAGGCGGCCTGTAGTTTGTTCTTTCTCACGGGGATGAGAACCATCACCTGATCCCCGGTGGCGTAGGCACGGGCCCGCGCCGTGCGGTCATACCAGACCTTCTGCTTCCTCTGGGCTCTGGCCAGATTCTCCCTGGCCAGGCCCATGAGTTCAGCCAGTCTCTCTCGGAAGGTCAGGACATACTCCACCACTGACTCTCCATCGGGAGTGGCCTTCCCCTCCCACTCGTCTCTCATCAGGTCCAGGGGGCCCCTCACCCTCCTTCCATATAACAGTTCGAAAGGCGAAAATCCGGTAGACTCCTGGGGCACCTCCCTGTACGCGAACAGCAGGTGAGGTAAGTACTTGTCCCAATCCTGCGGGTGCTGGTTCATAAAGGTTTTCAGCATCATCTTTAGCGTCCCGTTAAACCTCTCCACCAGCCCATTGGACTGGGGGTGATACGCTGAGGCCCAGTCATGCTGGACCCCACATTTCTCCCACAAGCACCGGAGCAGGGCCGACATGAAGTTGGAGCCTTGGTCTGTCAAGACTTCCCTGGGGAACCCCACTCGGCTGAAAATGGTCAGGAGCGCATCTGCCACGGTGTCTGCTTCAATGGAAGCTAAGGGCACTGCCTCGGGGTAGCGGGTGGCGAAATCTACCACCACCAGAATGTATTTCTTCCCCGACCGGGTCGTCTTGCTGAGAGGCCCCACGATGTCCATGGCCACCTTCTGGAAAGGCTCCTCTATGATGGGCAAAGGTCTCAACGCCGCTTTCCCCTTGTCCCGGGCCTTCCCCACCCTCTGACAGGGGTCACAGGATCGGCAATACTGCCGGACGGTGGTAAAGACCCCGGGCCAGTAAAAGTTCTGTAGCAACCTCTGCCGGGTGCGCCGGATTCCCTGGTGCCCTGCGAGGGGGATGTCATGGGCCAGGGACAGGAGCTTGCGGCGGTACTTCTGGGGGACCACCAGCTGCCTCCTGATCCCACAGGACTCCCCTTCCCCTGGGGGAGCCCATTCTCGGTACAGGAACCCCTTCTCCCACAGGAACCTCTCCTGGCAGCCTCTCCTCATGGTCCGTCCCTCACTGAGGTCGGCCAGGTCCCTGAGCTTCTGCAAGGAGGGATCTTTCCTCAACTCGGCCTGGAACTCAGCGGCTGGGGAAGGGATGGGGCCCGGTTCCCCCTCCGTGGCCAGGTCTGAGGCCGCAGCCTCTCTGAGCCGTGCCCCTCGGCGCTCCCTCCCCACCCGAGTAGGGTCTCGCGCCTCCAGTGTGGTACCCTCCCCAGGGTCAGGTCGCAGTGCCCCTCGCCGGCTCTGGCTACGGGTCACAACCAGGGCGGTCTGGGGGTCGCTTGGCCAGTCCTCTAGGTCTCCCCCCATCAAAACTTCAGTGGGCAAATGGTGGTGTACCCCCACATCCTTGGGGCCCTCCTTGGTCCCCCATTTCAGGTGTACCCTTGCCACGGGCACCTTAAATGGGGTCCCGCCCACCCCCGTCAGGGTCAGGTAGGTGTTGGGCACCACCCGATCTGGGGCCACCACCTCGGGCCGGGCCAGCGTCACCTCCGCGCCCGTATCCCAGTATCCATTGACCTTCCTCCCATCCACCTCCAGGGGAACAAGGCACTCTCTCCGGAGGGACAGCCCCGCACCCACCCTGTAAACCGAGCACCCTGAGTCCAGAGCCTCCAGCCCTCTGGTGGGGCTGGCTGGGGGTACTCTTCCCTCCTGAGCAGGTGGCAAACTGGTAGCCCCCCTTTCCTGGGTCGCCTGCCCCTCGTCCAGCTGAGTCCCTACCCAGTTAACCCTGGGTAGGTTGGGTCTGCTCAGTTTGTCCCTGAGCCCGGGGCACTGGGCCCGTACGTGGCCTCTCTGGCCACAGTGATAGCAGCTCAGGTCACGTTCGTCCCCTCGAACGGGTCGGAGGGGCCTGACACCAGGCGTTCCCCTTTGGAGGGGGTTCTCCCTATTTCCCCGCTGGGAGGCCCCATGGTGACTCTCTCTCTGCATCGGGGGGGGCCTGTTCTTTTGGGACTCCTCCCGGCTACCCCCTGACCGACTGTTCACAAACTCGTCGGCCAGCTGCCCTGCATGCTGGGGGTTCGCGAGCTTTTTGTCCACCAGCCACAGCCTCAGGTCGGAAGGGCACTGTTCATACAGGTGCTCCAGTACAAACAGGTCAAGCAGGTCCTCTTTAGTTTGGGCCCCCGCTGTCCACTTGCGGGCATATCCCTGCATCCTGTTGACCAGTTGTAGGTAGGTGACCTCAGGCGTTTTACGCTGACTCCGGAACCTTCTCCGGTACATCTCGGGGGTCAGCCCAAACTCACGGAGCAGAGCCTGTTTGAACAGTTCATAGTCCCCTGCCTCTGCCCCTGTCATCCGGCTGTAGACCTCCACGGCTTTGGGGTCCAGTAAGGGGGTGAGGAACTGGAGCCTGTCTGCAGGGTCAACCCTGTGCAGCTCGCAGGCATTCTCAAAGGCCGTCAGGAAGCTATCTATGTCCTCCCCCTCCTTCCGCTGGGCCAGGAAGCACTTATCAAAGCTCCTTGCAGTCTTGGGTCCCCCTCACTCACCGCAGCCGGGGCCCCACTGCTCCTCAGCCTGGCCAGCTCCAGTTCATGCTGTCTTTGTTTCTCCTTCTCCTGCTGCTCATGTTGACGTTCCCTCTCCTTCTCCTGACGCTCCCTCTCCTTCTCCTGACGTTCCCTCTCCTTCTCCTGACGCTCCCTCTCCTTCTCCTCCTGCTCATGTTGACGTTGTTTCTCCTCATGTTGACGTTGTTTTTCATGATCCTCCAGCTCCCTCATTTTCCTCTCCCTCTCCCATTCCAGCCGCATCCGCTCCAGGGATGGGGAGCTCCGCTGGGAGGATCCCCTGCTGGCTGCTGGGGTCAGGGGGCCCTCGGTATTCGCTGGGCTTCCCACAACCCCTCCCCCAGGCATAGGTAGGAAGGGTCTCGGGGTGTCCTGGGCAGCAGTCTGACCCCTCCCAGCCTGGTCAGGCCCCAGGGCCCACGCTGCGTCCGCCGGGCGGCTTCCCTCAGGGACAGGGATCGGGTCATCCAAGCGATCCCTCTCCTCCAGCTGGGCAATCAGCTGTTCCTTGGTGGACCTCCCGACGCGCAGCCCCCTCTGCCTGCACAGCTCCACCAGGTCGCTCTTAAGGCGTTTAGCGTACATCTCCCGGCTGGCCACTCGCAGGCCGGGCAGCTGTCCACGGTTTCCAGGAAAAGCCCCTAGTGTGCCAGTCCTTCTTGAGGTCACCACCTCTTTGCCAGGGTCGAGTTGCAGACTCCTCCGCCCCTGGGACCGCTCGCTGCAATCCCCCGGGGGACCCTGTTACTGCAAAAGTCCTTCTCTCTGGTGACACACTCCCAGGGGTTAACCGCCCCCTGAAACCGTCTCTCTCTCTGAATCTTCAGCACGCCTGGTCCCCGTCAATCCCCCTTCGTTTTACTGTTCCCCAGTCACTTACTGCAGGAAGCGCCGTTCACGGGGTGCAGTAGATCCCACCGCTGCCACCAGTTGTCACGGAGTGTGGGGGAGTCCAGGCCCTGCACCCCTCTTCCTGGGATTCACTGAGACTCTCAGCCAGCCAGTAAAACCGAAGGTTTATTGGACAACAGGAACACAGTCCAAAACAGAGCTTGTGGGTACACCCAGGACCCCTCAGTGAAGTCCTTCTGGGGGAGCAGGGAGCTTAGACCCCAGCCCTGGGGTTCCCTGTGTTCCTCCACCCAGCCCCAAACTGAAACTAAACCCACCGAGCAGGTTCCCTGCTGCAGCCTCCCTCCACATTCCTGGGCAGAGGTGTTACCTCCCCCTCCCCCTCCTGGCTCAGGTGACAGGCTCTCAGGTCTCCCGTCCCCAGGGCACATTCCCAGGTCAACACTCCCCCCTCCCTGCTGCGTCACATCGTCACACCAGGGCCACAGGGGAAGGGGCTGAGAGCAGCGAGTGGGGGCGTGGCCTCGGTGGGAAGAGGCGGGGGCAGGGGGCTAGCCTCCCCAAGGGGAAGCTTCACCTGCCACAGCTGCCGCCCGTGTTCAGAGCAGTTCCAGAGCACCAGGACTGACTCAATGACGTTCACTAATGATCTGGAGGATGGTGTGGATTGCACCCTCAGCAAGTTTGCAGATGACACTAAGCTGGGGGGAGAGGTAGATACGCTGGAGGGTAGGGATAGGGTCCAGAGGGACCTAGACAAATTAGAGGATTGGGCCAAAGGAAATCTGATGAGGTTCAACAAGGACAAGTGCAGAGTCCTGCACTTAGGACGGAAGAATCCCAGGCACCGCTACAGACTAGGGACCGAATGGCTAGGCAGCAGTTCTGCAGAAAAGGACCTAGGGGTGACAGTGGACGAGAAGCTGGATATGAGTCAGCAGTGTGCCCTTGTTGCCAAGAAGGCCAATGGCATTTTGGGATGTATATGTAGGGGCATTGCCAGCAGATCGAGGGACGTGATCGTTCCCCTCTATTCGACATTGGTGAGGCCTCATCTGGAGTACTGTGTCCAGCTTTGGGCCCCACACTACGAGAAGGATGTGGAAAAATTGGAAAACGTCCAGCGGAGGGCAACAAAAATGATTAGGGGACTGGAACACATGACTTATGAGGAGAGGCTGAGGGAATTGGGATTGTTTAGACTGCAGAAGAGAAGAATGAGGGGGGATTTGATAGCTGCTTTCAACTACCTGAGAGGTGGTTCCAAAGAGGATGGCTCTAGACTGTTCTCAGTGGTAGCTGATGACAGAACGAGGAGTAATGGTCTCAAGTTGCAGTGGGGGAGGTTTAGATTGGATATTAGGAAACACTATTTCACTAGGAGGGTGGTGAAACACTGGAATGCGTTACCTAGGGAGGTGGTGGAATCTCCTTCCTTAGAAGTTTTTAAGGTCAGGCTTGACAAAGCCCTGGCTCGGATGATTTAGTTGGGATTGGTCCTGCTTTGAGCAGGGGGTGGGACTAGATGACCTCCTGAGGTCCCTTCCCACCCGGATATTCTATGATTCTATGCTCGGCAGCTCTTCACATGGGCCGGTCTGATAGTGGCTGATGGTTGGCCCTACTGGATCAACAGCTTCTAGTTTCCCTGGCACGGCTTCCCTCTGCTTGGGCAATTCTGTTTCCAGTGGCCTTTGCCTCCACATCATCTGCACAAGTCAGCTGGGCTGGGATCCACGCGGGAGCAGCCCCGCATCCAACCCATGGGACGCTGGAGAATAGCTGGCACTTGGGCCTCCTCCGATTTTTCAGCAATTCATTAGCAATCGTTCCTTGCAGAGCTGCCTCGGGTAGGAAGGAGTCTCCCTGGGGCTGGCAACAGGGGTGCTGGAACAGGGGGACAAGGGGCCACGGCCCTCCCACTTTTCACCACGGGGCCTGGCTCCCAGCCCCTCCTCTTGCCCCCAAAGCCCGGCTCAGGTAAGAGCGGCCCAGGGAGCCCAGGGAGCTGTGCAGAGCCGTGGACCCTCCACCTGCCTGGGGTGAGGAGACCCGAGAGCAGCCCCTGGCCCATGTCCCCACCCCCGGGGTCCCGCAACAGGCAGCTGTGGAGACCTGCAGACCCTCCACCTGCCCTGGGCAGGGCCCAAGGGGGCGGGGACAGGGCCACGGAGGTGGCAGGGCCTCATGCCCACCCCCCCCCCCACACACACACACTTTTAGGAAGAATCCGTCACCCCTGGCTGGGAATTAACAGCTGATCCCTTTAAGGAAACTCCAATTTCTGCTCCCACATTTGTGACTCTGTCTAGTCGGAGCCACAGATCTCCTCAGCCCGTCAGGCTCCTTCTCCAGCGGGTGAGGGACTCCCCATTAAACAATTTACAAACTGGCTCTTCACACAGGCCTCTCTCAGGGCTTGTGTCACAGACCCACAGGAGCGGAGCTGGGCCCCAGCCTTGGAACAGTCTCTGGAGGACCCCTTCAGTGGGCCAGACCCCCAGGGATCTCACTCTTCCTCCAGGGTGGCCACGCGACCCACCCCTTCCTGAGACTGAACCTTCAGAGAATCACAGACATGTCGGGCTGGAAGGGACCTCGCTAGGTCAGCTACTTCAGCCCCCCACCGAGGCAGGACTCAGTATTACCTAGACCAGCCCTGGGAGGTGTGTGTCCATCCTGCTCTTAAACAACTCCAATGACAGGGACGCCACAACCCCCTGGGCAACTTATCCCAGGGCTTAACCACCCTGACAGGAAGTTTTTCCTAGTGTCCAACCTAAACTGCCCTGGCTGCAGTTTGAGCCCGTTGCGGCTTGTCCTGGCCTCAGGAGAACAACATGGCACCCTCCTCTTTGTAACAACCGTTTACAGACTAGAAAACTGCTTGGCACCGTGAGCCCGGCTGCCCCATGGACTTGCCCAGTCTGCAGGGAGTGAGGCCCCTCTCCCAGCATCTACAGGGACCCAGCAGCGCTTTCAAAGCAGGCGGGTTATTAGTCCCCCGGGACACAGAATCATAGAATCATAGAATATCAGGGTTGGAAGGGACCTCAGGAGGTCATCTAGTCCAACCCCCTGCCCAAAGCAGGACCTATCCCCAATCAAATCATCCCAGCCAGGGCTTTGTCAAGCCTGACCTTAAAAACTTCTAAGGAAGGAGATTCTACCACCTCCCTAGGTAACACATTCCAGTGTTTCACCACCCTCCTAGTGAAAAAGTTTTTCCTAATATCCAACCTAAACCTCCCCCACTGCAACTTGAGACCATTACTCCTCGTTCTGTCCTCCTCTACCACTGAGAATAGTCTAGAGCCATCCTCTCTGGAACCCCCTTTCAGGTAGTTGAAAGCAGCTATCAAATCCCCCCTCATTCTTCTCTTCCGCAGACTAAACAATCCCAGTTCCCTCAGCCTCTCCTCATAAGTCATGTGTTCCAGTCCCCTAATCATTTTTGTTGCCCTTCGCTGGACTCTCACCAATTTTTCCACATCCTTCTTGTAGTGTGGGGCCCAAAGCTGGACACAGTACTCCAGATGAGGCCTCACCAATGTCGAATAGAGGGGAACGATCACGTCCCTCGATCTGCTGGCAATGCCCCTACGTATACATCCCAAAATGCCATTGGCCTTCTTGGCAACAAGGGCACACTGCTGACTCATATCCAGCTTCTCGTCCACTGTAACTCCTAGGTCCTTTTCCGCAGAACTGCTGCCTAGCCATTCGGTCCCTAGTCTGTAGCGGTGCATGGGATTCTTCCGTCCTAAGTGCAGGACCCTGCACTTATCCTTGTTGAACCTCATCAGATTTCTTTTGGCCCCATCCTCCAATTTGTCTAGGTCCCTCTGTATCCTATCACTACCCTCCAGCGTATCTACCTCTGTCACGGAGTCCCCGGGCGATGCTCTGGAACTGCTCCCCGTGAAGCCAGTCAGGACTCTGGGGAAGTCTCCTCTCTGGGAGCAGACTGTCTTCAGGACACACAGCTCACACAGCTTCCACCTTCCTGGGTCTGACCTCGGAGCATTCAGCCTCCTCTGCCCCTCCGTGCGCTTCCCACAGCGAGTCCGCTCAGGCGGGGTCCTGGGGAAGCCAGAGGGTCCTGCCCCCCAACTCCGCAGTCAGACGGGACTCTCAGCCAGCCAGTAAAACAGAGGTTTATTAGATGACAGGAACACGGTCTAACACAGAGCTTGTAGGTGCAGAGAACAGGACCCCTCAGCTGGGTCCATTTTGGGGGGCAGTGAGCCAGACAACCACATCTGCCCTTCACTCCATGTCCCAGCCAGCCCCAAACTGAAACTCCCTCCAGCCCCTCCTCCTCTGGGCTTTGTCCCTTTCCCGGGCCAGGAGGTCACCTGATTCCTTTGTTCTCCAACCCTTTAGCTCTCACCTGGCAGGGGGGAAGGCCCAGGCCATCAGTTGCCAGGAAACAGGGTGTCGGCCATTCTCTGTGTCCAGACCCCTGCACACAGCTGCCCTCTAGGGCTCTGCAGTGATCATACACCCTTACCCCACCCCCTAGATACTTAAGAACTGCATAGGGGAAACTGAGGCACCCCCACACTATTCAGAGGAAACATTAAGAACAGTCCCACTTCGTCACAACCTCTCCTCCCAGTTTAGTGTCATCTGCAAAGTTGCTGAGGGTGCAATCCACACCATCCTCCAGATCATTAATGAAGATATTGAACGAAATTGGCCGAGGACCAACTCTTGATACCGGCTGCCAACTAGACATGGAGCCATTGATCACTACCCGTTGAGCCCGACAATCTAGCCAACTTTCTATCCACCTTATAGTCCATTCATCCAGCCCATACTTCTTTAACTTGCTGACAAGAATACTGTGGGAGACCGTGTCAAAAGCTTTGCTAAAGTCAAGGAATAACACGTCCACTGCTTTCCCTTCATCCACAGAACCAGTAATCTCATCATAGAAGGCGATTAGATTAGTCAGGCATGACTTGCCCTTGGTGAATCCATGCTGACTGTTCCTGATCACTTTCCTCTCATGAAAGTGCTTCAGGATTGATTCCTTGAGGACCTGCTCCATGATTTTTCCGGGGACTGAGGTGAGGCTGAGGTGAGGCTGACTGGCCTGTAGTTCCCAGGATCCTCCTTCTTCCCTGACAACATGACATGACAGCAGCACGGGAACCCTTTGGTAGCTAGGTGAAGCCCAGTCCATTCTGGGCAGCCGAGATCAGGCTCTGTGCCTCTCCGGCTGATCCTTAGGCAGTTCCCAGGTGAGAGCCCAGGCTCCTTCTCCCCCTCCTCCACCCCTGCCCCGACCTCACCGTCCTTTGTTCCCTGGGGTCTCCGCTCAGCTCCCTCCTTGCTGAGAGGTGGAGAAATCCTCCTCCCTCCCAGTGTTGGCTGCTAGTGTGCCGAAGTGGGGGTTCTCTTGGTTGATTTTGTTAATGGTTTGCATGCCAAGGGGGTGGGACTCAGTGTCCCTGGGTGTTACTGGTTAAAGAGGGGATGGGAGAGGGGGTTTGTTGGACACAGCACCGGCGAGGAAACTTGGGACCCCGGCCAATGGCCTGGAGAATGGAGACCTTAGCGACTGGTGACCTGGGGACCCAGAGGCCCAGCTCGGGAGTCACCTCCGGGTCTGGCCAGTGGGAGGACAATGGGCTGCGGAGAGAGGATCCCGTGACCTGACCAGCCGGTTCCAGCCAGAAGGGACAAAGGACAGAAGAGGGGAGAGGGGGCCCAAGCAACCCTGTTTACCTGGAGAGAAGACAATGGACAGAGGCAGGATTTGGGGCCAGTGATAGCAGATGACCAGCTGGGAAGCAGGGGAGCTCGGGACTGGAGAGAGGGAGCAAGCAGAGCCCCCCTGGATGCAGGGGAGACTGGGATGTGCTGTGCTGAGGGGGGCCAGGCCTGAGGCTCTGAGAGTTTCCAGGGCTGTGTTCGGACTCTCAATAAACCCTCCTGATTTATGCTGGCTGATAGTCGCTCCGGTCTAGAGAACAGGGGGCATTATTCCCTCTGGGGGTGGAGGCCCCAGGGGTCCAGAGTGAGGGGACTCCCTGAGGGGGCCCACGCCGAAAGACAGGCAGGCTAAGGCTCAGAGAGGTGCGGCTCCAGGAGGCGGAGGGGCTTAACCCCGAGAGAGAGTGGACCCCTGAGAAGGGCTGTCACACTGAAGGGGGTTCCTGTGAGCCCTTGACAGCTAGGCGTCAGTGTCCTGGCAATTGGGGCTTTCCATTGTCTTCCTGGATTTTCCATCCATCCGGGTCGGCCTTGGCCAGTCCCCTGTAATGATCCGTTCCGGCCACTCAGACAGCTGAGAACCTGCTTTGGCATCACCAGCCACAGCCCTGCTAGGCGCTGGGCTGTTGTCTCAGCCCTTCGCTCCATACCCGCACCTGCCATGTGCTCACAGCCGCCCCGCACGCACGGTGCTGCTCAGCCAAAGGCTGCTGCAGGACTTCGGGGAACTCTGCAAGTACCAGCTCCAGCGTCCACGGGCAGGAGCCAGACGCCCGTCACCAACTCCCACCCCTCGGCACAGCCGCACGCCAGACAGCAGTGCAGAGCCCCGGAGGAGCAGGGCTGCCCAGCTTGAGAGCGAGGCATGCCTCCCGTGCCCGTTGCCAGCTGGACTGGCCCTGGCCCAATGGGCTGCAGGAAGGCATTTACCTGCAGTTATGGCTTTTGACCATCAGAGGCCGCTGTGGCACCTGCTGAGCTGGCAGTCCTGCACCCCGCCGTCCCCCCAGCCAGAGGAAAAGCCCCCCCAGCAGGGCAAGCAGCCCTGGGCTCCCTCCACCCCCACCAGAACCAGTGCTCCAGCCATGGGACACAACCTGAGCCCTTTCACCAAGGGCCAGGGAGCCCCAGCAGGCCCCAGCGTTGCCTGGCTGGGCAGCACCCCCCGCCTCCCACAGGCCAAGTGTGGGGCTTGGGAGCAGGCCCACCAGTGCTCCCCGGGGGTACCCAGCGCCGCCCCGCCAGCCTCTGTGGGCTCATATATTGCACCTAAGATCACGGCAGGTTGGGTGTGTTTGAGTCCCCTGGCACCAAGGCCTGGGCAGGGGGGCTCCTTGGGCCCACTGTGGCTAGGCAGGGTGGGTTAGTGCACTGGGCTGGGACCCAGGAGTGCGGGTCCAAATCCCCTCCCTGGCAGGAGGCCCCAAACCCAGACGTGCCACGCCCAGGGTTTGGCAATGAGCACAGTGCACGGAGGGAGCAGCTCCGGGGAGCCCTCTGTTCCAGAGCCACGTAGGGCTCGCCCTGCCCACCCAGCACATCGCCCCATCCCCCCGACACAGCTTCACAGGCCGCGTCCCCCCACCCCAACACAGCCAGGGCACGACCCACCAGACACGGCTGGGGCCAGAGCACGTCCCCCCTGCCAGCTCCAACAGGCCCACACGAGAGTGTGTCCCCCCACCCCAACACAGCCAGAGCACGACCCACCAGACACGGCTGGGGCCAGAGCACGTCCCCCCCCGACATGGCCAGAGAGCATGTCCCCACACACACAGCCAGGGCCGGAGCATGTCCCCTGCCCCAGCACGGCCAGGGCCAATGCATGTGTCCCCCCCAACATGGCCGGGGCCAGAGTATGCAAACCCCCCCGCTCCAGCACGGCCTGCACGAGAGCGCGGCGTCCCCCGGAACGCGGTGCCAGGCGGGGGGCTGGGCAGTGCCAGGTGCTTGGGACTCGCCTGAGGGGGAGGGGAGCCGGCAGTACCTGGTGAGGGTCCTGTGGCACCAGCAGCAGAAGTGGCAGCCCCCATCGCCAGTCCCACCGCTCTGGGGCAGGCCCCTCTCCTGCCTCCATGGGCTGGCCGGCCCCACACAGCCGAATGACAGGCACAGGTGCCAGCTGGGCTGCAGGCCAGGAGCGACTTCCCCTGCACTCCTGTCCCAGGACGGGGGGGCTGCCAGGGATCCCCCGCCGGTTCCCTTGCCCTCCTGTCCCTTCCAGCCCACCTGCCCCCTGGGCCAGGGACAGCAGCACCCCTCCCACACCCCCTGGGGCCCATGTACAGGGGGTGAGAGAGGGCTGGAGTGTGGGGGGAGGGGCTGCAGGGGGCAGGATTGTACAGGGGGAGGGGCTGGAGGGGGGCAGGGTGTGCAGGGGGAGGGGGGCTGCAGGGGATAAAATTAAAGCGGGGAAGAGAGAAAACCGCACAGGCCAGACTCGGGGGATGGGCTGAAGTTGGTGCATAGGGCTGGGAGCCAGGACTCCTGGGTTCTCTCTCCGGGTATGACTCTGCCTTGCCAGAGGCCCCTTCCCACTGGGGGAGAGCACCTGCTTGCCCGCGGGTGCTGGGTTATTAGCGGAGGCAGGGGGTTCAGGCTGTGGGAAACGCCACTCCAGGAGCGCAGGGGCCTGGGCCCAGCCCCGGGAGCCCCAGAGAGCTGCAGGGCAGCAGCATTGCTGGGGGGCAGGGAGCCTGGAGCTGGGCATTCCCCTCAGGGCAGCGGAGGGGCAGGCCCTTCCCTGCCCCAGGCCAGGGTCCCCTGGGGGCCCCGAGTGCAGGGCTGTGTGAGGTCTGGGGGCAGCTAAGGGAGCCAGGGGCCAGCCCTGCCCCCCAGCCGCCAGCCCTCCCTGCCAGGTGGTGACTCAGTGGCTCTAATGGAGGCGTGCTGACAGACGGGGGGCACAGGCCAGCTGGCAGGTAGCCCTCCGCTCACAGGGCCTTTCATCTCCTGTCCCGGGCTCAGGACGGGGAGGGGCTCACGGGGGTTGTGCATTGGCCTGCTCCCAGCTCCCTGGGGAGGGGGACTCGGCCTGGGCCCAGCCCTGGGGAAGGGACCCCTTGGCCCTGCAGGGGGGTGGAATCCCCAGTCCCAGAGCTCCCTGCACAACTCCCCCCCACACACACACACACCCCAGTCAAGGCACACAGGTCTCAGGGCCCCATCATGGGACCCAGGCTCTGGCATCCACTGACAGCCAGTCCCTCAGGGAGGAGGGACAAAGCTCCCCGCCTGCCCCCCAAGGTTAACCTGCTCCTGGGGGGAACCCCAGCCCGGTGCCTCGGCCCCAGAGCTCAGCCCTTGGCTGCAACTTCTGGCCCTGTCGGAACCAGGCTGCTGAGAGCTGTGACAATCTGCCCCAGCTGGGCTCTGCCCCACGGGGCGTCCGTCTGGGGGGAGGCCTAGAGCCAGGCGCTGGAGTCTCCCTTCCCCAGGTGCCCACCTACGGCCCGCGTGGGAGCGCCGCAGAGGGGCGTGCGGGCGGAGGCTGGCTGGAAGCTGGCGGCCCGGAGGCAGCAGCCTGGCTGAGGCAGCCCCAGTCACTAATCGGTGTCTGCTCCAGAAGAGCTCTGGGGGCCAGGCGGATGCCCTGGCTGAGCACAGCGCCTCCTAGGGGAGGAGAGAGACGCTGCCGGGGGAGCTCTGCAGAGACTCCCTCACTCACGTGCAAACCCTGCCAGCTACAGCCCGGCCCACGGAGGAAACCGGGGCAGGAGCAACCAGTGGCCCAGATGACCAGGCACCGGTCAACTGGGGCACACAGTCAGCACAGGGGACCCGACCCGCCTCATCACGGTGCCAAGATCCCAGCTGGGGGCTGGCCCTACAACCCCTCAGACTGCAAATGAGGACAGGGGTCCCCATGCGGCCGTCTCAGCTCAGTGGAGTGGGGTGTGGGCTCAGCCACTGAAGCACTGGGAGCGTCAGACACAGAGCCGGTGCCACCGCAGATGTCTTGGAACCCGGTGAATTTGCCAGGTGATGCAGCGGGCACGGTTGCCCTGGCCACGAAGGCAGCATACACCAAAGGTTGGTCAGGCTCCCTGTGCCCGATGCCCTGAGTCACTGACGCCAGGCGCAGAGCTCCCACAACCGAGCAGCCGCCAGTGCTGTGCCCCGGGCAAGGGATGACGCACACGCACAGGGCAGGCCAGGCCCAGAACAGAGCAATACCCATGCTAGTTGACAGGTTTCAGAGTAACAGCCGTGTTAGTCTGTATTCGCAAAAAGAAAAGGAGTACTTGTGGCACCTTAGAGACTAACCAGTTTATTTGAGCATAAGCTTTCGTTCTGATGAAGTGAGCTGTAGCTCACGAAAGCTTATGCTCAAATAAATTGGTTAGTCTCTAAGGTGCCACAAGTCCTCCTTTTCTTCATGCTAGTTGAGGAGGCCACCCTCCTTGCTAAATGGTTAGTGGGACAAAGCCTGTGCCCATGGGAAGGGACAGTTCAGCGAGGAAAGCAGGATCAGGCCCAGACAAGCAGGTAGGCAACAGACAAAGAGATTGGAAAACAGGATGGAAGCCCTGAGGGGCATAGAGGCAGGAGTAAGGAAAGCAGTAAGTAAGTCCAGGCATGGGGATTTCAGATCCCTGGGGCAATACTTGGAACCCTGAAATCTTGAGTTGATGAAGGTGTCATTCTGGGAGATAAGCAAGTGATTTAAGGAAAGAGAGTGAGAAGTTAACTCTGCAAATTCTGGAGGGAATTAAACAGTTGAACATTGTGAAAATGTTAAAAAGGCAAGATGTTATAGAAAGAGAATTCTTGGCTTCTTTGCAGCCATTCTGAAGGAAAAATGGCCCTTTTCCAAAGGAATGTCTGTAAATAATCCAGGCAAAGAGACAATCAGATTGAAATCATTTGACTATGGACAATTTAGTTAAATTTACTAAAAGAACAGAAGGGGTTTCTGTTGGAACATAACTGCCCCAAATGTATAAAGGGAATGTAATCTATGTACAGCTATGTATCCATAGAGCAGTGTAAGGGATGTTAAGGAAAAAAGAATATGTGTATGTGTCTGTACATAGATATGTATGGATCTATCTGTGTGTACAGTATAACTATATTGTGTAAATACATGAGGTTCTAAGGACCTACACCAACACACCTGGTTTGTAAAACTCTTGTTTTGTAGGTTTAAGATAAATTGGTTTTGGTTTCAATAATGCCACTAAAAATCCATTTGAGTCTTTAATTCAAAGTTGCGGAACTGACAGACCTTTTTGCCAAACACAGGTAATTAGTGTTGTTGCTTTGGAATTTGGCCTTTAACCCTTAAGGGGAACCCCAATGCTTTACAAAGTTTAATTTGTTCTTAAATAAAGACCAAAGTCATGGCTGCCGCAGGGCAGTCAAAACCAGGCGAACGGGAAGAGATTCTGGATCTTTTTTGTTTGTTTGTTTGTTTGTTTGTAAAATAACAGGAAATTAAAAAAAAAAGACAGCACCCCACTGAAGCAACAACAGGGGTGAGGTGCCCAAAACAATAAGAAGCAGTGTCAGAAACACTGAGCCTTAGGTGGCTTGGAGTAATCAGACTGTGACTTTAATAAAGGTACTTGAAAACTCTGAACACAAAGAAACAGGGACACCTGATGTAAAAACTGATCTGGCTAATAGCATGTTATTGAAGGTTTCAGAGTAGCAGCCGTGTTAGTCTGTATTCGCAAAAAGAAAAGGAGGACTTGTGGCACCTTAGAGACTAACCAATTTATTTGAATTTATTTATTTATTTGAAAGCTCATGCTCAAATAAATTGGTTAGTCTCTAAGGTGCCACAAGTCCTCCTTTTCTTCATGTCATTGAAGTTACACTATGGAAGGAATGTGCATTTTTCCCAGGACATGTGCAGTGTATCTTGGAGAAGGGGTAAAAGAAATGCAAACAAAACTTGCTACTTAATTAAAATCCTATTAGGGCTCCAAAAGGGAGCCACCATAGGTTGTGTTTTCCTTTTCAGATCTCTGTGTGTTTTGGAAGCAGAAGCTGAAAGTGAAAAGAAATCAAAACTCTGGTGGAAGTTGATTGTGTCCCTTCTAAGTCTCTGAGCTCTGCTGATGGCTTTGGATCCAAAAGCAAGACAGGAAGCCTCTGTGTTGATGCAAATTACCTAACTGGTAGAGGAAGGAGAGAACTGCCCATAAATGGCAGCACAAAGGAGCCGCAGAGAAAGGACATACCTGGTCAGCAAACAAACTACAGTAACTCCTCACTTAACGTCCTCCCGCCTAACGTTGATTCAAAGTTACGTCGCTGCTCAATTAGGGAACATGCTCATTTAAAGTTGTGCAATGCTCCTGCCAGGCATCCCCGGGCGATGCTCTGGAACTGCTCCCCACGAAGCCAGGCAAGACTCTGGGGAAGTCTCCTCTCTGTGAGCAGCCTGTCTGCAGGGCACACAGCTCACACAGCTTCCACCTTCCTGGGTCTGACCTCGGAGCATTCAGCATCCTCTGCCCCTCCGTGCGCTTCCCCCAGCGAGTCCGCCCAGGCGGGGTCCTGGGGAAGCCAGAGGGTCCTGCCCCCAACTTCGCAGTCAGACGGGACTCTCAGCCAGCCAGTAAAACAGAAGGTTTATTAGACGACAGGAACATGGTCTAACACAGAGCTTGTAGGTGCAGAGAACAGGACCCCTCAGCCAGGTCCATTTTGGGGGCAGGGAGGTGTGACAAAGTGGGAATGTTCTTTATGCTTTCTCTGAATACTGTGTGGGTGCCTCAGTTTCCCCTATGCAGTTCTTAAGTATCTAGGTGGGGGAATAAGGGGGTGTGATTGTTGCAGAGCAGAGGGCCAGTGTGGTGGTGTCTGCACAGAGAATGGCCGACACCCTGTCTCCTGGCAACTGATGGCCTGGGCCTCTCCTCTGCAAAGGTGCCAACTGAAGGGGCTGGAGAACAAAGAGATCAGGTGGCCTCCTGGCCCGGGAAAGAGACAAAGGCCGGAGGAGGGGCGGGAGAGTTCCAGTTTGGAGCTGGCTGGGGAAATGGAGGGAGGCCCAGATGCGGCTCTGGCCTCCCTGCCCCCCAAGGTTGGTTAAGGTACAGCTAAAGCAGGCCCCACAGAGAGGCGGCTCCCCCAGAGTCCTGACTGGCTTCATAGGGAGCAATTCCAGAGCATCGCCCGGGGACTCTGTGACAGGAGGCCAGAGCCCCATCTGGGCCTCCCTCCATTTCCGCAGCCACCAGGTAATGTGGGGGTGGAACAGGCCACCCAGCCGCCAGGTAACAGGGGGGACACACTGCCCTGCCACCAGGTAACAGGGGAGACAGGTCACCCCATCACCAGGTAACGGGGGGGACAGGTCACCCCACCACCAGGTAACGGGGTGGGACAGCGGGAAGGGCTGGGTCGCGGAGCATCCGCCCGCAGTGCCAGCGCCGCCCGCTCGGCCCTGATACCCACGGCTCAGAGCCCCATCGGCAGGCTGAATGCCCGGCAGACCCTGCCCGGGGCCAAGCAGGGCTGCTGCAGAGCCCCTGGTGCCCCCCATGTGGGGCTGCGCTGGAGAGACAGACGGATGGGAAGGGGGCAGCAGTGACCCTGCCATGGTCCCTGGGGCAGAGGGGTTGAACCGGCTCAGCCTGGGGCTTTGGCTCTGTTCCCGCAGCCGCACGGGCTCCCTGGGGCAGAAACGTCAGCCCAGCCCCTCTGCCCACCTTGGCAGCAGCATCCCCTCCTGCTGCCAGCCTGGCTCCCTGCGCTCTGCCCTGGGGGGTCGCTGACAGCTGGGCACATGGTGGGAACACAGTCACATGGGGGGGCCTGTGCCAGGCCTCTCACCTCCCCATCCCCACAGCGTGCAGGGTCTGCCCGCAGTGCGAGATGGAGCACAAGGCGGAGGGCATGATGGAGCAGATGTGTACTAGTGACTTCAGTGAGTGGGGTGGGGAGAAGGGGGCTCCCGGGGTGTCCCCCCCACAGATCGGCCTGGGTAGGCCTTGTCCCAGGGGAGGGAGGGGCTGGATAAGGGGGGCTGGGCAGTGGGTGGGGGTAGCGGGTAGGGGGAGGCTGGGCAGTGGGGCCGGGGAGGGACTGGGGGGGCTGGGCAGTGGGGAGCAGGGGGGGCACGAGGGGGCTGGATCAGGGGGGCCGGGGAGAGTGGGGCCCGGGGGGGGCTGGGCAATGGGGAGCGGGGCCGGGGGGCCGGATCGGGGGGGCGGAGCCGGGGGGGCTGTGGGCGCCCCGGGCAGTCCGGGGGCAGCTCCGAGCCGGCCCCGCTCCCCCCGCAGTGCTGAAGACGCTGCTCCGGGAGCTGCGGGCGGAGGGCGGTGAGCGCCGCCTGGCGGCCGCCCCGAAAAAAAAAGCTGCTGAAGCGGGGCCTGCTGCAGCGCCCCGGCGCCCGGCGCTGCACATGCGGAACGCGGCCGCCTGCCCCTGCCCGCAGCTGGCCGACCTGCGCCGCCCCTTCCTGGTGCTGGGCGGGCGGCTGCTGCTGGGGGCCCTGTACCGCTGGGAGCGGGGCAACCGGGAGATGCGCTTCGCCCTCAAGTTCATGTTCTCCTACCCCTGCCCCCCGCGCTACGCCCCGCTCCTCGGGGCCGAGCAGCGCTAGGGGCCCGGGAACCCCCCCTGCCTACCGGGCACCCCCGGGGACTCCGCCCCACCCGCCTGCAGGCCACCCCCTGCCCACCCCCCGCCGGGCACTCCCCTGCCAGGCACCCCTAGGAACCCTCCCCCCGCTAGGCCCCCCTGGGAACCCCTCCTGCCTGCCGGGCATCCCCAGGACCCCCCCCCCACTCACCTGATGGCTACCCTCCCCCTGCCTGCCGGGCACCCCGCAGACCCCCACCCACCTGCCAGAGACCCCCCAGGACGGGGCTCCCCCCATCCCAGCCTGCGAGTTCCGGTGTGTCGGGCAGGTTAACCCAGGTGCCAGGTCCCTCCTGTCCCTCCTGCTCAGTGGGGTGGCCCCGGGGGAGGGGGGAATCCAGGCTCCGCCCCCTCCGCTTGCTCCTGTCTGCCCCCTCCTGCCTTAAGGGCAGCGAGGGGGGAAGGGGGCAGAGAGGAGCAAGTGGCCGGGCAGCCCCGCTCAGCAGCTGATTGGCGGCCAGCCCCAGGGCCACCAGAGCAGCAGCCCTGGCCAGCCCCATGGGTGCTGAGCACCCCTTAGTTCTTCTTCATGGGTGCTTGAGGCCCTGAGCACCCACAAAGTTGACTCCATCCCCCAGCAAGGCCCCAGCAGGGGACCCCATGGCTACAGGAGGGCACAAGGCCTGGCCAGCAAAGGGCACCCGCCCCGCCGGCTCGGCTTCCTGCTCTGCAGCCGTCTGCCCTGCAGGCACCACAATGCCCTGTGCCCAATGGCCCTGCCCCCCCAAGCCGGAGAGACGCGGCAGGCCCAGAGCACCGGGGACACGGGCAGAGGGTGCTGCCAAGGCGGCTCCCACACTGGGGACCTGGCTGCTGGCAGGGTGGGGGCAGATCTCTGTGCTCCGTGGCAAGGCCCCGGCCGGTGGGTACCCAAGGATCCTGCCAACACCCAGCATCACACAGCAACTGTGGCCTGGCCCTAGCACAGCCCGGCTGCCCCAGCACGCGGTGCCAAAGCTGCCCAGCCCGCGCACAGCCAGGCCTGGCACCCAGGTGGGCACTGAAGGGGGAAGAGGCAGATGCCTCACGCCAGGCGAGGAAACACCGGCTGAGTCCAGGGACACCACCACCTGGGGGGCTGTGGCAGGAGCTGGGGGCTGACCCACACAGCCACCCCAAGCCCTGTCTCCCTCACACGTTGGCTCCAATGAACAGGCAGGTGGGGGCCACAGGCCAGACCTAGAACTCTGCTCTCGCTTGGCGCTGGGGCCACCTGCCCCTGGAAACGCTGGCACCATCAGCATCCACTGGCCCATGCCAAGGCCTGTGCAGGTCCCCATGGCACAGACACCCCCACTGGGGACCAGGTGTGACGAAGTGGGACTGTTCTTAATGGTTCCTCCGAATATTGTGGGGGTGCCTCAATTCCCTTATGCAGTTCTTAAGTATCTAGGTGGTGGGGTAAGGGTGTATGATCACTGCAGAGCCCTAGAGGGCAGGTGTGTGCAGGGGTCTGGACACAGAGAATGGCCGACACCCTGTTTCCTGGCCACTGATGGCCTGGACCCTTCCCCCCTGCAAGGTGAGAGCTAAAGGGTTGGAGAACAAAGGAATCAGGTGACCTCCTGGCCTGGAAAAGGAACAAAGCCCAGAGGAGGGGGGGCTGGAGGGAGTTTCAGTTTGGGGCTGGCTAGGACATGGAGTGAAGGGCAGACGTGGTTGTCTGGCTCACTGCCCTCCAAAATGGACCCAGCTGAGGGGTCCTGTTCTCTGCACCTGCAAGCTCTGTTTTAGACCATGTTCCTGTCGTCTAATAAACCTCTGTTTTACTGGCTGGCTGAGAGTCCCGTCTGACTGCGAAGTTGGGGTGCAGGACCCTCTGGCTTCCCCAGGAGCCCCGCCTGAGCAGTCTCGCTGTGGGAAGCACACGGAGGGGCAGAGGATGCTGAATGCTCTGAGGTCAGACCCAGGAAGGTGGAAGCCGTGTGAGCTGTTTGCCCTGCGGACAGGCTGCTCACCGGAAGGCGACTGCCCCAGAGTCCTGACTGGCTTCATGGGGAGCAGTTCCAGAGCATCGCCCGGGCACTCCGTGACAACTGGTGGCAGCGGTGGGATCTACTGCACCCCGTGGATGGCGCTTCCTGCAGTAAGTGACTGGGGAGCAGTAAAACAAAGGGGGATTGATGGGGACTAGGCGTGCTGAAGATTCAGAGAGAGACGGTTTCAGGGGGCGGTTAACCCCTAGGATTGTGTGACCAGAGAGAAGGACTTTTGCAGTAACAGTGTTCCCCTGGGGATTGCAGCGAGCGGTCCAAGAGGCGGAGGAGTCTGCCACTCGACCCTGGCAAAGAGGTGGTGACCTTGAGTTGGGCTGGCACACTAGGGGTTCTCCTGGAAACCGTGGGGAGCTGAGAGCACACAGGCCTGTGAGTCCACAACAACCTGGGAAGAGCGGAGTGATGGCCTGTCACCGTCTCCTTAAGAAGGACATTGTAACCCTGTGCAAAAAGAGAGGGTTGCGCATTGGAAAGTTCACCAAAGCACAGTTAATCGTGCAGCTGGAGGAGGATGACCGCTCTAAGGGACAGATTCCTGACCCCAAATGGGGCTATAGCAGGATCTGGGAGCAGCTGGAGTGGGAGCCAGGCATCGCCAAGACTCCTGTCCCCGACCAGACGAGGGTCTTCACGATCGGGTTCCCCATCCGGGGATCGGAGATGGACGGGATTGGAGCTGAGTCCGAGAGAGCAAGAGGACTGGAGAGACAGCGAGAGCCCGAGAAAGAGCTGCAGAAGCAGCAGCAGCATGAACTGGCGGTGGGGGGAGCGGAGAGGCCTAGGGAACCTCCCCGGGGTGAGTGGGGATAGACCCCGGGGGGCCAGTTCCGCAGGGAACCTCGAGACTAAATTGCTGCCCCTGGTTAAGGGGGGGGGGGATGTGGATGCCCACCTCACTGCCTTTGAGCAGGCTGGAGATTTGAACCAGGGGGACCCTGCGGAAAAGCCCCGGTGTCTAGCTCCCTTGCTGGGTCCCAAGGCCATAGACTCTGTCGGCCAGATGGGTGGGGAGGTGGACAGGCTCCCACTCCTGACCCCAACCTATATGTCTGTGTGGAGTTTCCTGGGGCCAGGCCCCTCGGACCCCCAGTGGGAGCGGAAGGTGATGGTCAATGGGGAGACATTCCTGGGGTGGCGAGATCCTGGGACAGAGAGAACTGTTGTCAGGCCCTGGGTGGTGCAGCCTCAGATGCTGAGGGGCTGTGTGAGCTGGGTGAGGGTCCCAGGGACGAAGCCCCTCGCCCTGCCTATGGCCCAGATCCCTGTGCAGACCCAGGAGGGGTGGGGCTGGCTGGTTGTTGGGGTTCTCCAGGATATCGGCTGCGAGACCCTGTTGGGGGGTGACTGTGTCTCTTTGGGACAGGATCCAGGCCCTGCTCCTGTAACGGCCAAGGGTTTGAATTTGAATCCAGGGAACCAATCGGTGGAGAGGGAAATGGTCAGTGAAAATGCAGATGACCTGGCTGGCAGCAGGGAGGAGCCGCTAGGCTCAGGCTACCTGCCTGCCTGTAAGCAGACCCCTGGGGCTGGGTGGGACAGAGAGATGCTCCCTGCGCCCTTGCACTCCGGAGAGGGGGCTCACGCTGGCTCTGATGCAGTGAGGAAAGCAGCGAGCTCGCTGCCTACTCCCACTGGCACAGCAAGGGCAGTGCTGAGCACAGGGGGAGCTGAGACCCCAGCTGAGTGGGGGGAGACACAGGCAGGGGAGGGGATCTGTGGGGAGTGGCAAGGTGCTTGGTAAGGAAAGTTTGGATGAGCCTAGGCAGCCTTGTGATCTGATGGCTTTGTCTAGTCAGCAGGGTGGGAAGGCGAGGAGAGTGGAAGATGAGTGTCCCTGGACCTTACCTGTTAGCTGGGTGGAGAATTGGGACAGTGAAGGAAACGTGCCTGTGCCTGTCAGAGGTATTGACTTGCCTGTGGAGGGAGCTACCCTGATCTCCAAGCAGGTGTCTGTGATCAGCCTTGTGTGCTGGGACAAGGGGAATGAGATCCCAAGCTGTGTGTCTGGTAAAGGAGAAAGTGTGTCCGGCTCTTCTTGGTCTGTGGAGCAGACAGAAGGGGCCTTGCAGCCTGTGATGGTTGAGCGTTGTGCAGTTGTCTCAGAGCTGGTTCTGGATTCAGCTAAAGCCCAGGAAGGGAATGGTCCTAAGTTTGTGTCTGCTCAGGAGAATGGCCCTGTAACTAGGTCGCATCCAGTTAGTGTCTATGTAAAATCCCAGAGACCAGACAATTCTGGTGCTTGTATTTTGCCTGTTGCTCGTGTGTGGTTGGGAAAGGGTGTCGCAACTCTGTCTAATCAGGGTGAGATCCTAGCCAGGGCACAAGGAGAGCGTGAAGGTGATGTGATTGTGTTACCTATGGAGGGTGTGGAAACCTGTAGCAAGAAGGAAAAGATTCCTGAACTTGTGTGTGGCAAAGGGAAGGAGAAGGCTTCTGACCATTTATCTAGGAAGTCTGTCAGTTTGCCTGAAAGGGGATTGTGTAGGAATCCACCGGACGGGCCATAGGTAATTCTGGATGTAAGGGAGACCCAGAAAGAGTCTGTTGTTGCTCAGGAATGTGTTCCTCTAGAGCAAGCCCTAGGTAAAGAGGGTAAGAGCAGAATTTCTGGGAGGGGTGAATTGTTGCATAGAAAAGCCCTAGGGAAAGGAATCCTCATGGAGTCTTTGCAAGCAGTTTACTGCAACTGAAGGGTGTGAAAGTGATTTAATCAAGAAAGTTTCAGTTCCTAACAGCCAGAAATTTTCTGTTGTGAATGGATCCACTGACTGTCCTGTTGAAAGACCCAGTGTGGATAGCTTTGAGAAGGTCTCAGATGGAGTGAAAGCTGTTAAGAAACTTAAACAGTCCTATAACCAAGTGGCTGTGTTTGGCCAGCTTGTTGGGGAGAAGACCCAATCCAAGTTTGACCCCCTGGGGTTTTGGGGTGGCAAAAGGGCGGGCCGCAGAAACCTTCCCACATGCGGCCTGCGAGTGCTATCGACCACCCCCGACCTAAGGGAGGGCGTGAAACTGGAAGGGCCTGGTGTAACTCCTACCAAGGAATGGCAGAGACGCTGGGGCATCCATGGGAACGTTGGTGGCTTCAAACTTCCCCAGGTCACCGCCTAAAGTGACCCCGCTCAGTTCGATCTCGAAGGGGGGAGAGATGTGACGAAGTGGGACTGTTCTTAATGGTTCCTCCGAATATTGTGGAGGTGCCTCAATTTCCCTTATGCAGTTCTTAAGTATCTAGGTGGTGGGTAAGGGTGTATGATCACTGCAGAGCCCTAGAGGGCAGGTGTGTGCAGGGGTCTGGACACAGAGAATGGCCGACACCCTGTTTCCTGGCCACTGATGGCCTGGACCCTTCCCCCCTGCAAGGTGAGAGCTAAAGGGTTGGAGAACAAAGGAATCAGGTGATCTCCTGGGCCCGGGAAAGGGACAAAAGCCCAGAGGAGGAGGGGCTGGAGAGAGTTTCAGTTTGGGGCTGGCTGGGACATGGAGTGAAGGGCAGACGTGGTTGTCTGGCTCACTGCCCTCCAAAATGGACCCAGCTGAGGGGTCCTGTTCTCTGCACCTGCAAGCTCTGTGTTAGACCATGTTCCTGTCGTCTAATAAACCTCTGTTTTACTGGCTGGCTGAGAGTCCCGTCTGACTGCGAAGTTGGGGTGCAGGACCCTCTGGCTTCCCCAGGAGCCCCGCCTGAGCAGTCTCGCTGTGGAAGCACACGGAGGGGCAGAGGATGCTGAATGCTCCGAGGTCAGACCCAGGAAGGTGGAAGCCGTGTGAGCTGTTTGCCCTGCGGACAGGCTGCTCACCGGAAGGCGACTGCCCCAGAGTCCTGACTGGCTTCATGGGGAGCAGTTCCAGAGCATCGCCCGGGCACTCCGTGACACCAGGCCAAGGCCCCGCAGCCCCAGCTGCCCCCTTTGCCCCACCCCTGCATCGGCCGCTCTGGGCAGGTCTCCAGCAACACCTTCTCCAGGCGCCCTGCGGGAGCATCAATGCAGCCAGTGCCCCCTCCCCAGCTCCAGGGGTTACGCCCTGCACAGAGCTGGGCGCTTTGCTGTACACGAGGCGTGCCGGGGAGGGAGCGAGGCTCCAGCAGGTCACAGGAAGCAGCAAGGCGGGGGCTGGCAGGCTGAGAGGGACATTGGCTGGGCCGGAGATTGACCTGCGCTGGGGCTAGAGCCAAGCCTGTGAACCAGGGCCTGGGGCACACCAGGCTTGGGGGTAGCAGGGCACAGAACAAGGCTAATGAATGCACCAGTTTGGGAGGGAACAGTCTGGGAATTTTTCATGTTTTGTAGGAATATTGTGTGCCTCAGTTTCCCCTACGTGCTGCATGGGTAACTAGGTGTGGGGGGAAGGTTGGTTGCTCTTTGCAGAGAGCCAGGTGTGACTGACCCCGGGCTGTCTAGGCCCCATCTCCACGGACAGTCCAGAACACAATGGCCACCGAATTGCCCAGACATTTGGCACCTAGCAAGACACACCCATGCACCCCCCCCCCTGCACCGGAAGCCAGCCGGGTGCAACCAGCTGGAGAGAAAGGCAGGGGCGGGGCAGGGCAGGTGGGGTTAAGTGGGGGCTGCTGGAGGCAGAGGGAGAAGCTCTTCTGGGCTGGGACTACAGAGGGGCCGCGAGCTCTGGGCCGGACCCAGCTGGGCCAGGCTGTAACTTCCTGCTCTCGGTGCTAACCGAGGCCCGGCTACGCCTGTTCCAGCCCCTCCTCGCCCCTGCGGTCACCCGCTGGCTGAGTCCCTGCACTGCAAGGAACCTGGGGGTGCCTGGCTCCCCTTGGGGCATCTCTCTGCTGGACCCAGGGGGCTGCAGGCAGAGACCTCAGGATTCAGCCCTCACCCCCAGCTCCAGGCTGGCAGAAGGGGGGGGCTCCTCTCCTGCAGAGCTTGCAAAGCCCCCTCCCCGCCACAGCACCCTGGGAGCCGGCCCTTGGCCTCCGGCCAGAGACACGGGTGCTAGGGGAAGACCCACCCAGCCGGCACCAGCACTGCTCAGCTCTGCACAAGCCCCCTCGCCTGGCAAGGAGACGGCAGCCCAGCCACCCAGCCCCCCTTGACTAATAACCAGGGGTCCGAGCAAGCCGCTGGGCCAAGAAAACACACACATTTGGGGTTTGCAGAGAATCTGGACTTTTCACCTTTTGTGAGAAAATAAAAACATTCTGCAGCACCCCCGTACCCAAGCCTGCCGGATCCGGCCGAGGGCGCCCACCTGGGGCCAGGGCAACACACACAGCGAGTCAGCGTAACAGCAGAGAAATGCAGAGTCATGTTTATTGTGGGGTTATCATGGAAAACTAGGGTCCCCTGGTCCTAACAGCACAGTCCTCCGCAGAGCTCCCCCACCTTCACCCAGGGCCAGGGGGCTGGAGGCACAGAGCAGGGACCTGCCCAGTGGGCCAGGGCCAGGGCCACCGGGACAGGTGGTTTCTCACTAGTGCCAACTCAGCCAGGGAAAGTGAGTCACATCATTTACCAACGGGTGCAAGAGAAGCAGAGGGGAAGCTGCCATTGTGTAAACAGAGGAGCCACATTCACACCACACCCTCCCCAGGACTCGCACTGGTACCGGGCCCAGGCCGTGGGGCCAGAAGTTAATAAACTCAAACTGGAGAGTCAGACACTGGGCCTAAGTGGTGGAGAAAGCGGGGGGGGGGGGGGGGGGGGGGAAGGGCTGGACTATCCCCCCTCCCTTGTGAGTCCTTAAGGACAGGGGGAGGGGGAATAGGCAGAACAGAAGCTGAAGGGAGCTTCATGCTGACAGCCCCCCATCCACCCCCCAGTCTCCTGGGACCCGGCCGTGGTCACCCTGCTCCTGAGCAGCCCAGGGCAGAGAGGGGGACACCCTGGCACAGCAGCAGCAACCGCCCCGGCTAGCCCCTCTGCCCCCCGGGTCTCCTCTCGCTCCAGCTATGCCTGGCACCCGGGAGTTGGGCCCAAGGAAGGGCCCCTGGGCTGCCAGCCTGGCCAGGCGTGAAGCGCTCTCCTTGCTCCCGTACCTTTGGTGCCGGTCCAGGGCATTTGCCACGGGACAAAGCAGGTGGAGGTCTCCACACAGCAGCCCCCCTTTTAACCCTGCTTCTCATGACCTGCAACATGGCAGATGCTGCCCTAGGGCCAGGCTGGAGCCTGCTGCCAGCGGCTCACCGGGCAGCAGGGAGCCCCCCCCACAGCAGAGCAGGTGCCAGCTACCCCAGCAGGGCATGTGCAGCCCAGGGGGCCTGCAGGGGCCCCGCCATCCCTCACGGGGGGACACAGGAGCCAGCTCCAGCTAGACACACAGTAACGCCCACGTACGCAGGGGTCAGCGCAGAACGGGCGGTGGGGGTGGGCCTCGCCCTGCCCGTGAGACCCTCGCTCCGCCCTGGCCCTGCAGTGCTTCCAGCCCCCACTCTCAGCAGCAGACACCCAACCCCCCTTGCCGAGAGAGGAGCCCCCCAGGGCCATGGGGGGTGAAGCCTTTGCCCGGATTCCGTGGGGCAGGGCGGCAGCAGAGCAGGGGAGTGCTGTGGCCCCAGGTGACGGGAGTGGAACCAGCACCCACCACTGTGGGCAAAGCCAGCAGCCCAGCATGCAGAGTGCGAGCCGAGAGCCACCCCACGCCAGGCCCTCTACTCCCCCTGCCCTCCCCCATGGCCCATTCCAGCCACCCACTGCACTCCGCCCTGCCCAGCTGAGCACAGCCTGGCTCCTGCCTGCTCCCATCTGCCTGCAGGCGGGGAGGAAGCCCAGCCCTGGGGGGCGAGGAGGGTCTGCTCCGAGCCCCGGGGCAGGCTGTGGGGGACTTAGCTAGCACAGGGCACTGTGCATATGGTTACCCCTCTGGCTTTGCAAAACCCTGACAGTCACCCTGACCTGCCAAGGCCCCTGAGGCACTGCCCCGGAGCAGAGAGGAGGGGTGGCTGGCCTCAGTCCCCTGCCCCGGTCGGGACCCCACAGCAAAGCTCCAGGGAACAGAGCAGTGGGGCCCATGCAGCCACCCAGTGCCATGGGCCAGCGGGGGGACTCAGCGACGCAGGATCCTGGCGCTCTCCTGCCCAGAGCAGCAGGGACAGGCAGCCGGAGACGCCCCCGCTGGGGGCTCCGCTCACTTGACGAGAGCCTGGTTACACAACGAGCAAACGAACACCGTCTCCCTCTGGGCATCTGGGGCTGGAAGGAAAGGAGCTGTCAGAGATCCACCCCATTGCCCCCCCAGAAATCCAACCCCCATCATCCCCCATCACTGCCCATCGCCCTTCCCAAAGACCCCCATCACCATCCAACCACCCCCAACACCAACCCCCATGCCCCATCACTGCACCCCCCACATCCCATCACTTCCATCCCGCCCAGAGACCCTCCCCATCATTCCCAGCTAGCAGAGACCTGTCCCCTCCCCAGCCTGCCCGAGATCGGCTGCACCATGGCCCCCAGCAGAGCCCCTCCCGCACCAGAGCGCAAAGGGAGAGGAGCCAGCAATCGCCGCTGCACGCTCCCGAGTGCTAGGGCGGCCCGGTGTCCGGTTTTGTCGAAAAGAGACCATGGCAGCTGACCAGGCCGGTAAAAGTCTGGTCGGGGCGCAGCGGGGCTCAGGGAGGCTCCCTGCCAGCCCTGGCTCCGCACAGCTCCCAGAAGCCACCGGGATGTCCGGCCCCTAGGCATAGGGGCAGCCACCGTGGCTCCACATGTGCCCCCAGCCCCGAGCACCAGCTCCGCAGCTCCCATTGGCCGGGAACCGTGGCCAATGGGAGCTGCGGGGACAGTGCCTGCAGGTACAGGCAGCATGCAGTGCGCCTAGGGGCTGCAGGGACCTGGCGGCTGCTTTCAGGAGCGGCGCGGAGCCAGGGAGCTTCCCTTCTGCCAACTGGGAGCTGCACCCCGAACCCCTGCCCCAGGTTGGAACCCCCTCCCGTATGCCAAACCCCTCCGCCCCAGCCGAAGCCTGCAGCCCCTCCTGCCCCCCAACCCCCTGCCCCAGCCCAGAGCCCCCTCCTGCACCCCAAACCTCTCATCCCCCAGCTCCACCCCAGAGCCTGCAGCCCCAGCTGGAGCCCTCACCCTTCCTGCACCCCAACCCCGAGCCAGCCCAGTGAAAGCAAGCGAGGGTGGGGGAGAGCAAGCAATGGAGGGAGGGGGGCGCCTCAAAGGGGCAGGGCAGGGGCAGGGCAAGGGAGCTGGTTTTCTGCCGTTAGAAAGTTGGTATCCCTACTTGAGCGCCGATGCACTGCTGCCACCCCACTGCCTGGGCGAGGCCGGGGCTGGAGTCGCCGGGAGGCCCCCCCCCCCAGTGCCCTGCCCCCCTCCCCACAGCGCCCCTTGCTGGGACAGGCCGGGGCTGGAGTCACCAGGAGCCCCCTCCAGCCAGTGCCCTGCCCCCCTCCCCACAGCACCCCCTGCTGGGATGGGACAGGTCTGGAGTCGCTGGGAGCCCCCCCCAGCCAGTGCCCTGCCCCCCTCCCCACAGCGCCCCCTGCTGGGAAAGGCCGGGGCTGGAGTCGCCAGGAGCAAGAGAGGCCCCCCCACCTGCACCCACTCACCTGTGGCTCCCATGGAGGATTTGGGGACTTTGTAGGAGCAGCAGCGGGAGCAGAAGCTGTTGCCGCAGTTACTGCAGCTCCGCTGGGGAGAGAGACGCCGGTCAGTGTGCAGCCCCCCCCGGGGGAAGGCAGGCGATTGCCTGTCAGGGGCAGGGCAGGGGTTGCTGGAGACTGTGACCCAAGGACCTGCTGAGGGCACCCGGGCTACGGAGATCGCCTGGCTCTGGCACCCACCTCGAGTGCCAAGAAAGGTCCCGCAGGGCCAAGCTGCCTGCAGGCTAACCACTGTCCCTCGGGCAGAGACGCGGCAGGCGGGGGGACGCGCCCCTCTGTCTGGGCACGGCACTATGGTTGGCACAGCGGGCGCAGTCAGGGCACAGTGCGGGTCAGGCTGCAGGGGAGACCGGGGGGGGGGGGGGGTTCGTCCCAGTGTGGTGACATCAACACTACAAAGGGGCCGAGCTGGCGCTGCAGCATAGACACGCAGTCCAGCACGGACCGTAGCCCACCTCCCCAAGCGGCAGCCCGACGCTGTCTACACCAGGGCCTAGGTCGGCAGGGGGGTGAATTTCACTCCCCAGACCATGCAGCTGGGGCCAGCTAATTCACCAGCAAAGACCTGACCTAAGACCAGTCCCTTTTCGCTGTCTGGGGTGCAGCTGAACCCGGGTGCGTGAGGACAAGCAGCCGGAGAGGGGCTCTCACCCAGCTGGGGCCAAGTGTGGGCTCTGGTTCCAGGGTCCTCACATCCCATGGCTGGGCTCCCCCCCGCGACCCTAAACGTGGCTTATTCTCACACTGTCTCACCCCAGACCCTGCGGGGTCAGGCAAGCGGCAGCCTGGGCCAAGTGCCAGGCAGGGAACGGCGGCTGGGCCCTGTGGAGGGACACTTGGGGGATGGCGGGTGCCTGTCGCTGACTGTCCGGAGAGCAAGGCCTGCAAGCAGCGCTGGTGCTGGCAGGTTCAAGGAGAAGGAGATGACCCACACACCAACAACCCAGGGCACGGGGTGGCCAGGAGGCCCCACTACTGCCCAGCTGAGCCAGCCAGGCCAGGGCCCAGAGATACCCACAGCGGAGCTGGCAAGATGGGAGCGGGTGGGAAGCAGGCAGGACTCACCCTCTTCTTGAGCACGGAGAAGGTGGCTGCGCAGCGGGTGCAGCTCCCTAGAGGAGACAGAGCGAGGGGTCAGGCTGGGCACTGCTTGGGGCTGAACCGCCTGCAGCAGGGGGGATGTGGGAACTCAGCCTGGCGCCAGTCCCTGCACCCCAGGGGCCAAGGCGATCCCCTGGCCCAAGGCAGCCTCAGCGCAGAGACCAGCTTCTCTGCTGTCTGCACAGCCTCCCCCGGAGCTGCCTGGCACCCCTGGGAATGCCCCGGCTCTGGAAGCAGCAGCTGCCTGCACCCTGAGCTCCCAGGGCCACGTGCCCGTTGCTGCCGCCCGGGAGAGTGGGGACCCAGCTCGAAGCCCCAGGTCCAGGCCAGCAGGAGCCCTAGCTCAGGGGATCTCCCGGGGGCTCCAGCCTGGCTGCAGAGGCCAGAGCTCCAGCTGGCAGGGCCCTGCAGGGGGCACCAAGCATCCCCCTGGCAGCCTGGGCTGTGGGCTCCCATTACCCATGGGGGAGCCCCCCACTGCCCACAGCATGGCTCAGGGCCAGGCCGACCTGGCACCCAGACAGCACAACCCAGCCAGTGCCCATCCCCAGCTCCCCCGGGGCAGCAACAGCCCGGCCACCCCCAGCCCAGCCCCTGACAGACACAGGCAGGGGAGGGGCTGCCTCGCCAAGCTGGCGTTCGGCAGCCCCTCCTGCCAGGCTGGCACTCAGCTGCGCCCCCCTGCCCCGCCGGCGTTCACCAGCCCACCCCCCGCGCCACCCCTACCGAAGTTATTGCTGGGATAGCGCTTGCGCAGCCGCTCGGTCAGCCGCGACACCTTGCTGCGGATCACCTCGTTCTTGCTCATGACGCTGCTGTCCGGGAGGCCGATGTCGAACTCGGCGGAGCACTGGGAGACGTCGTCGTCCTCCTGCCGGAGAGCCCAACTCAGCCGGGGGCTGCTCCTTGGGGACCCGGCTGGGCACAGAGCTCGCCCTGACCGAGCCTCCCGCGGGCCACGGGGCAGGAGCTGGCGGGGGCGCTCGGCCTGGTTCCGCTCCAGGGACACAAGGGCCGCGCTCTGCCCGGGGCAGGTGCCACCCCCATCCCCAGCACCCGGCCGAGCGCCAGCCCCGCCTGGTACTCACCATGGCCAGCGCCTGGGTCTCCTTCTCCCGCCGCGTGGAGAGAAGAGAGGAGACGCAGTAGCAACAGAACACACAGTGGCAGGCCCCCCCCGCCCCCCGTGTCCCTGCCTGGGACAGCCATGGACCCCCAGCTTCTCCCCGAGGCAGGGACGGCAGCACTAGGCTCTGCCTGCCTGGCACACGGGCAGCACGTGCCAGGGCGTGGGGAAGGGCCGGGGGCAGGACCCCCCCCCACATCCAGCCCCTCTCATTCTAAGGGGGAAAGTGAGAATCCCTGTCCAGCTCTCGCTCACTGGTGCCCTCCAGTGGCTGCCTGAGGGGGTACACCGCTCAACACAATGCCCACCTGCACCCAGTGTGTGGGGAGCCCCCCACCCCCACCTGCCCCGCTGGGTACGCACCTCAATAGCGTCTTTAAACTCCTCGTCAGGCTCTGCCTCCTCTGCTTCCTCCACGCTGCCGGGCGTGAGGTCCTGCCAGGATACAGGCCCAGTCACTACAGCCCTGCCCACCCGGGCAGGGAGCGGCACGGGCAGCCCAGGGAAGCCAGGGCCGTGGGCAGGGCCGCGGGCAGCACAGGGACCAGGCTCCGGATGGGGGCTGGGAAGCACGAGCCAACAGCCCCCAGCCCAGCCGGCTCACCTCGGTGCTCGTGGGCGTGGGGGTCCGATCCACCAGGGAGCTGCCCCCCTCTGCTCCCGCGTCAGGCTCCGCCGGCTCCAGGGTGCTGGCGAGGGGCTTGGGGCCGAGGCGTTGCTCCATCGCAGCCTTGAGCTCCAGCAGCACTGGGGAGAGAGGGGGCGTCGGGGCGGGACATACCTGGAGCATGCCAGCCTCCCCCAGGCGGGGCCCAGAGCTCCCACCCCCAGGCAGGGCCCAGCCCAGCCATGATCCAGGCCCTAGCAGCAGTTCCCATGGTGCCGAGGGGCAGCCACAGCCCTGGCACGGAGCCAGGGCCGCTGCCCCTCCTGCCCCGCAGAGCACAGGGGCTGGCTGGGACAGCAGGGCCCCCCCCAGACCTGCCGTTCCACGTGCAGGCAGCCCTCCCCCGGCAGAGTCCCGGCTAGCACTCACTCCCACCACCAGCTCCCCGACTCGGGGAGGGGACCCGGGGAGATGCTCGGTCTCTCTGGGCCACGGATCTGGTCGGTACCGGGGCAGCCCAGGGACCGATCCTGCGGTGAGGGGCCAAGCGAGTCCCTAGCTTGGCAGAGGGGACAGGATGGCATCTTGGGCGCTAGTGGTCTGAGCCCAGGGTCAGCGGCTGCCCTCACACTGGCCTCGTTGGGTGCCAGGCTGCAGCGTCACCCCCTGAAGGACCAAGCAGCAGCTACTGCCACAGCCAGGATCCTTGGACCAAAGGGGCAGCGGGAACCTGGCACAGAAGGCACAGGGGACCCCAGAGCAGAGGGGTAGCGGGGAGGCTGGCAGCAGGGATGAACCTGGCAGCTGTAGCTATGGGGAGAGTCAGACGCAGGGGGAACCTGCATGGGCCCAGCCAGGATGCGGGTGCTTGTGGGTCTCCAGTTGGCACTTGTCCCCTGGCAGCCAGTCAGACCCACTGCTGCCCCCAGAGCCCATGGGCACCCTAGGGGGGCTCTCACCTCGGTAGAACTCGGCATTCCCCAGGAAGAGGGTGCTGTTGAGCAGGGCGAGGACCCAGCAGAAGGGCAGCAAGTACAGGACACAGAGGGAGCCCAGCAGCGCCCCATAGAACCTGGGCAAGGAGGGTACAGGGCTCAGGATAGCAGGAGAGCCTTGGACACACGCCTAGCATACGCACCCCGTGCCACGCGTACGCAGCCCCCAGCACCTCTCCCACCGTGCCACGTACCCAGTGTATGTACCTCCCCCATGTCCCCAGGCTGTGTCTCCACAGTGTACACCCCCACCCTCGTACAGGCTGTCACAACCATCCCCCTACAGCTGCATAAAATCATAGAATATCAGGGTTGGAAGGGACCTCAGGAGGTCATCTAGTCCAACCCCCTGCTCAAAGCAGGACCGATCCCCGACTAAATCATCCCAGCAGGGCTTTGTCAAGCCTAACCTTGAAAACCTCTAAGGAAGGAGATTCCACTCCCTCCCGAGGTAACGCATTCCAGTGCTTCACCACCCTCCTAGTGAAAGTTTTTCCTAATATCCAACCTAAATCTCCCCCACCGCAACTTGAGACCATTACTCCTTGTTCTGTCATCTGCTACCACTTGAGAACAGTCTAGAGCCATCCTCTTTTGAACCCCCTTTCAGGTAGTTGAAAGCAGCTATCAAATCCCCCCTCATTCTTCTCTTCCGCAGACTAAACAATCCCAGTTCCCTCAGCCTCTCCTCATAAGTCATGTGTTCCAGTCCCCTAATCATTTTTGTTGCCCTCCGCTGGACTCTTTCCAATTTTTCCACATCCTTCTTGTAGTCTGAGGCCCAAAACTGGACACAGTACTCCAGATGAGGCCTCATCAATGTCAAATAGAGGGGAACGATCACGTCCCTCGATCTGCTGGCAATGCCCCTACTTATACATCCCAAAATGCCATTAGCCTTCTTGGCAACAAGGGCACACTGCTGACTCATATCCAGCTTCTCGTCCACTGTAACCCCTAGGTCCTTTTCTGCAGAACTGCTGCCGAGCCACTCGGTCCCTAGTCTGTAGCGGTGCATGGGATTCTTCCATCCTAAGTGCAGGACCCTGCACTTGTCCTTGTTGAACCTCATCAGATTTCTTTTGGCCCAATCCTCTAATTTGTCTAGGTCCCTCTGTATTCTATCCCTACCCTCCAGCGTATCTACCACTCCTCCCAGTTTAGTATCATCTGCAAACTTGCTGAGGGTGCAATCCACACCATCCTCCAGATCATCCTCCAGATCATTGAAGATATTAAACAAAACCGGCCCCAGGACCGACCCCTGGGGCACTCCACTTGATACTGGCTGCCAACTAAACATGGAGCCATTGATCACTACCCGTTGAGCCCAACAATCTAGCCAGCTTTCTATCCGCCTTCTAGTCCATTCATCCAGCCCATACTACTTTAACTTGTTGGCAAGAATACTGTGGGAGACCGTGTCAAAAGCTTTGCTAAAGTCAAGGAACAACACGTCCACCACTTTCCCCTCATCCACAGAGCCAGTTATCTCGTCATAGAAGGCAATTAGATTAGTCAGGCATGACTTGCCCTTGGTGAATCCATGCTGACTGTTCCTGATCACTTTCCTCTCCTCTAAGTGCTTCAGAATTGATTCCTTGAGGACCTGCTCCATGACTCTTCCATGCCCAGAGTCCACCCCCACCCCCCGAAACACAGGGGAGCCAACCTGGACACCTCCCTTCCTCCCAGACACAGTGGGCACCAGGTGCCTGGCTCACTGGCTGGGTTTGCAACCTCTCCAGGGGGTCCCCAGCCAGCCCCTGCAGCAGAAAGGACCAGAGGAGAAAGCCCCTGGGGGCGGGGGAGGAGGGGCAGACTCACTGGGACGACAGGGCAGGGGTCTCCCAGTGCAGCACACGGTACGCCCCCTCGCAGGCATAGCACAGCCAGCTCAGGAAGCCCTCCAGGTGGATCAGGCTGGGGAAGAAACGGGAGCGTCAGGGGGTGCCCACCCCGGGCATGTACCCAGCCACCCCGGCCACGGATCCACCCCACCCCGCGCAGGACATGCGTCCCATCCTCCCCAGCGGGGCCCACAGCCAGGAAATGAACCCAGCCCCTGCCTGTCGCTGAGCTGGGCAGCCCCTCGCCTGCGCCGGGCCCAGCAGCACAGGGGCACCTTGCAGGGCTCCTGGGGACTGTCTCAGCCTGACACAGCCAGGAAGGGCCAGGCCGGGGGCACCGCTAGGCTCAGCAAATGCTGGGACTATAGAGACAGCCCTGGGGCTGCCCCACTGCTCAGAGCCAGAGGCTGCCGAGCAGGACCCAGCCACCCCAGGGCCTGTCTGGCGGGGACCCTGCCCCGTGGCGGGCAGTTACGGAAAGGAGTCATCGAATATCAGGGACCTCAGGAGGTTCTAGTCCAACCCCCTGCTCAAAGCAGGACCAATCCCCAACTAAATCATCCCAGCCAGGACTTGGTCAAGCCAGGCCTTAAAAACCTCTAAGGAAGGAGATTCTACCACCTCACTAGGTGTGAGGAAGTGGGGGAGATTCCTGGTTTCCTTGCTTCCTAGGGGTTCCCCCCCCCTTGGTTTTCCTATGGTTTGCATGCAGAGGGAGTGGGACTCAGTTTCCCTGGGGGTTACCGGTTTAACAAGGTGATGGGAGAGGGAGCTTGTTGTTCCAGAGGACCAGCCAGGGAACTGGGGACCCCGGCCGATGGCCTGGTGACCCGGGGGCCCTGCTCAGTGGCAGCTGGTTCTGGCCAGCAGGAGAACAAGGGCTGTGAAGAGAGAACCCCGGAACCCGAAGGCAGAGGAACCCGAGGGCAGACGAGAGGAGAGGGGTCCAGGCGACCCTGTTTACCTGGAGAGAAGACAATGGACAGAGGGGGGCTTGGGGCCGGTGCTATCAGATGCCCAGCAGGGAAGCAGGGGGCTCTGGGCTGGAGGGAGGGAGCAGGCAGAGCCCCCCTGGGTGCAGGGAGACTTGGATGTCCTGTGCTGAGGGAGGCCAGGCCTGAGGTCCTGAGAGTTTCCTGGGCTGTGTTCAACGCTCAATAAACCTCCTGTTTTATGCTGGCTGAGAGTCGCTCCGGTGTAGAGAACAGGGGGAATCGTCCCCTTTGGGGGGTGGAGGCCCTGGGGGGTCCAGAGTGAGGGGACAACCCGAGGGGGCCCACGGCAGAGACAGGGGTGCTAAAGCTCAGAGAGGTGTGGGTCCAGGAGGTGGAGGGGCTTAATCCTGAGAAAGAGTGGACCCCCTAGAAGGGCGGTCTCACTGAAAGGGCACCCTGCCACGGACCACACGGGGCCAAGAGTGGGCACGATCGGTGAGTCTGTGACACTAGGTAACCATTCCAGTGTTTCACCACCCTCCTCGTGAAATAGGGTTTCCTAATATCCAACCTAGACTTCCCACACCGCAACTTGAGACCATTGCTCCTCGTTCTGTCATCTGCCACCACTGAGAACAGTCTAGATCCATCCTCTTTGGAACCCCCCTTCAAGTAGTTGAAGGCTGCTATCAAATCCCCCCTCACTCTTCTCTTCTGCAGACAAAATAACCCCAGTTCTCTCAGCCTCTCCCTGCCTCCACTCCACAGGCCTGAGCCCTGGCGGGGAGGGGTGGGGGTGTCGGGTGTCTCACCCCCAAGCTAGAGTCCCTGAGAGCCCTGCCCGGCCACGCCCCACCCCACCCTGTAGGGCCCCAGCACTTACAATCTCTTCACCTCAGTGATGGCTTCATGCCGCGCCAGCCGCACCTGCTGCAGGTCCTCGCGCCGGACGCTGTGGTACCTCTGGCGCGCCAGGTCCGGGGCCGGCCGGCGGGCCCGGCAGGCCTCCTGCAGGTAGCCCAGCAGGGCGGGCACCAGGACCAGCAGTGCGCACAGCGAGAACCAGGCAGCTGGAAGAGCCAGGCCACATCAAGGCCCCCAAGCCGGAGCAGAACCGGCCACACTCCCAGCTGTGCCCCAGGACATGAGCCGGTTCCAGCCCCATGCTTGCAGCCCCTCCCCTCAGCCCTGCTCACCTGCCCAGCCCCCCACCCATCCCGCCCCCTGCCACCCCACCACCAGCCTGCTCCCCATCCCCAGCCCCCGCCGACATGACATCCCCTGCCCCACCAGCCTGCTCCCCATCCCCAGCCCCCGCCACCCCGTCCTCCCCCCCACCAGCCTGCTCCCCATCCCCAGCCCCCGCCACCCCGTCCTCCCCCCCACCAGCCTACTCCCCATTCCCGCCACCACGTCCCCACCCCCCCGCGACCCCTCACCTTCAGTCAGGGTGAGCAGCAAGAAGTTGAGGCCCAGGCAGGTGAGCAGCGAGCACAGAGGCATCTGCCACCTGCAGGGCAGAGCCCAGGTTAGTGGCTGCCAACCGTGCTGGAGCCAGAGGCAGCCCCCCCACCCGCAGGCGATGCCGAGAGCCCGGGCCCAGCACCTACCTTAGCAGGAAGTGGATCCCCTCCCAGGCGTCCCCCAGGGGCTCCAGGTACATCTCCAGCCGCTTGGAGGACAGGACCAGGCTGAAGAGGTCGAAGGCCGGGGACTTGGGGGGGGCGGGCGACTCCATCTGGGCATCGGGCTGGGCAGGGCCCCCCTCCAGGCCCTGCCCCGCAGCCTCGCGCTCCGTCACCTGCATGCTGCACACAGGAGTCAGCCCCTGCCCGCCGGCCCCGGGCCGCGCTGCCCGCCGGGGGTGCGGGGGGAGGAGACGCTCAGGGGCTGCGGGACGCTGGAGGTTCCGGGGCAGGGCGCCCACGGGCCCCCCGTGGGGGGAGCAGCCTCCAGAGGGGGCCATGGCCCGGGGCAGCACGGCCAGGCCCTGCTCAGCCAGCCGGGCAGAGCCAGCCCCCCGGCTGAGGGGCAGAGGGGCCCGGGCACCGCCCTGGCGGCAGGCCCCTCGCAGCCCCCCCCCGCCGCGCGCGCACGAGACAGGCCCGAGGCAGCCCAGAGCCCCCCCGCCAGGGCGAAGGCCCCACCCCCCCGGCGGCCTAGAGCCCGAGCTACCGGGTCCGGAGCGGGGTCGGCTCCGCAGGCGGGAGACCAGACAGGGGGCCGGGGCCGGGGCCCGCCGCGTCTTGGGGGCCGGGGGTCCCACATGCCGCCAGCCCCGCCCCGCCGCCCCCTGCCAGCCCCGCGCGGGCCCCCCAGACTCGGCGGGGGGGGGTCTCTCACCTGGCCGGAGCCCCCCCTCCCTGCCAGCGCCGCGCCGCGCCGCGCCGGTGCCAGCCCCGCGCGGGCCCCCCAGACTCGGCGGGGGGGGGGGGATGGTCTCTCACCTGGCCGGAGCCCCCGGCCGGGCCCCACCCTGGGACCGCAGCGTCCGCTTCCGGGGCCAGCGCCAGGGCTGGCGGCGCTGCTTCCTCAGCACGTGACCCGCCGGCCCCGCCCATTGCCCCCGACAGCCAATCGGAAGCGCGGGGGCGGGTCTTGCCAGGAGACCCCGCCCCCGCTACCCGGCCAGGCCCCGCCCTCAGAGCCCAGACCGACTCCGCCCCCTCCCAGGCCCTGGCCCCGCCCCACACTGCCCGGCCCCGCCCCGGGAGCCCAGACTGACTCCGCCCCCTCCCAGCCCCTGCCCCCCGCTCCCCGGCCAGGCCCCGCCCCCAGAGCCCAGACCGACCCGCCCCCTCCCAGGCCCTGACCCCGCCCCCCACTGCCCGGCCCCGCCCCGGGAGCCCAGACTGACTCCGCCCCCTACCAGGCCATGGCCCCGCCCCCCACTGCCCGGCCAGGCCCCGCCCCCAGACCGACACCGCCCCCTCTCAGGCCCTGGCCCCACCCCACACTGCCCGGCCCCGCCCCGGGAGCCCAGACTGGCCCCGCCCCCTCCCAGCCCCTGGCCCCGCCCCCCACTGCCGAAAGCGTGGGGTGGGACCCCTGGCGGGGCATGGCGGCAGGTGCGGGGGCAGCGAGTGGCGACGCCAGCCCGGCATTGCGGGGCAGCGGGCGGGCTCAGGCGGCTCCCCGCGTGGGCAGGCAGCGCAGGGGCGCGAACCCCCGGCGGGGGCCGCAGGGGCGGGGGCTGGGGGCTGTCGGCAGGGGGTCTGGGCCCAGCCCTGAGCGACTGGGGGTCCTTGGGCCGGCCCCGGGCGCCAGTGGGGAGGGGGTCCTCAGGCCAGGGTGGGAGGAGGGCTCGGGCTCGGGCTGGCCCCCCACAGGCAGGGGCCGCGGGCAGGCGCAGAGGTGTCCCGTGCTCCCTTTGGGGAAATACCGGCCCCGTGAAGGGTTCCAGTGCCGGGCGCCGGGCGAGCCCGCCGGGCCGAGCACAGGCCTCGGGGCGGGGTCCGATGCGGGTTTGGGGAGGAGGGATTCAGGGTTATACGGAACAGGGGAGTCTTTTGGGGAAGGAGGAGCCTGTGCAGAAAGGACGGGCTCCACCTAAACCAAACCAGACCCAGATCGCTGGCATGTAGAAATTAAAGGGTCCTAGAGCAGTTTTTAAACTAGGGCCTGGGGGAAGCTGACAGGCACGGAGGAGCACAGGGTCGGAACAGAGGCATCCCTTAGGGGAGATCTATTAACGGGGATTCTCTATGTCCTAGTGAGGAGGAGAGGCTATAAGTCGATAAAGTAGAGGTGGAAAGAGTCCTATTCAATTACATCACATGCAGGCAGACAACTAAGCGGTGACAAATTGTGTAAGTGCTTGTTGTGATGGAGTGGACATTTCCTGTATTATTTTGTATGAAAACTGGGTGTGCCTCGGTTTCCCCTAGTTGCTGCATGGATAAGTAGGTGGTGGGAAAAGGCAGTTTAGTCTCGGGCTGCTGGGCAGGCTACAACAGAGGTGGGAATGTCGCCTGGCTGTCTCTGGTTTGGGGGCCCAGGTCTATGGGGGGCCCATGAAGACAATGGCAAATCCAATCACTGGGACATTTGGTACCTAGCAGCTACGGACCATCAAGGTCCCGCCCTTGCAGGAAGCCAGCCGGGTGTGACCAGCTGGACAAAGGGCTGAGGAGGGGCCAGCTGGGACAGGCCTGGGAATTTGAACGGAGGGACAGAGCAGGAGGCAAGGGTGGACACCGCTTGCCTGGGGCTCTGGGTAACCAGAATGGGCCAAGCATGCTGTAACTTTCTGGGTTTTGTGTGAAGCAAGGACTTTCTAGCTGTGTTCCAGACATCCACTGATAGTTTTAAAAGTATGATACGAGAGGCCAACAAAGAGCTGGAAGAGCAACGAGCAAAAGACTCAAAAAAATGTTAAGTACTTCAGAAGCCGGAAGCCTGACGAACAGCCACTGGAGGATCGCGATGCTAAAGGAGCCCTCAAGGACGACAAGGCCATTGCAGAGAAACTAAATGAATTCTTTGCATCGGTCTTCACGGCTGAGGGTGCGAGGGAGAATCCCACACCTGAGCCAGTCTTTTTAGGTGACAATCTGAGGAACTGTCCCAGGTTGAGGGGTCACTAGAGGAGGGTTTGGAACAAACTGATAAACAGCAATACGTCCCCAGGACCAGATGGGATTCACCCAAGGGTTCTGAAGGAACTCAGATGTGAAATTGCAGAACTACTAACTGTGGTGTGTAACCTATCGCTTCAATCAGCCTCTGGACCAGGTGACAGGCGGAGAGCTAATGGGACACCCATTTTTCAAAAAGTCTCCAGAGGTGACCCCAGCAACGACAGGCTGGTGAGCCTGACTTCAGTATCCGGCGTACAGGTTGAAACTAGGGCTCTCCAGCGATTAAAAAAATTAATTGCGCTTAATCGCACTGTTAAACAATAATAGAATACCGTTGATTGAAATATTTTGGATGTTTTCTACATTCTCAAATATATTGATTTCAATTACAACACCGAATACAGTGTACAGTGCTCACTTTCTATTTATTTTTAATACAAATATTTGCACTGTAAAAAACAATAGAAATAGTGTATTTCAATTCACCTCATACAAGCACTGTAGGGCAATCTCTGTATCATGAAAGTTGAACTTACAAATGTCAAATTATGTACAAAAAAATAACTGCATTCAAAGATAAAACAATATAAAACTTTAGAGCCTACAAGTCCACTCAGTCCTACTTGAGCCAATCGCTCAGACAAACAAGTTTGGTTACAATTTGCAGGAGATAATGTGGCCCACTTCTTGTTTACAATGTCACCTGAAAGTGAGAACAGGCACTGTTGTAGCTGGCGTCACAAGATATTTACGTGCCAGATGCGCTAAAGGTTCATATGTCCCTTCATGCTTCAACCACCGTTCCAGGGGACAGGTTTCCATGCTGATGACAGGTTCTGCTCAATAATGATCCAAAGCAGAGCTGACCGACGCATGTTCATTTTCATCATCTGAGTCAGATGCCACCAGCAGAAGGGTGATTTTCTTTTTTGGTGGTTCGGGTTCTGTAGTTTCCGCATCAGAGTGTTGCTCTTTTAAGACTTCTGAAAGCATGCTCCACACCTCATCCCTCTGAGATTTTGGAAGGCACTTCAGATTCTTAAACCTTGGGTCGAGTGCTGTAGCTATCTTTAGAAATCTGACATTGGTACCTTCTTTGTGTTTTGTCAAATCTGCAGTGAAAGTGTTCTTAAAACGAACATGTGCTGGGTCATCACCCGATACGGCTGTAACATGAGATATCTGGCAGAATGCGGGTCAAACAGAGCAGGGGACGAACAATTCTCCCCCAAGGAGTTCAGTCTCAAATTTAATTAATGAACATCATCAGCATGGAAGCATGTCCTCTGGAATGGTGGCCGACATGTAAAGAGGCATTTGAATGTTTAGCATATCTCTCATGTGAATACCTTATGATACCGGCTACAAACGTGCCATGCAAATGCCTGTTCTCACTTTCAGGTGACATGGTAAATAAGAAGCAGGCAGCATTATCTCCTGTGAATGTAAACCAACTTGTTTGAGCAATTGGCTGAACAAGAAGTAGGACTGAGTGGACTTGTAGGCGCTAAAGTTTTACATTGTTTTGTTTTTCAGTGCAGTTATGTAACAAAAAAAATCTACATTTGTAAGTTAGACTTTCATGATAAAGAGATCACACGACAGTATTTGTATGAGGTGAATTGAAAAATACGATTTCTTTTATCATTTTTACAGTGCAAATATTTGTGATAGAAAATAGTATAAAGTGAGCACTGTACAGTTTGTAGTCTGTGGTGTAATTGAAATCAATATATTTGAAAATGTAGAAAAACATCCAAAAATATAAATTTCAATTTGTATTCTATTGTTTAACAGTGTGATTAATTGTGATTAATTTTTTTAATTGCAGTTAATCTTTTTGGGTTAATCGTGTGAGTTAACTGCGATTAATCGACAGCCCGAGTTGAAACTATAGTAAAGAACAGAATTGTCAGACACATAGATGAACACCATATGTTGGGGAAGAGTCAGCATGGTTTTTGTAAAGGGAAATCATGCCTCAACAATCTACTAGAATTCTCTGAGGGGGTCAACAAGCATGTGGACCAGGGGGATCCAGTGGATACAGTGTACTTAGATTTTCAGAAAGCCTTTGACAAGGTCCCTCACCAAAGGCTCTTAAGCACCTGGCGGAAGCATTTCACAGCCACCATGAACACCCCCCCACCCCACCCCCTGCCCCAGCGAGTACAGATTCCTCAGAAATGCTCCAAGCTTGGCTCCCACCAGCCCCACTGCAGGAGGGAAGCCGTTCAAGCAGGCCCCTGTGCTGGGTAAGTTTCCAGCCCAATCTTAAAATGCTGCCCTCTCCCAGCCTGCCACTGGGCAGGCAGCTGCCAAGCTGAGGGGGAAGCCCAGTGGCCTGGGGATGCTGCAGCCTACACCCCAGCTCCCTCAGTGCACATGGGCATTCAGACAGCTAGTGCAGGGTCATCACCCAGGGGCCCTGGAGGCACCCACAGGACATGGTGGGCTGTGGGGGGTGGGGCAGCACCTGGGCACCTTCCTGCCACTGGGCACAGAGAGATCTGAGCGACAGGCAGCTGGCTCTGCAGTGAGAGGGCAGGGGACAGTCCAGGCCAAACGGGTCAGTCCCTGCCGGGGACGTCTCAGTGGTGCGTGGATATTCAGGCCCCTGCGTGGGGAGCCCAGCCCCAGGCCTGACACCTCCAGACGTTGCACCTCCAGGTGAGGCAGAGCTGCCCGAGCAGAAGGCCCTGTCTCTTGCCTGGCCACAAGCTGGAAACAGGATTCTGGCCCCAGAGGCACAAGGGGTCACAGGGTGAGACTACACCTGTCCTGCACCCAGCACGGGATCTGGGTGTTAGCCGATGGCCAGGGATGTTTGGTGAGGTGCCAGCTATGCCCGTTTATACCATCCGTGACTTTAACCGCTAGGACGCACTGTCCCTTCGCGGCGGGCAGCCCGGGCTAGGCTGACGGATGCCCCAAGGTCCTAACCACCCGTGACTTTAACTGCTAGAGCTCAGAGCTCCTTCGCAGCGGGCAGTCAGGATTGACTGACAGGTGCCCCAAGAGTTTGCCCTGTGGAGGCGGCACAACTCAACGCTAGGCTCTTAGTACTCTCACCTAATGGCCAGGCTTTATAGCCAAAACGGCTGAGGTTCTTTAATTGTGTTGGCTGCTTTACAGTAAACCAGAGAAACAAGTCAGGCTTATGCACAAATGGTTACCAAAATTTATTAAACTAGATTCTAATCATGTGGTTACAAAATTGCTAGTGCCTACTTATTTAAGTGTAGAGATGTTACACACACAAACAAGTTACAAAACTGAAGCTACAATCCCAAAGAAAGAAAACAAAGTATAGAGCTCTATTTCAAAATATGTGTACACTAAAGATAGGAGATCAGGTGTGGGTGCTTCTTACCCTCCTTGCATCTCTCGATTCCAGCGGTGCCAAGCCAGGATCGGTCACTCAATTCCGCGGAAAGACGAATAAGGGACAAGGCTCAGGGACCCTCTTAGCTGCAGAAGCCTTGGGAGGCGGTCACTTATCTGACCAGCAGATAGATAGTGAAAAGCACTCAAAAATCATGGTGCTGTAGGTCCCCTACTTATACCTCTGTACTCCTTTATTCTCTTTCTCCTTTCTATGCCAAATTGGGGCTGGTCTGTCGGGGTGACGCCAGCTCTCGCAAGAGTAGTTCACACTTGCAAGGGAGAAACAATAAGTTTCGACTACTGGACACTTCTTTTATCAGGGTAAATATTTTCCCACCTAGGATGTTGGTGTGTGTGCATCATGCTGTTTAGTAGGGGCTAAGAGCCATGTCTGTCACAGCGCCTCTGCCTGCTGTGAGCCCAATTGTTGTATACGTTCCCAGAGGCACATTGTCGCAGCACACCTGTGCTTCTCTCAGCTTCAAAGGCTGTGCTGGAGTGCCCTGGTGTTTTGGCTCCCGTGTGTTTCCAGCAATGCTGGTCTGAGAGGGGGGGCTGGCTGTCTGGCTACACTGGGCCAGCGGCGGGTGCTGGGTACATCCCCCCAGGGGCCGTTCAGCCTTCTAGCACCTAGGGCAGAGAGAGGGTCTCTCCCCCTGCAGATACGGAGGAGTCTTGAGCAGGTCCCACAGAGGTCCCTATCCCACCCACCCCCCGCCCTTCCCACTGCCCCTGCTGAGCAATTCCTGCCTTTCCCCACTTGGTATTTTGCTCTGGTCCCTTTCATTCCAGTCTGCCTCTCCCGCCCACCGCCACTCTGGGCTTTTCTGCAATCCCAGCCCTAGGTGGGCAGTGAGGACTGGTGGTTAGAGTGGGAGAGCAGGGAGTCAGGACTCCTGGGTTCCAGCCCCAGATGTGGGAAGGTATGGAGCCTAGTGATTAGAGCAGGGAGGCTGGGAGCCAGGACTCCTGGGTTCTGGCCTCCAGTGACCTCCTCAATTGGAGGACAGTGACTGTGGCCCACCTCCTGGGGTGGGGTGTTACAGAGAACCCCCATCATGGGTGCCCCCTTGGCAGCACAGGCCAACCCACCTCAGCTTCCCCTTCACAGTCTCTCCCTACGCCTCTCCACTCCCCCACCGCCAGTTCATGCTGCTGCTGCTTCTGCAGCTCTTTCTCGGGCTCTCGCTGTCTCTCACAGTCCTCTTGCTCTCTCGGACTCAGCTCCAATCCCGTCCATCTCCGATCCCCGGATGGGGAACCCGATCGTGAAGACCCCCGTCTGGTCGGGGACAGCAGTCTTGGGGGTGCCTGGCTACCACTCCAGCTGCTCCCAGATCCTGCTATAGCCCCATTTGGGGTCAGGAATCTGTTCCTTAGAGCGGTCATCCTCCTCCAGCTGCAGGATGAACTGTGCTTTGGTGACCTTTCCAATGCTCAACCCTCTCTTTCTGCACAGGGTTACAATGTCCTTCTTAAGGAGACGGTGACAGGCCATCACTCCGCTCTTCAAGTTGTTGTGGACTCACAGGCCTGTGTGCTCTCAGCTCCCCACGGTTTCCAGGGAGAACCCCTAGTGTGCCAGCCCTTCTCGAGGTCACCCCCTCTTTGCCAGGGTCGAGCTGCAGACTCCTCCGCCCCTGGGACTGCTCAATGCAGTCCCCTGGGAGACCCCATTACTGCACAGTCCTTCTCGCTGGTCACACACTCCCAGGGGTTAACCGTCCCCCGAAACCGCTCCTCTCTGAGCCTTCAGCACGCCTGGTCCTCGTCAATCCCCCTTCGTTTTACTGCTCCCCAGTCACTTACTGCAGGAAGCGCCACCCGCGGGGTGCAGTACATCCCACCGCTAACACCAGTTGTCACGGAGTCCCCGGGCGATGCTCTGGAACTGCTCCCCATGAAGCCAGTCAGGACTCTGGGGCAGTCGCCTTTCTGTGAGCAGCCTGTCTGCAGGACACACAGCTCACCCAGCTTCCACCTTCCTGGGTCTGACCTCGGAGCATTCAGCGTCCTCTGCCCCTCCGTGCGCTTCCCACACCCAGTCCGCCCAGGTGGGGTCCTGGGGAAGCCAGAGGGTCCTGCCCCCCAACTCCGCAGTCAGACGGGACTCTCAGCCAGCCAGTAAAACAGAGGTTTATTAGACGACAGGAACATGGTCTAACACAGAGCTTGCAGGTGCAGAGAACAGGACCCCTCAGCTGGGTCCATTTTGGGGGGCAGTGAGCCAGACAACCACGTCTGCACTTCACTCCTTGTCCCCAGCCTGCCCCAAACTGAAACTCCCTCCAGCCCCTCCTCCTCTGGGCTTTGTCCCTTTCCCGGGCCAGGAGGTCACCTGATTCCTTTGTTCTCCAACCCTTTAGCTCTCACCTTGCAGGGGGGAAGGGCCCAGGGCATCAGTTGCCAGGAAACAGGGTGTCGGCCATTTTCTGTGTCCAGACCCCTGCACACACCTGCCCTCTAGGGCTCTGCAACGATCATACACCCTTACCCCACCCCCTAGATACTTAAGAACTGCCTAGGGGAAACTGAGGCACCCCCACAATATTCAGAGGAAACAATAAGAACAGTCCCGCCTCGTCACACCCCCTCGTGCCTGGCTCCCTCCCCCAGCCCTGCCCGCCCCTCCTGGAGCACAAGCGTGTGCCAAGCTCCCAGCAGCTTGCACCTGCCCCCTACCCCACCGCTGCCCCCGGCACACAGAGAGCCCATTCAGCAGCCGCCAGGGCAGGAAGTGCTGGGCCTGTGGAATGTGGCCACTTGGCTCCCTCCTGCCCCGGCTGCCTCACTGCAGCCTTGTTCTCGCTGCCTGGCAGAGAAAACATCACAGGGGCGTGCTCAGCCGGCCCCCCCCACTCCCCGCTGGGGCCCCAGCAGCCTGGCCAGCCCAAGGCGGGAACCATCCCTGCAGCTGGGGCCCCACGCAGACAGCAGGGCTGCTGGGCTGAGCCGGGCCGGGGGGAAAGCCCTGGAGATGCTCAGGGCGCTGCTGGGACTGGGAGAGATGGGCTGTCCCGGCATGCGGGGCTGGGAACGGGGCCTGGCCAGGGCTTGGCCTGCCTTTGGCATCGCTGCAGCCATGCCGCCGGCCCGGGAGCCCTCGGTAACGCCGCCACTGCGCCACGCTCCTGCCGGGATGTCCCGCAGGCTTCCTACACCTGCCCCCGGGCCAGCCTTCCCCATGAGCAGGGAGCTGCAGGCCCGGGTTAAGGGGGCAGAGGGCCCCAAGCCACACAGAGACATAGGCCCGGGGGGGCTGGCGGGGGGGGTGTTGTCAGGCTGCTCCCCCACTCTGGTCCTGCTGGTGGGGCAGGGAGCCCTTGCCTCCCATGTGCTCTGCTGCCGGGGGCGAGCAGGCCAGTGCGAGGAACAGGGCCCCGGGGCCCATCTGCTGGGCTGGTGCCTAAAGCCAGGCCTGCACGAGCCCTTGACAAGTCACGCCAGCTCTCGGGGAGCCCAGCCTGTGGCCCCAAGAAACAAACGCAGGCTACAGTGTCCTGAGGGGCCCCTGGTCCCCAGCCCAGCTGGTGTGCTGACACGGGGCAGCTTCAAGGGCAGGTGGGGGTTGGCTGGGGAAGCCGAGGTGAGGCTGTCAGCCCCCTGGGATGCAGGTCCCAGCTTGGTCTCTGCTGTGAGGAATCAGAGATCAGACTGCAGGGGTCTGCCCCTTTGCTAGCCCCAGCCCCACCATCAGACTCCAGCAGCTGTGCTGGGTCCTGGGGGGTCTTGGGGATCCCCAGCGATGGTCTGAGCCCTGCTCCAGGCCAGACCCCCAATACCAGGCCATGCTGTGGCAGTCAGGGTCAGCAGGACCCCCTTGCTAGGGCAGGGTGTCACGGAGTCCCCGGGCGATGCTCTGGAACTGCTCCCTACGAAGCCGGTCAGGACTCTGGGGAAGTCGCCTTTCTGGGAGCAGCCTGTCTGCAGGACACACAGCTCACCCAGCTTCCACCTTCCTGGGTCTGACCGCGGAGCATTCAGCCTCCTCTGCCCCTCCGTGCGCTTCCCCCAGCGAGTCCACCCGAGCAGGCTCCTGGGGAAGCCAGAGGGTCCTGCACCCCAACTTCACAGTCAGACGTGACTCTCAGCCAGACAGTAAAACAGAAGGTTTATTAGACGACAGGAACATGGTCTAACACAGAGCTTGTAGGTGCAGAGAACAGGACCCCTCAGCTGGGTCCATTCTGGGGGGCAGTGAGCCAGACAACCACGTCTGCACTTCACTCCATGTCCCAGCCAGCCCCAAACTGAAACTCCCTCCAGCCCCTCCTCCTCTGGGCTTTGTCCCTTTCCCGGGCCAGGAGGTCACCGGATTCCTTTGTTCTCCAACCCTTTAGCTCTCACCTTGCAGGGGGGAAGGGCCCAGGCCATCCGTTGCCAGGAAACAGGGTGTCGGCCATTCTCTGTGTCCAGACCCCTGCACACACCTGCCCTCTAGGGCTCTGCAATGATCATACACCCTTACCCCACCCCCTAGATACTTAAGAACTGCATAGGGGAAACTGAGGCACCCCCCACACTATTCAGAGGAAACATTAAGAACAGTCCCACTTCGTCACACAGGGTATGTGCAGACATGGGCGGAGCAGAGGGGCCAGGGGTCCCTATGGGGCTGGAGGGGGAGCAGGTCTGAGACCTCTCCGATGAGGGGTTGGAATGTGGTGAGCCTGAGGCTCCTGGGAAACCCCTGCCTGGAGCCACCCCCTGTATGACTCTTCCCCACCCAGGGCTGCAGTCCCAGTCCCTCTCCCTCGCCCCGCAGCCGGCCCGGGACACGAAGCCCCAGTATAGACAGCCCCAGCTCGTACCAGCAACCCTTTATTTAAAAAGGTGAATCCACAGCAAACAACAGAGATCTGGGTGCAGCTGGGCCCACGAGTCAGACAGAGCGAGGGGGCTGCATGGGCAGGGGCCTGGGAAACACGCCAGGGACAGAGCCCCTCCCTGCCAACCCAGCGGGCCTCCTGCTTCTAGGCAGTGCCGTCCCTGGGCAGGGGCATCGGGGTGAGAGGGGGACCCAGCTTCCTCCGCAGCAGCACGTTCCAGCCTAGAGGTGCTGGAGGTCTCATTCAGCATGGCCAGGGGCACCTGGCTGGCTCTGTCACAGGGCTCCGTCTCCAGCTACCCAGTGCGGCCAGCTCCCACCCCAGCTGTGCAGAGTAGGCCCTGGGGCCACACGCCGAGCAGTCTGGCTGCAGGCAGCAGGGAGGGTGGGAAAGATCCACAGGCACTGGAGAGGACAGTGGTGCCCATGGCACGCCCTGTGCTGACGGGTGGGATCTCCCCAAGGCAGGGATGGGGGCACAGCTGGGAGTCAGGGGCAGCATGCAGGGCGTGCCCGGGGAAAGGGAGACAGTGGTTGGTGGAGGCATGCAGCTCTCCAGTGCTCTGGGGCTTGGCTATTCACGAGCACCATGGCACAGCCTGAGAACAAGGCAGGCGGGCACCAGGCAGCCCTGGGCCTGTCCACAACACACAGGGAGCCAGCCTGGCTGTACGGGGCAGGAACACGTCTGCCCAGTCCATGTCCTCTCCCAGAGCAGCATGGGGCTGCTGGTCTCTCCATGAAAGGAGGCTGCAGCTCCCCAGTCCTTCTTGGGGTCCTCGCCTGCTCCCTCCAGCCCAAAGCAGCCTCCGGAGGTCCCAGGAGCGAGCTCAGCACCAGGCCCTGCGCACGGGAGCCACGGGGCAGGCTCCTCAGCAAACTGCAAGGGAAACAGAGTCAGTAGCAGAGCAGCCAGGCCCCGGCCTCAGCCCCAAACACCAACCTCTGCCCCCCAGCTCCAGCTCTGCCCCCTGCCCCCACTGCCTGTGTGTCGGGACACCGATGGGTCATGGCTCCTGCCACTGACACAAACGATGGGGTGTTGGGAGCCCAGGAACGACAGCCAGAAGTCACATGCACTCCTTGTGCTGCCTGCGGGCTCTCCCTGGGGTGGGGGTCATGACCCTCAAACCCAAACAGGCAGCAAAGGGTTAACTCTGCAGCCAGGCATCAGAAGGGCCCCCTCATCCTTGCCCTTTGTTCTCTGTTGTCTCACCCCCATCCAGGTGTAGAGTCACCTGGCCAGAACCCCTACGCCCAGCTCAGAAAGGCCTTGCTGACACATGCAACTCACAGGAGAAGGGTGTGCACAAGGCAGGGGGCTATCCCCTGGGGTCTGCACTCATCTGGACTCTCTGGAGCACCACTCGGAGACCCAGGGCGCTGCAGCCCAAGGACCCTGTCTCAGAGCCATGTAGCTCGCCCTTGGGAAAAGCAGAGCTTCGGGCCGGGCATGTTAACGGGGGGCAGAGCCAACAAGACTGTGTACTGCCTGGGGGCATTGAAGCCCCCTGTAATGCCATGAGCCCAGGGCAGGCAGCCCCTTCCCACCCCCCGGCCACCCCAGCCTGCGCCCTGCGGCTCAGAGCACACAGGGAGAGTTTGAGCTGAGCCCTGGATACAGTCTGCAGGGGAGCCCTGCCCTGGATGCTGCCCAGACCCCAGACAGCACAGGCCCGGAACAACCCTGTTCCCAGGTGTGGGGGGCACTGGGGACCTCCAGCCCTCGGGCTCTCTCCCACAGCGTCCCCCGCCAGGCCCAGCGGGTTTGTGCCACGACCCTGAAACTACAGAGCTCTCACCTCCAGGCTCGACTCCCTCCCTTGGGTCCTGCCACTGCTTCTCCGGCGTCCAGAGCCGTGGGGGGGGGAGCCTGCAGCCGCTGGCCTTTCCCAGGGGGCCTGGGGCTGGGCTCAGAGCAATCTCCAATTTCCCAGCACAATTCCACCCAAAGTGTAGCTTCCTCCGGGCCTGGCTGGCAGCCCGGTTCCAGCCCTTGCAGCCAGTCCATCCCCGGGGCCTCGTGGCTGGAGGAGGGGTCAGGAGAGGAGCCAGAGCTGGGGGTTTCCGAGGGTGTGCTGGAACCGGTCAAGTTCCCTGAGCTGTCAGCTCTCGGGTGGGGGGCCACAGGCCAGGCTGATCCACCCCCTGGCTCCCCATGCCTTCGCAGAGAGCTCTGCAGGTCGCTGGGGTGAAAGGCACTTCACCGGGTTGCAGCCAAGCGAGGTCACCAGGCCCGGAAAAACCAGGGGCCTGAGAGATGGGTACAGACGTGGGGGAAGGGGACAGCGCTCCTGGAACAAGGCACAGCCCCCAGCCGCTGCGTCTCCAGAGTCGCTCTCTGCCTCCTTCGCAGCGCTGGGCTCCCGCTGCCAGTCCAGTTCACAGCGCCCAGGGCACGTCATGCCCACCCAGCTCCAGGGGCAAGAGCAGCGCCGCATCGATGGCACCAGGGTGGAAGTCTGTAAAAAATCTAAGGCACTTGCTGCCCCTTTGCCCAGGGGCTCCTCTGCGCTGCCCAGAACGCCTTGGCACAGCCGCTGCCCAGGGGCCGGGGGCACGGCCCTGAGTCACCGCCCGTGGAATCAGCCCGCGGAGCAGGGAGGCCAGCACTTCCCTTGCACCCCAAGCAGTACAGGCCTGGCTTGCCCTGCCGGAGGGGCCCTCCGCGGGGGATCTTCCGAAGGTGGAGCCGTCTCCTCTCGGCGGGGTCTCTGCTTGGTTACGAAACCTGCCTGTCTTTCCCTTGAATTTCCTTATTGGGCTAAATTCCACCAACTTCAAATCCGTCCCACCCTGCAACGTCAGCTGGGCACAGTGTCTTTCACTTCCCGCTCTCGCCAGCTGCACCGGGGTTAAACAACGGCTGCACGCCACCCCAGAGGTAGCTGCACTTCCCTGGCAGGTGGGGAGACCCCTGTGCACAGTTTGCCAGGGGCTGCGTGGCCTCTGCAAAGAAAAGGGCACTAGGGAGAGGCACACCCCTGAGCAGGAGGCTGAGCTGAAGGGGGCTCTCAGGCTGCCCTGACATACCCGGGCCTGGAACATCTTGCATGGCCCAGCCCCTGCTCCCTCCGCCCGCATCCATGAGTCAGGGCTGGGCATGGGCAGCAGCAGTGAACAAGGGCTTTGCCCTGCTGGGGCCTCACTCCCTGGGAATGTGTGGCCGGGGAAAGGGTGGTGGCTCTGGGCTGGCACTCGACTCCCAGCCACATGCCACCTGCCCAGCCTAGGAGGGGGCCGCGTCTGGGGGCACAGTTCTGTCCCTGAGCAGATGGGGCAGGAGCAGGGGCTGCATGTGGGGGCAGGGGAGAGTGAGGGCTCAGCCCCTGGGAGGGGGGGAGGTCTCAGAGCACAGCAGGGGGTCCCACTAGGGAGCTTTGGGGGGTCTCTGGGCAGTCGGTTCTCATAGATCAGGGCTTCTCCCTGGGCGTTTCCAGCCTGGGGAGGGGCTGATCCTGGGAAGCTCATCCTGGCTGGGCAGTGGGTGCTGGGAGGGGCTCCTGGGGTGCCAGAGCAGCCCCTGGCCCTGAACTCCCCTCCCTCCCCCCCCCGACAGCCATGGGGGCCTGCTCCCTCCTGTCCCAGCCCCACAGCCCAGGCTCCCCATGCCCAGCTGCCCCCTGCAGAGCGAGTGAGCGGAGACCCAGAGCCAGCACCCACCTGTGAGAGCCGGAAGGGGGGAGCCCGAGGGCCGGCAGCCCCCACCTTTGGGCAATCGGGGCTGGGGTTCTTTGGCTGAGACTAGCCTGTGTCTGTCCGTCCTCCGGGGCGGGGGGTCCCTGTGTCTGGGGGCTGCGGGTCCCTGCCTGGCTAGGGGAGCCGTCAGGCAGGGAGTGGTCGGTCGGTCTGTCTGTCCCGGGGGGGCTCCGTCCCTGGTGGAGGCCGAGGGGCTCTGTCCGTCGGTCTGTCCCGGGGGCGATCCGTCCCTGGTGGAGCCGAGGGGCTCTGTCCGTCGGTCTGTCCCGGGGGCGATCCGTCCCTGGTGGAGCTGAGGGGCTCTGTCCGTCGGTCTGTCCCGGGGGGGCTCCGTCCCTGGTGGAGCTGAGGGGCTCTGTCCGTCGGTCTGTCCCGGGGGGGCTCCGTCCCTGGTGGAGGCCGAGGGGCTCTGTCCGTCGGTCTGTCCCGGGGGGGCTCTGTCCCTGGTGGAGCCGAGGGGCTCTGTCCGTCGGTCTGTCCCGGGGGCGATCCGTCCCTGGTGGAGGCCGAGGGGCTCTGTCCGTCGGTCTGTCCCGGGGGGGGCTCTGTCCCTGGTGGAGGCCGAGGGGCTCTGTCCGTCGGTCTGTCCCGGGGGGGCTCCGTCCCTGGTGGAGCCGAGGGGCTCTGTCCGTCGGTCTGTCCCGGGGGCGATCCGTCCCTGGTGGAGCTGAGGGGCTCTGTCCGTCGGTCTGTCCCGGGGGCGATCTGTCCCTGGTGGAGCTGAGGGGCTCTGTCCGTCGGTCTGTCCTGGGGGCGATCCGTCCCTGGCGGGGCGGAGGGGCTCTGTCCGTCGGTCTGTCCCGGGGGCGATCTGTCCCTGGTGGAGGCCGAGGGGCTCTGTCAGTCGGTCTGTCCCGGGGGCGATCCGTCCCTGGTGGAGGCCGAGGGGCTCTGTCCGTCGGTCTGTCCCGGGGGCGATCCGTCCCTGGTGGAGCCGAGGGGCTCTGTCCGTCGGTCTGTCCCGTGGGGGCTCCGTCCCTGGTGGAGGCCGAGGGGCTCTGTCCGTCGGTCTGTCCCGGGGGCGATCCGTCCCTGGCGGGGCGGAGGGGCTCTGTCCGTCGGTCTGTCCCGGGGGGGCTCCGTCCCTGGTGGAGGCCGAGGGGCTCTGTCCGTCGGTCTGTCCCGGGGGCGATCTGTCCCTGGTGGAGGCCGAGGGGCTCTGTCCGTCGGTCTGTCCCGGGGGCGATCCGTCCCTGGTGGAGCCGAGGGGCTCTGTCCGTCGGTCTGTCCCGTGGGGGCTCCGTCCCTGGTGGAGGCCGAGGGGCTCTGTCCGTCGGTCTGTCCCGGGGGCGATCCGTCCCTGGCGGGGCGGAGGGGCTCTGTCCGTCGGTCTGTCCCGGGGGGGCTCCGTCCCTGGCGGATGTCGCGGATGTCAGACGATGTCGCGGTGGCCCCGGCGGCGGCGCGCCAGGCAGTAGAGGCCGGAGAGCAGGTGCAGGGCGGCGGCCAGCGCGGCGCAGGCGGCGGCGGCCAGGTAGGCGCGGTAGAGGCAGGGCTGGCTGTAGCCCGGCAGGCTGCAGTAGCTGTGGCGAGCCGCCTTGTGGCCCATGACGCCCGCGGCCGCCGCGTAGAGCCCGGCGCCCAGCGCCAGGTCGTGCGCCGCGTTGGTGAGCAGCCAGCGGGCGCCCAGCAGCGGCACCAGCGCCCAGCGCCCCAGCAGGCTGAGGCCGGAGAGCGCCAGCGCCAGCAGCCAGGCCAGCACGGCGGCGAAGAGCGCGAAGTGCGCCGCCCCCTCGTACTTGTGCGCCGCCACCGTCCCCCAGCAGGCGGCGCCCAGGAGCAGCTGCCCCAGGCGCAGCGGGGCCAGCGGGCTGCGCAGGAAGGGCCGGTGCAGGCTCAGCGGCCCGCGGGCGGGCGGCGCGGGCGGCGGCGCGGCGGGCGGGGGCATGGCGCAGCGCTGGGGCCTCGGGCCGCTCCCCGTCCGTCCGCCCGTCCCGGCAGCCACTTCCTCCGCGCTCGGCTGCCAAACATCTGGCGCCTAACGGTCCTGCCTGCGCCGGGCGCCCTGCCCGGCCCCGCCCCAGCCCGGGACGTGCCGGAGGCTCCCTGCAAGGGGCTGGCTCCGCCGCGGAGCCGGCCCCCAGCGCGGCCCCCGGCCTGGCCTCTCCCGGCCTGCGGGCCCCGGGGCGCCCTCGGCGGGGGGCGCAGGGAGAGGCCAGGCCCGCACGACCCGCTGCTGCTGGGGGCGGCAAGAGCCCTGGGGGCTGCCGCTTCCAGCGAGAGCCCCGAGCGCCTCCCCGTGTCTCCCCCGGCGGCTGTGGCCACGGAGCCCGGCGTCCCCAGCCCCATTACAATGCCAGGCATCTCCAGCCCCACCGGGCGTCCCCAGCCCCGTTACAACGCCGGGCGTCCCCAGCCCTCCTGGGCGTCCCCAGCCCCATTACAATGCCAGGCATCTCCAGCCCCATCGGGCATCCCCAGCCCTGTCACAACGCCGGGTGTCCCCAGCCCCGTTCGGCATCTCCAGCCCTGCTGGGCGTCCGCAGCCCCACCACCAGGCTGGGCATCCCCAGCCCTGCCAGGCATCTCCAGCCCCGCGGGGCGTCCCCAGCCCTGTCACAATGCCGGGCATCCCCAGCCCCGCTCGGCATCTCCAGCCCCGCTCGGCATCTCCAGCCCCGCCGGGAGTCCCCAGCCCTGTCGCAATGCTGGGTGTCCTCGGCCCCATCAAGCATCCCTAGCCCCACCCCTGTGCCAGGCGTCGCCAGCCCCGTCACAACGCCGGGCGTCCCCAGCCCCATCACCATGCTGGGCACCTCCAGCCCCACTGGGTGTCCCCAGCCCCACCATCACATCAGGTGTCCTCAGCCCCAGCCCTGCGCCAGGCATCCCTAGCCCCACCACTGCGTCAGAGCAGACTTGTGCTCCCTTAGTTCAGTGCCTTCTCTCTGAGTGCCCAAAGCCTGATTCTTCAGAGAAAGGCATAAATCCCTGCCCCCCGTGCCCAGCTCTGGCCAGCGGTGTTGCAGCCCTGTGGGTCTCAGGACATGGGAGGGACAGGGTGGGTGACATCATATCTTTTATTGCACTGATTTCTATGGGTGAGAGACGGGCTTTCCACCGACATGGGGCTCTTCCTCGGGAAGCATGCGCGTCTCTCTCACCAGCAGAAGTTGGTCCAGTGAAAGATATTCCCTCCCCCCTTGTCTCTCTACTGTGCCTCACTGTCCAGCTACCTCACAGGAGAGGTGTGAAGCAAGGACAGGCCTTCCTGACCCCAGCTGCTGATTTCCTTTGCCCTGAAGCATGAGGATGTAGAACTCATCCATCACTCCCATGTACTCACAAACATCTCACCCCTTCGCTGCAGCAGTGAGCCCAGCCCTATGCCCAGCCACAAGCCAGCACGGTGAAGGACCGGGTTCTCTTTCCTTTGGTAAGTAAAGCCCAGCCCACCACAGTCTGGTCAGCGCTTCCTGCTAGTTTCTGAGAGGCTCTCGTTAATGAGTGCAGGCTCTAGGCTGCCTGGTCTGTTTGTCTTTTACCTGTAACCTGTCTGTAAATCCTTTGACTTGCCTTTGTCTGAATCCTTAACTCGAGCTCTGCTAAATAAACTTCCGTGTGGTTTTATGAGAGACCTGTGAGCGTGCTGCGGAGAGGGTGGGACCGAGGAGAAGCCAGTGAACTGTGGCGTGCTGCTTCCATGCTGCAGGGGCTGGGTGCTCTGGTGTAACAACATGGGGCGCGGGAACTGCTGGCCTGCAGAGGGAAGGAGCCTAGTGGGGAGCACGTGTTGCCTGCAGCTGGTAGTGTTGGCAGAGTTTCCCCCGGTGGGCACTGCCAGGGATCCACAGGGCCGGGTCTGTTCTCCAGCCTGAAACTAGTCCCTTGGGGGGCCAAACCCTAAAGGTTCACATTGGCCCATGTGGGCAGGCCCATGGCCTCCAAGACTCCATGCACCAGCCCTCCTAGCTCCTGGGCTGGGAGGCATCTTCCCTCTGCAGACAGACCCTGAGGGGCAGGTCTAGGCCTTGACAGGATTCGTCTGCTCTTACAGGCAGTGCTGAGCTGGAAGGGATGGGATGTCAGAGCCAGCCCTCCCCCATCCTCCAGGCATAGGGTTATTGACAGGTCAGTGAGCGCCCCTCTCCCAGCCCCACAACATGTGTGTGGAACATGAGCCATCTACACCCCCCGCCCCCTCTCCCCAACTGACCAGCGCTGTGGAAATCCCCTGTACTGCAGGATCCTCGCTGCTGGATGGATCACTGTCCTTCCTGAGCATCCTCCCACCATGTGCCCCGGCGGGCGCACCCTGCTTTCTTCTGGCTCAGTCATTCGGGACAGAAACGCTGCACCAGGAAAGGGAGAGGATTCCACCCAGCCGTTCATCGAAGCGTTTCTTCTGTTACTCAGGGAGGCCGATAAACCCATTTCCTCCCGTGCTGCGTTCATCCGTGACGCTTGCACAACATTGCTTGGTTTTCATATTGCAAATGAGCCAGCCCCACTGTGTACTGCCTCGGCTCAGGGCCTCTCCCCAGGCTCCATACAGCCTCGGGTGATGCTGGCAAAATATGTCACCTCCCCCGGGCCACTGGTGGATAGCAGCCTTCTACAGGTGGCAGCAAACGAGGTTACTCCTTGAGCTCAAGCGGCAGGGGGTTGTGCTACAGATCTGAAAGTCCCAGGTTCAAAAGCTGCAGGTTACTGTTAGAATCTCCTTCATCCTTCTGCAAAGTCTGTAGGGAAGATCCCCCAGTGCAGGGCTCCAGCAGCTCCTGTTCATGCCGTCAGGCGGTGTGGCGGGTCTGAACTAGGCTGCAGCAGGGGCTGGGGCACGGGAGGTAGGGGGCCTTTCCGTCTGGGCAGCCTTGAGTGCACCGGTGGCTGCTCAGTCGCCCAGGCGAGGGGCAGTGTGACCCCTGGGAAGAACCTGGGATACCGTGAGCTGCAGGCGCAGGAAGCCTCCAAAGTCCCCAGCAGCCACACGGACACACAGAGGGCAGTGGCTGAGCCTGGGCGGGGCAGGGAGCTGGAAGGATACGGCCTTCGTCTGCAGCCTGTTAAAAAGCCGCCGAGCTGCAGCCGTTAGCTGAGAAGCAGGAAGTCCCATCCTCATAATCCATCTACATGACAGTAAAACAATGTCAGATCCGGCTGGGGAGAAGGAGACCCCGTCCCAGTGGCCCCCACAACCACCAGATAGAGACACGGCTTTTAAGGTGGTTAAAGAAAATTTAGTTCGATAGCGTCTGTCTGGCAAGAAACCACTTCTCAATAGTCGTGCTTGTGAAGTGTTCCTTTCTGTATTGTTTTGTCATTATGGTCCCCGCTTCCCTATTGTTTATCTGTCTGGTCTCTGGTTCTTTGATTGTTGCTGTCTGTTACATAATTAATTTTGCTAGGTGTAAATTAAGATGGTGGGATAGGATTGGTTAAAAATTTTTGTTACACTATGTTAGGATTGGTTAGTAAAATTTTAGTATAATGATTGGTTAGGGCACAGCTAAAAAGGACTCAAATTTCACGATATAAACTGGGGTCCAAAAGGAAGTTCTTTGGGAACCAACTCCAGGACACACCCCCAAGATCACAGCTGCCAGACCTCAACACCCTGCCAATGACACCGGGCAGAAACTGGAGTCCCCCGGATGGACCTGATCCTGACTGGCCATCCAGAAAAGTTCACCTGTCTTATTGGGAGTGGTGAGCACTGTGTGTGTGGCGTGTGCAGTCTGGTTTGGTGACTGTTCATAAATAGAGGTGGTGTAGGATATTACAGTGTAAGGCTCTTTCACTGGTCAAAGGCCCTGCACACCTGCAGAAGTAGGATACACCCGGAGCCCTACACATTGGGAAAGGGTGTGGGTACTTACATTGACCAGGTTAGTGACACCCTGAGCCCGAGGGACTGGGTACGGGCGGCCCTGAGCCCGAGGGACTGGGTACGGGCGGGTGCTTTTCGCCTGGATCTCTACAGACTGGGAAAAGGTGGGGTGCCCTAACGTGTGCAGGGAACAGAGCTTCTCACTGCAAAGCATTTCACAGCCTGGGTTGTGCAACCGGCTGCAGACTCCTGGGCGGGGCCCGAGCGGGATCCGGGTGGGGGGGCGGCTGCAGGCTCCTGGGCGGGGGGGGTCCCGAGCGGGATGGGGGGGGCGGCCGGCTGCAGACTCCTGGGCGGGGCCCGAGCGGGATCCGGGTGGGGGGGCGGCTGCAGGCTCCTAGGCAGGGCCCAAAGCAGGATCCTGGGCGGGGGGGGTCCCGAGCGGGATGGGGGGGGCGGCCGGCTGCAGGCTCGTGGGAGGGGCCGCGAGCGGGATGGGGGGGCGGCTCCAGGCTCCTGGGGGGGCGCTCCCCGCTTTCCCCCACCAGCAGCTGGTCACCGCTTGCCTATTGACGTCACTGAGTGCCACGTGTTTCCCCGAGAGGCGCCAGGCACCGCCCCTCCCCCTGTGCGGGGCCTGATTGGGCGGCCGGTGTCTCCGCGTCCGGCTCCGGAAGGCGGGACGCGGATGGCCGCGGCCGCTGATTGGCTGGCAGGCGGGGGCGGGGCTGCGGTCCTCGCTCGGGGCGGGGGGTTCGGGCCGGACCCCAGAGCCCGGCCCGGCCGCGGAGCCGCCGCCGCGAGTCGCGTGCGCAGGTAGCCGGGCCGGGGGCGCTCGGGGCGGGGTCCGGTCGGGCCCGGCCGGGGCGCTCGGGGCCCCCCGCCGCCAGCCCCCCCGAGCCGGGGCCGGTCGCGGGCAGGCCCGGGGCTGGCTCGCTCCGCGGGCGGGCGCGTCTACACTGGCGTTGAACCCCGCCGCTGCCTGCGCCGGGGCCGGGCTCGGTCACTGCCTCTCGCCCTTGGGGCCGGAGCGCCCGCACCCAGCCCCGGGGCCAGCTGGCACGGGCCAGCCCTGGGCTCGTAGCTGCCGTGTAGACGCACCCGGAGAGCCCAGGGCCACCGGTCATTGGAGCGCGACCCCCACGGCTCGCGGCCCGCCGGAGAAGGCAGCGGCCCCCCCCTTTCCTGGGGCTGCCCGAGGGCTATGGGGCTGTTGTGTCCAGGGGATGGTGGCTCGGGTCCAGCCCTGCTCAGCCAGCCCAGGAAATGGGGCCCCTCTGGGCCCCAAAGGCAGCGCAGCCAGGCAGGGAAATATCTCGCTCTTCTCTTTCCCAGCTGGCCTTGGGCCCCTGGCTAGTGCCACGCTGGCCGGGACACTGGGCAGATGTCATGGGTGCAGGCTGCAAAATCCCCTAGGCTCCCCCACCCGTCCCAGCAGGGGAGCCCTGGGGGATGCAGGCTGACGGAGGGAGGGGGACACCCAAACCCTTCTCGCAACCTCATCCTGTTCCCTTCCTTCCCACAGCTTCTCCTCTGGCCCCACGGGGGCAGACCCATGGGCACCCCGGCCTCTGTGGCATGTGACCCCCTGCAGCGCCAGGCTCCTGAGGCCCGTGCCCGGAAAAGAGCTTCTGCCAACATCTTCCAGGGCGTGGGGCTGCTGCAGCTGCGGCAGCTGTTCCGGAGCAGCGGGGACGCACGGGCCGAGGAACGCGCCCAGCTGGTCTTGGGCTATGCGGGCGACCGGCGCACGGCCCAAGCCCTGCGCCAGCTCAGGGGCAGGCAGAGGAGGGGGCGGCTGCCCCCCCAGCTGAGCCCAGCAGCTCAGGACAGCAACCACCCAAGGTACAGGCTGGGCCCTGGGAGCAGCACCCGCTGGGCCGAGGGCCCTAAGCATGCGGAGCGGCCAGCACAGCCTTCTGTGGGGAGACTGCACTGTGGGGTGGGGCTCTGGGGAGAAGGGGGGCAGTGGCAGGTCACCCCACAAGCCCTGGTGGGGGCACGCCTGGCCTGTGTGATTCAGGGGCTGGCCCAGGGTAGACTGAATGAGCTACTCCCAAGCACAAAAGACCATCCCAGTGCCATGGCCCTTCCTTGGACCTGCTGCCTCCCCCACAGCCCCCCCAGCACTGGGGGTAACAGACTCCAAACCTGTCCCTGGCTCCCAGCTGGCCTGGCCCAGGAGGGGAGCCCCCCCCGCAGCAAGGCCATGGGGAGGGCATGGCTGGAAGGGGCAGCCTAGGCTAGGGCTCCTTTGCCCTCAGGGAGGCTGGGCTAGCTGCCTCTGCGGCAATTCCAGCTCCATCCTCACGCCTGGGGCAGGGATGCCCCATGTGTTCCTGGCCAGGCATCCTCTGCCCCTCACACTGGCTCCATTTGTTCCCCTACAGGTTCGAGGACAGCAGCTCCCCTGGCACAGACCCTAGCAGCACCCCGAGGCTGGAGGGGCCCAGCAGGACAGGTCCAAGGACCAGGCGGAGGAAGAGGGGGCCAGGGCCCACAGGGTACCTGCACCAGCTCAAGCAGTGAGGGGGGCAGCTGGTGCTGGGAGCTCCCAGCTGCCTGGCCAGGCTCAGCCCCACACACTGGCAGAGACACAGGGCGGGGGTTCTGTCCCCCCTGGCTAGAGCTGGGCCAAGCAGCTGCAGATTCCCCTCCCTCCCCCACAGTAGGTGAAGGGAGAGGGGAGCAGAGTGAGGGGTCCCTGGAGGGAAGCGAGCCACCCATCACTGTGGGGACCAGCCAGCCTAGGGCAGCTGCAGCCTGGGCTGCGAGTGGGCCTTGCAGCCACCCCCCATCCAACACAAACCTGCCCTGAAGGCCCTTTGCTGAGGGGCTGGGGCCAGGGCCTCTGGGACCCGAGTGGTGCTGAGCCTTGTGCTGGCAGCTAGACTGGAGCCCAAATGGGGAGGGGAGTGACCCACAAGCAGGCAACCCTTCCCCCACTTCCAGGCCTGGCTGGGGTGGTACATGTGGGGCAAATGCAGTCAGCACCAGAGCTGGCTTTCTAGGGTGCCCCTCTGCCTGGGGTCCAAGTCCCATGGGTGAGCCCCACCCTACTAGGGGCAGCCCAAGGAAAACACCTGATGCTTGTTGAATACAGCAGGAGAGAATGTGTAATAAAAGCCAGAGCAGTAACCCAGCTGTGAGACTTGTACATGCCTCCCAGTCTGCTGCTGTCTGCACTGCCAGGATTTACTGCAGGCCTGGCCAGCTCCGAGAGGGGAGGACCAGGGAGACACACCTATGTGGGGTGAGGCTCTCACTACAGCATGACACAGCCACGGCACCTCTGTACAGCAGCCCAGCTGGGTGCTCAGCCTGGCAGGTGGGGTGTAAATGCCAGCATGTTGTTTTGTCTGTTCAGATCCCTGGGCACCGTCCCACTCAGCCCATTGCACTGTGAGACTCCCCAGGCCCTGGCTGTGCAAAGGCCAGGGGAAGTGCTAGAAAGCCCCAGTTCAGATGCATCCAGCTGGAGGACACGAAGTACAGTGGGGTCAGTCTGCCTGGCAGCCAATTCAACAGGGGGCTTATAGCCCCACTGCCTCTTGTGAGGAGGGAGCCAGCACAATTCTCCTAACATGGCACATGCTCCTCAGCTGGAAGTAGAGGACACTGCTCAGGCCCTTCCCTGACCCCTTCCCACCAGATCCCACCCCCCTCCAGCCCACTAATGGGGGGGGGGTCACTTTACACAGGCCCTGACAGACAGTGCTCTAGCTTCAGTCAGCGAGCAGCATGCCCACAGCTGCCAGCCCCCAGGGGGCACCCCTAAATGCCCAGCTCTGCAGGGCATTCCTCACAGCTGACAGCAGCTTTGCCCTGTGCCCATGGCAGGCAGGTCAGCTACACCAGCGCAGGTGCTGGAAGCGTTGGGGCCTCAGTGAGACGGGCCTGTTTGACTGACCGCAGCCAGCTCTGCAGGGCACAGCCCCCAGCTGCTGTCCCTTGCTCCAGCCTGGCTGCAGCAGCTCCCCCCACTCCTGCAGCTGGGTTCAGGCCCAGGAGAGTAGCTCCATGGGGCCCTAGAGCAAGGACAGCACCCCCAGCCCAGGCTTATCAGTGACAGGTGGTGCTAGGCCACAGGCCCTGCCTGACAAGTGCCACATCACAGCCCCAGGGGCAGACAGGAGCGAGTGGGGCCCACAGGCAGAGGGGCACTCACCCCCCAGCTGCAGCAGGTGTCACCTCCCCCCACCCCCAGAGCCCCACAGGGAAAGGCAGGTCTGACTCAGCGGGTGCATGGGTTTAAATACATTACATACATTTCTACAGTGCATGAGAACGATACATTACAGGTCAGGTTGCAGCAGCAGCCGCCAGAAAGATGGACTCTTGCCTCCGGCTCGCTAGCAGTGGTCACAGCCCACGAAGCCCCTGGCCAGCTCCAGCGCACACGGCCCCAGGTCCTGCAGCCCAGGCCTGCTCCAGAGCCTGGCTCCCCCCCCACCACTTCCGTTCATGGAGGGGAATGTGCCCAACCGCCCTGCCCCAATGGGGCAGCGCAGCCTGAGCCCCGGTGCTAGTGCTAGGCCACCCCAGGGGGCTTGGGGCAGGACCAGGACCAGGAGGAGCTTGGCCCAGGCCCAGCCTGGGAACCAGCTGTATGATGCCCAGAACTGCCCCTGGGCAGTGGCCATGAGGCAAGCCGCCTGGCCGCAGGAGCAGCAACAGGGTGGGGAAGAGGGAGCCGTACAGACGCATGGAGCCAGACCCCTTCCAGCAGCCATAGCTCACCCAGCAGGCACCAGCCCCCCATGCCAGGCTGGACTCTCCCCTGGCTGGGAAGGGCTGGCATGGCTCCCTTGAGAAGTGAAGCCAGGCTGCCCCCACATGCAGCCAGGGCCTGCGGAGCAGAGAGGGCGAGTGCCCCTGGACAGGGGGCCTGCCCAGCAGCCTGAGGGCAGGAGCAGAGAGGAACATGGGCCCCTCATATAGGAGAGAGGGTGGAATAATGGCAGGCCAGCTAAACCAGGATAGATCACCCTGTGCCCAGTGGGGAAGGGGGACAAGCAGCTCCCATGCCAGGGCCCTCAGCTTTCCTATGAAGTGGGGCCAGGTCCCAGCATGCATCACTCCTGTGCCAAGGTGCCCAGCACTCCCTGGGATCCGCAGTCTCCAGCCCCTGCTCTCCCCTCTGCAGGAAGGGCAGCTACAAACACTCCATAGCGCAGCTGTTCGGGGCACCCCCAGGCCTGCTGCCCCCTGCCAGCTCAGCCCTGGGCACGTGCTGGGCCTCCTGTGCCAGCCCCTCACTCATGCACATGCCTCCTCTCCAGGGACACCAGCTCCAAACAGCCACTGGGGAGGGGGGGCAGCCCAGCAGGGCCACTTCCAGCTGACACTGGCTGCCTTTATTCCCCTGCAGCCAGCGAGCAGCCGGGGTTCCTGAGGGGTGGGCGGATCCCAGCCCCAGCAGGGAGCAGATGGGCTCAGAACCACACGCAGGAGGCAGGCCCCGGCTCCACTCACTCAGCAGCTGCACTGAGGACTCCTGCTGGGCAGGGCAGTTTGCAGCTGGAGCTGGGCTCTGCCAGGCTGTGTCCAAGCCCCGCAGCACGGGGAATCCATGGCTCTGCCCCGGCAGAGTTCAGCTGGAAGTTCCCCCAGACGCACCTGCCCTCTCCCGGAGCGTAGAGTCCTGGCCGCGGGTCCGCAGCAGCAGACAGGAGCAGGCCAGCACTGCTCCAGCCAGCCCCAGGGGGCCCAGCGCCCAGCTACCACCAGGAGAAGAAGGGCTTGCGGCTTTGGAAGCTCTGTGTGTAGGATTCGCTGGCACTGCGCTGGTGGGAGCGTGCCGTCTCCACGATCACCGGCGGCATCTGCACCAGGTGTAGGGGGCTCTTCCCGTCCTTCAGGGCCTGTGTCAGGTTCAGGATCTAGGCAACAGAGCAGAAGGGATGCTGAGTCCAGGACCCCTGCCCTAGGCACCACAGACCAGGGAACTGCCAGGGCCACTGTCCCCCCGAGGGGCGCTAGGCCAGTGTCCCACACTGCAGCGCCCAGCCTGCCCCTGCCGTGCCTGCCCACAGGGCAAGAGGGGCCTTCCCAGCATACCTGGCCCCTCAGGACAGCAATCTGCTTGTGGAACTGTCCCCGGTCGAAGCCAGGGTCCTTCTGCAAGAGAAACAGCAGTGAGGGACAGGCAGCGAGGCACCCCTCCCCCCCAAGGCAGTGGGACCCCGGGCCCCGGCAACGGCACCCCTGCCTCCCTCACCCTGGCAGCGAGACACCCCCGCCACGGCAGCGACGCTCCCCACCCCCGGCAGTGACACGCCCATCTGCCTCACCAAGGCAGAGAGACCCTGGACCCAGACCCCTGCTGCGAGACCCCGGGCCCTAGGCAGCAAGGCCCCTGCCCTGACAGCAGTTGCTGCCTGGGATTTCTGCTCCCCCAAGAAGGTGCTAGCAGGATGCAGGAAAACCCGCCCCATGCAGACTGAGCCCCCCACCCCCTGGCTCTGAAAGGGTCTCACGGCACCACCCAGGCCAGCCCCTCCCATCTACATGACAGACCTACCTCCCCCCCAGGTCCCCACCTGACCTTGAAGAGTTCGTACAAATCCTCCTCCAGGTCTTTGACGAAGTTGGGGTCGGAAACCTTTGGGAGGATCAGGTCTTTGATCTCCTGTGAGAAGGGGACTTTGGCCTGGGGCAGCCATGCCCAGTAGAAGGGGTCTGGGGGGGGGGAAGAGCCGGAGCCGAGGTCAGAGCCATGTGCTCAGCCCTGGCCTGCGAAGGATGGCATGGGGGTCACAGCCTGGTGCCCTGGGGACAGCTCCACCCGTTGGGGGGCTGGCATGAACCTTCTTGCCATGGCTCCCACCCCTTGAACCATCTCCCAACCCCCAGGGGGAACTGAGGCCACCCTGCTGCTTCTGGGAGCATGGTGCCCGGCCGGCTCCAGGGAGCTGGTGCGGGGCTGCAGGCTTAGCCCTGGGGGTTGCCAGTATAAGGCAAGTTGTCAAAGCACCAGGCTGGCCCCAGGCTCGCGAGCAGGAGCGCAGCAGAGGGACCTACATGCTCTCCAGGAGTCGGGGTGCTTCAGGGGGAAGGCCAAGCCGTTGTCTATGGCAGCCAGTTTGATGATGGGCTCCTTCACCACCACCCACTCGGAGTCCTACAGGGGAAACAAATTGACCAGGAGTCACCAGGGGCAGGGAAGCCAGAGCCCAGCACTCACCCCTGGCACCAACATGCAGCCTGGTCCCTGCCCCGGGCACTTCCTCTGTTCTGAGCCACCTGCTGCCTGGCTCCTCCGCTCTCATCCCAGACTCCCCTCATTGCCAACATACTGCCCTGGGCACAGGAGCTGGTTCACTGCACCGAGGGCTCAGGGCTGACATTGCCCTGGGCACAGGGGGATGGGCACACGGGAGCCGGTGCACTGCACTGAGGGGTCAGGGCTGGCACTGAACTCAAATCACATGAGGGAACAGGAGGACCGGCTCCTTACACACCTGTCTCTAACATGAGGAAAAAGCCACATAATTGCAGGGACTGTGATTTGAGTGACATGCGCCGGAGGTCTCCTGCTGACAGCTTTAAGACATCCTTGGAATTTCTAACCATTATTAATGACAGTTTCCTAACTCAAAGATCTGCAGCCAAGTCAGGGGAATTCTCTAGCAGACCTTGTCCTACAGATAAGGAGGAGCTGACCACATAACTAGAAGTTAATGGGACCTTAGGTACAAGTGATTGTGACTGATCACACTTATAACATGGAAGCAGAAAGAAGCCCAGGCCAGTGGTATAAATACTTGGGGCTTTAACAAGGCCAATTTCACAAAGCTTAAAAACAATGATGAGCCAAATCAGCTGGGAGGGAGAGTTTAATGAGACCAATGTGAATGATCATTGGGGGATCATTTAAGAACACTTCACTGGATGTCCCAAAAGCCACAATCGAGGAAGAGGGTTCCGCTGATTAAACAAAACTGAACTGGTTTAGGGGGAAGTGACAGCAGCTATAACAAATAACGAGATAATACACACAAATGGGAGACAGGGGAGTTGATAGTAATGAGTATAAATCAGAAGTTAGGAATCTTCCTGGGACAGAGTCCCCCAGCCTGTAAGTGTGACCTGCAGTCTTTGTCCCTAGGTGTGTACATTGACATTTAGCCGCATGAAAATGCACATTGTTTACTCGTGCTCGTTTGCCAAGCAATGCAGATCACGCTGTATCTGTGACCTGTTCTCTTTGCTATTTACCACCCCCCCTTGCAAATTTTAGGTCATCTGCAAACTATCAGGGATGATTTTATGTTTTCTTCCTGGTCATTGATAAAACTTACATTGTGTAGGGCCAAGAACTGATCCCTGCAGGACCTCACTGGAAACAGATCTACTCAATGATAATTCCCCAGTTACAGTGACATTTTGAGACCTATCAGTTACCCAGTGTTTAGTCCATTTCATGTGCGCCGGGTTAATTTTATATCGTTCTTTTTTTTTTTAATTCAAAATGTCATGCAGTCCCAAGTCAAATGCCTTACAGAAGTCTAAATATGTTTCATAAGCACTATTACCTTAAGAACATAAGAATGGCCAGACTGGGTCAGACCAAAGGTCCATCCAGCCCAGCATCCTGTCTGCTGACAGTGGCCAATGTCAGGTGCCCCAGAGGGAGTGAAGCTAACAGGTAATGATCTAGTGATCTCTCTCCTGCCATCCATCTCCACCCTCTGACAAACAGAAGCTAGGGACACCATTCCTTACCCATCCTGGCTAATAGCCATTAATGGACTTAACTGGATAAATTCATGGAGGCTCTCTTTTAAACCTTGTTATAGTCCTAGCCTTCACAACCTCCTCAGGCAAGGAGTTCCACAGGTTGACTGTGCGCTGAGTGAAGAACAACTTCCTTTGATTTGTTTTAAACCTGCTGCCCATTAATTTCATTTGGTGGCCCCTAGTTCTTATATGATGGGAACAAGTAAATAACTTTTCCTAATTCACTTTCTCCACACCACTATCATATCCCCCCTTAGTCTCCTCTTTTCCAAGCTGAAAAGTCCTAGCCTCTTTCATCTCTCCTCATATGGGACCCTAATCATTTTAGTTGCCCTTTTCTGAACCTTTTCTAATGCCAGCATATCTTTTTAGAGATGAGGGGACCACACCTGTACGCAGTATTCATGATGTGAGCGTATCATGGATTTATTTAAGGGCAATAAGATATTCTCCATCCCTTTTTTAATGATTCCCTAACATCCCGTTTGCTTTTTTGACTGCCGCTGCACACTGTGTGGACGTCTTCAGAGAACTATCCACGATGACTCCAAGATCTTTCTCCCGATTAGTTGTAGCTAAATTAGCCCCCCATCATATTGTATGTATAATTGGGATTATTTTTTCCAATGTGCATGACTTTACATTTATCCACATTAAATTTCATTTGCCATTTTGTTGCCCAATCCCTTAGTTTTGTGAGATCTTTTTGAAGTTCTTCACAGTCTGCTTTGGTCTTAACTATTTTGAGCAGTTTAGTATCATCTGCAAACTTTGCCACCTCGCTGTTTACCCCTTTCTCCAGATCATTTATCAATAAATTGAATAGGATTGGTCCTACGACTGACCCTTGGGGAACACCACTAGTTACCCCCTCCATTCTGAAAATTTACCATTTATTCCTACCCTTTGTTCCCTGTCTTTTAACCAGTTCTCAGTCCACGAAAGGATCTTCCCTCTTATCCCATGACAACTTAATTTACATAAGAGCCTTTGGTGAGGGACCTTGTCAAAGGCTTTCTGGAAATCTAAGTACACTATGTTCACTTTATCAACCTAACTTATAATCTCAAAGAATATATCCAATTTGACAGGATCTAGTTCCCATAAATCTGAACTCATTTACTTTAATTACATTATGCTCCTTTAGTTCTTTAGTAACTGAGTCCTGCATTAGCAACTCCATTATCTTGCCCAGGATCACTGTCAGGCCTATAATTACCCAGGTCATCTTGTTTACCCTTTTTAAAAATTGGCATAACAGTAGCTTTCTTCCAGGCTTCTGGAACTTTCCCAGTGCTCCATAACCTATTGAAAATCAACATTAATGGTCCCGCAAGTTCCTCAGGCAGCTCTTTTTAAACTCTTGGATGCAAGTTACCTGGACTTGCTGATTTAAAAATGTCTAACTTTACTAATGTCTAACACCCTCCAGAGATACAAGGTGAATTGAAATAGTATTGTCTCCATACAATGAGATATAATTTTTTTTTTGCCCCCAGAATATTAATGTTTATTGAACATTTCTGCCTTTTCTGCATTATCACTGATCATTCTACCTCCATTTCCACCTGTCAATGGACCAATACCATTGTCAGGCTCCTCCTTATTGTCCCTCACTCTGCTGGCCATGGATTTCTCTGCATCTCCCTGGACTTCCCTTATCACATTTTCTACAATTCCCAACTTCTGATGAATATTTATTTCTACCAAATTTCCCCTTTCTTCCATTCATTCTATTTTTAATTTTTTTTTTTTCTACATTTTTTAAACATACCAGGGTGACGCTGTGGCTAAAAGAGCGAATGCGATCCTGGGATGCATAAACAGGGGACTTGAGAAGGAGCAGAGAGGTGATTTTACCTCTGGATTTGGCACTGGTGTGACCACTGCTGGGATCCTGTGTCCAGTTCTGGTGCGCACAAAGTCAAGAAGGATGTGGGTAAATTGGAGAGGGGTCAGAGACGAGTCACAGGAATGATTAAAGGATTAGAAAACCTGCCTGATAGTGACAGACTCCAGGAGCTCGATCTATTTAGCTTAACAAGGAGAAGGCTAAGGGGTGACTCGATCTGTCTGTCAGCACCTACAAGGGGGACAGATATTTAACCACAGGCTTTGCAGTCCAGCCAAGGAAGGTCTCACTCAATCCAGTGGCTGGACGTTGAAGCTACACAGATAGAGGCTGGAAATGAGGTGTACGTTAACCACTGGAACAACTTCCCAGGCTCGGGGTAGATTCTCCATCACCGGCCATTGTTAAATCCAGACGGGATGTTTTTTGAAGCTCTGCCCTAGGAATTATTGCGGGGCAGGTCTCTGCCCTGTGTTATACAGGAGGTCAGATGAGATGCCCACAATGGTCCCTTCTAGCTCCCAACGCCCCTCCTGCTCAGAGAGTGCCAAGAGTTGGCCAATACCACCTGCAGCTGGCTGGGGCTCAGACCACACAGCCTTTGGGGCTTCACAGAGGGGCTGGGAGCCCTCACGCCGCTGGGAGACTGAATGAGCCACAGCTCGACTGCCACATCGCACTACTGTTGTGGGGATGGCGAGTCTATCTAGCAACATCATCACAAGCACATGTCTCCAGCCTGCCACATGGTACCTAAACAGAGCCCAGCTCCCCATCTGCATCCCTCTGCCAACACCTGCACAGAACGGGCCCTGGCTCCTCCCCCCACAAGAGCCTCGGTCCATGTAAATCACACTGCCATCAGCCAGAGGGGAGGCTTGCGAGAGTCATCCATGGGGCTGGGCAACTCCCCACCACTGGAGAGAAGACCCAGAACCTCAGCACATTCAGAACTCGCCTCTGCTGCCTGACAGTGCAGTGACTTTCCCCACGCTCCCTGCCCAGCCCCCTCCCCACTCACCCGCACACTTGTGCTGTCCAGCGGGCAGTCATACTTGATCAGCCAGTTGTCATTGCCTCGATCTGCAGGGAGCAGAACCAATGGACGTCACTACAGGACCTGCCCTGTTTGGGGAGGAGCAGCACCAAAGCTCCCACTCCGTGCCTTGCATGCCCGAGCAGGGGGGTCACAGTCTCCAGCAGCACCAGGGCAACCCTGGGCCCTGAGCCATGTAACCCTCTGGGTGCGCGCAGCACACAGGAGGGGACACAGACTCCTCCAGGGATTTTGGGGGGGAGGGGGTGTGGGGGGGGAAGATAGAACCACACACATGAGGGCCCCTGGGGGAGCTCAGTGGCTGGCAAAGGGAACTCTACCCTGGGAAATGGCTCCAGGCCCCAAGCCGGCCAGGGCTGCCCCCAAAAACGCCACCCCCAGAGACCGAACAGTTTGGGAGCATTCACAGGCACAGCCTAGGAGTGGCATCTTCCCCTCCAGCCCTGCCTTGGCAGCTGGACCAAGCTCAGGCCCCAAGGCCAGGAGACCCACCCCACTCCCAGATCGAGCAGGGCCAGACTCTGCCTGGCACAGTGCTGAGGAGGGGAGCGTTCCCCCGAGCCAGTCACGAACTCCCCTGCCCAGGCCAGTGTCAAGCGGGGCTAGAACTGCAGCTCCAGCTCCTTGGCATTCCAGCTGCAGACAGGGTTTTAACCGCAGGGCCCCGGCCAGGCCAGCCTGAGCTATGACCTTCTGCCTCCCCTGGCTACACCATTCGTGTCAGGGAAGTGGTGCTGTTAGCTGCTGTGATCCACCCCAGTCAGAGCTGCCCTGTGGCAGGGGGTGCAGTGACTCCGCACCCTCCCCCCGTCCTGGGGCAGCAATATGCTGACCCCCCACTCATTGCTCTCCCCCTCCTCAGCTCCCTCCAGGCAGCAAGGCCCAATGCCGGGGCTCCTGGGCGTGGGTGCGGCACCAGCCCCACCTGTGTTCCTGATGATGTAGTCCAGGACCACCAGCCTCTCGAACTGCAGCAGCAGCTGCCGGTTGGTGTTCTCGGGGAGCGGCTCCGCCTCGAAGCGCCGCAGCCAGTAATCCGCGTCCTTGTAGCCTTCCACGAAGAGCTGGAAGGAGCCCACCTGCAGCAGAGAGGCCAGGTGTGACGGAGCAGGGAGTGGGGAGGATTGACCTGGGGATGTGGCAGGGGAGTTTTACTGGGACTGTCTGCACTGGGGATGGGATAGCGGGGGGGGCTTCACTAGCGGGATAATACCTGAGCCTGTCACCTGAGCCAGGAGGAGGGCTGGGGCGAGGTGACACCTTTTGCCTGGGAAGCTGGACAAAGGCTGGAGGAGGAGCCGGAGGCTGGGTGAGTCGGCGGGAAGGGGTTTTGAGTTGGGAGTGGACTGGGGAAATCGAAGTAACCCCAAGGCTGGGGTCTACGCTCCCTGCCCCCCAGAAGGACCTGTCTGAGAGGTCCTGGTTGTACCAACAAGCTCTGTTTGGGACTGTGCTCCTGTCCTCCAATAAGCCTTCCATTTTACTGGCTGGCTGAGAGTCACAGGGAATCGCAGGAAGTGGGGGTGTAGGACCCCGACTCCCGCACACTGCGTGACACTAGGTGAGGGGGCTGCGGACGCAGGGCAGCCCCAGGGGGTCTCTGACAGCCCCTACCTTTGGCGGCAGGCCGATGCGGTTGAATCGTTGCCCAACTTTTGGCACCTTCTCCAGGGCCAGCTTTTTCCCTCTGGACTTCACCCGGTCAATGGCACTGTAGTTGAAAGTCTCGCTGGCCAGATACACCACCTGGGGGGACACAGCGGTCAGCGCGGAGCGCAGGCAGAGCTGCCGGACCCTAGGTGGGACATGGCCTTCCCGCAGCATGGGCTGGGGCTCTGCCTGTTCCTGGGCCAGCAGCCTAAGCCCAGGAGTGCGGGACCCGCGAGAGCCAAGGGCTGGGGGGGGCGGCAGGGCAGGAACCGCGGGGCACCAGCAGAGCTGCGGGGGCGTGGAAAAGCAGCCCACACAATGACGGGCTCTGCCCCCCCCATTCACCTTTGTGCGGGGAACAATGTTGAGCTCCAGTTTCTGGTCCACCAGGCTGGCGCCGGCCTCGGACAGGTAGCCCTGGTTGAGGACCAGGCAGTCTCTCCCGAAGCAGCAAGGGCAGCACAGCTGCTGCAGCCACTTGGTCCACTTGGGGTTCAGCTGCCCGTAGGGCTCCTCGTTCTTGGGCTTGAAGACGCCGATGATTTTCTGGAGACAGAGGGAGGCAGCTGGGTCTCTGCAGGGGAGGGATGTGGGACAGCAGGGACGAACCCCCCCACCAGTCAGACCTCTGAGCCCCCACAGGCTCCTGACAAACCCCACCAGGGAGAGAAGGGGGGACTCCACAGCAGTAGGGAACAGACTGCATGCCTCTCAGGAGGGATCTCCTACCTGGCTCATCCCTGCGCACACACACACACACACCGCCCCCCGGGGGCCCCTGGCTCAGGCTGGGCCTGGCCGCCAGGGAGTTTGAGCCTCTTCCCAGCTGACCCACAGCTCGGCCAGCTGGCCAGGCCCCTCACAGCCTGGGCAGCAGCTCAGGGAGGCGAGGGCTGCCCAGCCCCGCACCGGGACCAGCGGCAGGGCCTGCCAGAACCCGCCTGCTGCTCGGTAAGGAGCTGGAATGTTTGGGGCGTGGCTGGAAACCCCCGGGGGGAGGGCGGGGGGGCCCACACTGTAGCACCAGGAATCCCCACTCCAAAGGGGGCTTCCAAAGTGCCATGAGTTGACTGGTTCCCTCCCCACCCCCGCCTGCTCCTGCAGGCCAGCGCCCTGGGAGCCGCTGGGCCGCCCTGGGAGCCGCTGGGCCGTGGAGAGCGGCAAGAGCAATGGCAGCACCACCCAGGCACCCTCACCCCCTGCCCCAGGCCACTCCTGTCACCCCGGGCCCCAGAAGCACAGGGAGGGTCAGCCTGTCCCCAGAGCCAAGGGACCAGTGGGCACAGGAGAGGACATGGCTCCACCCGGGACTCGTTCACCACCCAGAGGCCTTGGTGCTGCTCTGCCAGTGACACCGGCACACTGCCCCCAGAGGCTGTAGGCCTGGAGCCGGAGACCCCGTGAGAGCGGAGGGGCCGGACCTGCCACAAAGCCCTGCTCACCCCACGGCAGGCTCCAGGCAGGGGCTGGACCCACGCCCAGGGATGAGGCAGTGGATACAAGAAGGTCCCCATGGCACTGTAGCAGGAGCCTTGCCCAGGCCCCACCACCACGGAGATGCAAGGGCTCTGGGGGGAGCGGACAGGACACACACTCGTGGGCTGGGGGACCCATCTCCACCTATTGACCTATTGCAAGTGAACTGCTCCAGGCCAGCTACAGCATCCCAGGCTCCAACCCCCTGGCACATGGGCATCGCAAGCCTGCTGCTGGGATGGGGGTTCTGCATTGGATGAGACAGGACATCTCACCATCCCCATGACAAACCCCGGTCCATGGAGGGTACGCACGAAGATCACTCCCCACATGTGCGCCACTGGGGTCCAGCCACAGGACCCAAAAGGGCTCGTAGCCGGGCCGCAGGACTCAGCCAGCCCTGGTCAGGGGCAGCCCCGTTCTCCGGCCAGAGCCTGGGAGCGGTGCTAGAGGTATGGCCTGCTCTGCCCCAGACATGTGCCCCCCAGCCCCCGGCAGGGGACCCTGGGAAGAGGCAGCTGCCTCCTGACTTCAGGGACAACAGTCCATGAGTCACTGAGCCCTTGGCTCAGCACCTAAGGTGAGAGGAGCCACGTGGGTCTGCATTCGAGGGAACCGGCTGGCTGGCGAGTCCCCGCCCCCAGCAGATGCCCACACCACACCCAGTGCAGCCGAGTGACACATGCCGGCCTGGCAGCTGAGCCCCGGGCACCTGCCGAGGGGCAGGGTTAGGCAGGGACCAGGCGGAACAGTCTCTGCAGCAGAGCCCAGAGCTGGAGCCATCTGCAAAGGCCCCTCTAGTCCAGGGCACAGCCCTGCGGAGAGCTGGCCCAGCACCATGCTGCCCAGGCTGGAGTGACGTGAATGTGGCCCAGCCCATACCAGTCAGACTGGCAGAGGACAGCCAGGCCTGGAGAGCAACTCGCACGGGCACATGATCCTCATCCCCAGGCTGGGGCCTGCTCCAACCTGCCAAAGCCTGGAGCACCCTTCCCTGGCACAGGCCCGCTGCCATGTGGAGACAGGCTTGGCTCCTGCCTGCCACCCACTGACTGGCTCGGCCATGACAGGTGTAAACTATGGGGCCCCATCCCAGCAGCCCCTGGAGCCCAGCGCAGGGCAGAGCCCCACGCACTGGGAATGCAGCCCCAACAGCACCAGGGCAGAGGAGGACCCAGAGCACTACAGCAGACAGAGAGGGGATGGAGTCAGAGCATCAGGAAAGGGAGGGACCTTCAGGGGCAGTGTCTGGGATCGACGCACCCCACGGGAAGGGACGGCTGCCTGGTTTGAGCTGGGGAGCTCGGGGCGAGGAGCCAGGGCTGGGTATCGAGGGCAGGAGGCGTCGGGATCCCAGCAGTACGTGGCAGGGGGCACTGGCAGTGACAGAGGGAGCTCAGGGACCAGGGCTCAGCACCCTGGGCTCAGCACCCCCAGCGCCTGCCCTCCCTGCAGGGAGCAAGCGGGGCCTGGCAGTAGCTGCACAGGCGAGATTCAAGGGCTTTCAGTTTGAGGCAGCTCCAGCTGGGGAGAGAAGGGCTCCCCTTACCACGCCAGCCAGCGACTCCTGCCCCAGTGTGCCCAGTAAGGGGCTGAGCCCCCGAGCCAGGCACTCGTGAGCTGCATGGTCAGCACCCCCCAGCTGTCAGTTGTACCCCCTCAGCCCCAGGGGCTCTCTCCAGGCCCCACAGCTGTGCACAGGACCGCTGGCCAGGGGAGGGGTTCAGGGGCTCACCACAAGCAGCCAGGCATGGGGCGGAGGGACAGCCAGCTGGGAGCAGCCGGCTGCAGCCTCCCCCAGTTCTGACCCCATGTGATTCAGCAGGGCACGACCACCCCGCCCTCCTCAGGACCAGGCCAGAGCCAAGCAGTCTCAGCAGTTCAGTCACAGGTCCCCTTTCAGTGGGTGGCGTTTCCCGGGCTGGGACCACAAGCAGGAAGTGGTGCACAGCTGCGATGGCTCGCTCCCCCAGCCAGCGTGGGGCCCCTGCCCTTCACCCCACACGGCACGCCCACAGCCTCCCCGCTGCCAGCCCTGCCACTGCAGAGAGGCCATCCCCAGAGAGAGCGGAGAAGAGGCTCCGTGGCAGGGCAAAGTCCTTGGCAGCGCAGCGTACCGGAGGAAGAGCCCTGCTCTGAGGGAGGGGAAGAGAGACTGGAGTGGGCACCAAGGGGTCTGTTCGCCGCACACGTGATGCTCAGTGCTGCACGCACAGAGCAGCCGGCCCCAATGGCAGGGGCACACGACTGGCAGGCAGGCCCAGGGATCCGAACGAGGGGCCCAGGAGGAGAGACAGGCGGGAGAGGAAGGGCAGCAACACAGCACGAGACAGAGCGCCCCACACAGAACACTGCAGCTCCATTCCCTTAGCAGTGGCACTTCAGACCCCGCACCTGGGGGCAAGCCCCTCACCCCACTGTCCACAGCCTCATGCCACCACAAGCCCCGAGAACGGAGCCCTTGGGAACCGGTGGTAGCACAGGCTGTCGGCCCAGGACCCTGGAGCGCTGTGTGGCCTGCCCAGATTCTGGCGCAAGTTCCCAGAGAGCCCCATCACTGGGAGGGGATGGCCAGGCAGCCAGAGCGTCAGGTGTAAAGTCGCACTCCCTGACACCACAGGGTCGAATCCCATCAGGTCCAGTTCAGCCCTTCATGCTCTGAAGTGCCAGAGGACACCCAGGCTGGGCAGAGCAGGGGACACTTTCCCTCTGTAGTAAGGTTTTCCCTGGTATCCTCAAACTTCCCATCCATTCATCCATCACACAGGACAGTGGGCTGTGGCCCTCCACCCCAGAGGTGGCCGCATTTCAGTGCTACTCTGGTCAGTTTTGCTCCTAGCTCTGTCACTGATTCACTGCGTGACCCTGTAAGAGTCCCTTCCCTTCTACGCCTGCAGAATGGCATAACACCGATCTACCTGCTTCATTCCTCGTTTGTCGAGTGCTTTGGGATTCCAGGAAAAGCAGAGAGGACTGGAGGACAGGGCTGGGAGAAGGCATTGGGCCAGGGGGGGCTAGAAAAGCAGCCACACACACCGAGCCCCACAGTGCCAGGCCCTCAGCTGCACACATTCCTTACGGTGCTTGACAAGTGCTCTTTGCTGCCCAGCGGTGATAGCTACTCAGGGGCTCTGGGCCTCTGCCATCTCCTGGCTGGAGGACCCTCCCTGCCCTTCCGCACTGCGTCCCACCTGAAAGCCCCCCAGACACACAGGGTTATGGGCAGCTCCCGTGAGGAGGTGGGCAGGCACCCAAGCCAGGAATAACCCCCGTCTACTGACCCCCAGTGCCACACCCTCAGACAACGCTTCCACCCACACACTCTCTGCATTGCCAGGAACGGCGCAGAGCCAGGGTGGAAAGGAAGTTGCTCACTGGTTCTATTGCCTCACCTCTGGCTGGGGCAGAGCCGCCTACGCCCCAGGACCCAGCCAGTGGAAGACCCGGTAGCCAGAATCCCAGCTGGCCCCCGACAGGGGCAGGGAAGTTGGTGTTATGAAAACCCCAGCCAAGCCAAGCCTTGCTCCAGGAGCAGCAATAGACAAGGGAGCCCCAGGAACCAGCAGCGAGACTAATCCGGTTAGCAGCCAGAGTCACAAGGCAGCCACCCGTCCCCGCGCCCAGCCCTGATCAGTGCCCTGGAGAATGCTGCAGCGCAGCCAACTGGACCCACGGGGAGTGGAGATACGGTGAGGGCTTCACGCTGGCTTGGTCCATCCCCCTCCTGCAGGGAACATACCACGGAGTCTGCGCCAGCGACCCCACAGGGCCGGGGCACAGACAGAGGGGCTCAGGAAGGGTTCAGTGTGTGTGTGTGTGTGGGGGTTAGTTAGGAGGCAGGCCCAAGCCTATAGGGGTGTGAGGGAACGAGGCAATGAGACAGGAGCACAGACAGACCTGGGCTGAGAGCATCTATCTCCCTTACGGCGCCCCTCCCGGAGATTGTAGCGCCAGGTCCCTGGCTGGGACAACGGCCACGGCAAGGCGCGTAACCCCAGCACGCAGAGTCAGACTCCATGGCAGAGTCCTGACAACTGGCACGTCCTCTGGGCCTGTCTGCGTGGGACGGCTGCACTGTTCATTCAAACCCAGCTTCTGATCTCTGTAACTGAACCAGTGCAAACCTGCGGGGACACTTGGGTTTAGCTGAAACCTGCTCCCCAGTCAAAACCAGAAGAGGCCCCCAGACCGATCAGCAGCACCCAGAGCTGGCACCCCCATCAGTCAGTTGAAAGCCGCATTTCGGTTAAACTGATGCAGCTGCCCAGGGCAACACAGACTTTCTTAGGCCCTGGCCACCACTCCAGCCCAGAAAGCCCCATCCTAAGCCCACGCTATTCAGTCACCGAACGCTGCAGGAGATGGGACGAGGCTGAGCACTTTGGGCAGCCAAGCCCTGCAGCAGGGAGACCTATACAGTCTCACACACTCAAAAGGGGTCTTGGCCTGCCACCGCCGGGCCTGGGGGTCTAATCAGAGCCGTCCAGGCACTGGCCCGGTTCACTCAGAGGCAGCCGGGTCCATTAGCAACAAGCAGGCCCATCTCCGGGCAGTCCCAGCAAGTGGGGGAGGTGGAGGTTTGACACAGACAAGGACAGGATCCTCCAATGTGTACAGCACTGGGAGCCCAATCCATGCTTCACTCTGCAGTCAACAACAAGTGGCGCAGGACATAAACCCAGGCCGGGGGTCAGCCCAGCCAGAGCCCCCCTGCCCAGGGGGCGTGTAGCTGGGAGCGGGGACACAACCCGGCAGCCTGGGCCGGTACCTGACCCACACCCTGCCGGGGGCCAGGCTCCTGCATCGCACCCCGGACACACTCCGGGGTCCCCGGGGAAGCGGGGTCAGGGCACAGCCCCCCAACAGGTCACTTCGCTTCCCGACACCCCCTCCTCGCCCAGAGAAACGGAGCCGGGCCCCCCGCCCCAGGGCGGGGGAGTCCCCCCAGGGCACAGGGGCTGCCGAGCAGCCAGGCCCCCCCGGGCGCAGCGAGGGGAGGGCGCCGGCGGGCCGGGGGACGAGGAAGCTGGAGAGGCCCGAGCTCCGTTGCGCGGCTGCCAGGAAGGCCCCCGGGGGCGCGGCGGGGGAGGGGGGGGCGCGGGGGGCCAGGCCGGCGGGAGGAAGCGGGGGAGCGACGCCAGGCCGAGGGGGACCGGGACCAGGCCGGCGGGGGGGCGCCAGGCCGGCGGGGGGGGCGCGGCCGCCAGGCCGGGAGGGGGAGGGGGCGGGGGCGCCAGGCCGGGAGGGGGCGGGCGCGGCGGGTCTCCCCCCCGGCTCTCACCCCCTGCGGGTCCTTGACGAAGTAGCTGCCGCTGGAGCCCTGGTAGATGCGCTCCGGGAAGACGCCGCGCTCGCTGGCCGCCTCCGCCAGCCGCACCACCTCGGCGAAGGCGGGGTCCTCGGGGAAGTCGTTCCGCTCGCGCTGGGCCTGCGCCGCCGCCGCCTGGGCCGCCGCCTGCGCCGCCCCGGGGCCCCGGCCGCCCGCCGCGCCCCGCTCCAGCAGCGGCTGCCGCTCGCGGTCGCGGGCGCGCGGGGAGCCGGGCGGGGAGGGCGCGGCGGGGGCGGGGGGGGGCCCGGGCGGCGGCGGGGGGGGCAGCAGCGCGCGCACCGCGCCGCCCGGCCCCGCGGGCAGCCCGTAGGCGGCGGCGGCCGGGGCCCGCTGCGGGGACACCAGCGGGCTGCTCTCGTCCATGGCCGGCCGGCTGTGGCGGGGCGCCGCGCGTCAGCTGACCCGCCCGCCGCGGCCAATCGCCGGCCGCCCCGCCCCGCCCCGCGCGCCGGGCCCCGCCTCCTGCTCTGGCCACGCCCCCGGACCCAGGCCCCGTGCTCTCCGCGCCGGCGCCGACACCTGCCCCTCGCTGTCCTGGCCACGCCCCTTCCCTGAACCCCGCCCGCTGCCTGCTCTGGCCACGCCCCTTCCCTGTACCCCGCCCACTGCCTGCTCTGGCCACGCCCCTTCCCTGAACCCCGCCCACTGCCTGCTCTGGCCACGCCCCTTCCCTGAACCCCGCCCGCTGCCTGCTCTGGCCACGCCCCCAGACCCAGTCCCCGTGCTCTCCGCGCCGGCGCCGACCCCTCCCCCTCGCTGTGCTGGCCACGCCCCTTCCCTGAACACCGCCCACTGCCTACTCTGGTCACGCCCCTTCCCTGAACCCCGCCCACTGCCTACTCTGGCCACGCCCCTCGAACCAGTCACAGTGCTAACCACGCCTACTCCACCTCTTCAGTGCGCTGGTCACGCCTCTTCCCTAAACTCCTCCCACTGACTGCAATTCCCACGTCCTTTTCTAGCCCCCCAGGCACCAACATCCTCTCCCTAAACCTCTCGGAGGTGCCACAAGTACTCCTGTTCTTTCGGCTAAACCTGCGCTTCCCCCAAATCCCCGCTTCACTGCACTGACCAGTCTCTTCTTTAAACTCTGTCCACTTACTTCACTGGCCACGCCCCTTCCCTAAGCTCCTCCTACTCATTGCATCCAAACTTGATTTAGAATCACTGAATGCAAGGAGGCTCACCTAAGGCATCCTGCGGGCGGGTTGAATAGCTGGAGAGAGGCAAGGACTATCTATCCATGGGCAGGGACTCTGGTTCCCCTGAGTCAATGTCACTGCCTCCCTCCACTCCTGGGACTTCTCCTTCTGTCCTACTGCACCTGTAAAGGTGTTTTCAAACAGGAAGCACCAGGCCTCCCTCATGCAGATGCTCCCCACTTGTGACCTCTTCTGCACCACAGACTGCAGGCTCTAATCACACTGAATCCCACAACCCCCACCCCCTGGTCTCTCTGGGGGAAAGGCTGCTACCAGCCTAAAGAATGTGCAGTCCTGTGAGGCTCTGCATGCTGGTTCTTTAACTTTGTAGCAGGGAGGCAGGCCAGGAGGAGGCTGGGGAAGGTTCTGGACGGAAGCTCTGTGGGAGTGACAGAGTGGCTTTAGGGCTAGTACTGTTTCCCTCATTCTAATAAAGTTCCTTGTTCAGTGTTAGAAGAAAGTGACTCTTTCTGAGATTCTTTACCATGGTCACATGAGTGCAGGCCTTAGCCTTTCCCGCCCTTCCGCCCCCATACAAGGAAACCCAGGCACTTGTGCATGCCATGGGATTTTCAGCCCAGGAAGTCTGGCTGATGGTTTTGGAGTGGGTGACATGGCTAATGGGAGCAGTGCCCGCGCATAAACAGCTGGCCAGTATGTGTAGCTGTGCCAATTCATGCCAGTGTTCCCAGAGGGTGCCTAATGCCACTGCTGCCTTAGCCACAACTGCTCGTCCAGACACAAGCAGGAAGGCATTTTGGAAATGGCCATGGGCAGCTGCCCAGAGGGAACCGCACTGACCGATCATACGATGCCCCAGTGTCTCTCTGGGCTCAAAGGCAGCCGCCCTTCCAAAGATGCTAACCTGTGCATCTGGCCTGAAAAGCTATGTGGGGCCTGGCACTCTGGGGTGATGGGGCTGTGGCTGGGGACCAGCAGGAAGCTGGACCAAGGGGACGGGGCCATGGCTGGGGACCAGGCTCTGGAGGGACAGGGCCATGACTGGGGACCGGGCAGAAGGCTGGGCCGGGGGAACAGGGCTAGGGTTGCCAAGCATCCGGTTTTCCACTGGAATGCTCAGTCGAAAAGGGACCCTGGCAGCTCCAGTCAGCCCTGTGGGGGTGGCACCTGTGGGTGCAAGGACAGCACGTGGAGGCTCCCTGGCCACCCATGTGCCTAGGGCTGAAGGGACCTGATGGCCGCTTTCTGGGAGCCGCAGTACGCGCCCCCAGGACCCTGTATCCTGAAACCCTCCCATACCCCAATGCCCCGCCCCAGCCCTGAGCCCATATCCAAACTCCCTCCCAGAGCCTGCGCCCTGCACCCCAAACCCCTGCCCCAGCCCTGAGCCCATATCCAAACTCCCTCCCAGAGCCTGCGCCCTGCACCCCAAACCCTTGCCCCAGCCCTGAGCCCCACCCTGCACCCCACCCCCTGCCCCAGCCCAGTGAAAGGGGGTGAGAGCAGGGAAGGGACGGGGCGGGGCCCCAGGGAAGGGATGCTGGTTTTGTGCAATGAGAAAGTTGGCAGCCCTACAGGGGCGGTGGCTGGGGAGCGCGGAGCCAGCGGAGGCCGGGGCCGCTCGCGTGCCCGGGGCACGCAAGGCAGTTTGCCAAGGCAGAGATTCCCTCGCCCCGCACAAACATGGCCGCCCTAGGCGTTCTGCGGCGCGCCCCGCACAAACATGGCGAGATCGGGGCGGGGGAGTCTCTGCCGCTCACAGCGATGACGATTCTCGGGTAGAATCTTTGCCCCTCATAAAGATGGCGACTGGTGACAGGGCCGGCGCTTCTGGCCAATGAGAAGCCGTGTTGCTACTGGTTGTCATGGTAACAGCCAATGACACGTGGAGATGGAATCTAGTGTTGCTGCCCAAGAGGCTGGGGGGCCGGGTGGGCGGGAAGCCGGGCTGCCAGCGGCGCTGACGGCCGTCGATGGGGACCGGGGCCCCCAGTGGGGAGCGGCGCCGCCGGTGGTGAAACGCGGAGTCCAGGTGAGGGGCCCCCCCTGTGCCGCCGGGCCGGGGTGGAGGTGGAGGTGGAGGTGGGGGGAGTGGGGTACAGGAGTGTGACGTGGGGGTACAGGAGTGGGGGGTGCAGGGAGTGGGGTGGAGGCGGAGTAGCGGGAGTGGGGGTGCAGGGAGTGGAGTACAGGAGTGGGGGGTGCAGGGAGTGGAGTACAGGAGTGGGGGGTGCAGGGGGTGGGGTGGAGGCGGAGTAGGGGGAGTGGGGTACAGGAGTGTGGTGTGATGAGGTGCAGGGGGTGGGGTGGGGAAGAAGGGTGCAGGTGGGGGAGGGGTTGGGGTGCAGGGGGTCATTTGTGTGGGGTCACCTGAGTGACACTTTTCCGGAAGCTCAGGGGGGTGCATGAATTCAGCCTCCTTGGATGGCAGATGAGGTCATTCCGCCCCGGGCTGTCCTAGCAAGGGGCACCTCTGGGTCAGTTCACAGGGATATCTACTGCTGCCCGGCTGGGGTGGGGGCGGAGCTTGGAGTGTCTCTGAGGCCGGTTGTAGTGGGGAGGGGGCAGATTGCTGCTAGAAGGGCTGTTGCACCCATTAGGCCGGGGCTCTCAAGCTTTTTCTTTCCAAGGCCCCCCCAACGGCAATAAGAATCCCACGGCCCATCCATGCCATGACTGGGTTTCTGCATATACAAGCCAGGGTCAGCGTCAGGGGGCAGCAAACCAGGCAGTTGTCCGGGGCCCCACCACAAACCTGTGAAGCTAAGTTGCTCAGGCTTTGGCTTGAGCCCTAGGCGGTGGGGCTTTGGCTTTCTGCTCTGAGTCCCAGCAAGTCTAATGCCAGCCCTGCTTGGTGGACCACCTGAAACCTGCTCGTGGCCCCGCGGTGGGCCCTGGACTCCTGGTTGAGAACCATTGCATTAGACAATGACTAGCATGCACACACAGTGTAGATTACGTGCCAGATGCACTCACAGCTTGGTGGAATTGTTACTAGAGGTGCACACCTCTTTCTGTAGGAGGCAGGACAATCCATGGTCCCCAGGCACCTCCATTTCTCTCTCCCAGCTTTGGATCATGAATTCCAGTGTGGTGTCTGGATTCTGTGTATCTCCCCATGAAGCCATCCAAACTAGTGCTTCTCTGTGTCCCATCCCAACCCCTCCCAGGCCTCTCCTCCAGGCTGATGGGTGGCCTGTGAGCCTGAGAAGAGCACTGGCTGTTAATGACCTCAGCAGAGAGCACTCAGTCCAATTACCAGCTTGGCACTGACTAAGGACCATCTATCTTCTAGACAAGAAGCCCCTGCAGTCTAGCTTTGATCCTTCCCAACAATACATCCTGCTGGCTGGGGAGCTCTCTGGCTCTCAGCTTCCATGGAGGTAAGCGAGTGAGCATCCTCTCTCTCGGAGGGAGCAGCCCACCCCCAGAGCATGATGCTGGTACATTCCCCCTTTAAAAAGCCCTTTCTCTTAACTTGCATTGTAAGGCCTGCAGCTTGAACTGTCAAGCTGGTCCCTAAGAGGGGCAGCATGTGTGCGGGGAAGCATGGCTCATGGGAGCTGCACACCAGGCTAGCGCTGTGCTGCAGGTGCATCTCTGGCTTCTCTTGGTGCCATTACAAGCTAATCATGGTTCTCTCAGGAACAGCTTTTTCCAAATGAGTGGCTGAGCCTCGATTTGAATGGAAATACTGATTAAACTCACAGCCTGTTTGGGTGTTGGCTTTTGGTTTTGCAAATTGAACTAGAAGGCTAGCAGCATGTATGGTATCATGGTGATTGGAATTGTGGTTTGGTGAGTAAGTAAAGGGGAAAATGAGATGGAGTAGAGACTAAAGTGGGGGTAAGACATTCAAATCCCAATGTGCCTGTGAGTCAAACTGCGGCGCCTGCCCAAGCTGAGGGAACCAGGGGAAACGGGTTCTGATTTTTCACCACTGATGCTGCCCTCTGAAGAGAGCCGTCAGTTTCCCTTCCTAGGTTTGGACACTACAACAACGTCTGGGGAACAGAGAAACCGGGGGGAGGGCTAAAGCCTTCTAAGTGGTTCTCACGGTAGCAGCATGCTGCTTGGGCTGAATATGGATTTGTGACACCTCTCCTGGCTACCTGTGTGACGAAGTGGGACTGTTCTTAATGTTTCCTCTGAATATTGTGGGGGTGCCTCAGTTTCCCCTAGGCAGTTCTTAAGTATCTAGGTAGTGGGGTAAGGGTGTATGATCACTGCAGAGCCCTAGAGGGCAGGTGTGTGCAGGAGTCTGGACACAAAGAATGGCTGACACCCTGTTTCCTGGCAACTGATGGCCTGGGCCCTTCCCCCCTGCAAGGTGAGAGCTAAAGGGTTGGAGAACAAAGGAATCCAGTGACCTCCTGGCCTGGGAAAGGGGCAAAGCCCAGAGGAGGAGGGGCTGGAGAGAGTTTCAGTTTGGGGCTGGCTGGGACATGGAGTGAAGGGCAGACGTGGTTGTCTGGCTCACTGCCCCCCCAAAATGGACCCAGCTGAGGGGTCCGGTTCTCTGCACCTACAAGCTCTGTGTTAGACCGTGTTCCTTCGTCTAATAAACCTCTGTTTTACTGGCTGGCTGAGAGTCCCGTCTGACTGCGGAGTTGGGGGGCAGGACCCTCTGGCTTCCCCAGGAGCCCCGCCTGGGCGGACTCACTGCGGGAAGCGCACGGAGGGGCAGAGGATGCTGAATGCTCCGAGGTCAGACCCAGGAAGGTGGAAGCTGTGTGTTCTGAAGACAGGCTGCTCGCAGAAAGGAGACTTCCCCAGAATCCTGACTGGCTTCATGGGGAGCAGTTCCAGAGCATCCCCCGGGGACTCCATGACAACTGGTGGCAGAGGTGGGATGTACTGCACCCCGTGGACGGCGCTTCCTGCAGTAAGTGACTGGGGAGCAGTAAAACGAAGGGGGATTGACGAGGACCAGATGTGCTGAAGGCTCAGAGAGGAGCGGTTTCGGGGGGCGGTTAACCCCTGGGAGTGTGTGACCAGCGAGAAGGACTGTGCAGTAACAGGGTTCCCCTGGGGATTGCAGCGAGCAGTCCAAGGGGCGGAGGAGTCTGCTGCTCGACCCTGGCAAAGAAGTGGTGACCTCGAGAAGGGCTGGCACACTAGGGGTTCTCCCTGGAAACTGTGGGGAGCTGAGAGCACGCAGGCCTGTGAGTCCACAACAACTTGGGAAGAGCAGAGAGATGGCCTGTCACCATCTCCTTAAGAAGGATTTTGTAATCCTGTGCAGAAAGAGAGGGTTGAGCATTGGAAAGGTCACCAAAGCACAGTTAATCGTGCAGCTGGAGGAGGATGACTGCTCTAAGGAACAGATTCCTGACCCCAAATGGGGCTATAGCAGGATCTGGGAGCAGCTGGAGTGATAGCCAGGCATCCCCAAGACTCATGTCCCCGACCAGACGAGGGTCTTCATGATTGGGTTCCCCATCCGGGGATCGGAGATGGATGGGATTGGAGCTGAGTCTGAGAGAGCAAGAGGACTGTGAGAGACAGCGAGAGCCTGAGAAAGAGCTGCAGCAGCAGCATGAACTGACGGTGGTGGAGCGGAGAGGCCTAGGGGACTTCCCAGGGGTGAGTGGGGATAGACCCCGGGGGGCCAGTTCCGCAGGGAACCTCGAGACTAAATTGCTGCCCCTGGTTAAGGAGGGGGGGGGATGTGGATGCCCATCTCACTGCCTTTGAGCAGGCTGGAGATTTGAACTAGGGGGACCCTGCGGAAAAGCTCCGGTGTCTAGCTCCCTTGCTGGGTCCCAAGGCCATAGACTCCGTCAGCCAGATGGCTGGGGAGGTGGACAGGCTCCCACTCCTGACCTCAACCTATCTGTCTGTGTGGAGTTTCCTGGGGCCAGGCCCCTCGGACCTCCAGTAGGAGCGGAAGGTGATGGTCAATGGGGAGACATTCCTGGGGTGGTGAGACCCTGGGACAGAGAGAACTGTTGTCAGGCCCTGGGTGGTGGAGCCTCAGATGCTGAGGAGCTGTGTGAGCTGGGTGAGGGTCCCAGGGACGAAGCCCCTCGCCCTGCCTATGGCCCAGATCCCTGTGCAGACCCAGGAGGGTTGGGGCTGGCTGGTCGTTGGGGTTCTCCAGAATACCAGCTGCGAGACCCTGTTGGGGAGTGACTGTCTCTTTGGGACAGGATCCAGGCCTTGCTCCTGTAACCGCCAAGGGTTTCAATTTGAATCCAGGGAACCAATCGGTGGAGAGGGAAATGGTCAGTGAAAATGCAGATGAACTGGCTGGCAGCAGGGAGGAGCCGCAAGGCTCAGGCTACCTGCCTGCCTGTGACCAGACCCCTGGGGCTCCCTGCCCCCCTTGCACACCAGAGAGGGGGCTCAGGCTGGCTCTGATGCAGTGAGGAAAGCAGCAAGCTCACTGTCTACCCCCACTGGGACAGCAAGGGCAGCGCTGACCACAGGGGGAGCTGAGACCCCAGCTGAGTGGGGGGAGACACAGGCAGGGTAGCGTATCTGTTGGGAGTGGCAAGGTGCTTGGTAAGGAAAGTTTGGATGAGCCTAGGCAGCCTTGTGATCTGATGGCTTTGTCTAGTCAGGAGGGTGGGAAGGCGAGGAGAGTGGAAGACGAGTGTCCCTGGACCTTACCTATTACCTGGGTGGAGAATTGTGACAGTGAAGGAAACGTGCCTGTGTCTGTCAGGGGTATTGACTTGCCTATGGAGGGAGCTACCCTGGTCTCCAAGCAGTTGTCTGTGACCAGCCTTGTGTGCTGGGACCAGGGGAATGAGATCCCAAGCTGTGTGTCTGGGAAAGGAGAAAGTGTGTCCGGCTCTTCTTTGTCTGTGGAGCAGACAGAAAGGGTCTTTCAGCCTGTGATGGTTGAGGGTAGTGCAGTTGTCTCAGAGCTGGTTGTGGATTCAGCTAAAGCCCAGGAAGGGAATGGTCCTAAGTTTGTGTCTGCTCGGGAGAATGGCCCTGTAACTAGGTTGCATCCAGTTAATGTCTATGTAAAATCCCAGAGACCAGACAATTCTGGTGCTTGTATTTTGCCTGTTGCTAGTGTGTTGTTGGAAAGGGTGTCGCAACTCTGTCTAATCAGGGTGAGATCCTAGCCAGGGCACAAGGAGAGCATGATGGTGATGTGATTGTGTTACCTACTGAGGGTGTGGAAACCTGTAGGAAGAAGGAAAAGATTCCTGAACTTGTGTGTGGCAAAGGGAAGGAGAAAGCTTCTGACCTTTTATCTCGGAAGCCTGCAAGTTTGCCTGAAAGGGGGTTGTGTAGGAATCCGCCGGATGGGCCAGAGGTAATTCTGATGTAAGGGAGACCCAGAAAGAGTCTGTTGTTGCTCAGGAAAGTGTTTCTCTAGAGCAAGCCCTAGGTGAAGAGGGTAAGAGCAGAATTTCTGTGAGGGGTGAATTGTTGCATAGAAAAGCCCTAGGGAAAGGAATCCTCATGGAGTCTTTGCAAGCAGTTTACTGCCACTGAAGGGTGTGAAAGTAATTTAATCAAGAAAGTTTCAGTTCCTAACAGCCAGAAATTTTCTGCTGTGAATGGATCCACTTTCTTTCCTGTTGAAAGATCCAGCATGGATAGCTTTGAGAAGGTCTCAGATGAAGTGAAAGCTGTTAAGAAAGTTAAACCGTCCTATAACCAAGTGGCTGTGTTTGGCCAGCTTCTTGGGGAGAAGACCCAATCCCAGTTTGACCCCCTGGGGTTTTGGGTGTGGCCAAAGGGCTCGGGCCGCATAAGCCTTCCCACATGCGGCCTGCGAGTGCTATCGACCACCCCCGACCTAAGGGAGGGCGTGAAACTGGAAGGGCCTGGTGTAACTCCTACCAAGGAATGGGAGAGATGCTGGGGCATCCATGGGAACGTTGGTGGCTTCGAACTTCCCCAGGTCACCGGCTAAAGTGACCCCGCTCAATTCGATCTCGGAGGGGGGAGAGATGTGACGAAGTGGGACTGTTCTTAATGTATCCTCTGAATATTGCGGGGGTGCCTCAGTTTCCCCTAGGCAGTTCTTAAGTATCTAGGTGGTGGGGTAAGGGTGTATGATCATTGCAGAGCCCTAGAGGGCAGGTATGTGCAGGGGTCTGGACACAGAGAATGGCCGACACCCTGTCTCCTGGCAACTGATGGCCTGGGCCCTTCCCCCCTGCAAGGTGAGAGCTGAAGGGCTGGAGAACAAAGGTTTCAGAGTAACAGTCGTGTTAGTCTGTATTCGCAAAAAGAAAAGGAGGACTTGTGGCACCTTAGAGACTAACCAATTTATCTGAGCATAAGCTTTCGTGAGCTACAGCTCACTTCATCGAATACAGACAGTATGCATCCGATTAAGTGAGCTGTAGCTCACGAAAGCTTATGCTCAGATAAATTGGTTAGTCTCTAAGGTGCCACAAGTCCTCCTTTTCTTTTTGGAGAACAAAGGAATCAGGTGACCTCCTGGCCCGGGAAAGGGACAAAGCCCAGAGGAGGAGGGGCTGGAGGGAGTTTCAGTTTCGGGCTGGCTGGGACATGGAGTGAAGGGCAGACGTGGTTGTCTGGCTCACTGCCCCCCAAAATGGACCTAGCTGACGGGTCCTGTTCTCTGCACCTACAAGCTCTGTGTTAGACCATGTTCCTGTCATCTAATAAACCTCTGTTTTACTGGCTGGCTGAGAGTCACGTCTGACTGCGGAGTTGGGGGGCAGGACCCTCTGGCTTCCCCAGGACCCCGCCTGGGCGGACTCACTGCGGGAAGCGCACGGAGGGGCAGAGGATGCTGAATGCTCCGGGGTCAGACCCAGGAAGGTGGAAGCTGGGTGAGCTGTGTGTCCTGCAGACAGGCTGCTCACAGAAATCAGACTTCCCCAGAGTCCTGACTGGCTTCGTAGGGAGCAGTTTCAGAGCATTGCCCGGGGACTCCGTGACAACCTGGCAGAGTCCTCTTCCCGCCACTCCCTGTCCTCACTGAAATGAGCAGAGTAAAGTCATCTCTCTCCAGGGCAAAGTGCAGCTGGGACTTACAGACTCACTGACCTCTGAGCTGGAAAAGCCATGTTCGACCCTCTCTCCATTTGCTGGAGTCCAGCATGACCCCAGCAAATCTCTGCTCCTCTCTCAGTGATCTCCACGTGGGCATGGTTACTGTCCAAGGGCCTGACCCAAAGAATCCCCAAGAGGACCTGGTTCTCCACTTGGCTCCTTTTGAATCTGCATTTCTAATTGCGCTGCCAGGAGGAGCTGGGGTAGGAAGAGGGGACTCTGATGCTGGAAGCTCTCTCCCGTCCCCTCCCTGGTACTGCACTGAGGCCTTGGGAGGCCCGGTTCTCAGTCTTACTGGTTGGTCGAAGTCTGAGTAGAGAAGCCCTGGGATTGCATTGGCAATGGGCTCCAGAGCTTGGCACGCCGGGCTCTCAGTCCAATGGCCCTTGTGAGAAATGAATCGTTGGGTTATCGGAGACTCACGACCACAAGGGTCACTGATTAGCCCCCTTGTCCTCTCACCCCTACTGGGGTCCTGTAGGGCAGAGCAGAGGCCCACCGGGAAGTCGGGGGCACCACTACTGCTCATGCAGCACCCTCCAGAACTATCCTGGCACCTCTCGCCCCCTGCTCCCCTTGGCAGCCTGAGCTCCGTGGCTGCCAGATTTCTCCCTCCCTCCTCTGGGAAGCGGGAGTGCTGCCGGCACAGCCCTGGCAGGGGGTTTGATAGTTACTGGGGCAGAGCCACAGCAGGTGTCAGTGCTGGGAGCCAGTGGGACATCCTACATCAGCAGCCGTGATTTCATTGCCAGGGCCAGAGAGTGTCCTCTGCCTGCCCTTCACCGCATCGGAGCACTTCATTAGATAGGGACGGGAGGTGGCCTTTGATACTCAGCAGGAGCCCTGTGCCTCGAGGGAGCAGCAAGCCGAAGCCGGAGCTCCGTCTGGGAGGACAGAGCAGGGATCCTTGCCCTTCGAGTGAGTGCCTCTCCCCTGGTTCATGGAGGTGCAACCCTGTTGGGCTTTGACTCCAGGCTGATGAAACAAAAGCCACAGGCAACAGCAACCTGAACTGAGCACTCAAACCGGTCGCTGCCAGCTGAGGAGCAGGGATCTTCTGCCCTGAGGCGGTCACCGGTGCCCAGCTCTCAGACTCCCGTCTCCTCCGTGGGCCTTCGGCATTTCCTGGAGTCCGCTCTGGTCCCAGCACAGGGCACCTCCAGGGACAGGAGCCATAGTCTGTGCCCTTCTGACCAAGGCCTGGGTTGGGCAAGATGTCGGACTCCTCTTCCAGGGCAGTCTGTGCAAGATTCTCCAAGCAGCAATCTAGGATACACAGCCTCAGTGAGGCCCAGCCTCAACCTTATTGAGAGAGGATCAGTAACACCCAGGAGGTGGCTGGGCCTTGCTCCCTGAGCCATCTGGAAAGCTAGCAAATACAGGGGAGTGCTCTCCCTCAGCCTCCCACAACCCACGTCTACACTGGGGAACCACAAAGGGTTAACTAACGTGACTTAGCCCCTGGTGTGGACATGTCAGGCCATCTGGCCAGGGTTAGCCCTGTGTCCATGTGAAGCACAGAGTTGAACTGGTGAATGCAATCCCTAATGCAAGGACTGAGAGGGCCCGCCAACCCTCCTCTCCCTGCAGTCTCCCAGTGCATGATCCCAGGCCTTGAGGAGATGGTTGATGTCCCCGTGGCCATGGAGTTCCTAGTCAAATCCAGCCTTTCACAGAAGGCGTTTGCCCGGCTCTGCTGGTTTATTCTCCTCTCCCCAGGCTTATATTCAGCACCTGATACACCTGGCCTTTGGTGTACATCCTGCCTCTGTGCTTGCTGTGACTCTCCATTGGGGCGTGAAGAGTCTAGAGTTGTTATGGAGAACTGGTCAGCTGGTAGCTTGGCTGGATGGAAATCCCCCCCAGACCCCAATGGTTGGTTCTACATTGCTATTGACAGGATCTGTTAATACAGAAGTCAGTTTTTCCTTCAAAACCCAGCAGTGTCCCTGTACACCTGCCATTTATGGGAGGGTTATGGGGCCGTTCTATGGACCAGCACCTCGTGGGGCACAGTTTCCTCTTATTTACCTCGGGACTTTGCAGGTCTGGAACCTGACATCTGGGGAAGAAAGAACCAAACCAGGCAGGTCTCCAGTTAATGTATTGGGGACTGGTCCTGCTTTGAGCAGGGGGCTGGACTAGGTGACCTCCTGGGGTCCCTTCCAACCCTGATATTTGATGATTCTATTTTATTTACTAAATTCAGCAAAAAGCATGGACAAGTCACATTGAGAACGTGGGTTAGTAGCAAGAAAATTAATGTAACTGTCACGGAATCCCTGGGCGATGCTCTGGAACTGCTCCCCATGAAGCCAGTCAGGACTCTGGGGCAGTCGCCTTCCTGTGAGCAGACTGTCTCCAGGGCAAACAGCTCACACAGCTTCCACCTTCCTGGGTCTGACCTCGGAGCATTCAACATCCCCTTCTCACACCGTGCGCTTCCCACAGTGATTCCGCACAGGCAGGGCTCCTGGGGAAGCCAGAGGGTCCTGCACCCCAACTTCGCAGTCAGACGTGACTCTCAGCGAGCCGGTAAATCAGAGGTTTATTAGACGACAGGAACGTGGTCTAAAACAGAGCTTGTAGGTGCAGAGAACAGGACCCCTCAGCTGGGTCCATTTTGGGGGTCAGTGAGCCAGACAACCACGTCTGCCCTTCACTCCATGTCCCAACCAGCCCCAAACTGAAACTCCCTCCAGCCCCTCCTCCTCTGGGCTTTGTCCCTTTCCGGGGCCAGGAGGTCACCTGATTCCTTTGTTCTCCAACCCTTTAGCTCTCACCTTGCAGGGGGGAAGGGCCAGGCCATCAGTGGCCAGGAAACAGGGTGTCGGCCATTCTCTGTGTCCAGACCCCTGCACACACCTGCCCTCTAGGGCTCTGCAATGATCATACACCCTTATCCCACCACCTAGATACTTAAGAACTGCCTAGGGGAAACTGAGGCACCCCCACAATATTCAGAGGAACCATTAAGAACAGTCCCGCTTCATTACAGTAACGATCCAGGTTATTTAATCCAACAGTTCCCTCTGAGATCTGCGTGATACTGTGGGAAGGCAGCCGTCCTGCGTAGCCGTCAGCCCCAAGGTAGCAGCATTATGAATCTCCATGCCAGTTGATAGCTTTGTTCCTGACAAATAGTGATTCAGGGAGGGCCAAAATCACCCCCCAGCCAAATCCGCAGGCAGTTCCGTGTTCTATTGGGACATTTCATTTACAATTCAAATGACAAATGTAGGTGAAAACCAGGTGAGTTCTCAGGATTAAACACAGAGCTCCTAACCCAGGAGATATGCGTGTGATCTCCTAGGCAAGGAGGTTGTTTCCCCTAGGGCACTCAGGTGTTTGAGGAGCTGTTGAACAGGTGCCACTCTCCTCTAACTTGTCTGGGGCCCAGCCCCACTGCACACCTGTGTGCTTGCTACCAGCCATGTGCTGGAGCTTAAACCCTACGTGCACAAATGCGGGGGTAGCGGCAACCCTCTGCTGGTAAGTTGGAAGAGAAGAGCAAACCCCAAAGGTTGATTCTTGCGCAGGATGGTTGTCATGACTCTCGGTTGGTTCAGCCACTGGAAGCTGGGATGGAGTAATACCCAGTGCTTTTATCACTGATTCAGAAGTTCTTGCTGGCTCCTAGAGATTACTTGCTGGCAGGTGTCAAAGACTCCTACCCTTCCCTGGCCAGGTGGGAGGGTGGGGGAAGCACAAGCCTCTCTGCAGGCATGGTGGAATCAGGTGGCCAGAGACTCCTGGACAGGAGCAGCCAGGACAGGCAACCAAAGGGTGGCCTGGCTGCCTTCTCCCCTTTGGAAGCCCCTCAGCAAATCAGAATGGGGCCCTCCTCACCCAAGATCACAGGATCACCAAAAGAGCTTGATTAGGTCTCCCTTATGCAAATGAGAGCCTGCCCACTGCAGACACTGTAGGCCCCAAATCCAGGAGTCTGTCCAGGCAGTCGGCAGGTCCCCAGGTATTTTGAGGCTCAGGCGACTGGCCATATCTCAGCTGGCGTACGACAGTTGACTCCAGAGTCATTCAAACTGTAAAGCTGGCTGTGAGCTGGCCCTGAAATGCTGGGCAGACCCGGCTCCCACGCTCGCTCAGCCGTGCACAGAGAGCGACATGGCATATGCCTTCCCCCATCCCTTGGTGCTCAGCTTGGAGCAGAGTTGTTCACTCTGCGGAATCCAGTGAGAGCTTAGTCTCTAACTCAGAGCAGGAAGTCTGTTCCTCCTCAGCTCCCAATCCAGAGGTGCCATCTTTACCTGCAGGGAGCTCCTTAGCCTTCCTGCCCACGCAGGCATCTTATCTGCTCAGGGGATGGAGGTCTGTACGATTACAGGGCTCGTTCCTCCCCCGGTCTAGGCAACTGCCAGCCCATCTGGGGGCTGCAGCGTGGCGATGGAAGATGCAATGTCAGGTCAGCTGGAAGGGCCGCTGGCCCAAGGGGGCTCAGCCCCCGTCATCTCCTGACTAGCAGTGTGCAGAGAGGGCATCCCCTGGCAGGTCAGTCCAGCTGGTGGGTCCTACTGATAAGCCTCAGAGAGGCACTGGGGTTGGGAGGAGATCCGAGAGATCCAAAGGGAATGGGGAAGTGCCGGCCAGTGCTAGGCAGAGGCCAAGGAGCTTGCACTGGGCATGGAACGCGGGGAGCTGTGGGGATGGGACATGCTTTGGGCAGAGGGAGAGCTTCATGCAGCCTGGCCTGGAGCAGGGCACTAGGGTCAGGGTGAGGCCTCAGAACAATGGCAAACAACATAACCTGGGCCCTGCACATCCAGCAGGCTCCCAGCCAGCCAGCAACATGCGTCTCCCCCCCAGCACCTACTGGGTGTTCTCACCTGCCCCTTCCTTGCAGGTGTCATCTCACCCTCCAGGACCTGGCAGCATGACCTTGACCAAGGGCTCCTTCACCTACTCCAGTGGGGAGGAGTACTGCGGGGAGTGGAAGGAAGGTGAGCAGGGGTGCAGTGCCATGGCCCGGCTGTGTCTCCCAGCTGGCCCGTTCCATTACCCTCCCCTGGCTCCACCCAGATGGGCTGCAAACAGCCCCTGCCATCTGTGCTGAGCACAGCCTGCCAGCTTCCCCTGCAGGCGGGGCTGGGAGAGGCACCTGCTCCAGTCGGTCCCACAGGTTGTATGGTGCCCTCCTTCCCAGGGCTGCTGGGAGAGGGGAGCCTGCCCCTCCCTACGTGACAAGGCTCCTGGTGCCAGGCCCTTAAAAATCAGTAACCCAAGTTCTCCCCAGACAGCATCTGCCCCTGCCCTCCCCAGGCCCTTGTCTGCTCCCCAACTCCTGGGACAGGGCAGCCTGATCTCCTGCCTCCCCCCTTGGCCTTAGCCCATGTCACTGGAGAAGAGCATTGTGTCCCTGTGGGACCACTGGCTGCCAGGAGCCCTGTGCCTGGCAGTGTTGGGGCTGCCCTGTCTGGGGAGCCGGGTGTGCTGTGGGGAGAGATGGGTCTGTCTATACAGCATGTGTCACTTCTGGCTGCTGAGCAGCACTGCCAGACACTGCCCCCAGGGTCCAAGCCCCTCTGGCAATTGCCATTCCTCTAAGGGATGAGAGCAGGCCGAGTGACCTCTCCCCCCAGTGGCTCGGGCCTGGGGATTCCTGAGCTGCATGCGCCCTGCCCAGGCAGCCCTGCCATGGCACCGGGAAAGCTGGCAGCAGCCCTGGAGCAGCTTGTGTTTGGGGATGTCTGCCCTGGCACCCGGCAGCTTCCTACCAGTGTGGACCATAAATGTGCCCTGTCAGGACACCCCTGTGGTCCCCTCCTCCTCCTCTCCCTTCACCCTCCTGTGTGTTCTGGTGAATGGCAGATGCCTGCCCCATGCGTGGATTGGCCCCGGGGGGGCAGGCAGGGAGGGCGGGAGAGGCTGCTGTAACAAAGTCCAAACCCTCCTGCCCCACTGGCCTGGGGAGCTGATTGCGTAGAGCCCAGCCGTGAATACAAGCTGCCTTCCCCTGAATCTCTCGGGCTCCCTCCTGCCTGCCCCTGGGCACCGGCAGAGCAGCCGTGAGTGCTGGGGTTCCTGGCTCTGTCTGGCGATAGTTAGATACTGAGCATGGGCCCCAGGAAGAGATGGACCCTGCTGAGCCTGGCTGGGAACAACCCAAACCTCCCCAGCTGGGCCAGCTCTGGGAGCAAGCTTAGCCCTGGGTTTTCCCGTATGGTCCTGTGGAGCCCAAGTGAGGCTTCTACGACCCCCAGCACTGCCCTGCCCTGCCCACATCCCAGCAGTGCCCTGCCCAACCCTGCACCTGTCCCTCTGGTCCCCTTCTGGGGGGATGGGCCCTGTGGCCCCTTCCCCGGGCTGCGGGCGCTGGTGACACTGCCCGCTCTTGTTGCCTAGGCCGCCGGCACGGCGTTGGCCAGCTAACGTTTGCGGATGGCAGCACCTACCTGGGTCACTTTGAGAACGGGCTCTTCCATGGCTGCGGCGTGCTCACCTTCTCCGATGGCTCCAGGTTGGTACAGCGCCTTGCTGGGTCTGCCCTGAGCGGCCTGGGCAGCTTGGGGCAACTGGCCTTTCTCTTCCGTCGGGACTGGGGATGGCTGAGGGGTGCTGGTGCTGAGTCATGTCTGTACCCTCTCACCCCACGGAGACCCTCTCCTCTCTGCTCCTGCTTACTCGCCCTCCCCCTTCAGCTCTGGAACCTGTGGGTGCTCCTTCTCCATTAGCCTGTTGGGGGCGCAGCCACACTCCCTGCCCGCAGGGCTGCTGTGGACTGGCGCTGCCAGCTCCTGCGGGTCTCGGGTGTAAGAGCGCCCCAGTGTCCCATGCCTGAGCAGCTGTGAGGCTGGGGCTGGCGGGGTGTGGCCGGGGTGTCTGATTCATAGATTCATAGATACTAAAGTCAGAAGGGACCATTATGATCATCCAGTCCGACCTCCTGCACGACGCAGGCCACAGAATCTCACCCACCCACTCCTGCGATAAACCTCTCACCTATGTCTGAGCTATTGAAGTCCTCAAATCGTGGTTTAAAGACTTCAAGGAGCAGAGAATCCTCCAGCAAGTGACCCATGCCCCATGCTACAGAGGAAGGCAAAAAATCTCCAGGGCCTCTTCCAATCTGCCCTGGAGGAAAATTCCTTCCCGAGCCCAAATATGGCGATCAGCTGAACCCTCAGCACATGGGCTAGATTCACCAGCCAGATATCCAGGAAAGAATTCTCTGTAGTAACTCAGATCCCATGCCATCTAACATCCATCACAGGCCATTGGGCCTATTTACCATGAATATTTAAAGATCAATTAATTGCCAAAATCATGTTCTCCCATCATACCATCTCCTCCATAAACTTATCGAGTTTAATCTTATGGTGCGGGTGGGCTGGCGGGGCGCGGGCAGGCGGGGAGCCTCGCGGGGCGGGGCGCAGGCAGGTGGGGAGTCTGGCACTGCAGGGTAGGTGGGGACTGTTATGCTGCGGGGCAGGGGGGGCGGGCGGAGAGCCAGATGCTGCGGGGGCACAGGAGGGGAGCCTGACGCTGCGGGGCTGTCTGTCTGCGCAGGTACGAGGGGGAGTTCGTGCAGGGGAAGTTCAATGGCGTCGGAGTTTTCACGCGCTACGACTCGATGACCTTCGAGGGCGAGTTCAAGAGCGGGCGTGTGGACGGCTTTGGTGAGTCCAGGCAGCCCCCGTGAGCAGCCGCAGCCCCTGCCAGCAAGAGCAGTGGGACGAACAGTCTGGGCAGAGCCAGGCAGGCAGCCCTGTTCTCCAGCATGGCCCCCATTGCTCCCTGCTGCCCCACTCCTAGACCCTGCTCTCCCACCGCCCTGCCCCTCCCTGGTGTGTGCAGCTCCCTTCCCCATGACTCCCTGCTCTTCCCTCCCCCAGGGCTCCTGACCTTCCCCGACGGCTCCCATGGGGTGCCCCGCAGCGAGGGCTTCTTTGAGAACAACAAGCTGCTGCGGCGGGAGAAGTGCCCGGCCGTGATCCAGAGAGCTCAAAGTGCCTCCAAGTCCGCACACAACCTCCCGGCGTGACCGTGGTGCCACGGGACTCCGCCGCCCACCCACGGCCCCTCCTGCCGCTGGCCAGCCTGGTTTCCAAGAGCCTGCGGGGCAGGAGCTGCGGTGCCCAGCCGGCGGGGGGGGGGGGGCGTTGGCACAGCTCGTCACAGGCCCCAGCATAGCTGGCCACCTCCCTACTGCTGGCTACAGAACTTCCTCTGAGTGCCCACCTCCTGGATCCTGGGGGCTCTGAGTGCTGCCCCCCACTGGGGGGAGACAGGAGACCCCCCTCCCTGGGGCTTTGCTCACTGCCTTGGGGCAAGCAGTACCGCAGGGCCCTCCATACAGACCCCTGGGCACAGCCCCCTGCTGCTGGGCTGTGTGGGGCAGTGGAGGGGCAATCTGCCAGGGCAGTGGTGCCTGTGGTTAGCAGGGGATGTAGCTGGGAGCTGCTGCACCTGCTTTCCCAAAGCCAGGCATGATGGGCTGGGGGTAGTGCCCAGTCTGTGCCCCCCAAGCTCAGCGGGAATAGTGCCCCTCCCCAGCAGGTTGCTGACCCAGGCCTGAATTCACTGGTGGGGTATGGTGGCTGTGGCAGGGAGCTGGTATCTCCCTGCCCCTTTTTGTCCTGATGCTGGGGGCAGGGCAAGCCCCCCCACCCCTTCCCTTGCTCTGGGCATCCTGGCCCCATGGCCCGTGCCTCCCCCTCAGCTCTCCCAAGGGCGTATGGCCTGAGCAGGCCCAGGTCTCCTCCCAGCTGGCCTCTCTGTGTCCCGGGGGCTGTCTGGTCACTATTGCCTGTCAGTGCCTTGACACAGGTTCGGGCCAGGGCTGTGATCAGGGGGCACTATGTAGCCCCAGCCCTGAGCCATGCCCATGGTTCCAAGCGTCTCAGCCTCCTCCCTCATTGCTGTGCTGACAGGCCGCACTGTGGGGCTGGTGCCAAGGGCTCCGGCAGGCACCGGGCGCTGTGGGTCTGCACTGCCTGGGGTGAGCTTTTCGCGCTCCCGCTGTCCCTTGAACCGACTGGGGACTTAGTCTCCATTCAGCCCTAGTGAGCACTGGGGCCTGCCGTGATGGGACCGTGTCTGTGCCAGTGTCTGAGGGGCTGCAGGTCAGGGCAAGGGGCAGAGGCAGAGCTGTGCTGGAGCCCAGCGGGGCGAGGAAGAGCAGGGGCTGAGGGGCACCAGCAGTGTGAGGTGGGGGAGCCAGGGCAGCGAGCAGGATGGGGGGCACCAGCAGAGCTGCACACGGGACTCCCCCCACGCGGCCTGCTTGTCTCCAGTGTCGGTTCTCTGCTGGGAGCAGTAGCTGTCACTCATGATGCTGGTGCAGGAAGGGAGCCCGGGGCCAGGCCCGGCTGAGAGCCGTCTCCTCGCAGAGCGGGGTGCATGTGAACTGCCCGCTCCATGCTGCTGCTGCCCTCGTGCCTTGCTGTGTCCTGCACCAAGCCGCCCCCGCGGGGCCTCGGCGAATAAACCGCGTTGCCAAACCTGCCCTGCTGTATGTGGTTCTGCGAGGTGTGCTGGGGCCAGGCCTGCCCATCCCTCCCTTCATCACCCAGCTGGGGGAGGCGACCCCCCAGGGGTTTTCCCCCTAGCCCTTCCCAGGTTTGAGCACAGGGAGGGGCCCGGGGAGGGGCCCCCATTCCCCTCCCCCCCTCACAGTCACTGCCCCCTGTGACGCAGCAGGGAGGGGGGAGTGTTGACCTGGGAATGGGGCAGGGGGGTTTCCCTGGGGATGGGAGACCTGAGAGCCTGTAACCTGAGCCAGGAGGGAAAGGGGGAGGTAACACCTCTGCCCCGGAATCTGGACAAAGGCTGCAGGAGAGAGCCTGCTAGGTGGGTTTTTTGTTTCAGTTTAGGGCTGGGTGGTGGAACACAAGGAACCCCAGGGCTGGGGTCTAAGCTCCCTGCCCCCCAGAAGGACTTGACTGAGGGGTCCTGGTTGTACCCACAAGCTCTGTTTTAGACTGTGTTCCTATTGTCCAATAAACCTTCCGCTTTACTGCCTGGCTGAGAGTCACGATGAATCCCAGGAAGAGGGGTGCAGGGCCTGGACTCCCCCACACTCGGTGACAACTGGTGGCAGAGGTGGGATCTACTACACCGCGTGGACGGCGCTTCCTGCAGTAAGTGACTGGGGAACAGTAAAACGAAGGGGGATTGACGGGGACCAGACATGTTGAAGATTCAGAGAGAGACGGTTTCTGGGGGCGGTTAACCCCTGGGAGTGTGTGACCAGAGAGAAGGACTTTTGCAGTAACAGGGTCCCCCGGGGGATTGCAGCGAGCGGTCCCAGGGGCAGAGGAGTCTGCAGCTCGACCCTGGCAAAGAAGTGGCGACCTCAAGAAGGCCTGGCACCCGAGGGGTTTTTTCTGGAAACCGTAGAAAGCTGCCCGGCCTGCAAGTGGCCAGCAGGGAGATGTACGCTAAACGCCTTAAGAGCGACCTGGTGGAGCTGTGCAGGCAGAGGGGGTTGCGCATCGGGAGGTCCACCAAGGAACAGCTGATTGCCCAGTTGGAGGAGAGGGATCGCTTGGATGACCTGATCCCTGTCCCTGAGGGAAGCCGCCCGGCGGACGCAGCGTGGGCCCTCGGGCCTGACCGGGCTGGGAGGGGTCAGACTGCTGCCCAGGACATCCCGAGACCCTTCCTACCTAGGCCTGGGGGAGGGGTTGGGGGAAGCCCAGTGAATACCGAGGGCACCCTAACCCCGGCAGCCAGCAGGGGATCCTCCTGGCGGAGCTCCCCATCCCTGGAGCAGAGGCGGCTGGAATGGGAGAGGGAGATGAAAATGAGGGAGCTGGAGGATCATGAAAAGCAGCGTTAGCATGAGCAGGAGGAGAAGGAGAAACAGAGGCAGCATGAAGAGAAGCAGAGACAGCATGAACTGGGGCTGGCCAGGCTGAGGAGCAGTGGGGCCCCGGCTGCGGTGAATGTGGGGGGACCCAAGACTGCAAGGAGCTTTGATAAGTGCTTCCTGGCCCAGCGGAAGGAGGGGGAGGACATAGATAGCTTCCTGACGGCCTTTGAGAATGCCTGTGAGATGCACAGGGTTGACCCTGCAGACAGGCTCCAGTTTCTCACCCCCTTACTGGACCCCAAAGCCCCCACAGCCAAATGACGGGGCGGAGGCAGGGGACTATGAACTGTTCAAACAGGCCCTGCTCCGTGAGTTTGGGCTGGCCCCCGAGATGTACCGGAGAAGGTTCCTGAGTCAGCGTAAAACGCCTGAGGTCACCTACCTACAACTGGTCAACCGGATGCAGGGATATGCCCGCAAGTGGACAGCGGGGGCCCAAGCTAAAGAGGACCTGCTGGACCTAATCGTACTGGAGCAACTGTATGAACGGTGCCCTTCCGACCTGAGGCTGTGGCTGGTGGACAAAAAGCTCGAGAACCCCCAGCATGCAGGGCAGCTGGCCGACGAGTTTGTGAACAGTCGGTCAGGGGGTAGCCGGGAGGAGTCCCAAAAGAACAGGCCCCCCCCCCAATGCAGAGAGAGTCACCATGGGGCCTCCCAGCGGGGAAATAGGGAGAACCCCCTCCAAAGGGGAACGCCTGGCGTCAGGACCATCTGACCCGCTCGAGGGGACCAACGTGACCTGAGCTGCTATCACTGTGGCCAGAGAGGCCACGTACGGACCCAGTGCCCCGGGCTCAGGGACAGACTGAGCAGACCCAACCTACCCAGGGTTAACTGGGTAGGGACTCAGCTGGACGAGGGGCAGACGGCCCAGGAAAGGGGGGCTGCCAGCTTACCACCTGCTTGGGAGGGAAGAGTACCCCCGGCCAGCTCCGCCAGGGGCTGGAGGCTCTGGACTCAGGGTTCTTGGTTTACAGGGTGGGCGCGGGGCTGTCCCTCCGGAGAGAATGCCTTGTTCCCCTGGAGGTGGATGGGAGGAAGGTCAATGGATACTGGGATACGGGTGCGAAGGTGACGCTGGCCCGGCCTGAGGTGGTGGCCCCAGATTGGGTGGTGCCCAACACCTACCTGACCCTGACGGGGGTGGGCGGGACCCCATTCAAGGTGCCCGTGGCAAGGGTACACCTGAAATGGGGGGCCAAGGAGGGCCCCAAGGATATGGGGGTGCACCACCATTTGCCCACCGAGGTTTTGATGGGGTGGGGGACCTAGAGGACTGGCCAAGCAAACCCCAGACCGCCCTGGTTGTGACCCGTAGCCAGAGCCGGCGAGGGGCACTGCGACCTGACCCTGGGGAGGGTACCACACTGGAGGCGCGAGACCCTACTCGGGTGGGGAGGGAGCGCCGAGGGGCACGGCTCAGAGAGGCTGCGGCCTCAGACCTGGCCACTGAGGGGGAACCGGGCCCCATCCCTTCCCCAGCCGCTGAGTTCCAGGCCGAGTTGAGGAAAGATCCCTCCTTGCAGAAGCTCAGGGACCTGGCCGACCTCAGTGTGGGACGGACCATGAGGAGAGGCTGCCAGGAGAGGTTCCTGTGGGAGAAGGGGTTCCTGTACCAAGAATGGGCTCCCCTGGGGAAGTGGAGTCCTGTGGGATCAGGAGGCAGCTGGGGGTCCCCCAGAAGTATCGCCGCAAGCTATTTTACCTGGCCCATGACATCCCCCTCGCAGGGCACCAGGGAATCCGGCGCACCCGGCAGAAGTTGCTACAGAACTTTTTTACTGGCCCGGGGTCTTTACCACGGTCCGGCAGTAGATCCTGTGACCCCTGTCAGAGGGTGGGGAAGTCCCGGGACAAGGGGAAAGCACCTTTGAAACCTTTGCCATAGAGGAGCCTTTCCAGAAGGTGGCCATGGACATTGTGGGGCCTCTCAGCAAGACGACCCGGTCGGGGAAGAAATACATTCTGGGGGTGGTAGATTTCGCCACCCGCTACCCCGAGGCAGTGCCCTTAGCTTCCGTTGAAGCAGACACCGTGGCAGATGCGCTCCTGACCATTTTCAGCCGAGTGGGGTTTCCCAAGGAAGTCTTGACAGACCAAGGGTCCAACTTCATGTCGGCCCCGCTCCGGAGTTTGTGGGAGAAATGTGGGGTCCAGCACAACTGGGCCTCAGCATATCACCCCCAATCCAACAGGCTGGTGGAGAGGTTCAATGGGATGCTAAAGATGATGCTGAAAACCTTTATGAACCAGCACCCGCAGGATTGGGACAAGTACTTACCTCACCTGCTGTTTGCGTACAGGGAGGTGCCCCAGGAGTCTACCGGATTTTCGCCTTTCGAACTGTTATATGGAAGGAGGGTGAGGGGCCCCCTGGACCTGATGAGAGACGAGTGGGAGGGGAAGGCCACTCCCGATAGAGAGTCAGTGGTGGAGTATGTCCTGACCTTCCGAGAGAGACTGGCTGAACTCATGGGCCTGGCCAGGGAGAATCTGGCCAGAGCCCAGAGGAAGCAGAAGGTCTGGTATGACCGCACGGCGCGGGCCCGGGCCTACACCACCGGGGATCAGGTGATGGTTCTCATCCCGGTGAGAAAGAACAAACTACAGGCCGCCTGGGAGGGCCCTTTCAAGGTTGTCAAGCAGCTCAATGAGATAAACTATGTGGTGGAGCTGTCGAACTGGGCGCACCACCGCCGGGTGTACCATGTGAATATGATGAAGCCATATTATGCCAGGGGGAATGTGGTGTTAGCTGTGTGTGGTCAGTGGGAGGAGCAGGGAGATGACCCTTTAGTAGATCTATTCCCTGGGACCAGAGCTGGTTCCCCCCTGGAAACAATTCCCCTCTCGGATCAGCTAACCCCTACCCAGCAAGCTGAGGTCAGGGGGGTGCTGCATCCGTACCGACAGCTGTTTTCCAACCAGCCTGGACGCACTAATCTGACTGTCCACCGGGTGCAGACAGGGTCGCACCCGCCGATAAGATGCCCCCCTTTCCGAGTCACAGGAAAACTGCTCAGGATCTGGAAAGAGAGGTCTGGGACATGCTGGCTTTGGAGATGATCCAGCCATCGGCCAGCCCTTGGGCCTCGCCGGTGGTGCTGGTCCCCAAAAAGGACGGGTCGGTCCGGTTCTGTGTGGACGATCGGAAGCTCAATGCCATCACTGTATCGGATGCCTACCCCATGCCCAGGCCGGACGAGCTCCTAGACAAGCTGGGAGGAGCTTGGTACCTTACCACCATGGACCTTACAAAGGGCTACTGGCAAGTGCCGCTGGATGCAGATGCCCGGCTGAAATCGGCCTTTATCACCCCTCTGGGGCTCTATGAGTTTCTGACCCTGCCTTTCGGCCTCAAGGGAGCGCCGGCCACCTTCCAGCGCCTAGTGGACCAGCTACTGAGGGGGATGGAGAGTTTGCCGTGGCGTATATTGATGACATCTGTGTCTTTAGCCAGACCTGGGAGGACCATGTGTCCCAGGTTAGACAAGTGCTGGACCGACTCCAGGGGGCTGGGCTGACTGTCAAAGCGGAGAAGTGCAAGGTGGGGATGGCTGAAGTATCTCACCTGGGCCATCGGGTGGGGAGCGGCCGCCTAAAGCCGGAACCAGCTAAGGTGGAGGTGATCAGAGACTGGCCCGCTCCCCACACCAAAAAGCAGGTCCAAGCCTTTATTGGGATGGAAGGTTCGTGCCCTGCTTTAGCGCCATCGCCACCCCCATCACTGAGCTATGCAAGAAGGGGAAGCCAGACAAGGTGGTCTGGACCGAGCAGTGCCAGGAGGCTTTCCGGGCGCTGAAGGAGGCTCTGGTCAGTGGCCCAGTTCTGGCAAACCCAGACTTTGACAAGCCCTTTGTGGTGTTCACCGACGCCTCCGACACGGGACTGGGGGCGATGTTAATGCAGGAGGATGAAAAGGGGGAGAGACACCCCATCGTGTACCTGAGCAAGAAGTTGCTACCCCGGGAGCAACACTACGCGGCCATCGAGAAGGAGTGCCTGGCCATGGTGTGGGCCCTCAAGAAACTAGAGCCCTATCTCTTCGGGCGACACTTCACCGTGTACACCGACCACTCTCCCCTGACCTGGCTGCACCAGATGAAAGGAGCCAACGCCAAGCTCCTGAGGTGGAGCCTGCTCCTGCAGGATTACGACATGGACGTGGTCCATGTGAAGGGAAGTGCCAACCTGATAGCGGACGCGCTGTCCCGGAGAGGGGGCCCCGAACTTCCCCAGGTCACTGGTCACAGTGACCCCGCTCAGAGATGTGACGCAGCAGGGAGGGGGGAGTGTTGACCTGGGAATGTGCCCTGGGGACGGGAGACCTGAGAGCCTGTCACCTGAGCCAGGAGGGGGCGGGGGAGGTAATACCTCTGCCTGGGAAACTGGACAAAGGCTGCAGGAGGGAGCCTGCTGGGGGAGGGGACGGTTTCAGTTTCGGGCTGGGTGGTAGAAAGCAGGGAACCCCAGGGCTGGGGTCCAAGCTCCCTGCCCCCCAGAAGGACTTGACTGAGGGGTCCTGGTGGTACCCACAAGCTCTGTTTTGGACTGTGTTCCTATTGTCCAATAAACCTTCCACTTTACTGGCTGGCTGAGAGTCACGGTGAATCCCAGGAAGATGGGTGCAGGCCCCGGACTCCCCCACACTCCGTGACACCCCCCACCTAGCACATGCCCAAATCCATCTGCAGCCCCCCAAAGCCCTGGAACAAAGGCACTTGGGGCCCAGGAGCAGTGACTCTACAGGCGGGGGCGGGGTCCCGCCGAGGACCCGTTCAGAGACCCCGGCCTTGGCACAAGCTTCTCGTGTCCTTGTCCAGCTCTGCCTGCTGGCACTGGGCTCTGGTGCCCCACGTTGCTGGCCAGCCACTCATTGCTGTAGTGGGGAGGGGCACTGGTCAGGGGGCAGGGCCTTGGCTTTCCTGGGGTGGGGAAAAGCGCAGCTCCAGTGGGGAAAGGGCAGCATGCCCAGGTGCCAGGGGAGGGTACGGATACACTGGCAGAGCCCGCTCTATGCTCTGTGCGCCCACGCTGGCTGGCCCTGCCCCTCCCTGGGAGCTAGTTCGTGCCTGCCCTGCGGGTGGCCCGCCTGCCCTGCGGGTGGCCCACCTGCACTGGTGCCCAAGCCCCCATGTTCCTGTTGGGAGCCCCTACAGCACCCCTGCTGGCGGAGGATAATGCCCGACTGCCCCCCACCAGCTACCGAGGCGCCCCCAGGCCACAGGGGCCGTTCCACTTTCTGTGAGGGAGGAGGGCGGAGGCAAGCGCAGTGCGGATGCCAGGGGTTTATTGACAGCTCAGGGTGCACCAGGGACACTGCTCCTCCCCACTCCCACCTTACAGCAGTTAAAACGCCACCCAGGGCTGCCCGGCTCCAGCACTGCCAAGGTCACAGCCACCCTCGGGGCTCTCCCTGGTCGGCAGGGTCCTGGCTGGGTCCTGTGCAGCCCCCACTCTGCTCTTCTGAGCCGGCACAGCTCAGCCGGGGCCAGCAGCTGGCGGGATCCCGCCAGGAGCCAGAGGCCAAGGCTAGCGATGCCCCTTGCCATGGGGCAGCAGCCTCTTCCTAGACTCTGACCCCTGGAGAGCTGAGATCTGCGGGGCACTGGGGCTGGGCGAGGGAAGTTGGGGAGAGGGATGGAGCAGGCATCCCCTCCTGCTGCTGCGAGGGGCTGGCTGGCCCCACAGCACGCTGGAGATGGTTCTCCTGAGAACGACGGCATCGGGCAGTGCGAGGGTTAGGGGCTGGGGCAGTGCCTCTGGCACTATGTTAGCTAGTGAAAGCCGAGTCCATCCCGAGTCACCCCCTGCGCCGGGTCCATCCCGCCACCCCACCGGGAGCCATGGCCTGCAATGGGCGTTTCCCTTCCCGGCTAACCCCACAGCCCTGCGGGGCCCTGTTCCCTGGGCCTGTCCCAGAGCAGGGGCTGAGCCAGACGCCCTGGTGGCCAGGGGTGAATGTGGCCCTGAGAGCAGAGCAGCCTGGGGCATGGGAGGGGGCCGAGCTGGCAGGAAGCCCAGCCAGGCCTCTCCGGGTGGGGGGCTTGAGGGACCTGGGTATGCACCATATCGCTGAGGCCTGGGGGTTGGCTCTGCCCCATGGCAGGGGGCTTGTGGGGGGAAGGACTGCGCCCCCTTGGCCAGCTCTAGGTGTCAGGCAGCGAGGTTTGGGGCTGGGCGGGGGCTGCACTCCTGCCCTGGGGAGGAGGCTGGGCGCCATGGGGGGCTTGGGGACTCCTGGGGAAGCAGAGAGAGGGAAGGTGCCAGTGAGGGGGGAGGAGTGAGGACCCCCGTTCCCCTCCCCCCCTCACAGCCAGCCATTGATGCTAAAGTCTCTGTGCAGCTCCTCCAGCTGGGCCTCGCTCAGCGGGCGCAGGGGGGCACGGCAGGGCCCGCCGTGGTACCCGAACCACTCCATGGCCTGCTTGACCGCCGGGATCCCAAACTTGCGGGTGACCTGCAGGTGCCAGAGACACAGTGAGAGGCTGGCCTGTCCCCCCACCCCGCCTCTGGGCGCTACACCGTCAGCTGTCCCCCCTCCATGCCCTGCCCCTCTCGCCCCCCTGCCTGCAGCCTGGCCAGGTCCCAGGGCGCTGGGGAGGCCTAGGGCAAAAGCATCTCAGCAGGGGCTGGGTTGGGCTCCAGGGAGCAGGGCGCCTGCCCTGGTGACTCCTGACTCCAGCCCAGCTGGCCTGGGCCAGCACGTGTCTGTCAGGGAGGCCAAGCAGGACGCATGCTCAGGGAGCGCGTGGCTGATGCCCGGCACAGTGTGGCCGCCTGTTCGGGGGAGAGGCCTAGGCTGGTGCAGCAGGGGGTCAGGCCCGAGGGGCATTGGCAGAGCTGGGAGGGGGGCACCATATTACAGCAGTCACCTGCCTCCTGCCTAGCTCCAGTCTGCCCTGAGAGCCCCCGGCCAGGCTGCCCCTTGGCCCTAGAGCCCCCGGCCTGGCCACTCCCTGAGGCCGGAGCTTTCAGCAGCTCCAACAGCAGCAGGCAGTGCCTAGGGAGGAGCCCAGGGACCGGTCTCACCGGGAGCCCCCAGGGCAGGGCCCCCGGGCCCAGCAGGAGCCTCTCCCAGGAGTGAGGGCAGCTGCTCCAGTCTCCTGGGCTATTCAGCTTCACAAGATACTGGCCTGGCCCTCCCCCAGCATAGGGACCTGGCAGCGGAGCTGAAGGCGTGGGAGACGGATCCTGGGCTGGGAACCCCGAGTGGGGGGTGTAGCTGGGCAGGACGCCAGGGTTCCCATGGACAGAGGGGAGTTCAGGAGCCCGGGGAGGGCTGGGGGAGCAGGGCCGCACTGGAGCCAGAGCGCACACTGTTCCAGGCACTTCCCACCAGGGAAGGGGAGGCACTGGGCATCCTGCCCGCGCTTGGCCTCCAGCCCAGCCTGGCAGGCTGCCCTCTGCCTTGGGGCTGGGGGCATCTCCCCACCTTCCCTGCCACTCCCAGGCACCCAGACCCTGCCATGCAGCGGGATTGCTGGAAATGGGGAGCAGAGGGCTCATGAATGTGCAAGTGTAATAGGGCCAGGTGGGCAACAAAGTTCTGCCGGTGCCCCTCACTCCCGACCCGCAGCCCCCTGCCAGCCCAGCCCTGCCCCCGCAGCTCTGCCGGTGCCCCTCACTCCCGACCCGCAGCCCCCTGCCAGCCCAGCCCTGCCCCCCCAGCTCCGTCGGTGCCCCTCACTCCTGACCCGCAGCCCCCTGCCAGCCCAGCCCTCTCCCCCCAGCTCCGCCGGTGCCCCTCACTCCCGACCCGCAGGCCCCTGCCAGCCCAGCCCTGCCCCCGCAGCTCCGCCGGTGCCCCTCACTCCCGACTCGCAGCCCCCTGCCAGCCCAGCCCTTCCCCCCCAGCTCTGCCAGTGCCCCTCACTCCCGACCCGCAGCCCCTGCCAGCCCAGCCCTCCCCCCCCAGCTCCGCCGGTGCCCCTCACTCCCGACCCGCAGCCCCCTGCCAGCCCAGCCCTGCCCCCGCAGCTCTGCCGGTGCCCCTCACTCCCGACCCGCAGCCCCTGCCAGCCCAGCCCTCCCCCCCCAGCTCCGCCGGTGCCCCTCACTCCCGACCCGCAGCCCCCTGCCAGCCCAGCCCTGCCCCCGCAGCTCTGCCGGTGCCCCTCACTCCCGACCCGCAGCCCCTGCCAGCCCAGCCCTCCCCCCCCAGCTCCGCCGGTGCCCCTCACTCCCGACCCGCAGCCCCCTGCCAGCCCAGCCCCACCCCCCCAGCTCTGCCAGTGCCCCTCACTCCCGACCCGCAGCCCCCTGCCAGCCCAGCCCCACCCCCCCAGCTCTGCCAGTGCCCCTCACTCCTGACCTGCTGCCTACACAACACTCCAAGGAAAACCTGAGTCCTGCTCTCTTGCGCCCCTGGGAGCTGCTCTGCCCTGAGGCCCTGGAGGCCAGGGAGGGTCTGCCCTGCGCTGGGCTGTGCCGAAAAGTGCCCCGTACCCCCCAGCCCGGGAACGTCTCTTACCGCTACGTTGGGCTCAATGAGCCGGAGCTGCAAGGCCCGGGCCTCCTGCCAGCGTCCCTCCTGGCACAGGCGCTCCAGCTGGCAGAGCGGGGCTCCCAGCACGTTGGCGAGGACACACACCCCCCCGCAGGCACCTGGAGGGCAGAGAGCAGAGTACCCAGGGCCTGGCCACCATCTGGGACCCCAACCTCTCCCCCAGCACCCCATGCCCTCTGTACCCCCACATCCTGCACCCTGCCCCCCATCCTCCCTCCACCACCCCAACCCCCTCCACACCCCCACATCCTGCACCCTACCCCCGATGATCGCCCCAGCACCCCACCCCCTCCACACCCCCACAACCTGCACCCTATTGTACCCCCTGCACCCCAACCCCTTCCCTGGCACCCCAACCCAATTTCCGCAATACCTGCACATCCTGTCCCCCCAACCCACATCCCCCACCACCCTGGGTCCCTTCCCCCCCCCCCCCCGGCTGGCTGAAGCCAACACTGCCCATACCCCCGAAGCCCCAGTACATCCCCCTGCGGGGGCCCGGGTGAACCACGGCGGCGGAGAGGCTGCCCGTACCTATGGCGTAGCCAGCCAGCAGGAAGCCAGCCGACCCCACCAGCACCTGGAACGCCTCCGTCCGGGTCTTGTGGACAATCAGCCCCAGCCGGGTAATCTGGGGAGACACAGCGCATCCTGCCGGGAGCCAGGAACACCCCGAGTGCCCACAGCCCCCAAGCACCGTGGAGCTGTGGGCACCGTGCGCTGGGCAGGCTCCAGAAGGCCAGATGGCCTGTCAGGGCACACACTAGGCCACCAAGCAAACCAGCCTGGGTAGGCTCTACACAAACAACCCACCCGTGGCACCCCCCACACTAAGTAACAGGCTCCACCCCAGAGCAGCCCTGTGGCTGGGGCCCAGACGGCTCCTGGGAGATTCCACAGGGATTGGGGGGGGAAGGGGCAGAGAGAGAGTGTGTGTGTGGGCGGGGACTCCTGGGTTCTTATCTTGGCAGTGGGGAGAGTTCCTTCCCCACACTGTGTCGTGCCTCAGTTTCCCCGCCTGTCTGCTGGGGGCACTGGCCCTGACACCTGCTGGGTGCGGGGTCAGTCAGTGTCTGTAACGCACTTTGGCTGCAGGAAGCGGTGATGGCATTGCTGGGGGGAGGAAAGTGGGATGGGGCAGGGCGATGGGGGCTGGGCCCTGCCAGTGCGGAGGCCCCGGCGTGAGGGGACCTCAGCCGGGTCCGAAGGCCTCACCCAACAGCCACTCGGGCTGTGCTGGTGCCCGGCTGGCAGAGCCACTGTCCTGGCTCCAGACCCACAGGATGCTCCAAGCTGCCCCCTGCACAGCCGCCCCAGACTCACCCCCTACCCGAGTGCAGCGAGCCCCCCACACCGGGCAGGAGGCTCAGCAGGGCCTGCTCAGCCCCTCCCCAGTCTCCCAGAATTGGGTCAGCCAGGTGAGCCCCTGGCCCAGCGCTGGGGTGAAGGGCCCCTGGTTTCACCCTCTCCCTGGGTGGGAGGCCCTGACTGAAGCTGGAGCCCGCAGGGCTGAGCCGGGCACGGTGGGGTGAGGGCTCCCCGGGGTGGCTAGGCTCAGACATGGCCCCTGCTCCCCCACTCACATCCCCCCCGCTGTCCTTGAGGCCCACGATGTTGGGGTGCTGTGACAGGGTGAGCACGGCCTCCAGGGGCAGCTCCAGGCCGGTGTTGGCTGGGACGCTGTACAGCACCACGGGGATCGGCGATGCATCTGCCACCTGCGGACACCGAGAGGGGCGCTGGGCATGGGCCCGTAGGACAGGGGAACAGCCCCTGCCCCTCACAGCCTGCGGCCAGCCAAGAGCCCCTGCTAGGCAAAGCGCCCTCCCTGCACCCAGCGCACCAGTGTAGGGCCTACATAAATGACAACCATTCTGGCTTGTGTGGGGCCTCCATAAGCAATGGGGCTGAATTTCACTCTCCCGTCCCCTCCCCCAATCTCAGCCCCTGTCGCCAAGACCAGGGGGTGACGGAGCTGACGGTGTCGCACGTAGCGTGTCACGTCACACTCCCTCAGCTTCCCCCCACCCCCAGAGCCACTGGCTCTTTGCTCCCCTCCACCCTGGGAAGAGGCATCCGGTCACTGAGATGCAGGGTTGACAGGTGTCCGGTTTTCGGCTGGAACGCCCAGTCGAAAAGAGACGCTGGTGGCTCCGATCGGCACCGCCAACCGGGTCATTAAAAGTCCGGTCGGCAGTGCCCTGGAGCTAAGGCAGAGCTGCCTGCCCTGGCTCCACACGGCTCCCAGAAGCAGCGGCACGTCCCCTCTCCGGCTCCTACGCGTAGGGTCAGCCAGGGGACTCCGCACTCTGACCCCGCTGCAAGCGCTGACTCCAAGAACTGTGGCCAATGGGAGCTGCAGGGGCAGCGCCTGCGGACGGGGCAGCGCACAGAGCCACCTGGCCGTGCCTCCACATAGGAGCCAGAGCAGGGACATGCCGCTGCTTCCGGGAGCTGCTTTGAGGTACGCGCCACCCGGAGCCTGCACTCCTGAGCCTCCCCCCACCCCCCAACTCCCTGCCCCAGCCCTGATCCTGCTCCTGCCCTCCAAATCCCTCAGTCCCAGCCCGGAGCAGCCTCCTGCACCCCAAACCGCTCATCCCCAGCCAGAGCCCTCACACTCCCTGCACCCCAACTTCCTGCCCCAGCCCAGAGCCTCCTCCTGAACCCCTCCTTTCTGGCCCCACCCCGGAACCCGCACGCCCAGCCAAGAGCCCGAATCCCCTCCCACACCCCAACCCTGAACTCCTCGGCTCCACCCCCGGCCCGGAGCCCCCTCCTGCACCTCAAACCCCTCATCGCTGGGCCCACCCCAGAGCCCACCCCCCCAGCCGGAGCCCTAACCCCCCCCGCATCCCAACCCCCTGCCCCAGCCCGGAGCCCCCTCCCATACTCTGAACTCCTCGGCTCCACCCCAGCCAGGGTCCTTTTTCGAGCCTAGCCCCACCCCCTCATAGGCCCCTCCCTCTGCAGAGGCCCTCCCCCTTCCCCCGAGCCCCTCCCCTGTAGGGCCCCTCCCCTTCTTCCCCCAAGTCTCCTCCCAGAGCCCCCCTTCCTGTAGGCCCCTCCCCCTGCAGAGCCCCTCCCCCTTTGTTCAAAGGCCCCTCCCCCTAGCACTGCAGGGCCCCCACTCCCCCCGTCCAGCTGTCACTGAGCCAGAGCAGCCCCCGGCTGCGGCCCGTCCCGTACCTGGCTGTAGTGGTGGATCAGGGCCGCGCTGGTCATTGCGCCCCGGTAGTAGCAGGGTGTGACCACCAGGGCGGCGTCGGCGCCCGCCTCGGCCATGCCCACGGTCATCGCAACGGTGCCCTGCGTGGCTGGGGGGAGGGCGAGCGGGAGGTCACGTCACGGCCCTCGCCAGAGCATCGCGCGGGGCCATGGGGCCTGGGACAGGGACCCAGCCGGGGGCAGGCGCAGGGCCCAGGCACTGGGGGGCGGGGGGGGCGGAGGGGTCCAGGCCCAGGCACTGGGGGCGGGATGGATGGGGGGGCCGAACCCGGGCCGGGGGGGATGGATGGATGGGGGGGGCCGAACCCGGGCCTGGGGGGGATGGATGGGGGGGCCGAACCTGGGCCGGGGGGGATGGATGGGGGGACCGAACCCGGGCCAGTGGGGATGGATGGGGGGGCCGAACCCGGGCCGGGGGGGGGGGCGGATGGCGGGGCGGAACCCAGGCTGGGGGGGGGGTGGATGGATGGGGGGCAGAACCCGGGCCAGGGCGGGGATGCTTGGGGGGGAGATGGGGAGCGAAGCCTGCAGGCTGCAGGGGCCGGTGGTGCAGCACTAAGGGGCCCTGGCCCGGGGGTGGGAGGGGAGTCAGGAGCCTGGCCCTGTGGCCATGGCACCCGCCCAGGCACGTCCACGGTGACCCCCCCATCCCTGCCTCTCACATTCGCAGCCCGACCCGGCCAGCAGAAGCTTGTCCTTGGGCACGGCTTGGCGCACGCGGCTCACCACGGCCAGCCGCTCCTGGGGCGTCAGGTAGGGGCACTCCCCACTGGAGCCCTGCACCACAAAGCCTGCAAGACAGAGCACAAGGCCGTTGGGCTGCCCCAGAGCTCCCGGCACCAGGGGTGGCCCTTGGCCAGCCCCCCGCACAGAGGGGCAGGCAGGACCCAGGCCCAGGGGGGGCAGTGCTGGGCCAGCGGGGCTGGATGGGGGTGAAGTGCCCAGATCCCGTTAGGGGGCTGCATGAGGGATAGTGCCCAGCTCCAGGGTGGCAGGGGCATGGGAGGGTGCCCAGCCCTGGGGTGGGGGGCACATAGGGGTGGTGCCCAGTTCCAGGGGCACCCACCCTTGCAGCCCAGCCGAGCACTGGTACAGTCCTTCCACCCAGTGCCCTCGCTGGAGCCTTTCGATGAGGGTCCCGCCCAGGCCCTCCCCAGGGACACGCAGGGACCCCTGGGCAGACCCAGCGGGCGTTTCTGCAGTGAAACCCGCAGCTGGCCCAGGGCTGCCCACACAGCTGCCATGACACCCCTCGGGCAGAGCCGTGTGACAGCCCTGGGCTGGGGCAAGTGACCCCGGGCACCACTGTTCCACAGACCCCCAGAGCCGCAGGCCAGTCTGGTGACACCCCCACCCAGCCAGGAGCCCCATGGCTGCCTCGCGGCCTCAGACCCCCTCAGCTGCCAGCCCGTCCGCAACCCTGCCCCGGCCCTGCCCTGCTCCAGCCCTGCCCCTGCATCCTGACCCCCACCTCTCGGGGTGACTCCAACCCACCTGCAGCCTGCGGCCAGACTCTGCCTACGACCCTGACCTGGCCTGGCCACAGACTGACCCACGGTTTGTTCCCAGAGCCCCGTTTCAGCGCTGCTCTCGGCCGGGTCCACACCATACGTCTGGCTTCGCCTGCCGCTCCAACCACCAGGCCTGACTGCCTAGCACCCAGACAGGTGGATCCTCCCGGGGGAGACTCGACAGAGCCCCTTCACTTTGGGGCACCACATGGGCACCGTAGCCCTAAGAGCTGCAACCAAACTCAGGCCCTGCCCTGGAGCCCCACCGAGGCAAGGAGGCCAATCAGGGGTCCCAGCAGGGGCAGGAACCATACACACCCACCCACCCACCCGCACACAGAGCCGGGAGGTGCCAGAGCACACGGCCTCCTCGGGCCCCAAGGGCGCGAACCCCATCACTTGCTCACCCCCCTCCGCACCCCTCACAAATCACCCCACAAGGGACGCTCACAAAGAGTTTATTGCCTGATGGTGGGGGCGCGCTGCGGTCTCCCCACCCAAGGCTGCAGCTGCCCGGGAAGGGGCACCATGTTCCCAGAGCCCCGACACTGACACGTGGGCCATGAGGCCGCGAGTGTGCCCGGGGCAAGAGGCTGACAGAGGGTGGGTGCTGGACGGGGGCACTCGTCACACCCGCTCTTCTGCCCGTGGCTGCATCCCCTCGCTTGCTCCTTGCCCTGCTGTGCTGGTAGCCGTGGGCCCGAGGGGCAGGGGGCAGGGCCCTGGCTCGCTGCCCCTGCTGTGGGGATGGGCGCAGGAAGCACAGAGCCTGGGGACCGGAGCCCCGGCCCGGGGCTCAGTCCCTGCAGCGGCGGGCCAGCCTGGAGTGGTCCGTGTGGGCGGGAGCTGCCGTGGCACGTGGGCCCGCAGCCTGGCGCTCGCTCCCTCCGTGCTGACGGGCGTGTTCGGGCTGGGCCTGGCCGCCTCCACCTGGCGGCTGATCTGGCAGGAGGTGGCCCGCAGCAGCAGGGCCTCGGCCAGGCGCCTCCTCGGGGCACCGCTCTCCCTGCTGGGCTCGGTGCCCCGGTTCCCCTCCTCCACGGGCTGCCCGGCCCTCCGGCGCCCGCTGGGCCTCTCCTCTGCCCCTGCTGTCTCGCTCTCCTCGGGGAAGCAGCTGTAGTACGACCTGATCCACTGCGGAGCCTGCTCCGGCGCCGGGCGGCCCCCCCCGGGGTCCCTCCTCCACAGGAACAGGGCGCCGGCCCCCAGCAGCAGGGCAGCCCCCAGGGCCAGCACCACCTTCCAGCAGCAGGAGGCCCTGGCTGACCCCATAGGCCTGCGGTCAGGGCCAGGCAAGAGCAGGGGGCCGGGGCTCATGGGACAGCGGGGCCATGCCGGGCAGAACAGCACCTGGGGAGCAGGCGTGGGTCCCAGCTGTTCAGCCTCCCTGCTCCCCCGGGCAGCGCCCGGGTCACCAGTCAGGGGGGCATTGTGAGGGAAGCACCTGACCCTGCTGGTCTCAGGGCCAGGGAGAGCACGGGGCCGGGGGAGCAGGGCTCTGCGCTTGGGAGTCTCCGAGCAGGGTCCCGACAGTGGAAGCGGCTGAGTCTGGGGCCAGCTGAGTGTGGGGCCGGGCACGGAGGCAGCGGTTCGGCCCCCGGACGAGCTGTGGGAGACCTGGCCCTGACCCACCAGCAGGTGTGTGCTGGGGGCCCCAGCCAGGCAGCATGCCCCTTGTCCCGGGACGCTGCCACCCAGGCTCCAGGCTTGGCCTAGAACCTGGCCGGGGCCAGCAGCCTGCCCCACGTGCCCCGGTCTGACTGGGCACTGACGGGGGGGCCAATCCCAAAGAAAAACCCTCCGCCCCCTAGTGCCCTCGGCCAGTTCTAGCCACCGTGGTCCAAGCGCCCTGCCTGCACCATGCCCAGCACCCAGGGGGCCCGCGAACGCCAGCACGCGGTGGGGCAGGAGCCCTGAGCAGGGGGCGCGCAGGGTCTCGATGGGGGAGAGCAACCCTCGGGGAGTGGGGTTGAGGGTGCGCAAAGGGCCTCGTCCGGCCCGGGGAGCCAGCCCTGCGGGGTGGGCACGGAGTCTGCCTGGGCGCATCAGGACTGAGCCCAGGACAGGGCGAGCGGGGCAGCCAGCCAGGGCACAAAGCCCGGGGGCCGGAAAAATTACACCCAAAACCCCAGACTGGGGGGGAATCTGCCTGCTTGTTCTGGGCCCGAGAATGCTCCTTACAGCTCTGGAGCACGTGCTCTTGCTAGGTTACCTGAGTGGCAGGGGCTGGTGGGGGAGATGGGGCGGGAGCTGTTTTGGGGGGTTAGGTGGGGCAGGGGTTGGTGTGGGGTGGGAGCTGTTTGGGGGCTAGGCAGGGTGGGAGCTGGGGGGGATGGGCGGGGAGCGGCTGGTGGGGGTTGGGCCCATTTTGGCAGGGTGGGGGCCGTTGGTATGTAGGGGGCTGGGAGTGTCGGTGGGTGGGGGCCATTTGGGGGACTGAGAGGCCCGTTGAGCCAGGTGCCGAGTCTCCCCACCACTGGCTCCGTCCCCTGCCACGCAGCGTCCACCCACCCCAGCTGCACAGACCCTGCGAGTGGGGCCACGATCCCTGGCCAGGAGCCTGCAGCGAGTTCCAGCCAAGCCCACCCCTCCTGCCCCTTCCTTGCCCTCCTGCTCCCTGGGCTGGGGCACCGCGCCCACCCCCATGCGGCCAGGCCCCGGGTGGGGCTGGGCCACCCTTGTGCCAAGGGGCCTGGCTCCCTCCAGGCCCAGGTGTGCCGCTGACCCGCTTGCCCACAGGTGGCAAGCCGGGGTGAGGCGGGAACGCGCCCGTCTGGAGGGGCTGGGGGTTCCCGTTCTGCTCGGCTGAGCCTGTTACCCCGCCCCCATGGAGCTTCTGCCGGGCAGCTCAGGGGGCCCCATGCGACAGGAGCTGGGGGGCTCTGGCCTGCTCCCGGTGGCCAGGTGCCTGCCCCACAATCCGGGCTAACCGGCCCCACAGGAGCTGAACGGGACACAGCCAGAATCCCCCACAGCCCTAGAGGGCGGAACTGGAGTGCGGGGGGCAGGTTAGCAGGGTGGGGGCGCACACACAGGGCGGGGATGTGTGGGGCAGGGCGGGGACACACAGGGGCACAAGGGCAGGCTGGGGTGTGTGTGGAATTAGGTAGGGTGGGAGCGTGGGGGGCAGGACGAGGGGGTGGGGGGACAGAGGGGGGCATGTGGAATTGGGCAGGGTGGGGGAATGGCAGTGGGGCAGGGGCAGACCCTGTGCCCGCCAGGGATAGCCAGACCCCACTGTGCAGAGCTGTGGGGCGCTGGGCTGCACGACCCCCGCAGGGCCCCCCCGGCCGGCCTCACCTCGGAAGGGGACCGTGGCGAAGCGGTGCAGGTTCTCCTCCAGCTGCCTGTGGTCCACCTCGCCCTGGGCTGTGAAGGGGGTGGTGAGCGGGGGGAAGATGCCCCGCAGGTCGAGCCGGGTCCCCGGCGCGGCAGGGGAGCTGAGCCCCCTGCCCCACCCGAGGGGGCGCCAGCGTAATGCTGCTAGCCCCAGCCTGAGCGGGGCGAGGAGCCGGCGGGGCTGTGCCATCGCAGGGCCTGGGGGCACGCTCCGAGCTGCTGCCCCACGGCTGCCTTAGCCCAGGGCTGTTAATGATTGATGGGGCTGGCTGGGGATTTGCTGCTCCGGGGGCGGCGAGGTCCCTCCTGGCTGCCTCTCACTGGGGCCCTGCCAGGGGCACCGGGGGCCATGGACCAGTGCTGACCAGTGCCTGGCACGGGCCCAGGGCCCCACCTGCCCAGCCACGAGGGCCCATGTGTCTGCCAGCTGGCCGTGTGTGTGCGGGGGCAGCTGCTCGGCCCCTCTCGGGGTCAGGCCCCCAGGTGCCTCTAGCCGGCCCCTGGGGCTCCCCACACAGCCCGTCGCCGCCCCCAGCACTGTACAGGCCGCTATTGCCAAATCCTGGCCAGGCAGCCCCTCCGGCTCTTAAAGGGGCCCCAGCATGAGCAGGGTCAGCGGCAGCTGCCCGTGGGAGGAAGGGACACCCTGTGTCTGCAGGGCATGGCTGGTATTCAGCTGTCCTGGGGCACACCCTCTGCTCCCACTCCCCAGAGCTGCAGTCATTCTCACCAGGCAGGAGAGACTTCTGCTCTGGGGCAGCTGGGCTGGGTCCCACACGCTGCTGGGATCCCGTGAGATCTGCGGCAGCATGCACTAGTTTGTTACTGTAAGGTGGCTTGTAAACACCCTGCGGGTTTGTATTTCAAGAGGGGCGTGTGAGCACCAGGTCTGCATGGGCTCAGTTATGGTAAGACCTCCCCTCCATGCTGGTGCAGTATTGGCTCTCTCTCAGGAGTGCCGAGGCCGGGGGGGCTGCCCTGTTAGGGTAGGGGGCTAGCTGGTGATCACACGGTCAGTGCGAGTGTCAGGGTTGGACATGGCCCAGGGGAGTACCAGGGCTGGGTGTGATTCCGGGGGCTGGTGTGTTGCTATAGGTTCTCCTGGAAATGCTGGGCATACAGGATCATTTCAGTGGCATTTTGGAATAACCAGTGTGACAAAGTAGGAGGTTTATTACTTAATGTTTTGTGTGAATGTGACGATGTGACGCAGCAGGGAGGGGGGAGTGTTGACCTGGGAATGTGCCCTGGGGACGGGAGACCTGAGAGCCTGTCACCTGAGCCAGGAGGGGGAGGGGGAGGTGACACCTCTGCCCAGGAATGTGGATGGAGGCTGCAGCAGGGAACCTGCTCGGTGGGTTTTAGTTTCAGTTTGGGGCTGGGTGGAGGAACACAGGGAACCCCAGGGCTGGGGTCTAAGCTCCCTGCTCCCCCAGAAGGACTTCACTGAGGGGTCCTGGGTGTCCCCACAAGCTCTGTTTTGGACTGTGTTCCTGTTGTCCAATAAACCTTCTGTTTTACTGGCTGGCTGAGAGTCTCAGTGAATCCCAGGAAGAGGGGTGCAGGGCCTGGACCCCCCCACACTCCGTGACAACTGGTGGCAGTGGTGGGATCTACTGCACCCCGTGAACGGCGCTTCCTGCAGTAAGTGACTGGGGAACAGTAAAACGAAGGGGGATTGACGGGGACCAGGCGTGCTGAAGATTCAGAGAGAGACGGTTTCAGGGGGCGGTTAACCCCTGGGAGTGTGTGACCAGAGAGAAGGACTTTTGCAGTAACAGGGTCCCCCGGGGGATTGCAGCGAGCGGTCCCAGGGGCGGAGGAGTCTGCAGCTCGACCCTGGCAAAGAGGTGGTGACCTCAAGAAGGACTGGCACACTAGGGGCTTTTCCTGGAAACCGTGGACAGCTGCCCGGCCTGCGAGTGGCCAGCCGGGAGATGTACGCTAAACGCCTTAAGAGCGACCTGGTGGAGCTGTGCAGGCAGAGGGGGCTGCGCATCGGGAGGTCCACCAAGGAACAGCTGATTGCCCAGCTGGAGGAGAGGGATCGCTTGGATGACCCGATCCCTGTCCCTGAGGGAAGCCGCCCGGCGGACGCAGCGTGGGCCCTGGGGCCTGACCAGGCTGGGAGGGGTCAGACTGCTGCCCAGGACACCCCGAGACCCTTCCTACCTATGCCTGGGGGAGGGGTTGTGGGAAGCCCAGCGAATACCGAGGGCCCCCTGACCCCAGCAGCCAGCAGGGGATCCTCCCAGCGGAGCTCCCCATCCCTGGAGCGGATGCGGCTGGAATGGGAGAGGGAGAGGAAAATGAGGGAGCTGGAGGATCATGAAAAACAACGTCAACATGAGGAGAAACAACGTCAACATGAGCAGGAGGAGAAGGAGAAACAACGTCAACATGAGCAGGAGGAGAAGGAGAGGGAACGTCAGGAGAAGGAGAGGGAGCGTCAGGAGAAGGAGAGGGAACGTCAACGTGAGCAGCAGGAGAAGGAGAAACAAAGACAGCATGAACTGGAGCTGGCCAGGCTGAGGAGCAGTGGGGCCCCGGCTGCGGTGAGTGAGGGGGGACCCAAGACTGCAAGGAGCTTTGATAAGTGCTTCCTGGCCCAGCGGAAGGAGGGGGAGGACATAGATAGCTTCCTGACGGCCTTTGAGAATGCCTGCGAGCTGCACAGGGTTGACCCTGCAGACAGGCTCCAGTTCCTCACCCCCTTACTGGACCCCAAAGCCGTGGAGGTCTACAGCCGGATGACAGGGGCAGAGGCAGGGGACTATGAACTGTTCAAACAGGCCCTGCTCCGTGAGTTTGGGCTGACCCCCGAGATGTACCGGAGAAGGTTCCGGAGTCAGCGTAAAACGCCTGAGGTCACCTACCTACAACTGGTCAACAGGATGCAGGGATATGCCCGCAAGTGGACAGCGGGGGCCCAAACTAAAGAGGACCTGCTTGACCTGTTTGTACTGGAGCACCTGTATGAACAGTGCCCTTCCGACCTGAGGCTGTGGCTGGTGGACAAAAAGCTCGCGAACCCCCAGCATGCAGGGCAGCTGGCCGACGAGTTTGTGAACAGTCGGTCAGGGGGTAGCCGGGAGGAGTCCCAAAAGAACAGGCCCCCCCCGATGCAGAGAGAGAGTCACCATGGGGCCTCCCAGCGGGGAAGTAGGGAGAACCCCCCCCAAAGGGGAACGCCTGGTGTCGGGCCCCTCCGACCCGTTCGAGGGGACCAACGTGACCTGGGCTGCTATCACTGTGGCCAGAGAGGCCACGTACGGGCCCAGTGCCCCGGGCTCAGGGACAAACTGAGCAGACCCAACCTACCCAGGGTTAACTGGGTAGGGACTCAGCTGGACGAGGGGCAGGCGACCCAGGAAAGGGGGGCTACCAGTTTGCCACCTGCTCAGGAGGGAAGAGTACCCCCAGCCAGCCCCGCCAGAGGGCTGGAGGCTCTGGACTCAGGGTGCTCGGTTTACAGGGTGGGTGCGGGGCTGTCCCTCCGGAGAGAGTGCCTTGTTCCCCTGGAGGTGGATGGGAGGAAGGTCAATGGATACTGGGATACGGGCGCGGAGGTGACGCTGGCCCGGCCCGAGGTGGTGGCCCCAGATCGGGTGGTGCCCAACACCTACCTGACCCTGACGGGGGTGGGCGGGACCCCATTTAAGGTGCCCGTGGCAAGGGTACACCTGAAATGGGGGACCAAGGAGGGCCCCAAGGATGTGGGGGTACACCACCATTTGCCCACTGAAGTTTTGATGGGGGGAGACCTAGAGGACTGGCCAAGCGACCCCCAGACCGCCCTGGTTGTGACCCGTAGCCAGAGCCGGCGAGGGGCACTGCGACCTGACCCTTGGGAGGGTACCACACTGGAGGCGCGAGACCCTACTCGGGTGGGGAGGGAGCGCCGAGGGGCACGGCTCAGAGAGGCTGCGGCCTCAGACCTGGCCACGGAGGGGGAACCGGGCCCCATCCCTTCCCCAGCCGCTGAGTTCCAGGCCGAGTTGAGGAAAGATCCCTCCTTGCAGAAGCTCAGGGACCTGGCCGACCTCAGTGAGGGACGGACCATGAGGAGAGGCTGCCAGGAGAGGTTCCTGTGGGAGAAGGGGTTCCTGTACCGAGAATGGGCTCCCCCAGGGGAAGGGGAGTCCTGTGGGATCAGGAGGCAGCTGGTGGTCCCCCAGAAGTACCGCCGCAAGCTCCTGTCCCTGGCCCATGACATCCCCCTCGCAGGGCACCAGGGAATCCGGCGCACCCGGCAGAGGTTGCTACAGAACTTTTACTGGCCCGGGGTCTTTACCACCGTCCGGCAGTATTGCCGATCCTGTGACCCCTGTCAGAGGGTGGGGAAGGCCCGGGACAAGGGGAAAGCGGCGTTGAGACCTTTGCCCATCATAGAGGAGCCTTTCCAGAAGGTGGCCATGGACATCGTGGGGCCTCTCAGCAAGACGACCCGGTCGGGGAAGAAATACATTCTGGTGGTGGTAGATTTCGCCACCCGCTACCCCGAGGCAGTGCCCTTAGCTTCCATTGAAGCAGACACCGTGGCAGATGCGCTCCTGACCATTTTCAGCCGAGTGGGGTTCCCCAGGGAAGTCTTGACAGACCAAGGCTCCAACTTCATGTCGGCCCTGCTCCGGTGCTTGTGGGAGAAATGTGGGGTCCGGCATGACTGGGCCTCAGCGTATCACCCCCAGTCCAATGGGCTGGTGGAGAGGTTTAACGGGACGCTAAAGATGATGCTGAAAACCTTTATGAACCAGCACCCGCAGGATTGGGACAAGTACTTACCTCACCTGCTGTTCGCGTACAGGGAGGTGCCCCAGGAGTCTACCGGATTTTCGCCTTTCGAACTGTTATATGGAAGGAGGGTGAGGGGCCCCCTGGACCTGATGAGAGACGAGTGGGAGGGGAAGGCCACTCCCGATGGAGAGTCAGTGGTGGAGTATGTCCTGACCTTCCGAGAGAGACTGGCTGAACTCATGGGCCTGGCCAGGGAGAATCTGGCCAGAGCCCAGAGGAAGCAGAAGGTCTGGTATGACCGCACGGCGCGGGCCCGTGCCTACGCCACCGGGGATCAGGTGATGGTTCTCATCCCCGTGAGAAAGAACAAACTACAGGCCGCCTGGGAGGGCCCGTTCAAGGTCGTCAAGCAGCTCAATGAGGTAAACTATGTGGTGGAGCTGTCGAACCGGGCCCACCACCGCCGGGTGTACCATGTGAATATGATGAAGCCATATTATGCCAGGGGGAATGTGGTGTTAGCTGTGTGTGGTCAGTGGGAGGAGCAGGGAGATGACCCTTTAGTAGATCTATTCCCTGGGACCAGAGCTGGTTCCCCCCTGGAAACAATCCCCCTCTCGGATCAGCTCACCCCTGCCCAGCAAGCTGAGGTCAGGGGGGTGCTGCATCCGTACCGACAGCTGTTTTCCAACCAGCCTGGACGCACTAATCTGACTGTCCACCGGGTGCAGACAGGGTCGCACCCGCCGATAAGATGCTCCCCCTTCCGAGTCACAGGGAAAACTGCTCAGGACCTGGAAAGAGAGGTCCGGGACATGCTGGCTTTGGGGGTGATCCAGCCATCGGCCAGCCCTTGGGCCTCGCCGGTGGTGCTGGTCCCCAAAAAGGATGGGTCAGTCCGGTTCTGTGTGGACTATCGGAAGCTCAATGCCATCACTGTATCGGATGCCTACCCCATGCCCAGGCCGGACGAGCTCCTAGACAAGCTGGGAGGAGCTCGGTACCTTACCACCATGGACCTTACAAAGGGCTACTGGCAAGTGCCGCTGGATGCAGATGCCCGGCTGAAATCGGCCTTTATCACCCCTCTGGGGCTCTATGAGTTTCTGACCCTGCCTTTCGGCCTCAAGGGAGCGCCGGCCACCTTCCAGCGCCTGGTGGACCAGCTCCTGAGGGGGATGGAGAGTTTTGCCGTGGCGTATATTGACGACATCTGTGTCTTTAGCCAGACCTGGGAGGACCACGTGTCCCAGGTTAGACAAGTGCTGGACCGACTCCAGGGGGCTGGGCTGACTGTCAAAGCGGAGAAGTGCAAGGTGGGGATGGCTGAAGTATCTTACCTGGGCCATCGGGTGGGGAGCAGCCGCCTAAAGCCGGAACCGGCCAAGGTGGAGGTGATCAGAGACTGGCCCGCTCCCCACACCAAAAAGCAGGTCCAAGCCTTTATTGGGATGGCAGGATACTACCGAAGATTTGTGCCCCACTTTAGCGCCATAGCCACCCCCATCACTGAGCTATGCAAGAAGGGGAAGCCAGACAAGGTGGTCTGGACCGAGCAGTGCCAGGAGGCTTTCCGGGCGCTGAAGGAGGCTCTGGTCAGTGGCCCAGTTCTAGCAAACCCAGACTTTGACAAGCCCTTTGTGGTGTTCACCGACGCCTCCAACACGGGACTGGGGGCGGTGTTAATGCAGGAGGATGAAAAGGGGGAGAGACACCCCATCGTGTACCTGAGCAAGAAGTTGCTACCCTGGGAGCAACACTACGCGGCCATCGAGAAGGAGTGCCTGGCCATGGTGTGGGCCCTCAAGAAACTAGAGCCCTATCTCTTCGGGCGACACTTCACCGTGTACACCGACCACTCTCCCCTGACCTGGCTGCACCAGATGAAAGGAGCCAACGCCAAGCTCCTGAGGTGGAGCCTGCTCCTGCAGGATTACGACATGGACGTGGTCCACGTGAAGGGAAGTGCCAACCTGATAGCGGATGCGCTGTCCCGGAGAGGGGGCCCCGAACTTCCCCAGGTCACTGGTCACAGTGACCCCGCTCAGTTCAGTCTCGAAGGGGGGAGAGATGTGAGGATGTGACGCAGCAGGGAGGGGGGAGTGTTGACCTGGGAATGTGCCCTGGGGACGGGAGACCTGAGAGCCTGTCACCTGAGCCAGGAGGGGGAGGGGGAGGTGACACCTCTGCCCAGGAATGTGGACGGAGGCTGCAGCAGGGAACCTGCTCGGTGGGTTTAGTTTCAGTTTGGGGCTGGGTGGAGGAAGACAGGGAACCCCAGGGCTGGGGTCTAAGCTCCCTGCTCCCCCAGAAGGACTTCACTGAGGGGTCCTGGGGGTACCCACAAGCTCTGTTTTGGACTGTGTTCCTGTTGTCCAATAAACCTTCTGTTTTACTGGCTGGCTGAGAGTCTCAGTGAATCCCAGGAAGAGGGGTGCAGGGCCTGGACCCCCCCACACTCCGTGACAGTGAATACTGTGTGCCTCAGTTTCCCCCCGATGAAGTGAGCTGTAACTCATGAAAGCTTATGCTCAAATAAACTGGTTAGTCTCTAAGGTGCCACAAGTCCTCCTGTTCTTTTTCAGTTTCCCCTGTGCGTTACACAAATACCTAGGGGGTGGGACAAGGGGCTGTGATTTTTGCTGAGACCCCAGTGGGCAGGTGTGGCTGCCCCTTGCTGCCTCCACGTAGATAATGGCCGAAGTACTCCATGACCTGACAACTGATGGTCAGGCCTGTGCAAGCTGGAGCAGGGAGGGGGTGGAGACCAGGTGGTCCTTTTGCCTGGGAAAGAGACAAAGGACAGAGGGGGGCAACAGGAGTGTCTGAGGTTGGGCGGCTGGAAGTGAGTCAGCCTCCTGGTTTGGGTCTCCGGGGGAAGGGCCCAGGGCTCTGGATCCCCCCTGAAACGATGGACTTTTCTGAATGTCCCCGATTTCTGCGCTCACAAGCTCTGTTCTACGCTGGGGGCCCGACGACTAATAACCCGTCTGTGTCACACGCTGGCTGAGAGTCACGTGTGGCTGCGGAGTGGGGGGCAGGGCCCTTTGGGGGCGGGTGAGGCTTCCCCAGGGGTCCCATCCAGGGGCACTCGCTGCCGGGAGCTCCCGGGGTGAACGGGGCTGAACGCTCCGAGGTCAGGCCCAGGAAGCACCGACGCCCAGGAGGCTTCTTGCCCTGGTGAGCGTGTGCCCTGAGGGGAGCCACGCTGCCCGAGAGCCCTGCCCGACTTCATTCAGAGCGGTGCCCGCACCCCCAGCCTGTGACTCTGTGACAACCAGCATTGACGAGTTCAGCCAAAATAATCCCAGGAGCAGCCCGGAGGAGGCCCGTTGGCGCATGCTGGCTGAGGATGGTATCACTCGACGCAGTGAGGAGAAAGATCGCCCAGAAAAGAGGTGCTGGAGAGTGGGGGTCAGCGTACGCACAGCGATCACAAAACAGGGCGTCATTTCAATCCTGCGACCCGTTCACTGCGTGTCTCGCATGGGGAGAGAGAAGTGGTGTAGAATGTGGCTGGAAGATACCAGAAAGGCCCACGGGGTGAGATCGGATCTTTTATTGGACCAACTTCTGTTGGTGAGAGAGACGAGCTTTCAGCTACTCAGAGCTCTTCCCAGCTGAGCTCGCCATACCCGAGCTCTCTGCCCTTTTCCTCAAAGGAAACTGGCTCAGCACCTTCGAACGCGGAGCCTGGCCCCTTCAGCCCCTCCCGGTGCTAGCCACTAAAACCATGGTCTTACTAAAGACTCTGGACGGGACTCAATAAAGACAAATGCAAAGTGCTCCAGTTAGGAAAGAGGGATCAGTTGCGCACACTGGGCAATGACTGCGGCGGAAGGGGTACCCCAGAGAAGGAGCCGGGGATCAGTCCGGGAATGTCACAGCTAAATACAAGGTGGAACTGATTGTTTCCCATACGTAGTTAACACATATTGTAAGAGACTATGCAAGGTCAAGTGGCCTGTTAACACCTCTGCTGTCATAGACAGAAAGGGGGGTTAGTAGACTTTAGATTAAGTTGTAAATCAGAAAAAAGAAAAGGAGTACTTGTGGCACCTTAGAGACTAACCAATTTCATAGAATCATAGAACATCAGGGTTGGAAGGGACCTCAGGAGGTCATCTAGTCCAACCCCCTGCTCAAAGCAGGACCAACCCCAACTAAATCATCCCAGCCAGGGCTTTGTCAAGCCTGACCTTAAAAACTTCTAAGGAAGGAGATTCCACCACCTCCCTAGGTAACGCATTCCAGTGTTTTACCACCCTCCTAGTGAAAAAGTTTTTCCTAATCTCCAAACTAAACCTCCCCCACTGCAACTTGAGACCATTACTCCTCGTTCTGTCATCTGCTACCACTGAGAACAGTCTAGATCCATCCTCTTTGGAACCCCCTTTCAGGTAGTTGAAAGCAGCTATCAAATCCCCCCTCACTCTTCTCTTCCGCAGACTAAACGTCCCCAGTTCCCTCAGCCTCTCCTCATAAGTCATGTGTTCCAGTCCCCTAATCATTTTTGTTGCCCTCCGCTGGACTCCTTCCAATTTTTCCACATCCTTCTTGTAGTGTGGGGCCCAAAACTGGACACAGTACTCCAGATGAGGCCTCACCAGTGTCGAATAGAGGGGAACGATCACGTCCCTCGATCTGCTGGCTATGCCCCTACTTATACATCCCAAAATGCCATTGGTCTTCTTGGCAACAAGGGCACACTGTTGACTCATATCCAGCTTCTCGTCCACTGTCACCCCTAGGTCCTTCTCTGCAGAACTGCTGCCGAGCCATTCGGTCCCTAGTCTGTAGCGGTGCATTGGATTCTTCCATCCTAAGTGCGGGACTCTGCACTTGTCCTTGTTGAACCTCATCAGATTTCTTTTGGCCCAATCCTCTAATTTGTCTAGGTCCCTCTGTATCCTATCCCTACCCTCCAGCGTACCTACCTCTCCTCCCAGTTTAGTGTCATCTGCAAACTTGCTGAGGGTGCAATCCACACCATCGTCCAGATCAATTTATTTGTCTCTAAGGTGCCACAAGTCCTCCTTTTCTTTTTGCAAATACAGACTAACACGGCTGCTACTCTGAAACCTGTCATAAATCAGAGAATCACAGAGACATGTCGGGCTGGAAGGGACCTTGCTAGGTTGGCTACTCCAGCCCCCTGCACCGAGGCAGGACTCAGTATTACCTAGACCAGCCCTGGCTTTAGGAGCAGCCAACCCACAGGACAGCCTAGGGTGCCGGGCTTGGAGGGGTGCCGGGCTTGGAGGGGTGCCGGGCTTGGAGGGGTGCCGGGCTTGGAGGGGCACTGGGCTGGGGGGGTGCTGGGCTTGGGGGGCTGTTTTTGTTGTTAGCGAAAAAAGGGGAAATGGAATGTTTGAAGTCAAATGTTTCAAGTGTTGATGTTAGCACATTTCAAGTTATTCTTAAAATGTAAATGTTTCTATAAGCTTAGAGGAAAATATTTTTTTTATTTGCTTATATATGGCATGAATAAATACAGATTTACAGTTTTGCCGACATAAACGGTAGTGTAGACACGGCCTACATCTCCCTTGCTCGATTTAAGCCCGTTGATTCTTGTCCCATCCTCAGTAGCTAAGGAGAACAATTTAGCACCCTCCTCTTTATAACAATCTTTTATGCACTTGAAAATTGTTACCAGGGCCCCCCTCAGTCTTTGCTTCTCCAGACTAAACAAACCCAATTTTGTCAATTTCTCCTGGTAGGCCGTGTGTTCTAGACCTTTCACATTTGTGTTGCTCACCTCTGGACTCTCCAATTTGTCCACATCTTTCCTGACATGTGGCGCCCAGAACTGCACACAAGACTCCGGCTGAGAGCTATCAGTGCGGAGTAGAGCGGAAGAATTACTTCTCGTGTCTTGCTTACGACACTCCTGCTGATACAGCCCAGAGTGATGGTGGGTTTTTTTGCACTGAAAATCATGGACTGAATAGAGAACTGGATTTATGGCTTATTACCTGTAAACCCACCCCCTCTTTTTGTCCTATAATTACAGATGTGTTAACAGGACACTTCACCTTGAATGGTGTGACTATAAGTGTAATATAATAGCTCATTGAAAGGTGACATAGGGCCAGAAAGAGTTAATGAACTCCCAGACTGACAGGTTTCAGAGTTCAGCGTAACAGCCGTGTTAGTCTGTATTCGCAAAAAGAAAAGGAGGACTTGTGGCACCTTAGAGACTAACCAATTTATTTGAGCATAAGCTTTCGTGAGCTACAGCTCACTTCATCGGATGCATTCTGTGGAAAGTGTAGAAGATCTTTTATACACACAAAGCATGAAAAAATACCTCTCCCCACCCCACTCTCCTGCTGGCAATAGCTTATCTAAAGTGATCACTCTCCTTATAATGTGTATGATAATCAAGTTGGGCCATTTCCAGCACAAATCCAGGTTTTCTCCCCCCCTCCCCCCCACCACACACACACAAACCGTGTTAGTCTGTATTCGCAAAAAGAACAGGAGGACTTGTGGCACCTTAGAGACTAACAAATTTATCTGAGCATAAGCTTTTTTGAGCTACAGCTCACTTCATCGGACTGACCTGACCCAGGGCAGAACTTTAAAGACTGGTTAGGAAGAGATGGAAATGGAGAGAGCTGAGAAATGCAACCGGCATGGTGAGAGAGAGAAGGGGAGCTGTGTGCTAAGGGCTTGTGATGTCATCAAATGAGGCTTGGCTATGGCTATGGCTTTGATTCAAAGATCGAAAAAGGAGGATTAACATTTAGGAAGACACTTGAGTGACATAGTATTGTTGTCTATGTGCCTCTTTGAAGGTTGTGGTAACCTGTGCCTGAACTGTTAATGGATAAATGACCCTGTGCTAACTGCCAGGGTGTTTGGGAGAAGGAAAGTGAAGCCGATTGTCTTCTCGGGCCAAGAGGCTGCAGGAAATGTTTAAAAACCTTGGGACACGATCCTTCTTCATCTCAGATCTGCTAGGGACCGAATGGCTCGGCAGCAGTTCTGCAGAAAAGGACCTAGGGGTTACAGTGGACGAGAAGCTGGATATGAGTCAACAGTGTGCCCTTGTAGCCAAGATTCAGAGTAACAGCCGTGTTAGTCTGTATTCGCAAAAAGAAAAGGAGGACTTGTGGCACCTTAGAGACTAACCAATTTACACTTTCCACAGTATGCATCCGATGAAGTGAGCTGTAGCTCACGAAAGCTCATGCTCAAATAAATTGGTTAGTCTCTAAGGTGCCACAAGTACTCCTTGTAGCCAAGAAGCCCAATGGCATTATGGGATGTATAAGTAGGGGCATTGCCAGCAGATCGAGGGACGTGATCGTTCCCCTCTATTCGACATTGGTGAGGCCTCATCTGGAGTACTGTGTCCAGTTTTGGGCCCCACACTACGAGAAGGATGTGGATAAATTGGAGAGAGTCCAGCGAAGGGCAACAAAAATGATTAGGGGACTGGAACACATGACTTATGAGGAGAGGCTGAGGGAACTGGGATTGTTTAGTCTGCGGAAGAGAAGAGTGAGGGGGGATTTGATAGCAGCCTTCAACTACTTGAAGGGGGGTTCCAAAGAGGATGGAGCTCGGCTGTTCTCGGTGGTAGCAGATGACAGAACAAGGAGTAATGGTCTCAAGTTGCAGTGGGGGAGGTCTAGGTTGGGTATTAGGAAACACTATTTCACTGGGAGGGTGGTGAAGCACTGGAATGCGTTACCTAGGGAGGTGGTGGAATCTCCTTCCTTAGAGGTTTTTAGGGCCTGGCTTGACAAAGCCCTGGCTGGGATGATTTACTTGGGGATTGGTCCTGCTTTGAGCAGAGGGTTGGACTAGATGACCTCCTGGGGTCCCTTCCAACCCTGATCTTCGATGATTCTATGAAGGGGACACCACAAGCCATGAGGACTGAGATCCCCAGTCGCTGACTGGAGTCACCCTGAACATGGACATTGGACTGTAACCTGTGGACTATTTCTAAAAGGACTTTTGGCCACTATACACTCACCATCTCTGCCATGTACCTGGACCTCAAGAACTGAACTCAAGTCTGCCTGTATATTGATCTTTCAACCAACTCTCTCTCTTTTCTTTTTTAATAAATTTTAGTTTAGTTAATAAGAATTGGCTATAAATGTGTATTTTGGGTACGATCTAAGTTATCATTGGACCTGGGTGTGTGGCTGATTCTTTGGGATTGGAGAATCTTTTCTTTTATATGATGAGATAAGATTTTCAGTAACCATCTGTGACAAAGTGGGACTGTTCTTAACATTTCCTCTGAATACTGTAGGGGTGTCTCAGTTTCCCCCAGGCATTTCTTAAGTCTCTAGGGGGTGGAATAAGGGGCTGTAATTGTTGCAGAGCAAAGGGCCAGGGTACATAAATGGCCGACACTCTGTCTCCTGGCAACTGATGGCCTGGGCCTTCTCCCCTGCAAGGTGAGAGCTAAAGGGTTGGAGAACAAAGGAATCCGGTGACCTTCTGGCCCAGGAAAGGGACAAAGCCCAGAGGAGGAGGGGCTCGAGAGGGAGTCAGTTTGGGCTGGCTGGTGAAATGCCGGGAACCCCAAGGCTGGGGTCTAAGCTCCCTGCCTCCCAGAAGGACTTGACTGAGCGGTCCTGGTTGTACCTACAAGGTCTGTTTGGGACTGTGTTCCTATTGTCCAATAAACCTTCTGTTTTACTGGCTGGCTGAGAGTCACAGTGAATCCCAGGAAGAGGGGTGCAGGGCCCGGACTCCCCCGCACTCCGTGATACCATCATCGTATCTGACAGGTGTGTCTGGAGGGAGGCCTGAGGCTGGCACTTTAAGGGAACTGCGTTGTGTGGACATCTGAGTACTCAGGGGGGGTGATACAGAAGCTGGTTTGGGCTGGCTGGGTAAATCTAACTATTGGAATATCCACCAGCGTGTGGGGTTTCTCTGCCCCGTTATGTTTGCAGTTCACCCTGATTGAGTGACCTCAACTGGCTCCCACGGGCAGCATCGTTACAAATGGTGTCTCACAATATGGACTAACTGCTTATGCTAAACAATGTGTTCCACCCCTCCAGTCCCTTTCCCAGGCCCGAGGAAGAGCTCTGTGTGGCTCAAAAGCTCATCACTCCCACCAACAGAAGTTGCTCCAATAAAAGATATTCCCTCCCCGCTTATCTCTGTAATATCCTTGGACCAATACAGCTACCAGCCCTGCAAACAGGGACGATCCCAGTCAGACTGAAAGGAAAGGCTGTAGCGGGGTGGTCTGCTGCCCACTTGCAATGTATGGTGCTGAGTGTTGGGCAGCCAAGAAGCAACACGAACAAATGCTCTGTTCCAGGGAAATGCGGCAGTGGGATGGACGAGGTGGCTAGGCAAGAGAGCCCGCCTGAGGAATGTGTGTGTTAGAGACACGCTCAGTGTAACACAAAGAAATGAGGACGTGCAGGCTGAGACGTCCGGGCACGTACAGCGCTGTGCTGACAGCCAGCTGGCTAAGAGTCCATCGGAAGGAAAAAGACAGGGAGACCCACGATGGAGCAGTGGGATGGCCTAAAGGCAGACAAGTTAGCATGTGGGTGATTGTGCAGGACGTACCTTTTGTCCACCCTTGGACATTGTTGGAATGATCTTTGTACAGGTATGTTTTGTGCAGTGTTGTCTGAAAACTCATCATGTGCTGGTCGTTAGTGTGCTGGTGAAATATGTGTGGCAACATTGTCTGTGAAGTTCTAAGACTCCACTGGGCGGTGTTAACACACGTTCCAAACGGAGCAGGCCTGGCTCAAACGAAGGAGGGTGGCCTCTGCTTCATTTGCATTTAAGCGAGCAGGAAGGGAACAAAGGAAGCTCCAACAGGCGAGAAAAATGCAGCAGGGAACATCCTTCCCCATAGACTTTTTGTCTCCCAGTGGCCAGCTGGAAATGTTTTTCAAAAGGGGGACAAGCTGTACAAAGGAGGGGCAGACACCCCATGGCACCCTTCTGGCTCCCTGCCCAGCTATTCTCTGCACCTAAAGCAACAGAGGAACCTTCACTGGATTCTGGGAGGAGGGGTCCTGACCTCGACCGAGGGGCTGGTCTGTGAGACCGCAGAGAGCACGTGGTGAGACACTTTGCCTGAACCCGACAGAGTTCGTTAAGTTAGGCACCAGGAGCCTTTTAATTTTATTTTCCTGGAACCATCTTTGGCTTTTATGCCTCATGTCATGTACACACGTAACAGCTCGCTCTTGTTTTACCGAATCCTGCGTGTTTAAATTGGAGTGTCTGGGAACCTCCACCTGGGGTGGCAAGTTAAGTAATGGACTTTATATAGACCTGCATTGGCCAGGAGAGGGCTAGGCAGTCCAGGACATACGCTTCCAGGGGGAAAGCTACAACTGGGGGTGTGCTGGGGGTCACCCAGCAGTATAACCAAGGCTGGCAGGAGCCAAGGGACGGCTGGCTGGCCGCAGCACACACAGACGTGGCTGCAAGTGACTTGCAGGCTGGGGCTGTTTGTGCAAAGGGCCCCCCAAGTTAGAGGGTTGGGGTGACCCAGCTACTCACTGGTCTGGATTGTGCCTGGCATGTCACAGCAACGGAGGATCTGGCACTGAACAGAGCACTGTGGGGGCAGGATGCATAGGGCTGCCCCCTTCGGATGGGATTAACACAAGGAAAAAGAATCCAGACAGAAAATGGTGCAGCCCTGCCCAGCATCCCTCCCCTCAAGGGACGACTCGGGCCCAGCCGGGCACCGCCCTCCCCACCCCCGAGGGACGACACAGAACCAGCCAGGTAACACCTGCCCCTGCAGCCCACGTGCCCCATGCTCACTCCGGATACTGACTCTCGTTCACTGGGTTTTATTCCTAGATTCACACAGCTGGGAGTCGTGCAATGGGCCACGTTCCCATCCCCAGCCCAGCGTCCTTCCGCCCACCCCTCACGCTGAGGCCTCCGTCTCGCCAGGCTCCTGTGTCTCCAGTGCCTGCCGGGTGTCTGCCTGCCAGAGCTGCACCAGATCCGTGGGGGTCTTTCCTGCCTGTGAGGGGAGGGAGGAGGCAGAGAGTGAGATGAGCCAGTACCTCCTGCCCCATGCGATGGCAGCAGCAAGGAGCAGCCCAGCTGGGGCTGGGATGTGTGGGAGGTGCCATGACCTGCCACCCCTCTATGAACTGCAGACAGCTCAGGCTCCTGCTGTACGGCACTTCCGGTGAGCCCCTTCTCCCAGTGCCGGGGCTCTGCCCCCCAAGAAGGAGAGCTCCCGCTGGCGACAGAAGCTCTTACCTGCGCTGTGCGATCCCACCGCTGGGGCTGCCCCCTCCCCGCCCCCTCCAGCCCAGGCAGCAGCAGGGGGAGCTACTCACCAGGTTCTGGGCCATCATGTCCGCCCCGCACAGGATCAGCATCTTAATGATCTCGTAGCGGTTGAGCCGCACGGCGTCATGCAGCGCGCTGTCCCCCTCCTGCAAGGGACAGAGCGCACGGGCGTCACAGGGAACCCCCATCCTGCAGCCCCACCGTGGGAATGGCGCGGCTCCCCTCCCCCAAATGGAGCCCCGTCCGGCCTGGGGCAGGAACGCAGAGCCCCGAGCACGTGGCTCCCACCCCACACCCGGTGCCATGGGACGGCGAGGGAGAGAATGGCGGGGCTGGGCCCCCCAAGGGCAGCAGCACCCAGTCTGCACGGGGCCAGCACGGCTGGGGGGGGTGTATGCGTGGGAGGATGCGACGCTGGAGGGAACGGGGTGACCATTTAGAACGGTATCATACCAATATTACCACACTGCAGTGAATCCTAGACCAGATCTGCCATGTAAGGTATCAGCGAGAAAGGCTTGGGAACAGGGGACTGCAAACAGAAGTTTGTGGGAGGGCGACGTAATATAGTCGCTATGGTTAGGAAGGGCCAACACCAGTGCCAACGCTGCTCCTGTCTCCTCCACCTGCACCTGCATCCAGGCAGCGAACCTAACCATGGATGCCTCCACCCAGATCCTGGTGTGGACTTGCAGAGACCGTGGCGGGCGTTTCCCACTCTCAGAAAGCCATGCTGGGGGGACCATCCAGTGCGAAAGGTGCCTGCTGGTGGAATCTCTCAGGAAGCAGGGGGGAGAGCTACAGGAGGAGGTGGCTAGGCCAATGCGCATCCGTGCCCACAAGGAATTCATTGACAGTTTTCATACGGAGGCTTCCATGGCTGAGGACGCTATCCAGCTACAGAGGACTGCGCACACCGCCGGGGGAGGAGGATATGGCTCTGTCACAGGGAGGACACTGGCTGCTGGTGACTTCCGGCAGCAGGCTGTGCCCCATCCCTACTCCCAACCCACCCACCATGGTGATGGAAAACCGATATGCTGCCCTGGCAACGAGTGGTGAGGAATCACCCCCAAAGGTGGAGGAGGAGAAGCCATGTACCCCCAAGGCTGGGAGGATCACAGCCGCCACTCCCAAGAGGAAACGTAGGGTAGGGGTGATGGGAGCTGCTCTTCTGAGGGGGTCGGAGGCACCTATCTGTCGCCCTGACATGGCATCCCGGGAGGTATGCTGCCTGCCAGGGGCCTGTATCTGAGACGTTACGGAGGGATTGTCGAGGATCATCCGTCCCTCTGACTACTACCCCATGCTACTCATCCCTGTGGGCACAAATGATACTACGAGGTTTGACCCTCAGCAGATCAGAAGTGACTACAGGGCTCTGGGAGTAAGGGTGAGGGAGTTGGGAACGCAGGTGCTGTTCTCTTCAGTCAAGGGTAGGGGCCCAGGCAAAGACAGATGCATCCTGGAGGTGAATGCCTGGCTGCGAGGATGGTGTCGCCAGGAGGGCTTCGGCTTCCTTGATTACGGGTTGCTGTTTCAGGAAGAAGGATGCTAATCAGAGATAGGCAGACCCCATCGATGAAGGGGAAGAGCATTTTTGGCTACAGACTGGCTAACCTAGTGAGGAGGGCTTTACATTAAGTTTGAAAGGGGCAGGTGACCAAAGCCCACAGGTACATGAAGAACATGGAGACCTGGGAGAAGGTTCTCAATCTGGGGGGAGCATGGGCTGTTATAGCAGGGATAAAGGAGAGACAAGACAGAACTTGGGAGCGGAAATCAAATCAGTATCTGAGATGTCTGTATACTGATGCAAGAGGTATGGGAAATAAGCAGGAAGAATTCGAAATGCTAGTAAATAAACACAACTATGACCTAGTTGGCATCACGGAGACTTGGTGGGATAATACACATGACTGGAATATTGGTATAGAAGGGTACAGCGTGCTGAGGAAGGACAGGCAGGGAAAAGGGAGGAGACGTTGCCACAGATATTAGAAACCTACACACTTGGACTGAGGTTGAGATGGGAGCAGGAGACAGACTTGCTGAGAGGCTCTGGATAAGGACACGAGGGGTACAAACCAAGGGTGATGTCATGGTCGGGGTCTACTACAGACCAGCTAGCCAGGAACAAGAGGTGGGTGAGGCTTTTTTTAAACAACTAACAAAATCATCCAAAGCCAGGGACTTGGTGGTGATGGGGGACTTCAACACCCAGACATCTGCTGGGAAAAACAACACAGCAGGGCACAGAATCTCCAACAAGTTCTTGGAATGTGTTGGAGACAATTTTTTATTTCAGAAGGTGGAGACAGCTACTAGGGGAGAGGCTGTTCTAGATTTGATTTTGACAAATAGGGAGGAACTTGTGGAGAATTTGAAAGTGGAAGGCAGCTTAGCTGAAAGTGATCATGAAATGATCAGTTCATGATTCTAAGGAATGGTAGGAGGGAGAACAGCACAATAAAGACAATGGATTTCAAGAAGGCAGACTTAGCAAACTCAGGGAGTTGTAGGTCAGATCCCAGGGGAAGCAAGTCTAAGGGAAAAACAATAGAAGACAGTTGGCAGTTTTTCAAAGAGACATTATTAAGGGCACAAGAGAAAACTATCCCACTGTGTAGGAAAGACAGGAAGTCTGGCCAGAGACCACCCTGGCTTAACCAGGAGATCTTCATGATCTAAAACTCAGAAATAAGAGTCCTACAAAAAGTGGAAACTAGGTCTGTCATAAATATAAAGGGAAGGGAACCACCTTTCTGTATACAGTGCTATAAAATCCCTCCTGGCCAGAGGCAAAACCCTTTCACCTGTAAAGGGTTAAGAAGCTAAGATAACCTCACTGGCACCTGACCAAAATGACCAATGAGGAGACAAGATACTTTCAAATCTGGAGGCCGGGGGGGAACAAAGGGTTCTGTCTGTCTGTGTGATGCTTTTGCTGGGAACAGAACAGGAATGCAGGTCAGAACTCCTGTAAAGAGTCAGTAAGCAATCTAGTTAGATATGTGTTAGATTCTGTTTTGTTTAAATGGCTGATAAAATAAGTTGTGCTGAATGGAAAGTAGATTCCTGGTTTTGTGTCTTTTTGTAACTTAAGGTTTTGCCTAGAGGGATTCTCTATGTTTTGAATCTGATTACCCTGTAAGATATTTACCATCCTGATTTTACAGAGGTGATTCTTTTACTTTTTCTTTAATTAAAATTCTTCTTTTAAGAACCTGATTGCTTTTTCATTGTTCTTAAGATCCAAGGGTTTGGGTCTGTGTTCACCTATGCAAATTGGTGAGGATTTTTACCAAGCCTTCCCCAGGAAAGGGAGTGTAGGGCTTGGGGGGATATTTTGGGGGAAGATGTCTCCAGGTGGTCTCTTTCCCTGTTCTTTGTTTAACATGCTTGGTGGTGGCAGCATAGGGTTCAAGGACAAGGCAAAGTTTGTACCTTGAGGAAGTTTTTAACCTAAGCTGGTAAGAATAAGATTAGGGGGTCTTTCATGCAGGTCCCCACATCTGTACCCTAGAGTTCAGAGTGGGGAAGGAACCTTGACAAGGTCAAATTACAAAGGATGAATATAAACAAATAATACAAGTATGTAGGGACAAAATTGGAAAGGCCAAGGCACAACACAAGATCAAACTAGCTAGAGACATAAAGGATGACAAGAAAACATTCTACAAATACATTAGAAGCAAGAGGAAGACCAAGGACAGGGTAGGCCTGTTACTCAATGATGGGGGGAAAATAATAACAGAAATTGTAGAAATGGCAGAGGTGCTTAATGACTTCTTCATTTCAGTTTTCACCAAGAAGATTGGTGGTGATTGGACATCTAACCGTGAATGCTGGTGAAAATGAGGTCGGATCAGAATAGGCTAAAATAGGGAAAGAACAAGTTAAAAATTACTTCGACAAGTTAGATGTCTTCAAGTCACCAGGGCCTGATGAAATGCATCCTAGAATACTCAAGGAGCTGACTGAGGAGATATCTGAACCATTAGCGATTATCTTTGAAAAGTCATGGAAGGCGGGAGAGATTCCAGAGATTGGAAAAGGGCAAATCTAGTGCCCATCTACAAAAAGGGAAATAAGGACAACCCAGGGAATTACAGACCAATCAGCTTAACTTCAGTACCCAGAAAGATAATGGAGCAAATACTTAAGCAATCAATTTGCAAACATTTAGAAGATAATAAGGTGATAAGTAACAATCAGCATGGATTTGTCAAGAACAAATCATGTCAAACCAACCTGATCGCTTTCTTTGATGGGTTACAAGCCTTGTGGATGGAGGGAAGCGGTAGATGTGGTATATCTTAACTTTAGTAAAGCTTTTGATACTGTCCCTCATGACCGTCTCATAAACAAACTAGGGAAATGCAACCTAGATGGAGCTTGTCATAAATATAAAGGGAAGGCTAACCACCTTTAAATCCCTCCTGGCCAGAGGCAAAACCCTTTCACCTGTAAAGGGTTAAGAAGCTAGGATAACCTTGCTGGCACCTGACCAAAATGACCAATGAGGAGACAAGATACTTTCCAAGCTGGAGGGGGGGGAAACAAAGGTTCTCTCTGTCTGTGTGATGCTTTTGCCGGGACCAGAGCAGGAATGCAGGTCAGAACTCCTGCAAAGGGTTAGTAAGCAATCTAGTTAGATATGCGTTAGAGTCTGTTTTGTTTAAATGGCTGATAAAATAAGTTGTGCTGAATGGAATGTATATTCCTGTTTTTGTGTCTTTTTGTAACTGAAGGTTTAGCCTAGAGGGATTCTCTATGTTTTGAATCTGATTACCCTGTAAGATATTTACCATCCTGATTTTACAGAGATGATTCTTTTACCTTTTCTTTAATTGAAATTCTTCTTTTAAGATCCTGATTGCTTTTTCATTGTTCTTAAGATCCAAGGGTTTGGGTCTGTGTTCACCTATGCAAATTGGTGAGGATTTTTATCAAGCCTTCCCCAGGAAAGGGGGTGTAGGGCTTGGGGGGATATTTTGGGGGAGAGATGTTTCCAAGTGGGCACTTCCCCTGTTCTTTGTGTAACACTTTGGTGGTGGCAGCATTTAACCTAAGCTGGTAAGAATAAGCTTAGGGGGTCTCTCATGCAGGCCCCCACATCTGTACCGTAGTGTTCAGAGTGGGGAAGGAACCTTGACAGAGCTACTATAAGGTGGGTGCATAACTGGTTGGAAAACCGTTCCCAGAGAGTAGTTATCCATGGTTCACATTCATGCTGGAAGGGCATAACGAGTGGGGTCCCACAGGGATCGGTTCTGGGTCCAGTTCTGTTCAATATCTTCATCAATATAGAGTACACTTATAAAGTTTGCGGATGATACTAAGCTGGGAGGGGTTGCAAGTGCTTTAGAGGATAGGATTAAAATTCAAAATGATCTGGACAAACTGGAGGAATGGTCTGAAGTAAATAGGATGAAATTCAATACGGACAAATGCAAAGTACTCCACGTAGGAAGGAACAATCAGTTGCACACATACCAAATGGGAAATGACTGCCTAGGAAGGAGTACTGCAGAAAGGGATCTGAGGGTCATAGTGGACCACAAGCTAAATATGAGTCAACAGTGTAAGGCTGTTGCAAAAAAAGCGAACATCGTTCTGGGATTTTTTTAGCAGGAGTGTTGTACACAAGAAGTAATTCTTCCGCTCTACTCCGCACTCATTAGGCCTCAACTGGAGCATTGTGTGCAGTTCTGGGCACCACATTTCAGGAAAGATGTGGACAAACTGGAGAGGGTCCAGAGAAGAGCAACAAAAATGATTAAAGGTCTAGAAAACATGAGCTCTGAGGGAAGACGGAAAAAATTGGGTTTGTTTAGTCTGGTGAAGAGAAGACTGAGAGGGGACATGAGAACAGTTTTCAAGTATGTAAAAGGTTGTTACAAGGAGGAGGGAGAAGAATTCTTCTCCTTAACCTCTGAGGCTAGGACGAGAAGCAATGGGCTTAAATTGCAGCAAGGGAGGTTTAGGTTGGACATTAGGAAAAACTTCCTAACTGTCAGCGCGGTTAAGCCCTGGGATAAATTGCCTAGGGAGGTTGTGGTGTCTCGGAGTCCCCTGGCGATGCTCTGGAACTGCTCCCTACGAAGCCAGGCAGGACTCTGGGGAAGTCTCCTTTCTGTGAGCAGCCTGTCTGCAGGACACACAGCTCACCCAGCTTCCACCTTCCTGGGTCTGACCTCGGAGCATTCAGCATCCTCTGCCCCTCCGTGCGCTTCCCACCGCGAGTCCGCCCAGACGGGGCTCCTGGGGAAGCCAGAGGGTCCTGCCCCCCAACTCCGCAGTCAGACGGGACTCTCAGCCAGCCAGGAAAACAGAGGTTTATTAGACGACAGGGACATGTTCTAACACAGAGCTTGTAGGTGCAGAGAACCGGACCCCTCAGCCGGGTCCATTTTGGGGGGCAGTGAGTCAGACAACCACGTCTGCACTTCACTCCATGTCCCAGCCAGCCCCCAACTGACTCCCCCTCCAGCCCCTCCTCCTCTGGGCTTTGTCCCTTTCCCGGGCCAGGAGGTCACCTGATTCCTTTGCTCTCCAACCCTTTAGCTCTCACCTTGGAGGGGGGAAGGCCCAGGCCATCAGTTGCCAGGAAACAGGGTGTCGGCCATTGTCTGTGTCCAGACCCCTGCACACACCTGCCCTCTAGAGCTCTGCAATGATCATACACCCTTATCCCACCACCGAGATACTTAAGAACTGCCTAGGGGAAACTGAGGCACCCCCACAACATTCAGAGGAAACATTAAGAACAGTCCCGCTTCGTCACATGTGGAATCTCCATCAGTTGAGATTTTTAAGAGCAGGCTGGACAAACACCTGTCAGGAATGGTCTAGATAATTAGTCCTGCCACGAGTGCAGGGGACTGGACCAGACAACCTCTCGAGGTCCCTTCCAGTTCTATGATTCGCTAAGCATGATAAACTTTGTTTATATGTTGGTATCACCTTTGTACCGTGAGTTATAAGTGTGTGCTATATCTATATGTCCAACCTGTGCTGGGCCTGGCTGACACCCCCAGACAGACTGGCATCAGCACTATCCAGCCTGCTGGATGGCCCATCAAGAGCAATCAGCTGAACAATGAGCCCACTGAGAGAAGCCAGGGTCTACACGGATGAGCCAGCAGGACAGGTAGGGACATGCCTGTGCACAGGGGACTCCAAGAGCTTTTCCATGCCCATGTGCTGCGAGCTTGTGTCTGGGACAAAGGATGTACAAGCCACGTGGCAAAGGACATAAAAGGCAGCTGCATCTTCTCCATTTCGTCTTCAATCCTGCTTCCCACCTCTGGAGCAACTTCTCTACAAACTGAGGCTCTGAACAAAGGACTGACTGAGCCATCCAAGCTCTGGGTGTGTTCCAGAGGGACTGTACAAGCCAGCAAACTCACCAAGGCTGCTAAGAACCCGATCTATGGACTCTGAAGTCGTACGTATGGATCTGACTGCTTTGATCATTGAACAACTCTTTTCCCGTTCTTTTTGTTTGTAATAAACCTTTAGTTTTAGGTTTAAAGGCTTGGCTGGCAGCATGGGATTGTGGGTCAGATCCAAACCAGTGTTGCTCTGGGAACGTGGTGGCTGGCCCTTCTGGGTTCAGAAGGACATTTTGTATAAGTAAGCAGTGTTTCTAAGGTTTCAGAGTAGCGGCCGTGTTAGTCTGTATGCGCAAAAAGAAAAGGAGGACTTGTGGCACCTTAGAGACTAACCCATTTATTTGAGCATAAGCTTTCGTGAGCTACAGCTCACTTCATCGGATGCAGAGTTTCTAAGTAATTTCTCACTTTACTGAACCAGTTTGCTGATTGGGAGCCAGAGAACTGGAATGCAATAAAGGGTCCTGGGTGATTTCTTTTTTCAGCTTCTTGATAACTAGTGGGGGGATTCAGGAGCACAGTCTGGGACTGGTTGGTGAATCTAACTTCGGTGTGAACCACCAGTTTGGGGGGAATCTGCTCCCCTTTTGCAGCCTGCTCTGACCTCAGCATTTTCAGTGTGGGCTGCTCTAGAAACCCCAGTCACAGGGGGGTGGGGGGATGCACACCTGGTGCTAGACACCCATGGGTACGGGCACTGCTGCTTGGGGCTCTTACCCTGTCCCGGGAGTTGACATCCACCCCTGTGTTGATCAGATGCTCCACGATATCAGTCTGCCCAGTGCGGGTCGCCACATGCAGGGGGGTGCTCATGAGCTGAGTACGGCAAAGGGGGGGCACCTGCCATTAGCTCCCCGCTGGTTTAAAATAATTAATCCAGACAGCCAAATGCTGTAGCCTCATTGCTACCCCCCATCTCTGCCCCCCACCCTACTCACCTGCCACAACCCTGCCCCCACCCCGCATCCACCCACCTCAGCCCTGCCCCCTTACTTCTCCCTCACCTCTACCCACCCACCACAGCCCTGCTCGCACCGCACACCCATTGCCCCCCACAGCCACAGCCCTGCCCCGCCATTCACCCACCTCGGCCCTGCCCCCCGATACATACTGCCAGACAGTCCCCCTCCACCACTACCCTCCCGTCTCCTGCCACTGCTCTATGCCAGCCATAGCTCTCCCTGCCCTGCCCAGTGCTGCCATGGCCCCCCAACCCCCACCTTATCTTTCAGGTTGAGGTCAGCGCCCCGGTCCTGCAGAAGCTTCACGGCGTCCAGGTGCCCCCCCCGGCAGGCCCAGTGCACGGCCGTGCAGTCCAGCTGCACAACCAAGAGACTCCGGTCAGGACGGTAGCAGCAACACCCGCACCCCCGGCTCCCCGCCCTGCGCCCCACACTGCCCACCCTCCAGTCCCTCCGCCAGCGGGTGGCGCTTACCCCCCCTGCCCAGGAGCCAAAGGGGTTCGGGGTGGGGGAGGGGGAGCAGAAAGAGCCCAGCAGCTCAGGGCAGGGGTGGTGCTTGGGGGGGGGTTGTGGGGGCTATAGCCCCCCCCAACATTTGCCTTAGCCCCCCAGCTCTGAAGGCAGAGCAGAGATTGGTGGCTGCCGGCAGGCGCCCAGCTCCAGCAGCAGTGTGGGAGTAAGTCCGGGCGGGGCCGGGGAGCCAGAGAGCAGCCCCTGCCCGTGCCCCTGCCCGTGGGGCGCAGCGTGCCCATCCCCTGGAACTGCAGGAGCAGCTGCACTGCACTGGGGGATGTGGGGTAGGGGGCTGGATGCTCCACCCCCTCCAGCGGCTGGAGAAGTCCCTGCAGTGGGGCAGTATGTGCATGGGCAGCAGCCCGGGGTCAGCCTCGCACGCTGGTTTGGGGGTCTGAGTCAAGGTGTGAACAGTCGGGGTTGGCGTCACCACGTCTCCCATGGTCCCTGCACCAGCTGTGCAGAGGAAGGGGTGTATGCCGTGCAGTAGCAGCGTGGTGCAGCCTGCACCCAGGAAGGGCTCCCCTGGGCTGCAGTGGCTGGGTCTGTCCGGCCGCCCCACATCCTCCGCCCCACTGCGGCTCCTCTGATGCCCCCTGATCCTGGATGGATTGGCCGGAGTGCAGACCTGGTGCCAGTCCCGGTGCCGCCCAAACTGAGCACATCACTGCTTCACGGGCAGGGAGAGCACCCCGTCTCACCCGGTCTCGGAAGTCCACGGTGGCACCGTGGTCCAGCAGCCTCTCCAGGATCTCCATGTGCCCTTCCAGCGAGGCGCGGTGCAAGGCCGTCCGGTGGAACTGGGGCAGGAGGCAGAAAAGACGTAGGTGTCAAAAGGACTCCCAGCCAGCACTGCTGCACCACCCTGGGCAGCCACGGCCACCAGCCCTCCCAAGAGCAAGCCACGGGTCTCACCCCAGGGAGTCTGTTCCTGGGCATGTCCGGGGTCGGCTGGGCGAGGCACCGTCTCCAGGGAGGATGGCTTTCTCCGGGAGGTGCCTGGGAAGAGGGGGTGCCCCAGCCCAGCCATCCAAGGTCCATCTGGGGAAGGCTTGACCCCTGGTATCTAAGTGCCAACAGACCCAGATTAACCAGCATGCCCTCGGTGCCCTGGCACAGGGCTCCCATCTCAAGGGCCCCCCCCGACCACCGGATTTGGGCGAGTGGCGTTGCAACCTGGCACACTGGGTCACAGCACAACTCAGGTTTCGACTCGACAGCCCTTCATCAAGGGGGGACTGGGCCAGATTGTGGCCCCCCCCCAGTTTCCATAGTCCTCAGGGCCCCAGCGTTCTCGACTCCAGCACTGGATGCCCAAGGGGGCTGTTGCGGGGCTGGGCTGGCTGTGGGGGTGGAGGGGCCTGGGCTGGGCACTGCCCCCTTGCTGGAGCCTGCTTGCACAGGTTTGCCGGGGGGGGGGCGAGGGATGGGGGGGCGTTACCTCGTCACAGGTGTCAGGGGAGCCCCCGTCCCCCAGGAACGTCTCAATGACACGAATCTTGCCCTGCACAGCTGCCCTCAGGAACGTCTCCTCCTCCACGGGGCCCACCTGCAGGGTGGATGGGACAGCAGCTCAAGGGGTCTGTGTGCCCCATGTGGGGAGCTCCACGAACCTGGCCCCAGAGCCCCTGCCCCACAGGGGAGGATGCCAGCTCCATGGCCCTCGCCCCAGAGCCCCTGCCCCAGAGGTGCTCTGACTGGGAGGGGGCTTTTCTGTGGGGTGGCCACCATCTTGGTCAACAACAGGGATCTGCTGGGCCCCCCAGCCAGGCTGGCACAGACCCACATCCTCCCGGGACCCTTCCCGTCCCCCCTTACAATCTCCTCGGACTCCGGCTTGGGCTCCGGCACCGCCTTCTCCACCCTGCGCTTCCGGCGCGTCTTGCGCAGCTCGAAGAGGTACTGGATGCCGCCCACGTGGATGATCTCCCGGCGCAGGTCCAGCGAGCTCTTCCGCTCCCGCCCCTGGCCCTGTGGAGACAGGGCAGAGCCACGCTGGAGCCTCTGGGGAGAGCCCTGCCAGGGCACCGGACTCCTGGGTCCCTCCCTGGCAGCGCCCGTTCCCTGGCTTTAAACAAGCAGGATGTGGGATACCCCCAACCTGTCCCCCCCACAGACTCCCTGGTCCCCATCTGCCTGGCCCCTGGTCCTGACCCCCAACCCTCTCCACAGACCCCCTGGTCCTGACCCCCATCTGCCTGGCCCCTGGTCCTGATCCCCAACCCTCCGCACAGACCCCCTGATCCTGACCCCCAACCCACCCCCCACAGATCTCCTGACTCCCAACTGCCTGGCCCTTCCCTGGCCTCTTAACAATCACCCTGTAACAACATGGGGGGTTTTCTTGGTTGTTCCTTGTTTCCAAGGGGGGGCTTTCTGGGTTGCATGCAGAGGGGGTGGGAAGCGGTGTTATTGGTTTAACGAGGGGATGGGAGAGGGAGTTTGTTGTTCCAGAGGACCGGCCAGAGAACGGGGGACCCAGCCGATGGCCTGGAGCATGGAGACCCCAGCGACTGGCGACCTGGGCCAGCGGGAGAACAAGGGCTGTGAAGAGAGAACCCCCGGGACCTGACCAGCTGGTCCAGCCAGAGGGGCGAGAGGGCAGACAGAGAAGAGGGGGCCCAGGCGACCCTGTTTCCTGTTTACCTGGAGAGAAGACAATGGACAGAGGGGAGCTTGGGGCCGGTGCTATCAGATGCCCAGCTGGGCAGCAGGGGGGCTCGGGGCTGGAGGGAGGGAGCAGGCAGAGCCCCCCTGGGTGCTGGGAGACTTGGATGTCCTGTGCTGAGGGAGGCCAGGCCTGAGGTCCTGAGAGTTTCCTGGGCTGTGTTCAATGCTCAATAAACCTCCTGTTTTACACTGGCTGAGAGTCGCTCCGGTGTAGAGAGCAAGGGGAATCGTCCCCGTTGGGGGGTGGAGGCTCTGGGGGGTCCAGAGTGAGGGGACTCCCCGAAGGGGCCCACGGCAGAGACAGGGGTGCTAAAGCTCCGAGAGATGCGGATCCAGGAGGCGAAGGGCCTTAACCCCGACAGAGAGTGGACCCCCGGGAGAAGGGCTGTCTCACTGAAAAGGGCACCCTGCCACGGACCACATGGGGCCAAGAGTGGGCACGATCGGTGAGTCCGTGACACCCAACACCTGGCCCCTCAACAATCCCTCAGCCCTGACCCCTCCCAGAATGCCTGCTCCAGCCCCCAACCAGGAAACCCCCGCACCATCACACACTGCCCAGCCCCCAACGGCCGACCCCCCCCATCACAGACTGCCCGACCCCAGTCCAAGCAGAGGGAAGCCACGTGGGGCAGCGCTGCCATCTGTGTTTAACAGCTGGCCTGGGCCAGGTGTCTGGCAGGCTGCCGAGGGGGTTCCTGCCCAGCACCCCGGGGGCAGTGAGCCAGGGGCCTGGTGCTGGCCCTGTGCCCCACACTCCATGGGGGGTGGGGAATGGATTCAAGGTGCAGAGACCAGCCCCAGCCAGCCAGGCCTGTTGGGGGCATCAGCCTAGAACAGCCCAGCCCAGCCCCGCTCCTGTGCTGGGCTCCCGGTGGGGCTCTGCACGCACAGGGGCTGCCCACACGGCCTCAGTGCAGGGGCAGGGCCCCCACACAGCACTGCCAGCCTGCCCCCGGGTCTGGCCGGCCCCTGCCCCTCATGCCGCTGGCTGGGCCCTCTGGCTGGGGCTGCCTCCCGAATACCGTAGGTTCCCCCTCTGCACCACGTTGGCCCCGCTCCATCTGGCCTGGACCCAGCCTGCAGCTCCGGACACGGGTGCCCAGGGGGAGGTGACGAGCCCAGACGTGGGGCCAGTTCCCTGCTGACCCCCAGTGCCAGTGCAGGCAGCGTGTGGTGGGGGCCGCAGCCAGGGTAACCCCTCAGTGCCCAGCCCTGCACCTTCCTGGCACAGTCTGATGGGCGGGGCTGGGGCAGGGAAGGGTTAACAGTGCAAGCCAGACGCGGAGTGGGGGGCTGCAGGGCTCGCTGTGCTGGTGGGGGGTGAGGCTGCCAGGGTCTGGCTGTGATGCCCCTGGCAGGGCAGGCCAAGCCCGCGTACCTTGAGCCCCTCGATGCCCCAGTGAACGGGGCCACGGCGCTTCTCGTCCTCCAGCTCCGGCGTGTCCATTCTCGCCACCGCCGGCGGCATCTCGGGGGCCTGGCTCTTGCGCCGCTGTGAAGCCAAGCAGAGAAGCCGGCAGGGTGAGGGCCAGGCCCCGGCCTGCCCCCCCACCCCCCTCAGGACTCCGTCCCCTGCCTCCCTTGGCATTCGGCCCAGGCCCCCTCCCGCCACAGCCCCGGTACCCACATGGGCACTGCACGTGCACGGGGTTTAGCCTGAGTTGCCAAGGGCAACAGCTTAATCTCTGGGCACTTCCAGCCCTGGCCCCTCAGGGGCCCCCAGCTCTGGCCCCATAACAGACCAGGAGGTGGTCCTGGCGTCCTCATGGACACGCCCCATTGATCTGGGTCTGCTCACTCCCTGTGGCCAGCCCCAAAGGCTCGTCTCCCCGAGGGCCCCTCCCAGGATCCCCCAGGCCTGGGGCCCACCCCGAGCAGGGGCGACCCCATGCCTGCACTTGCCATGGGACTGACTCCCCCCGCACTGCACCCCACACCCCATGCTGGTGCCCTGTACCCCACACCCTCCCATTTCAAGAGCGTCCGAACGCCCTACCTGGGGCAGGGCCTTACGGCCTCCCTGCCCACCGCATGGCACGCGCCCAGCATCAGCCCTGCACGGGGTGCCCGGCCCCTGGCTGCCCGCCGACCACAGGCCCAGGCACGGGGCCAGCGCAGACTGAGGCCTTTCCCCAGTCGGTGAGTCTGGGCGGTTACCGAACCCTGGCGCCCTGAGCCCATGGTGATGGGCGCAGGTTCGGGTGTAGGCAACCAATGGTAATGCAGCCCTGCGGAGAGCCTGGCCCCTGGGGCCCAGCCCCGCTCCAGGTGCCCCCCCGTTACCCCCATCCCAGCCCCACTCCAGGCGCCCCCCTGTCATCCCCAGCCCAGCCTCGCTCCAGGCGCCCCCCGTCACCCCTAGCCCAGCCCCGCTCCAGGAGCTCCCCGTCGCCCCCAGCCCAGCCCCGCTCCAGGCACCCCCGTCACCCCCAGCCCAGCCCCACTCCAGGAGCTCCCCGTCGCCCCCAGCCCAGCCCCACTCCAGGCGCCCCCCTGTCATCCCCAGCCCAGCCCCTCTCTAGGCGCCCCGCCGTCGCCCCCAGCCCAGCCCCGCTCCAGGCGCCCCCCGTCACCCCCAGCCCAGCCCCTCTCCAGGAGCTCCCCGTCGCCCCCAGCCCAGCCCCGCTCCAGGCGCCCCCCTGTCACCCCCAGCCCAGCCCCGCTCCAGGAGCTCCCCGTCGCCCCCAGCCCAGCCCCGCTCCAGGCACCCCCGTCACCCCCAGCCCAGCCCCGCTCCAGGCGCCCCCCCGTCACCCCCAGCCCAGCCCCGCTCCAGGAGCTCCCCGTCGCCCCCAGCCCAGCCCCGCTCCAGGCGCCCCCCCGTCACCCCCAGCCCAGCCCCGCTCCAGGAGCTCCCCGTCACCCCCAGCCCAGCCCTGCTCCAGGCACCCCCCCGTCACCCCCAGCCCAGCCCCGCTCCAGGCGCCCCCCCGTCACCCCCAGCCCAGCCCCTCTCCAGGAGCTCCCCGTCACCCCCAGCCCAGCCCCGCTCCAGGCACCCCCGTCACCCCCAGCCCAGCCCCGCTCCAGGCGCCCCCCCGTCGCCCCCAGCCAAGCCCCTCTCCAGGAGCTCCCCGTCACCCCCAGCCCAGCCCCGCTCCAGGCACCCCCGTCACCCCCAGCCCAGCCCCGCTCCAGGCGCCCCCCCGTCGCCCCCAGCCAAGCCCCTCTCCAGGCACCCCCCCGTCACCCCCAGCCCAGCCCCGCTCCAGGCACCCCCGTCATCCCCAGCCCAGCCCCGCTCCAGGCGCCCCCCCGTCACCCCCAGCCCAGCCCCGCTCCAGGCGCCCCCCTGTCACCCCCAGCCCAGCCCCGCTCCAGGCGCCCCCCCGTCGCCCCCAGCCCAGCCCCTCTCCAGGAGCTCCCCGTCGCCCCCAGCCCAGCCCCGCTCCAGGCACCCCCCCATCACCCCCAGCCCAGCCCCGCTCCAGGCGCCCCGCCGTCGCCCCCAGCCCAGCCCCGCTCCAGGCACCCCTGTCACCCCCAGCCCAGCCCCGCTCCAGGCGCCCCCCCGTCACCCCCAGCCCAGCCCCGCTCCAGGCGCCCCCCCGTCACCCCCAGCCCAGCCCCGCTCCAGGCGCCGCCCATGACCCCCAGCCCAGCCCCGCTCCAGGCACCCCCGTCACCCCCAGCCCAGCCCCGCTCCAGGCGCCCCCCTGTCACCCCCAGCCCAGCCCCACTCCACGCCCCCTTTGCCCTCCAGCTCGCTCACCCAGGGTCTCACCTCCTGCTCCTCCAGCTTCTGGTCAACCAGCTCTGTGGCCCACTTCACGCCCTGCTCCATGGGTGCCCAGGCCAGCAGCTCCTCTCCCGGGCAGGGACGCTGGCTGTGCCCTGGGGCCGCCTGGGGCCCCGTGCGAGCGCACGCTGGGGTGGGGGGCTCCGTGGCTCCCGTGGTTTATGCACTGCCGCTCCTCCGCCCCAAGGCCCCAGGGAGCCAACACGTGCCCGGCCCACGCGACCCGGGAGCCTTTGTCATGAGCTCACCCGGCTGCATTCTCAGCCCTGTTGCCCGGGGTCACCTTCACCCAGCGCCTGGCCCCGGTGCCGTGCCCCACCCGCTGGGCCGCGCAGAGGGGGACTGGGTGCTGCTCTGTGGGGAGCGGGAGACTCCTGGGCAGGCCGGGTCGCACAGGGGGCTCTGTGGGGTGGGGGCCTTGGCTGGCCCTGTGCCAGGACCCCCAGCAGTCTGGGCAGGGGGGCACTTTGTTCCGTTCCCACACCTGACCTGACGTCGCTCCCCCCAGCCAGAGCCCCCCGGACCCAGGGGTTATTTCCGTGTGACGGGGCCAGCTCCACGGTGCCCTGGGTGCCCCGCAGCCGCCGGCTGCCCCAGGCGGGCGCCACGTGAGAACGGGCAGCGTCTGTCCCCCTGGGCCCGGCTGGGGGGCCGGGGATGCTTTGGCTGCTTTGAGGGATGAGCTCAGGAGCTGCTGGCTCTGCGCACAAAGCTCAGACACAGCCCAGCCCAGGACGCGCTGCCCGGCCTGTGCCCCCTGGCCTGTGCCCCCCCGGCCTGTGCCCCCTGGCCTGTGCCCCCCCAGCCTGTGCCCTGCCCCCCCGGCCTGTGCCCCGCCCCCTGGCCTGTGCCCCCGTCCCCACCCCCCCAGCCTGTGCCTCCCCCGGCCTGTGCCCCCGTCCCCATCCCCCTGGCCTGTGCCCCCGTCCCCGCCCCCCCCCCCGGCCTGTGCCTCCCCCAGCCTGTGCCCCCCCCCGGCCTGTGCCGCTGCCCCCGGCCGGGGAGCCAGGAATGGTGGGAATAGTTTGTGCTGAGCCAGGCCGCGGGGCGCGAGAGCTATTCCTGGCTCTGGGCACTGTGCTCAGCCTCACCACTGCACCTCCCCATTTGTCAGCCAGCGGCTGCGGGGCGGGCGGAGGATGGCAGGGCGGGGAAGCCGGGGGGTGGGGAAGCCCTCGGGCAGGGTGGGGGAGCTGGGGGGGGTGGGGAAGCCCTCGGGGCAGGGCGGGGGAGCCGGGGGGTGGGGAAGCCCGGGGGGCCGGGCGGGGGAGCTGGGGGGGGGGAAGCCCTCGGGGCAGGGCGGGGGAGCTGGGGGGTGGGGGAGCCCGGGGGGCAGGGTGGGGGAGCCGGGTGGTGGGGACGCCCTCGGGCAGGGCGGGGGAGACGGGGGGTGGGGAAGCCCTCGGGACAGGGCGGGGTAGCTGGGGGGTGGGGAAGCCCGGGGGGGCCGGGCGGGGGAGCTGGGAGGGGTGGGGAAGCCCTCGGGGCAGGGCGGGGGAGCCGGGGGGTGAGGGAGCCCGGGGGGCAGGGTGGGGGAGCTGACCAGTGTTGCCAGAAGCAATGCCTGGGGTCAGTGCGAGTCGCTCGGGGGACGACAGGTTCTGCTCCCCACACACGTGGGGCTGGTGAAACAGTGGGGGGCTCTCCACCCCCTGCTTTGGCCCAGCTTTTTCATGGGCTGTGTCACGGTGGTGGGCCTCCCGAGGGGTGGGGGACACCAGCTGCCCCTGCCCCATGCTCCCCGTGCTGACCTTTGACCTCTCCACCAGAGGTCCCCGCAGGGGGACCTGAAGTCGCCCCGAGGTGGGCGCGTCCCAGAGACGGGCACCGCGGCGAGCGGGCCAAGCCTGCCCTGCTGGGAGGAGCCGCCTGCCAGGGCACAGCTCCGTCCGGACCCCACGGCCGGCAGGTGGACATCAGCCAAGACAAACGAGTAGCCCCTGCTGCCGGCACAGGACCCTCCCAGCCAGGGGGCAGAGCTGAGGGAAGCCCAATTGTGTGCCCCACTCATGGGGGGCTGGGTGGGTTGGGCTTGAGAAGGGGACAGGCACTGTCCCGGCAGGGCCTTCCTGGGGATGATAGGGGCTGGCGGTGCCCACAGCAAGCACCCAGGTCTTCCTGCCCCGCCCCGCTGGCCTGCCGAGCCCATAGGGACATGGGCTGAGATGGGAAGGTCAGCCAGGCCCCTGGGCACGAGGAGCAGCCAGGTGATGCCCCACAGGCCCGCGTGTCCATGTGCAGGTGGGGCCAGATGCTCCTGTCGGAGTCCAGAGGGCCTGGGGAAGGGGCTGTGTTCAGGGGAGCAGCCAGCCCCAGAGGGTGGCTGAGCTCAGATAGGTGCCAGGGGCTGGTGCTGGCCAGCCTAAGGGGGCAGGGAGCCCAGGAGGTGGGCGGAGGCTGCTTCGGGTTCCATACGCTGGGGAGGGGCCCATCAGTGGCTACAACAGCAGTTAGGCAGTTACCAGAGAAGGCGGCATAACCTAGTGGTTACAGCAGCAGACTGGGCACCAGGACGCCTGGGTTCAATTCCCAGCTCTGCTCTAGTGACCGGGGAGTCGCTGGCCCTCTGTGCCTCAGTTTCCCCCTTTGGTGACATGGAAGAAGCAGTGGGCTGAGGGGCGGGGGGGTTGGGGTGAGGCCAGTACCCTGTCCAGCAGGGCCAAGGGCTGGGCTGGGAAGGGGCAGCTCTAAGGAGCAGTCCCAAGTGAGCAACACAGGCTGGCCAGGCCATGCCTGTGCCCCAGCCCTGGCCGACGTGAAAGCAAGCGCTGGAGGCATCGGGGCCGGGGGAAGCTAAAAAGGCTTTATTGATAAATATGGAGACCCATAGACACCAGGAAAGCTGCCCCCGCCCGGCTGGGAGGTGCCAGGCGACAGGCGGCAGGGCCGAGTGCCCAGGCTGGCTCACCACAGGAGCCAGGCTCGGGAGGGCAGCCCGAAGTGCCAGGCGCCGTGGGCACTGCAGGGTCCCTGGGAACGCGGCTCCCACAGGAAGTGGTTTGGTCTCAAACCTCTAAACCATTTTATGACAGTGTCCAAGTGCCGATGGGGTGAGACAGGCCCCACACACCCCAAGGCGCTGTGCCCACCCTGGCAGCCCTTCCTGAGACTGACCTCCAGGGAAAGGGCTTTGACGGGACAGCTGTGTTCCGATGCCAGCAAGCCCCCAGCCCGCGGCTGCAGCGGGGCACGGGGGGCAGCAGCAGGCACGAAGGGGCGGGGAGGATCGACGCAGAGGTGAGCGCAAGCCCCGCCGATGCGGCTCTGCCCAGGGCTGTGTGCCCAGCTGTGCCCGGCAGGTGACGCTCCAAGTGCTGTCGCCTCTGGGGTGGAGACTCAGTTCGCCGGCTCCAAGGGCCCCGCTGGCTTTCCCTGGGGCCCAGCAGCCCCTGTGCCCGTCAGCCGGCCCGGCTCAGTTCCTGGGCACCAGCGGCTGGTTCACAATCACCTGGATGACAAAGTCCTTCTGGATCTTGGCTTCATGCAGCCGCGTGCGGTCCGTCAGCAGCTTGCCGGAGAAGAACCAGCGCTGCCAGCCTGGCTCGATGCCCTCCTGGGCCTGCAGCTGCTTCTTCAGCTGCCCCACGGTGTCGGCCACGCTGGCGCTCAGCCGCAGGTCCTTGCCAGTGGAGAGCCGCACCTTGAGTGGGAACTCGCGCCGGGTGCTGGGTGCAGGCTCCGGGGGCTCCGTGCTCTCGTCGCTGCCCCGCTCCAGTATGAGGTTGGCAGGTGGCGCCAGGCAGTATACGGGTAGCTGGTAGCGGTTCCCCAGCTCGTCGTAGCACTCAGTCAGGGACCCTGCCGGAGAGCCAGAGACACCAGCGAAGTGGTGAGGGGAAGGAGCTGGAGGCAGATACAGCATGGGCAGGAGCCACCAACAACGCAGACCCCTCTGCCAGTGCCCCTCAATCCCAACCCACAGCCCCTGCTAGCCCAGTCCTGGGGTCCCCCTGTGACGAAGTGTGACTGTTCTTAATGTTTCCTCTGAATAGTGTGGGGGTGCCTCAGTTTCCCCTAGGCAGTTCTTAAGTATCTAGGGGGTGGGGTAAGGGGGTATGATCATTGCAGAGCCCTAGAGGGCAGGTGTGTGCAGGGGTCTGGACACAGACAATGGCCGACACCCTGTTTCCTGGCAATTGATGGCCTGGGCCCTTCCCCCCTGCAAGGTGAGAGCTAAAGCGTTGAAGAACAAAGGAATCAGGTGACCTCCTGGCCCGGGAAAGGGACAAGGCCCAGAGGAGGAGGGGCTGGAGGGAGTTTCAGTTTGGGGCTGGCTAGGACATGGAGTGAAGTGCAGACGTGGTTGTCTGGCTCACTGCCCTCCAGAATGGACCCAGCTGAGGGGTCCTGTTCTCTGCACCTGCAAGCTCTGTTTTAGACCATGTTCCTGTCGTCTAATAAACCTTCTGTTTTACTGGCTGGCTGAGAGACCCGTCTGACTGCGGAGTTGGGGGGCAGGACCCTCTGGCTTCCCCAGGACCCCGCCTGGGTGGACTCGCTGTGGGAAGCGCACGGAGGGGCAGAGGATGCTGAATGCTCCGAGGTCAGACCCAGGAAGGTGGAAGCCGGGTGAGCTGTGTGTCCTGCAGACAGGCTGCTCCCAGAAAGGAGACTTCCCCAGAGTCCTGCCTGGCTTCATGGGGAGCAGTTCCAGAGCATCGCCCGGGGATTCCGTGACAGCCCCTGCCCCCAAAATAGCTCTGACGGTGCCCCTCAATCCCAACCTGCAGCCCAAAGGTATTCCAGCCCAGAACACCCAAAATCCACCTCCTGAAGCTCTTCCCCCCCACACACACACCCTTTCCCTGCCCCTACAGACCTCCCAGCCCCAGGAGGAGTGTGGCCTTTCAGGCACCATGGCTCAGTGCCAGCGGTCAGACAGATTCTCCTTTTGGGATCTGAGAGCTGGCTGGGGGAGCTGGGGCTCCGGGACTAGACACAGCCAGGACCCCCCGAGCTGCATAGCTCTGGGGCTCTTCATTTCAGTCTGGGAGAAGCCACCAGCCCGAGCCACGTGAGCTGCCCACGTGCCTGGAGCTGAGCCGAGGGAGACCCCGATCCCAGGTGGGGTGAGTGCGTTCCGGGAGCCTCTCCCCCCAGCACCCCCACAGCAGGGCTGGGGCACAGGGAGCCCCTGCAGGTAGATGGTCTGGGTCCAGTGTGACACTGCCCCATATTCATCTATCAATGGAAAAGTTACAATTTGCTGAATATGATTATCCTATTTGTAGGCATGTATCATTTGTGTGTCTGGAGTTATGACTATTGACCTTGTATCTGTATTTCAAATGAGCTTGCTCTGGGTCACACTCACAGCTAACCTTTCAGGTACAATAGGGAAGAAGCTAGACAGTGCTAATGGCCCATCCGTGGAAACAATGGGCCATGGGAAAGGCTTGTCCTCACTTGGGGACCCTTCAGACAGCCTATGGATAATGGCTGCTATGACTCGGGGAGACATGCAAGGGCATGTGACCAGACCACATGATACTGAACTCCATTTTGGTACCTGTATTTTTCCATAAACTGAGCTGGGCACTTGGCTTGGATCAAAGGAGTTCCCGCTGTATGGAAAAACTAAAAGGGGGAAGTGACATCACCAAGGAGCCTCACTCCCTCTACAACTCAACACCTGGAAACACCTGAGGAACAAAGACTGAACTGGGGGAAGTGCTACTCCCAGGCTGGAAGAGAGGGTTCCTGCCTGTGTACAGAACATCTACAAATGGCTTGTACTAGCTCACAGGATGAGACACTGTTTGATTCAAATCCTATCTAGTATATTAGGCTTAGATTGCATTTTTGTTTATTTGCTGGGTAATCTACTTTGATCTGTTTGCTATCATTTATAGTCACTTAAAATCTATCTTTCTGTAGTTAATAAACCTATTTTATGTTTTATCTTAACCAGTGTGTTTTTGGGTGAAGCATTAGGGAATCTCAGCTCTGTAACAAACGCTGGTGCATGTCTTCCCCACATGGAGGGGGAAGCAGACTAATTAATGAGCTTGCACCGTACAGACCCCTGTGTAGGACGGTATAATTTTGGGTTTATACTCCAGTAGGGGTGTAAGGCTCGGGAGCTGGAACATTGGCTGATGCCTCCATTGTTGGTCCATGAGTGGCTTAGGTAAAGCACTCAGGTGACTCAGTTGGGCGTGTGGCGCCACCTGTGGTTGTGTTGGGTGATAACAGGGCCCGGAGGGGCTGGCTGTGTGTCATCAGCAGAGCAGTTTGAGAGGCCAACCCAGCTGAATGGTTTGGGGGCACAGCGGTTCCAACAGCTTCCAGGCTTCACCCTGGAGGTAGAGCCCATCTCAGCCACCCCCACCAGCAGGCTCCAGAGGCTTCCCCAGTGCAGGGCCCACTCCTGGGTCACCCCCCTGGCCAACATGCCCTTCCTTGGGGCGGCCCAGCGCAGAGGGGAAGGGACACAGTCAGCCGTGGCTGCCCTGCTGACGAGGGGCAGGGCAGTTAGTGTCATGGGGCCCCTGGGTTGAGCTGCCCCCCTGAACCCTCCCACCCTGCTGTGCAGGCACCAGTCCCCTCCCTGAGCTCTGTTTCAATTCTTACTGGCCCCACTGGTGTCTACCCCTGCACAGGGAGAGGAATCTGTCTGCCCTCCAGCGGTTCTCCTGCAGCACTGCATCCCCCTCCCTGCCCGTGGGTCCAAAGCCCTGGCCCCCATTCTGATCCCGCCCCCTTAGCCCCTGCCCACCGTATGTCACCATCTTGCCCCTCTGGCCCCGAGTCCCTGCCCCATGGCCCCCTCCCACCCTGCTGGCCTGAAGTCCCTGTCCCCCTCCCCCCTCCCGCCCCAGGTCCCCATCCTGCCTGATGTGTCCGCCCCCCTCCTGCCCCCCGTCCCCATCCTGCCTACCATGGGGCAGGGTGATGCTGGCACCATCCAGGATGGCCTGGGCCAGCCCATGGTCGTTGGCCTCCACGGCGTAGGCAGCCGCCTTCAGGGCATCCCAGATCTCCTTGCGGCCCTCAAAGGCGGGCGCCGTGTCCCAGAACTCATCCCGCTTGCTGCGCAGCTGTCCGTCCGTCATGGGGTAGTCGCTCTTCCACTTGGGCCGCTCCTTCCGCAGGGGCTCATTGCGGCCTGGGGGGGACGGACAGAGAGCTCAGCAGGGACCCCGAGCAAGCACCCACCTGGAGACCCTGCCCCCCCCCAGTACCCCTGCCCCCAGCACAGCTGGGCCAGCACCTGCCTGCAGACCCTGCCCCCCTGGTGCCCCTGCCCCCATCACAGCTGGGCCAGCACCCGCCTGCAGACCCCCAGCACCCCCCTGCAGACCCTGCCCCCCTGGTGCCCTGCCCCCATCACAGCTGGGCCAGCACCCACCTGCAGACCCTGCCATCCCCCACGCAGGAGGGACACTCCACAGGCGCCAGGCAGAGCTGTGGCACACCAGCCCCTCCTGAAGGGGAACCGAGCTGGGCACATCCCAGGGACCCGTCCCCCAGCGCAGTGTTCAGCCCAGTGCGCTGAGACCAGCCCCGTCTGCCTGCACCTGCTGCCTCCTGGCCTTAGCTGGGGACCTCCACGGGGCAGGGCCCGGCCCAAGGGTAACATGGATCATAAATACCCTGGCCCTATCCCCAGAGCCCAGCTTCGCTCCGTCCCGGCTGAGGAAGGACTGGGCCAGACACTGCAGGCAAGGCGGAGGGGGTGTTTTGTTTTGTTTGTTTTTGTGTGTGTGTGTGTGTGTGTGCGCGCGCGCGCGCGCAGAAGGGGGGGGCATTGGGGCAGGAGGCCATGGGGCATGCCGGGACAGAGAAAGGGGTGGGAGGAGCTTCAGGTGGTAGATATTGAGTGTTCTGGGCTGGGCTATTGGGGGCGGAGGTCGGGAGTGAGGGGCAACAGCAGAGCTGGGGGGGCACTGGCAGAGCTGCGGGGGGAGCCCAGGGCTGGGCTATTGGGGGCTGTAGGTCAGGAGTGAGGGCCAGTATTCCTGAGGTCCCAGGGGCCCTGTCCAGCCCCGTTGCAGGGCACAGCAGCAGTCCACAAACCAGCCCCCTCGGTGGCTCTCTGTCAGGGCAGAGGGGGCCCACAGGTCTCTGATTGCCCTGCTAACAGGAACGTGTGCAGGTCCCACCCTCGGGAGAGGCCTGACTGGGAGCCCTGGCCAGAGGCAGGCGCCCCTGCCCCCCCCCCCCCCCCGGCCAGGCAGCTGCTCTAATCCTGCCCTGCCAGGCGGCCGCAGTGACTTAGAGGCCCCTGGCCAAGGGCAATATTTATAGCTCAGGGAATTAGCCAGGGAATTAACCGGAGTCAGAGCGTGGGGATTATCGGGCTCAGCCACTCCTGGGGGCACAGGAGGAGCAGACAAGAAAGGATGCACTGGCACTAATGTATGGGGCTGCCAGGACTCCTGGGTTCTCTACCTGCCTGCCATGCGTGACCTTGGGCAAGTCGCTGCCTCATGCCTCAGTTTCCCCATCTGTAGAACAGGCATGGTGCCCCCTGCCCCCCAGGGACAAGGTGGGAGGCGTAACTCACCCACGAGTACAGAGAGGGACCGGCTGCTGGCCAGGGCACCCTCACCAGGGGACTGACACCAGGCCTTCACAAGGGAGATGCACAGGGACCAGTGGGGCCCTGGAGCCATGTGCATAGTAGGGGTCCCAAAAGCCAGGGAACAAGCCGTGCAGGTGCAGCCTGGCAGCCAGCTGGCTGCTTGGTATTGTGACTTCGAGCCCAGGGCACGGGGACCAGGGCACACGCATGGCCATGACTGGACAAAGAGGCGGGCACTGCCCCCCCAGCCTCCTCTCGCTCTGTGTTCGGGGGCTGCAGGGCACACAGGGAAAGGCTGTTTCGGGGTGTCTGTACAGGGCACGTTAGACAGCTGGGTTTTCCCTCAGAGACCATGGGCACGGCTGGGTAAGCCAGTCAGTGCGTGGCAGTGACCTGCTTTGAGTGCTGGATGTTCAAATCCACCCTGCAATTATAGGGATAGCACCAGGGCAGGGAGAGCATGGGGCACCTGCTAGGGGGCTGCTGCCCAGGGAAGGGGGTGCCGAGGGCAGGAGTCCCAGCCCCCCACGCTCTGCAGCCCGTGTCAGAGGCCAGGCTCCCCTGAGACGGAGCAAGGCAGCTCCGCCAGGCCAGGCACCATGTGTGTGTGTGTCACTCGTCTGGGCTGAGGCCACCTGCACTAGCTGGGGGCTCCCTGGGTCGCCCTGTCCCACAAGCAGGAAGGGGGGGGCATTGGGGCAGGAGGCCGTGGGGCATGCCAGGGCAGGGAAAGGCGTGGGAGGAGCTACAGGTGGTAGATATTGAGGACCAGGGCAGAGATCACAGCTGCCCTGGGCTGGGCCGGCTGCGTCAGGGCTGCGGGGGGCTCTGAAGGGCGAAGGCGGGGAGAGCAGCTGCAGCCAGGATGCATCCTCGCCCCGGCGCTCCGGTGGCTGAGCGCAGCCCGCCCACAGGCCCAGCCTGTACCAGCCCCCTGCCCTCCAGACACCGGCTCGCGGGCCCCGCTCGGCCAGGGAACACTGGCACGATCCCGCGGAGCAGCCTGTGTGGGCTGTGAAGAGAGACCTGGGCCCAGCCCCGGTGCTTGTGCCAATGGCCACCTCACCCCTGGCCCACCAGGAGGCCGGGCTCCAGCGCAGGCCCCCCCCCCAAGGGCCGCAGGACGCGCACGATCCCCCCACGGCTGAAGAGGGCAGCCGAGCCTGTCTCCAGCCCCATGCCCTGGCAGTCGGCTCCAGCTCGCACAGAGAAGGGGCCCTGCCCCCACCACCCCAGCCTGAATTCAAGCGCTGCTCTGAGATGACTAGTTCTGGGACCCAGGTTGCTCCAACACATTGCCCCATGCATGGCCCGGAGATCACCGCAGCCAGGCCACAGATGGGCCCTGGGCAGGCAAACCCGGCCCTTCCCTGCTCCCTCAGCGCTGCCATGGGGCACAGGACACCCCATCCCCAAAGCGAGCCCAGCTCCGCCATGGGTGGAACCACAAGCCCAGTGTCAGGCCACGAGCGCAGCCCCGGCGGCTCTGGGACCCTCCGAGAGGGGCCGGGGAGACAGGCCCCGTGCACCCCCACCCCCGGCCTGGCCAGAGTCGGGGCCCCCTCGCTGCAGGGCTCTGCGCCACAGCAGAGAAAGGACACCAGGGCCCCCGGCCGTCACAGCCTGGGCTGCCCTCGCCGGCTCCAGACGCCCCGGCTGTAAGACCTGGCTGCAGGGAGGGTGGAGCTAGGATCCAATTCCGTTTCAAGGCCCAGCATAGCACCCAGCCAGCAGGGCCCACCACGGGGGAGCCGGGCATGGGGCCAACCGCACCCGCATCCCTCTGCACCCCTGGGCTGCTCAGCGCCCGCAGCCACCACAGCTCCCGCCGGTGTCAGGTGAGTTCAGCTCCAGCCCGGCAGGGCCAACCCAGCTCCTCCTCCCCAGACACAGCACCTGCCTCGCAGATTGCGCTGCGGGGGCCAGGGACTGTCGGGCGAAGGCCTTCAAAGGCTGAGGTCTTGCCTGCCCGGCCTGGGCATCAGAGCCAGGGTTTGTGCCGCTCACAACTCCCTCGCGCCCCAGAAGCGGCTGCATTTCTCACAGGTGCTGGACTCCTGCAGGGCAGAGCACTGGGGAAGTCTCGGGCGCTGGAAGGGCGCTGCCACCCCCGGGGCTGGCCAGGGTGGCTCCCCGCACCACCCAGCGCTTTGGTTTGTGTGGAGCGCTATGGGACCAGCCGGCCACCGCTCCCTCTCTGTTGCCATCACCGGGGGATGGCCAGAAGCCGACACCGAGCAGGAGCCCCGGCCAGGCAGCCGCGCCAGGCCAGCGCTGGAGCAGACAGGGTGGGGGGGTCAGTGAGAGACGTGGGAACAGCGCACAGTGCCCCGCGCAGGCAGGCAGGGACGCAGGAGTTAAGCCTGTTCTATTTATCGCGGTCTCTAATCGCCTTGTGCCGCTTGATGCCTGGCCCGGGCAGCCCCCACCCCCTCGGCAGCTCCCAGGGCCTCCCGCAGGAAAACCAAGACAGGTTGGGCCACTTCTTGCGCTTGGGGCCAGGCCAACAGGATCCAGGCAGCTCGCCCTCAACCCTGCTCCCCACCCCTCCTAGCACTGGCATCACCGACAGCAGCCAGTCCGGATCCCCAGCCAGTGACGTCACGCCCCACAGTGCTGGGGACGGCCAAAGCGTGGCCAATCCCTGGCCCCTGTGGAATGAGACCGGCTCTGCAGAGACCCAGCACCCAGACATGCCCCCCGGTCTGATACCTCACCAGCTAGGGCAGCGCATGGGCAGTTGTAGGGCAGGGGCTTGGCCCCAGGCTGGCCCCATGGACTGGGTGTAGAGGTGTGATGAAGCAGGACTGTTCTTAATGTTTCCTCTGAATAGTGTGGGGGTGCCTCAGTTTCCCCTACACAGTTCTTAAGTCTCTAGGGGGTGTATGATCGTTGCAAAACCCTAGAGGGCAGGTGTGTGCAGGGGTCTGGACACAGAGAATGGCCGACACCCTGTTTCCTGGCCACTGATGGCCTGGGCCCTTCCCCCCTCCAAGGTGAGAGCTAAAGGGTTGGAGAACAAAGGAATCCGGTGACCTCCTGGCCCGGGAAAGGGACAAAGCCCAGAGGAGGAGGGGCTGGAGGGAGTTTCAGTTTGGGGCTGGCTGGGGACATGGAGTGAAGGGCAGACATGGTTGTCTGGCTCACTGCCCCCCAAAACAGACCCAGCTGAGGAGTCCGGTTCTCTGCACCTGCAAGCTCTGTGTTAGACCATGTTCCTGTCGTCTAATAAACCTGTTTTACTGGCTGGCTGAGAGTCATGTCTGACTGCGGAGTTGGGGGGCAGGACCCTCTGACTTCCCCAGGAGCCCCGTCTGGGCGGACTCGCGGTGGGAAGCGCACGGAGGGGCAGAGGAGGCTGAATGCTCTGAGGTCAGACCCAGGAAGGTGGAAGCTGTGTGAGCTTTGTGTCCTGAAGACAGGCTGCTCACAGAGAGGAGACTTCCCCAGAGTCCTGACTGGCTTCATGGGGAGCAGTTCCAGAGCATCGCCCAGGGACTCCATGACTAGAGGTGTCTCCAGGGGGCTGCAGTCAGTGTGTAGCTGCCACATCCCAGGGTCCCCAGCTAGCCCAGCAGAGACAGCAAGGGCAGGCTGGGGGCTGGGCTGCTGCAGGGCATGTAGGGGGCAGAGGCTGTGGGTCAGTGCCAACATGCCACTTTCCCCAGCACATGGGGAGGAGATGGAAATTCAACCCTTCTGCAGCGTGCATAGGTATCAGCGGGCCCCGGCTGCTACCCTGGCACATGGAGAGATCCCCCAGCAGGAAGTGATGCTGGGAGCCCTCCCCACCCACCCCCCTGGCGCACACCAGCTCCTCGGGGAGGGGCTGCAGGGCGCGCTGCCTCCTGCTGGTTCTCCTTGCTCGTGCAGCAGCAGTGTCTATGGCTTTGCACAGGGCAGCGCTGGGCATGGCCCCTCTGGGCCAGCACTGACCCCAGGGCTCCAGCCCCGCGCTAGGGCCGGCGGCTCAGCGAGGGGGGCACTCTCCTCTGAGTCAGGGCACTGGGGAGCATGAGCCGTTGTTAAACAGCTCCGAGCCATTCTCGCAAGACCGGGGAAATGCCACGCTGGCTCCCCGCCACCCCTGCAGCTTCAAGGGAGACACTTGCCTGAAAGCTGTTGTCTGTTGCACAGCGCTGCCAACAGATAGGATGGTGCTAGGTGAGCTCGGCAGCCCGTGGAACTCACTGACACAGGAGGTTACTCAGGCAGGAAGCCCCAAACTGGTACAGCAGGTACCTGGCTAAGGATGGCAGCTGGGATAGTCATTGCGGGGCTGGAACTAGGCACCTGTCTGCAGGGGTCTGGGGCAAACCCTGCAGGATGCAAGTGCCAGGCACAGATGTGGGACAGGGACTGGCACTGGGAGTTTTGTAACCGAAGGTGCCAGGCCAAGAGCCACGTGGGGTAGCCCACCAGGCGGTGGGTCTGTGCCCCCAGTCTTCTGCTTCTGGAGCGGGGTCCCAGAGCTGTGCGCACTGGGGGCAGACACGGCCGGAGGTCCCTCAGCATCCCGGGAGGAAGCACATGCAGCCTGGGGGTGGCCCTGCTGGCTTCATGTTAGTGAGGAGCCCCGTGGCCACACAGCGGCAGGTTTCCTTGCCCTGGGGGCTCTCGCCCTCTCTGGGAGTGGAGGGAGCGGACTGTGCCAGCGCCCGCAGGAGCCCAGCAGACACGTCTGTGTGCTCAGGGCTCTCTGCACTCAGCCCGGGGCCACAGCCAGTTGCGGGGACCAGGTGACCAGTGGTCTCAAGCTGCAGTGGGGGAGGTCTAGGTTGGATATTAGGAAACACTCTTTCACTAGGAGGGTGGTGAAGCACTGGAATGCGTTACCTAGGGAGAGGGTGGAATCTCCTTCCTTAGAGGTGTTGAAGGCCCAGCTTGACCAAGCCCTGTCTGGGATGATTTAGTTGGGGCTGGTCCTGCTTTGAGCAGGGGGTTGGACTAGATGACTCCTGAGGTCCCTTCCAACCCTGATCTTCTAGGATTCCCATCACCGTGGGAACGCCCCATCTCCAAGCAGTGGTAGCTAAGGCGACAGAGGCATCGCTCCATTGGCTGAGCCACGTCCACACTGGGTTGGGTCGGCATAGCCATGGTGCTGGGGGGGGGAGGGGAGAATCTCTCACACTCCCAGCAACATAGCTACGGCATAGACCAGGCCTAGCATCAAGCACTGGGGCTCCCAGTCCGTCCCCCGACGGATCCATCCCCAGCAGGGAGCTGTTCCTCACACTCCTGGCTCCCCGCAGTCTCCTCCCAGGACACCTGGGTCTCAGCCTGTGGGGAGTCCCGGGGGATTTTACACACACAGGGGCAAGAACTCCAGAGACACTTGAACCCTATGCAGTGACTCAGCAGCAACAGATTCACTGTGTTCAGCCTAGCTCCCGAGAGGGAGCCACCCCCATGAACCCTCCCTTACAACAGCTGTTGTCAGAAGCTGCCCGGGCCTGGGTCTGGGTCTGACCAAGCCAGGCTGGAACCCAGGCAGGACGCTGCAGACCCTCACCCCAGCGTAGCTGCAGCAAGTGGGTCCATCTTTCCCCAGCCCTGCCAGAGGGCGCCCCTGGCTCTGTGCTCTCCCCTGACGAGCCCCATGCTGCTCCAGCCTGGCAGAAGGGAGATCACAAGCCAGCTGTCGGCTCACTGTAAACCTTGCCAGGCCTGGCCGGCTCCCCGCTGTCCAGAGACCAGCCCCTTTATTGCGCAGAGAGAAAATCTGCAGCCGGCACACTGCCCCTGGGAGGAGTGTTGTCCAAGCCAGCGGGAGTGGCAGCAGGTGCCACCCCAGGACTGTGCCCCCCAAACCTGCAGGGAGACGTCTCGGGAGCCCAAGCAATGCTTGGAGCAGCCGCCCCGCAGGACCCGACACAGTCTCTGGGCACATCCGGGCAGCACCAACGACCCACCCGCCTTCACCTCCAGAGAGTGCTCACTAGCTTAGGCCCCAGCTCACCCCTGCCCCGGAGGAGCCCATAGCGCTGCACACTTCTGGAGCCAAGGGAGCAGCTCGCTCTATGGGAGGAACTCTGGATCCTCCTGCCAACGCAGGGGAAACCCAGAGGGAAAAAAGGGCCCAGCCCACGATGCCAGGTCACCAGGTGTATGTGGGAGAGCCAAGGCATGGCAGGGCTGGAGGGGGGAGCGGCTGCTCCAGGGGGAGCAGGTTTGGCTGCCCGCCTGCCCCCCTCCTCTGGGCTGGGAGTGGCACGCTCTGACCTCAGCACAACAGCCTGGGGACGAGCCCCATGCACCCTACAGTGTGACCCACGATGAACAGATCCCAGCATGCAATGCTCCACCCCGATTGTCAGCCTGGCTCACGTGTCTCCGTGGGCTGCACCCCCATCAAGCCTGCTCCATCTCACACCAGTTAGCTGCAGTCCTGGGGCTCCTGCCATGCAGTGAGAGCACTGGGGCAAGAGGCCAGGAACCAGCCCTGTCTCCCATGCACGCAGCCAGGTGCTGTCCCAGCTACTGGGAACGTCCTGCACCCCACGCGCAGCGAGCGACTTTCCCCAGGAGCTCTGTGCTCCCAGCTTCACAGCCCCAAGTCCACAGGAGTCCCCTGGGGAGACTTCCCTTGCTGCCCTGTAGGAGCCCATGGGTGGGACAGCAGGAGGAGTACTGCAGGGCAGACGTTCTGCAAGAAAACCTAAGCAGTCAGCATGTCTGGTGGGGAGCTGACGGGCTCGGGAAAGCAGAAGGTGACCCAGCCGAGGCCAGCTGGTGCTCACAGCTGGGGCCTGCAGGAATGCAGAACTGGCTTCTCCGGGAGGAGCTGCTGATCCACCCTCACTGCACTCAGATTCCCCAGCACCTCCGACTCAGACCCCAGGCCAGTCGCTGCCAATGCCCTGAATGGCAGGAGGGGTCGAGGGTCAGTCCGGCCACAGGAGTGAAGGCCTCCTCTGGGCCCCGCTCCCCCAGTGCTGCCCTTGGGGGGAGCATGTACATGGCTAAGGGAGGGCGAGCTCCCGTGGGGCCAGGCAGGAGCCCAGCTGTCAGCTCAGACTCCCCAGCCCATGGCTAAGTTCAGGTGTTTGAAAATCGACTTGGGCCTCCCTGCCCATCTGGGGGGGGCGGGGGGGACGAGGCTGGCAGCAAGAGGGCAGAACAACAGCACAGCTACACCTGGGGCAAGGCCTAGACTCTCAGACTGGGGGCCCAAGGCGAGGCCCCCTGTTTAGGCACCTACACCAGCAGCCTGATCTCCCCATGGCTTTGATGGGAGCAGGGGGCACCCAGCCCCCAGCTTTGCCCCAGGGAGCTCGGCAGCAAGGAGCTGTTTGTGAAGCACCTTGCACGGCCACACAGCTGCAAAACCAAACAGAGTGGGGAGCCAGGACCCCTGGCTAATCAGTGAGGAGTCCCACCCGCCAGGGCTCTGCAGAGGGGATAATTCGGGTATCGTGCCGCGGTGGGGAGTGGCGACCCTGGGGGAAAGGAGGCAGGAGCGCAGCAGGTGGAAGGAGCGGTGGATGGGGCGCTGTTCCCGCAGCGGAGAGACGCTGCGGCATTAGAGCGGCGGCCCTGCTCCGTGCGCCACAGAGAGCCCCATGCCCAGTCCTGCTGTACAGCTGGCACCAGGCAATGAGCTCGCAGGGTGCGCAGAGCAGGGCTAGCGCGCGTGAATCTGCTCAACCTGCCACAAGCTGGGAGAGCCCGGGCACCAATCACCCTCCGAGACCTGCAGCCACCTTGGTACAGCCCCACTGGGCACAGCTCAGAGGCTGGGGAGAAGCAGGCCCTGGGTAAGCAGTTCCCGTCCAGCTGTGAACAACAGCACACTCCCCCGCCCCGAATGAGGCCTCTTCCCCACTGGAGCCTGGACGCTGGCACCAAGCGCCCAGCATGCCCAGCGCCTGCTCAGGAAGGCCGCAGAGCGCACACCATTCGCTGAGGGCTGCTCGGTGCCTGGACCTGGAACCCGCTGGGCTGCCTGGTGTCCAACAGCCACCTCTGGCAGTGGGTTTCCCCCAATGCCCACCTCTGCCGCGCCAGCAGCTATTAGGCAGGTCACAAGGATTTGGAAGCTGGTCAGGTCTGGGGCCCTGGCTGCTGGCATTCTCCTACAGAAAAACCCCTCTGGCTCCAAGCCTGTCTGTGCTCAGGTCCGGGAGCCAGGCTGGGACTCTCCTCTCTGGGAAGGTGCCGCTCACAGTCCCTGCTCCCCACCCCACGACCCCGCTGCCTGTTTCTCCTCTCCTGCTTTCCACAAACAGAGTAGTTATCCCCAGTGCCTGGCAGGGGAGGGCTGTGTGACAGGAAGGGCGCGTGAGTCAGCCCCACAGCCACCCTGCCCCCAGTCCTGGCGAGGCTGGTGCATGGAATGCTTGAAGCCGCTTATCACGGGCGTAATCTGCAGTCACACCGTGCAATCAATACAGCCCTCCCACAGTTCCCAAGTACACCACTAATTAAACATCACAACACCTCTACGGAGAGAGGGACAGGCAAGGATCACTTCACCCACCGCTGATATGCATCCACCTCTGAGGTGCAGCATGGCAGCTGTGTAACAGCAATGGTACAAGAGCTTAGGACACAAAGCAATGCACACCACAGCCAGCTGAAACTGCAGGAGAATGTAGAGACAAAGCAGTTCTTCGGTCAGAATTCAGCCAGCACACTGAGGTTCCCAAAACGCTTCCCAAAAGAATCCCAGGGGATCTTTAAGGCTCATGAGCAGCAGGGGTCTCTTCCACTGAATCATGATCACAACACCCCTTCTCCCAACACTCAGTTTCCCTGCAATTCTCCCATCCAAATGTTGACCAAATCCACCCCTGCTTAGCCCACGATCTGCCAGGGTCTCAGCAGGGGACAGCCCGTCTGCAGGTCTGTGCGGCCGTTTCCTGGGGAAGGGCGGTAGATACTCAGACTTGGGTGGGTATTTGGGTTTGTTGCTAGGTGACTCAGTCTAGTCCACAAGGTTTGCACTTGCACAATCCCGACCACATGTCAACAGGAACTCCTCTGAGAACGCTTCCAATACACAACTCCAGCTGCTCGCTCTCTGGCAGCTCACGGAGAAGGGGGCTTGGAATAGCCCCCACACAAAATTTTAAGGCCCTGAAGTACCAGCAGAAGTGGCCCCTTTTTCCGTCGGTGGATAAAAGAGCTGGGACAGAATCTGCTGTGTTATTTTCAGGAAATGCCAAAGCAGAAAGGACCAGGAGGATCCAGCCAGCCCGGCCTGCCAGCAGAACAGTGGCCCACCCAAGTCCCTACGTCTGTCTCCCGTAGTGGCCAAAGCGAGGTATGGCACGGGGTCCCAGCTGTGCAAGCCTACCCCCCGGGGGGTATTTCTCCCTGTCCCCTGCTCATCGTCAGCCTGTGTCCTGAAGCAGCAGGGTGAAGAGCACTTGGGTTTCATGCTTCCCAGGGTAATTCCTAGGAATGCTTCCCTTTTTCCCTAAGCCCCCCCTCCAAAAGGCTATTCGCACAACGGTCTAGGCCCGAGGGAAGCCAGACAGTCCCAGCTAACCCTGCTCCGCACAGGAAAGGCTCGCCAGACACCAGGTAACATTACACACCCGGGCTGGATCCTGCTCCAGGTGCAAAGAGGACATACGAAGCTCCTGACTCAAACAGGGTACAAAGCACGACCAGTCCGCTGTGGCGTAGGAGGCCACCCCCAGGGCAGGGCAGAATATGGTCTGGCCCTGAATGCACTGCAGGAGCTAGGCAAAGCTCTGGCTGTCTCAGACTTACCCAGCTCTTGTCTCTTTAAGGCCAGCCTCTCGCTAAAGTGCAATCCTCAGTGCGGGACATCTGGCCTCTGCCAACACAGCTCCCTGACACTGGGGGACAGGCCGTCGCGAGCAGCTCTTTTGGAGAGCCCCGTCGTGCCCCCCTCAGCAGTCCCGCTGCAGGGAAGTGACAGGTAGCATCACACCTGACTTGTCCATGGCTGGGGCAGTGAACGCAGTTTCTGGGCATGGCTTGGCTGGCACGGCGCTAGGTGCTGTCACTCTCCCAGCGCTGGCCCACAGAGGCTGCACACGCCTCTTTGACGTGCGTGTGTACATGGATTGTACACGGCCCCATTACACAGGGCAGACTCCTGAGGCTGTCCCGGTACCCTGAGCACCAGCCACACGTGGGAGCTGCCTTACACCCGGCTATGAAGCCCAGAGGCTGGGCTGCTGGGTTTCTCCGGCAGGGCTGGGGGTGGTTTGGGTCCCCGTTGGTCAGACAGCCTCGCCGCACTGACCCCGGGGGACCCAGGCGGAGTAGGGAGCTGCGCCAGCCGGGATCCGCGCCCGGCGGGCGAGGGAGTCGCAAGCCTAAAGTAGGAGCCCAGAGCTCAGGGATGGTGGCTAAGTAGCTGGCCAGGGAGCCGGGCCGGCCGGGGGGGCGGGGGGGGGGCTGTCACGGGAGCCGGGCCGGCCGGGGGGGCGGGGGGGGGGGGCTGTCACGGGAGCCGGGCCGGCCGGGGGGGCGGGGGGGGGGGGGCTGTCACGGGAGCCGGGCCGGCCGGGGGGGCGGGGGGGGGGGGGCTGTCACGGGAGCCGGGCCGGCCGGGGGGGCGGGGGGGGGGGGGCTGTCACGGGAGCCGGGCCGGCCGGGGGGGCGGGGGGGGGGGGGCTGTCACGGGAGCCGGGCCGGCCGGGGGGGCGGGGGGGGGGGCTGTCACGGGAGCCGGGCCGGCCGGGGGGGCGGGGGGGGGGGCTGTCACGGGAGCCGGGCCGGCCGGGGGGGCGGGGGGGGGGGCTGTCACGGGAGCCGGGCCGGCCGGGGGGGCGGGGGGGGGGGCTGTCACGGGAGCCGGGCCGGCCGGGGGGGCGGGGCTGTCACGGGAGCCGGGCCGGCCGGGGGGGCGGGGCTGTCACGGGAGCCGGGCCGGCCGGGGGGGCGGGGGGGGGGGCTGTCACGGGAGCCGGGCCGGCCGGGGGGGCGGGGGGGGGGGGCTGTCACGGGAGCCGGCCGCGCCCCCCAGCCCCCGCCGAGGCCCGGCGCGGGGCTGTCTCCCCGGGGCTCCCCGGCCCCGCTCACCTGCTCGCTTGCGGGGAGGGCGCGGGGCCGGCGGGCGCTCCCCGCGCGGCCGCCCCACGCAGCTGCCCATGGCGGAGGCTCCTGCCGGGGGGGCCGGTGCCCGGGCCGGGCCCTGCAGCCGCTGCCCGCCGGACCCGCACCGGCTCTGCCCGGAGAGGCCGGGGCGCTCCGCCCGCCCGCCCCGGGAGCACGTGACAGCGGCCCGCAGCCCCGCCCCCGTGCTCGGCCGGGCCAATGGGAGCGTGTGGGGGGAGGGGCAGAGTGTGACCACGCCCCCAGGCCGGGCCGGGCCAATGGGAGTGTGTTGGGGGAGGGGCAGAGTGTGACCCCGCCCCAGGCAGGGCCGGGCCAATGGGAGTGTGTGTGGGAGGGCTCAGAGTGTCACCCCGCCCCCAGACCGGGCCGGGCCAATGGGAGTGTGTGTGTGGGAGGGGCAGAGTGTGACCCCGCCCCCGAGCCGCCGGGCCAATGGGAGTGTGGGGGGGAGGGGCAGAGTGTGACCCCGCCTACCAGGGCCTGCTCCAGGCTCGGCACGGGCACGGGCACAGCCTCGGCGGGGGGGGCTGACCTCCTTTACCCCCACCCCCTCCCTGTGGGAGTCACAGGCCCCGCCCTTCATCCGCCCCCCCCGGCACTGAGACCGCCCCTCCGCGCACGCGCACTGGCATTTCCCTGGGCCCGTCCGACCCCGTTTGTCACGTGACAGATTTTGTCCCGCCTGTCCACCGTGACTGGAGGGGGGGGTCGCTCCCTGGCGCGCATGCGCCGGTGTTTGGGCCCCCCCCCCCCTCGCCCAATCCACTGCGCATCATGGCGGCGGCCGGTGCTGGGGGGCTGGGCGGCGCCCTGCGGGGCTGGGTGCGGGACTTCGTGGCCGGGCAGCAGGACGGGCAGGCGGCCGAGGTGGCGGCAGGTACCGGCCGGGCCGGGGCTGGACTGGGCTGGGTGGATGTAGGGGGTGGGGCGGGGCGGGGCGGGGCGGGGCTGGGCTGGGCTGGGCTGGGTGGATTGGGAGCTGGGGGGATGAAGGGGGTGGGGCTGGGGGCAGGGGGAATGTAGGGGGTGGGGATGGGGCTGGGGGCAGGGGGAATGTAGGGGGTGGGGCGGGGCTGGGTGGATTGGGAACTCGGGGGGTTGTGGGGTGGGGCTGGGCTGGGCTGGGGGCAGGGGGGATGTAGGGGGTGGGCCTGGGCTGGGTGGATTGGGAGCTGGGGGGGTGTAGGGGGTGGGGCTGGGGGCAGGGGGGATGTAGGGGGTGGGGCTGGGCTGGGCGGATTGGGAACTCGGGGGGTTGTGGGGTGGGGCTGGGGGCAGGGTGGAAGTGGGGCAGGGCTGGGAGCAGGGGGAATGTGGGGCAGATGGGATAGTGGGTATGCTGGGACTCTGGGTTAGGATGGTCATGGGCACTTGCCTGGGGGAGGGTGGGCAAGATTGGATACAGGAGAACAGTGCTCCAGGAGGCTTGGGTGACCTCTGCATCTTCTGGGGTTTGATGGGGCCCAGTCACTGGCTGCCTTCCCTGTGTGTAGGTTCCCAGCCTTCCCTGGCACCTCTCGTGGCGGGATAGCTCTCTCCTGTGCGGTCTGTCAGGGGTGGGAGGTAACTGTCCCCACTGTACTGCGCACTGGCGAGGCCTCCCCTGCACTGCTGGGTCGAAGCGCGGGCACCGCGGTTTAGGAAAGATGGGGATGAGCGAGAGAGCCCAGAGGACACCAGCAGCAATGATAAAAGGTTTAGAAAACCTGACCTGTGAAGGCTGGTTAATAAAAGGCATGTTTACTTGAGAAAAGACTGAGGGGGAAATCTGATAATAGTCTGTAAGTGTGTTGAGGGCGGTTTTAGAGGACGGCGATCAGTTGTTCTCCATGTGCATCAAGGATAGGACAAGAAGTACTGGGCTTCATCTATAAGGATCATTACGCTCTGGACTAGGCGTCCAAGGCAGGCTGTGGAATCCCCATCACTGGAGGTTTGTAACAACAAGTTGGACAAACACCTGTCAGAGGTGGTCTAGGTTTACTCAGTCCTGCCTCAGCACAGGGGGCTGGACTAAAGGACTTCTTGAGGTCCCTTCCAGTCCCACATTTCTAAGATTCTCTTGACAAGGTTTGTGCTGTTTGGTTTCCCAGAGAACTTGCTGTTCTGTTTGTACCAGTAATTCAGTGACTGTTACATTAAGGGATTCTGCCGCGTCTGGAATTTAGCTTTTAAGGCTACAAGGGTGTGTGGCTGCGTCTTGGCAATGGTTTGGAAAGGAGCTAAGAGAGCAGTAGGCATACATGGTCTGTTTGATCTCATGGAAGCTTAGTGGGGGATTGGGGGTCTGTACAGGGACTGTTGGTTTGTAACATGTTTACCAGTGAGTTGAGGAAAGGGGTGAGCTGGCGAAACTAGCAGATAATGCAGAATGTCATTGGCTAACATGATGGCAAGTGAAATTCACGGTGATGTTTGTTGGAAGGAACAATTTGAACTACCCCCGCGCTATGAAATCCATCACGTGCTCACCTTGAGTACTGTGCTTGTTCTTGGCCACCACGTTTGAAAGGGGATAGAAGAAATGAAAGGATGCAGCAACGATTAGAAGTCTGGAAAGAGAGAATAAAAGGTTGGAACTGTTTAGTCTAGAGTGGAGACAAATCAGCGGAACGTGATGTACACAAACCAATGAATGGTACAGAGAAGGTAAATCACGTACTTCTGTTCCCCCCAGACCTCGTGAGAACAACAACATGGAAAGGCAGCACAAACTGATACATAGAAATACTGTTTTACACAATGGATAATTAACCTTTGGCTCTCACTGCCATACCCCCATACGTTGATGATGCTGAAAGTTTCACAGGTTTACCATAGTTTCTGAAACCGTGCTGAGCACAACTGGACCTTGCCTGTGTTTACGGCTGTACCCGATTCAACCCTATAGCAGAATCCACTGTTGGCACAGTCAACAAAAGGTGTCTTTCACAGGCTAATGCGGTCACTAGGTGAAAATACTCAAGCCTCCGGTCACCCGAGAATTGAGCAAATCTCTAGCCTCAGAACATAGCAGGATGAGCAGGTAGCTTAACCTCACGAAGCGTTAGTAACTTGTCATGGTTAAGTCACACTACCTCAGCCTTTTCCTGTTTATGAGGAAACACTCCTCTCTGTAGGTATTATTTTAAATCTTGCCTTTTCAAGTGCAGAAATTCATTGCTCAGGGTTAGAGTCCTTGGAGGTTCCTGGCCTTTTAGGAGACAGTTTAAGGAAGGAGAATTGACAGTTGAGCCCCTGCATTTTTCCTCCTTGGAGCTTCCGATGCAGCTTCACTGCATCCTAACCCACCCCTGTGCTATTCCATTTCCGCTTGCCCACATGCAGGTCTGGCAGTGCCCTTCAGTGATTGATTGACCTGTGGCACCCCCTGCTATTCTAGTTCTGGGCTCTTCCAGTGCCAGTCAGTTCTGGCCTGCAACCCCCCCCCCCCACTATGCCAGTCCTCCCCCCATAGCTCTGCTGATGCTCCTCAATTACAGACTGTCTTGTGCCGGTTAAGGGCTGGGTGCTCTCCAGCAGCAGGCTGCAGCACAACAGGGGTGCCTACCTCAGTTTCCCCTTTTTTCCACCCATGAAGGGAACATAGTTTCGCACTGTCTGATACAAAACGTGCTTCTGGGCATAATTTGTTCACGTACATCAGTGTAGTAATCCCCAGAAGCCTGGTAGTAAAAACCAGTCTCCAGTTCCCACAATAATCATAGAAAGGTTCAGCAGATTTTCCATTCCCCTCTTCAGGTCTCACCGTCAGGTCATGAACTCGACAGTCAGTAGCAGCCTTTTGTTCCCAGGTCCTTGTGCTGCTGATCCAGGGCCCCACTCTCTGGGTCTCCCTGCCTGAGAGGAACCAGTCTTTCTGTAGCCCTCCCTTGGTCTTCATGCTGAAGGCCCCTCGTCCTGTAGTGTCCCCCCTCCTCCTATGCCTGCTCAGGTAGCTCCACCTCCCCACAACAAACCTCTTGACCCTCTTGCTTCTGGGCTCGGCTTCTCCTGACCAAGCTGGTTGTTCCCCGTTTCCTAGGGGCCAAGCCCCAGGCTCCCACCATCAGAGGTCCCCAGCTTTGGTCAGTTCCTCACCAGCAGCCCCCAGGTAGTTGCTCTCCTTCAGCTCTTTCCCTGGGGCAGCTCTCACCTGCCCCTCCTGCCTCAGGCAGGCTCCTTCTCTCTTGGGCCCAGGTGCCCCCAGTGTTCAGTTGACCAGGAACAGGTGGCCCCCTCCCTCTTAAAGGGGAATTGCGCCCAGGGGATTCTGGCCTCCGTTCTAGCCTCTCCCTTTCACTGTTGTTGTGCTGACCAGCATTTGAAGCCATGTCTCAGCGTTAGCAAGCTGCCTGGTGTGCGAACCTTACAGGTTCCTTCCTCCTCCGTGGGCCCCCAGTACCGGGGAGACAGACTGAACTACTAAACAGTGATGTTAACTGGGCTAGCAGGAGTATTTGCAGGAGGGTGAGAGACACACGAGCTGAGGACCAAAAGCCTGGGAGCGGGACAGAATTGCAACCCAGAGCATGATCAGTGGGCGGCTGCCCTGCCAATCACGTGGGGACAGAGTGTTGATTGTTATGCCTCTCCGCTGTGCTGACAGGGATTCTGCTTTCCCCCTGCCCTGCTTTGTGGGGAGGATGTGGCCCTGGAGTGGGTGGGGGGAGGGCCAGCTAGGAATACCAGATGAGTGTGTGTCAGGTAACCCCCTCGTGCGCCAGTAATTGACAGCACATGCCGAACGCTGTCCAGGACAGCAAATCACATCAGCGGATGACGACAGTAGTGCAATATTAGCTCTTCTCTGGTGCTGTCGCTCCAACGTTCTCAGAGTGTGTTGCGGACACTTAGAGACCTCAGGAGTCCCCTGCTGGTGACTGTTACCCCTGCTTTACTGGTAGGGAAACTGAGGCACGGATAGGTGAAGTGACCTAGCCAAAGCTAGGAATAGAACCTGGGAATCCTGATGCTGTCTCACTCGGGCCATGCTCTAAGCAAAGATGGCACCAAAACACTCTGGATCCCACGGCGGGACTTTTCTGCTGGTGGCAGCCAGCCCCTCGCTCCCATGGCTGGGGACAGGGACTGAAAGGTATTCCACCCCCTTGCCCAGTGAGGCTGCAGAGGGAGCCAGGGGAGGGGCTTCTCGCATGGGAGACCCTCGTGTGGCACCGCGTTGTGCTGCAGCAGGCAATGCAGAGACCTGGGCCCCAGCCCATTGTCTCCTCGGGAGCTGGCGTGTGTACACCAGCCCTGCCAAGCCCCACAATTCCCCGTAATTCCCCCAGTACTTAATGGGGTGCTAGGGAAACACACGGCACCTGTGCTGTCAGCTAGGCCTGCCTCTCCTTCCACAGAGGGGAAGAGCAGCCTGGCCCTGTCTGTCTGAGGGACGCATTGGGCCCTCCGTGGCTCATCATTTGTCTCATTTTCTAGGGGTTAAAGCGGGAAGCTGGACCATCTTGGAGATCGTGGAAGCCCTGGGGTAAGAGGAACCCCATACACCTTCTCCCTCTTCCTCCTCCGGCTCAGGAAAGTCAGGGGCTCAGAGTGGAGCTCCCCTCAGGAGCGGGAGTGTTAGAGGCAGAGGGGGCTTTGTGTCACTCCCCTGGCCTGGAGCTGACACACACAGACACACACACAGACACCTCCCCCCCCCCCCCCCGGTGCACTCTGGCCCTATCGGTACCATGCAGCGCCCCCTCTGGGGATGAGCATTCATGGAGCTTGGGCTGAGTGCCGCCTCCCTTGCCCAGCCCATGCATACCGGATTGCTTCAGGAGAATGAATTCTGGGACCCAAACCAAGCAGGAGTCTCCACCAAGTCTTTGCCTGCCAGGATCCAGAGTAACTGCCCCATGCCCCTATCTCCCACGGGAGTTCACTGCTGGCGTGGGCTGTTGGGTGGGTGTTCTCAAGGAAGCGTCCTTGTCCCAGTGCTGCTGCTCCTCCCCCTCAGTCCCTGTGGCCAGTCGGAACCAAGAGCCATTTCTTTGCCTGGCTCCTGGCTGCGTTTGATAACGGAGAATTGGGGTTTCTCTGTTGTGGATGTATTGGGGGTGGGGGAGGGGCCTCTGGTGTCAACTCCATAGCCCCGGACAGATGACTGAGCGACGTCCCCCCAATCCTCCTCCCTTGTGGGCTGGTGGGGGGCTGTATTACTGAGAGGGGAAGTGACTTTGCCAAGGCCATGCAGCCAGTGTCAGAACTGGGCACAGAGCAGAGTAGTCTTTGCAGCCGGCTCCTGCTCTGACTGCTACTCTCCCCCTCACTTGTGCACACTGAATGGGGGCTCTGCTCACCGCAGCCCTCTCGTCTTTCTCCACCCCACCTTTAGGTCCTGCCTTGAGAACACAGAACCTCGCATGCGTGGGCGAGGCCTCCAGCTGCTGTCCCAGGTCCTGCTCCACTGTCACTCCTTGCTCCAAGAGGAAGAAGGTAGGGGATGTGTCAGCCCCCTTCTCCCTGTGTAACTTCAGCCCTGGACACCGGTGTGGGCATTGGTCTAGTAGCTGGGTGACTTACCATGCGCATGATGTGCCGTAGCGCAGGGGTGCTCAAACTGGGGGTCATGACACCTCAGGGGGTCGCAAGGTTATTTCGTGGGCGTCGCGAGCTGTCAGCTTCCACCCCAAACCCCGCTGGTCTCCAGCATTTATAATAGCGTTAAATATAAAAACGTGTTTTTAATTGAAAGGGGGGTCGCACTCAGAGCCTTGCTGTGTGAACGAGAAGCTGGATATGAGTCAACAGTGTGCCCTTGTTGCCAAGAAGGCCAATGGCATTTTGGGATGTATATGTAGGGGCACTGCCAGCAGATCGAGGGACGTGATCGTTCCCCTCTATTCGACATTGGTGAGGCCTCATCTGGAGTACTGTGTCCAGTTTTGGGCCCCACACTACAGGAAGGATGTGGAGAAATTGGAGGGAGTCCAGTGGAGGGCAACAAAAATGATTAGGGGACTGGAACACATGACTTATGAAGAGAGGCTGAGAGAACTGGGATTGTTTAGTCTGTGGAAGAGAAGAATGAGGGGGGATTTGATAGCTGCCTTCAACTACCTGAAAGGGGGCTCCAAAGAGGATGGCTCTAGACTGTTCTCAGTGGTAGCAGATGACAGAACGAGGAGTAATGGTCTCAAGTTGCAGTGGGGGAGGTTTAGGTTGGATATTAGGAAAAACTTTTTCACTAAGAGGGTGGTGAAACACTGGAATGCGTTACCTAGGGAGGTGGTGGAATCTTCTTCCTTAGAGGTTTTTAAGGCCCGGCTTGACAAAGCCCTGGCTGGGATGATTTAGTTGGGATTGGTCCTGCTTTGAGCAGGGGGTGGGACTAGATGACCTCCTGAGGTCCCTTCCAACCCTGATATTCTATGATTCTAAGTGGCCTGGCAGCTGGCTCTGCTGCCCAGTCCCAGGTGCCATGGCTCTCCGGGAGGTGTGGGCTCAGCCCGCAGAGCTGGGGTTGGGGGTCTAACATGTCGGGTGTTTGTTTCCGTGCAGTGACGCACCTGGTCCTGTTCTGTGAGAACCGGCTAAAGGATCATCACCTTGTGATCCCCGCTGTGCTGCAGGGACTCCACGCGCTGGTGAGCTCGCTTCTCCTGCTGCTGCACCCCCTCTCCGCCCGGCCGGGAGAAGGATTCCAGGGCAGAGCTGGGAACCAGCAACATCTGTCCGTCTGGGGGGGGACATGGGAGTCTGCTAGTCTGTTGACGCCTGCTGTGGCCTGTCGGATACTTCCGAAGAAGCTGAAACCACCTCTAATGCATGTGAACGATGCTCGGGGGGGGACGGGGGACGACACAGATGCCTTCCTGACCCTGTGGGGGGGCAGGGACAGCTTAGACCCTGAAGCATGAGGTTGGATCACCCTTATTACGTGTTAATGGCCATGGACTAGCTCCTCCCCAGGAGCGGGTGGGTCCCTCTGGCGCAGGATTTGGCTGGGCAGAGGTGATTAAATCGTTAGTGTGATTAGCCTATGGGCTCCCTGACATTAGGCTGTGCAGAGCGTGAGGGTACAGCTGGTAAATCCTGTCCTGTATGTTGGGGGGGATAGCATGGGGGCATCCCACTCTGCTGCAGATCACCTTCCGGTGGTGGCTGGCAGCTCTGCGCTGTACCTTACTTTTCTCTCCCTATGTCCCCAGAGCATGTGCGAGGTGCTGGCCCCAGGCCTGGCTGTGTCCGTGCTCAAAGCCATCTTCCAGGAGGTGCATGTTCAGGTGAGCGGCCAGAGCCCGTCTGTCACACCCCTTCGCGGGCCCTTCCCAGCTGCTGTCCGCGCCCCATGGGCCAGGGTAATGTGTCGCGTGCATGGTCTGGTGAGTCAGGCTGCACAAGTGCCTCTCGGCTACAAGCAGAGCTCCTGTGTCCCTCCTGCATGGCGGTGTAGAGCGAGCCATGCCCGGAGGAGGGCAGCGCTGGTCCCTGGGGACTCCCTGCTGGCTGGCTGTTCTGGAGCCAGCTGCCTCCTGGGGAGTGATTGGAAAAGTCTCAGCGAGCAGAGCCTTGGGTCCCATCTGGCCAGGACGGGATTGGGCCCTTCAGGCTGTTCTGCAGGCCAGGGTTAGACCTCCAAGCAACGGGGATTCCACCTGTTCTGGGAGATGACCGCCCAGCCTAACCTCCTTGTTTAATGCCCTCGCACTCCTCCTGCTCGCACCCCTGTGTGCCACACTAACTTCCCTCCCCCGGGGGCGCGCGTCCCTTCACCCAGCAGCACCGGGTGTCATAGTCCCTCCAGCCCCAAGTCAGCTCTGGATCACACGTGTGTTCTCCTAACTCCTCCACCCTTCCCCTCCAGTCCCTGCCACAGCTGGATCGCCACACGGTCTACAGCATCATCACCAACTTCATGCGCACCAGAGAGGAAGGTGAGGCAGGGAGACAACCCACTGGAAGTGGGGAGGATGGGTGCTGTGGCCTGGCTGAGGGCATGGGGGACCCGCTGGCAGCGCCCTGTGGCGGCCCAGCGGCTGGGCTGTGGGGACCCTGGGCCATTGCTGTGCATTCTCCTTCCCTCTGCAGAGCTGAAGGGCCTGGGCGCCGACTTCACTTTCGGCTTCATCCAGGTGATGGACGGGGAGAAGGACCCTCGCAATCTGCTGGTTGCCTTCCAGATCGTCCGCGACCTCATCCTCAAGGACTATGTGCTGGGTGAGCGCCTGGTAGCCCTGCCGCCCTCGGCGCTGTTGGCGGGACCTGCCTCCTGGGCAGCCACCACCCTCGGAGGCCCCTGTGATCCTGAGCTGCCTTGGGCTGGCTCCAGAGCTACTTGATCCTGGCCTGGTCTCCTGTGGGGCTGGCCCTGGGGCTGAGCCATCTCTGCTCTCTCCCCGCAGGTCCCTTCGTGGAGGAACTCTTTGAAGTGACGTCCTGCTACTTCCCCATTGATTTTACTCCTGTGAGTGAGTCTCTCCTCCCCATACCTTCTGCGTTGCCTGTCAGCGCGCTCCCATGGGGCCAGGGCTGGGGGTAAGCGGGGCAAGGTGAGAACCGAGGCTCATGAGTGTCCCATTGTGGGTCTCGGTGTCCTAGGCAGTGTGCATGAGGCCAGGTTCGTTTGACTGGTATTGCTGGTCTCTGGTCCCTTTGTTTCCTATCTTTTAAACAGTTACCAATCCATGAGAGGATCATGGATTTTATCCCATGACAGGTTTCAGAGTAGCAGCCGTGTTAGTCTCTATCCGTAAAAAGAAAAGGAGGACTTGTGGCACCTTAGTCTCTAAGGTGCCACAAGTCCTCTGTTTCTTTTTATCCCATGACAGTTTACTTTACTTAACAGCCTTTGGTGAGGGTCCTTGTCAAAGACTTTCTGAAAGTCCAGGTACACTATATCCACTGGATCCCCCTTGTCCACATGCTTGTTGACATTCTCAGAAAATTCTAGTAGATTGGTGAGGCATTTTCCCTTTGCAAAAACCATGTTGACGCTTCCCCCAACAAATCATGTTCATCTCTGTCTGGTAATTCTGTTCTTGACTCTACTTTCAGCCAGTTTCCCTGGTACTGAAGTCAGCCTCACCGGCCTGTCATTGGCAGGATCGGCTCTGGAGCCTTTTTAAAAAAATGGGTGTCCCATTAGCTGTCCGCCAGTCACCTGGTCCAGAGGCTGATTGAAGCGATCGCTTAGGTTACACACCACAATTAATAATTCTGCAATTTCACATCTGAGTTCCTTCAGAACCCTTGGGTGAATCCCATCTGGTCCTGGGGACATATTGCTGTTTATCAGTTTGTTCCAAACCCTCCTCTAATGACCCCTCAATCTGGGACAGTTCCTCAGATTGTCACCTAAAAAGACTGGCTCAGGTGTGGGATTCTTTGCATCGGTCTTCACGGCTGAGGGTGCGAGGGAGAAACTCGTCAGAGTCTATGCTCCTTTCTGGTTTCCTCAGTAGGGTTTGATTTGCAGGGTTTAAAAGATGCCTTTTTCTCTCTAATGGCCTCTCTTACTCTGTGGTTCTGCCCTGGTGGCATGTTTTGCTGCTCGTTCTGTTCTGTTCTTTGGGGGATTTGTCTGACGGGCTTCCTGCTCTTTGTGCTTCTGTTCCAGCCCCCCAACGACCCGCATTGCATTCAGAGAGAGGACCTGATTGTGAGCCTCCGGGCCGTGCTGGCCTCCACACCCCAGTTTGCCGAGGTACGATGCCCCTGGGGTGGGGAGCAGCAGCTACACCAAGGAGCATCGCCCTTCTGAGGTGGAGGGAGGGCGGGCTGGTGTTTCTGTGCCCTGGGCTCTGGGTTGTAGTGCGGAAGAGGACCGGATGTGCTGGTCTGGGTGCTGGCCCCTCTCCAGAGCAGCGGGCAGCACCTCTGAGGAGAGCCGGCTCCCTGCATGGGCACTGTGGTGGGAGGAGGGAATTCACAGATCCCAGGGCCATTGTGATAGTCTGGTCTGACCCCCTGTCTGCCAGGCTGGAGACCTGCCCTGAAATAATCCCTAGGGCCGGTTCCTTAGACAAACATCCCAGCTTGATTTAAACTTGGCACGTGCCAGAGAATCCATCTGCCCCTGGGGGCATGGTCCCCTTGGTTGGTGACCCTCCCTGTCACAAATGTATGCCACCGTTTGCGTGTGGGTGGCTGGGCCCCAGAGCGAGGACCGGCCAGGCTGGCTCTGGGCTGCTGGGCACTGATGCCAAGCGCGGTGGGCAAAGACCTGTTCTGGGGAAGCAGTGCTAGGTCTCAGTGTTCTGATGGAGGATGGCAGCTGATGGGCTGGGCCTCCCCTGGAAAGGGCTGCAAGCCCTAGCAGGTTCCCCTGTGTCCCCTGCCCTGCGAGCTCAGGATGGCTGCCGGCAGCCGTGCTTTGGGGAAGGCTCTGCACTCGCAGCCCTGCCTCCGTCTGGGGACGGGGGAGTTCCAGGTCCTAGGCGGGGAGCTGGCGGTGTGGGCTCAGGTGCTGGGCTGGGTCCAGGGAGCCTAACCACCTCTCTCTCGCCGCAGTTCCTGCTGCCGCTGCTAATCGAGAAGATGGACTCGGAGATGCAGAGCGCCAAGCTGGACTCCCTGCAGACCCTGGTACGGGGAACAGGCTGGAGCACCGGGTCTCTTCTCTTTGGCCCTAATGTGGTTGTTCCTGCAGCCCTGCCCACAGCCAGCCTGGCAGGCTGAGCCCTCTGACAGGCGGGGGATGTCCCTGCTCTCTGGCCCCCTCCCTTGCTGGCTCTTCCCTAATGTCTGTCCTGGCTCCCTCCTGCAGGGCGCCTGCTGTACCATCTACGGGCAGAAGGAGCTGCAGGAATTTCTCCCCAGCCTCTGGTCATCCCTGCGCAGGGAGGTGAGTGCAGCTGGGCCCCAGGAGTGCATCTGGGGGCAGGAGGCTCCCTGCTGGGAAGACGAGTCTTCTGCATCTCCGCAGGAGAGCCCCAGAGCACTGCAGTCGGCCCTGGCTGAGCCCTGGCAGCCCTGCCCAGAACACGAGGGTTGGGGGGAACCAGGGCAAAGCCCAGACCCCATCGGGGCTTTTGGGGAGTGCATTTGGGGCGGGGCCCTGTGCTCCGTTTCCAGAGCTAGTGGGAGTGGGGTCCGTCTCCCTCTGGCTGGCATCTGAGCACGCCTGACTTCCTCCCGCAGGTGTTCCAGACGGCCAGCGAGAAGGTCGAGGCGGAGGCTCTGGCTGCGCTGCACAGCCTGGCTGCCTGTCTGTCCCGCTCCGTGCTCAGCTCGGACACTGAGGACCTGCTAGACTCCTTCCTGAGCGGCATCCTGCAAGGTACCTCCTGGAGGGGCCCTGCACGGCGCCCACGCCTGGCTCTAGGGCCTGCATGCACTGAGTGTCCCCTCCCGGCTCTCCCCACTGCCCCTCGGAATCCTGTTCCCCCTCTGCGGGCCCCGAGCGGGACAGGCCTGGGGAACTGCCAGGGTCGCACCCTTCCCTGCAGAGGGTTGGCATGGCAGGGGCGCCCGTGGGCTCCGGGTGGAGGAGAGTCCTGGAGCTGGGTGAGCGGAGAGCAGCAGCGTGGCCTGGGGCTCCTGGGGGCGTAGCTGACGCCTGCTCTCTCAGACTGCAGACACCATCTGTGCGAGCCTGATATGAAGCTGGTGTGGCCGAGCGCCAAGCTCCTGCAGGCAGCGGCGGGCGCCTCCTTCCGAGCCGGCCACCGGATCACCAGCAGCGTCGTGCCCCTGCTGCTGGAGCAGTACCACCAACACCCGCAGGTGAGGGGCGCCCGCCAGTCTGCCCTGGTGCCGGGACACTGCACGGGACCCAGCTCTGACCAGGGCTGTGCCTTTGCTCCCTTGTAGAACAGCCAGCGGAGGACAATCCTGGAGATGCTTCTGGGCTTCTTGGAGCTGCAGCAGAAGTGGGGGCATGAGGATGAAGGTGAGGCTGTTAACTCCCCCACCCCCCCAGCATGGGGGGGCCATTACCTGCTTCCGAGGTGCCCCCGACGGTCCGGACTGGTCCTAGGTGCTGCCCGTTGCCCTGAGCTCGGCAGGGATGGGCTGTTCATGTTTTAAACTGACCTGCAGATGAACCAGCTGCTGCGTCCCACCGCAGAGGTCGCTGCACTCCTGTGGTGGGTGAGGTGTGCTGGTGTGAAATCTGCGCAGCCCTCGGGCCGGATGGTGCCTGGGCCGGAGGCTATGTCCCACCACTCCCCTGGTTCCTGCGGGGTGGCCGGGCTAAAATTTGTGCCCACAGGGCCCTGACGCTGTCTGTCTGTCCCCTAGAGGAGAGCGCCCTGCTGTGTTCCCGAGCCCCGCTCTGCTCCGTGCTGTTCTCGGCGCTGACGGACCCCAGCGTGCAGCTGCAGTTGGTGGGGATCCAAGCCCTGACCGTCCTGGGCACACTGCCAGGTTGGTGTCTCCCCGGGGCGGGGGCGCTGGTGGTGGCAGCTCGGGTGGGGGAGGCTGTCTGGTTATGGGCTGGTGTCAGTCCCTTGCAGGGCGCTGACCATAGCGGGTGCTCTGGGGCTCTGTTCCCCTCCTGCTGGGCTGTCCCGTGGCCCTGCCAGTGCTGTGCTGGGGCAGCACCTGGGGGCACTAGATGGTGCTGCAGGCCGTGGGGGCGGGTCCTAGCCTGGTGCCCGCTGGGCAGTGCTCTGGGCACTGGGCCTGACGTCGAGCTGCGGGAGCTCAGCCGTGTCTCTCGTTTCAGGGCTCCTGGCTCCCTCCGACGTGCAGCTGGTCGTGGATCACCTGACCCAGCTCATCTTGCATGCGGACGATTCCCAGAGCTGGTGAGTGGCTGTGCGGGTCCCCGGCCTATGGGTAGGCCTGTTGTCACGGAGTCCCCGGGCGATGCTCTGGAGCTGCTCCCTACGAAGCCAGGCAGGACTCCGGTGAGGTCTCCTCTCTGGGAGCAGCCTGTCTGCAGGACACACAGCTCACCCAGCTTCCACCTTCCTGGGTCTGACCGCGGAGCATTCAGCATCGTCTGCCCCTCCGTGCGCTTCCCACCGCGAGTCTGCCCAGGCAGGGTCCTGGGGAAGCCAGAGGGTCCTGCCCCCCAACTTTGCAGTCAGACGTGACTCTCAGCCAGCCAGTAAAACAGAGGCTTTAGACGACAGGGACATGGTCTAACACAGAGCTTGTAGGTGCAGAGAACAGGACCCCTCAGCCGGGTCCATTTTGGGGGGCAGTGAGCCAGACAACCCCATCTGCACTTCACTCCTCGTCCCCAGCCAGCCCCAAACTGAAACTCTCTCCCACCCCTCCCCCTCTGGGCTTTTTCCCTTTCCCCGGATTCCTTTGTTCTCCAACCCTTTAGCTCTCACCTTGCAGGGGGGAAGGGCCAGGCCATCAGCGGCCAGGAGACAGAGTGTCGGCCATTTATGTACCCTGGCCCTTTGCTCTGCAGCAATTACACCCCCTTATCCCACCACCTGGAGACTTAAGAAATGCCTAGGGGAAACTGAGGCACCCCTACAGTATTCAGAGAAAACATTAAGAACAGTCCCGCTTCGTCACACCTGGCTAGAACAAACCCAGGTCGCCTGTGGCGGCCTGGGACCCCACTGGGCTCTTGGGGTCCTGGGTGCCCTGCACCCCAAGAACCATACCGGGGCCTGCCGTGGGAATGGAGGAGTGACCAGGGGTTGGGGCAAAGCCACCAGCTCCCCTGTTGAGGGGCTGCGAACCCAGCCTGTCTCCCCTGTGCTCCGAGCCCTTTGCCTGTGGCTTGTGTGGCCATGTGGGACCCTGCCGGCCCCACCCGGCAGCTCTCACCTCTTCTTTTTCTCCCCCGCAGCATGGCCGCAATGGAAGCGGCAGGATCTCTGGCCCCCATCTACCCAGGGGCCTTCACGGGGCGCATGGCGCAGAGGCTCGCAGAGGAGTTGCAGTCAGGTACTGGGGCCTGGCTGGTGTGGGAGGGAGGCAACTCTCCACCTGGGGGAAGGTCCCATCACCTCCACCCTGGGAGAGGCTGGGACCCCTGTTCTCTCCCCCCCCCCCGGTCACTGCAGTGCCCATGCCATGCTGTACAGAGCCGTGCCCCCCTCACTGGCACCCCGCTTCTCTCTCCCCCGTCACTGCAGTGCCCGTGCCATGCTGTACGGAGCCGTGCCCCCCTCACTGGGACCCCCCCTCACTCCCCTGTTATTGCCGTGCCCGTGCTATGCCCAGCTCCTAGATGGAGGTGCTATAAAGTGGGTGCATAATTGGCTGAAAAACCGTTCCCAGAGAGGAGTTATCAGTGGTTCACAGTCAAGCTGGAAGGGCATCACGAGTGGGGTCCCGCAGGGATCGGTTCTGGGTCTGGTTCTGTTCAATATCTTCATCAACGATTTAGATAATGGCATAGAGAGTATTGAGGATGATACCAAGCTGAGAGGGGCAGCAAGTGCTTCGGAGGACAGGATTAAAATTCAAAATGATCTGGACAAACTGGAGAAATGGTCTGAAGTAAACAGAATGAAATTCAATAAGGACAAATGCAAAGTACTCCATGTAGGAAGGAACAATCAGTGGCACACATACAAAATGGGAAATGACTGCCTAGGAAGGAGTACTGCGGAAAGAGATCTGGGGTCATAGTGGATCACAAGCTAAATATGAGTCAACAGTGTAACGCTGTTGCAAAAAAAAGCGAACATCACTCTGGGCTGTCTTAGCAGGAGTGTTGTAAGCAAGACACGAAAATTAATTTTTCTGCTCTACTCTGTGTTGATTAGGCCCCAACTGGAGTCTTGTGTCCAGTTCTGGGCACCACATTTCAGGAAAGATGTGAACAAATTGGAGAGAGTCCAGAGGAGAACAACACAAATGATGGAAGGTCTAGAAAACATGACCTATGAGGGAAGATTGAAAAAACTGGGTTTGTTTAGTCTGGAGAAGAGAAGACTGAGAGGGGACATGAGAACAGTCTCAAGTACATAAAAGGTTGTTACAAGGAGGAGGGAGAAGAATTGTTGTTCTTGACCTCTGAGGACAGGACAAGACGCAATGGGCTTAAATTGCAGCCAGGGCGGTTTAGGTTGGACATTAGGAAAACTTCCTGTCAGGGTGGTTAAGCCCTGGAATAAGTTGCCCAGGGGGGTTGTGGAATCTCCATCACTGGAGATTTTGAAGAGCAAGTTAGGAAACACCTGTCAGGGATGGTCTAGATAATACTCAGTCCTGCCATGAGTGCAGGGGCTGGACTAGACGACCTCTCGAGGTCCCTTCCACTCCTTCGATTCTCTGATTCTAAGCTATACAGAGCCGTGCCCCCCTCTCGCTGGGACTCCCCTCCCTCCTGTCACTGCCGTGTTCACAGGGGCCCTTCTGCTGCGGCCTGGCCCTGGTCTTCAGTGCAGAACTGGCTCCCTGATGGCCGCGCCATGGCAGCATTGCCCAGTTTGGGGAGTGCATCCCAGCTCCTAGGGCCGGGCTGGGCCTGGCTCTGGCGGTGCTCAAAGGGGCTGGGCTCTAAGGGTGGATCCCAGCTGGGGAGTCGAGGCTGTGCCCGGTCTCCATTCTCTCTGCTCCCCCACCACCGCTGTCATCCGGAGCCACCTGCCTGTGCCCTGGGTCTCATCCATGTGCTGCTTCTTTCAGAGCGGGAGGAGGAGGGCAGGCAATCCCCGCACTCCCTGCGGGCCCGCTGCCTGCAGGCACTGGCAGCAGTGTCCACACACCCCAGGATAGTGCGAGAGACGGTTCCTATCCTGCTGCAGTGTCTGCAGCAGGTGCCGAAAGGTAAAGCCACCTGGGAATCCTGCCGGAGCCTTTGCGGGTTCCCGAGGGGGCTGGCAGGGGCATCCGCAGAGATCTGTGTGCGTGGGCTGGAGTCCAGGGCTGGGCTATCAGGGGGCTGCGGGTTGGGGTTGAGGGGTGTCAGCAGAGCCTCGGGGGAGGGGAGGTGCCCAGGGCTGGGCTACCAGGAAGCTGCGGGTCGGGGTTGAGGAGCATTAGCAGAGCGGGTACCTTGCCAGTGCCTCATGGGCTGGAGCTTCGAGCTGGCCCAGGGGCACTTCATAAATTGTCCGTGTGCTGCTTGGCATCTGCCACCTCCTGAGCCCCTGCAGGGGGGAGCGCTGGCGCTGTGTGCCGGCGGGGGTGTTCATGGGACTCTGCCCTGCAGGGAACGTGCCAGTGGGGGCCTGCGACCTGGTGGCCGTGTGCCAGAGCCTGCAGCGGGTGGCGGTGCGGTGCCAGCGGGATGCCGAGAGCTGCTGGTACTACCACCGGACTGTGGTGCCCTGCCTGCTCGCTCTGGCGGTGCAGGCCGCCATGCAAGGTGAGGCCCAAGCTCGGGCATGGAAGGGGACAGTCTGGGTCTTGCTGCCTCGTTGGGGTCAGACCAGGGGCTTCTGGCTGGAGAGCAGCCACAGGGCGCCCTGGACGGATGCTGTCCCTGTGGCTGGGCAGCCCAATAGGCCGGCCGGGCAGCCCAATAGGCCGGCCCGGCTGCCCTGCCAGGCATGGCGCCCAGGGGAGGCGCTGTCACAGCCTGGAGCGCCAAAGGGAAGGTCTCCCCTCCCTGCTGGTCCCCTTGGTGGCAGGGCCCGGCCCCTGCTGGTGAGAGGACCTGCAGTGGCCACGCCAGCCTTGTAGCCCTTCTCCTAACTCTGCTAGTGCCCGGGAGCACTCTGGGGGTGCCTGAGCCGGAGCTGCGGCAGGTCCCCCCACGGGTGGGCTGCAGGCAGGCTCTGACCTGGCCCTTTCCTCGCTGCTGGCTGCAGAGAATACCCATTCGCCACTGGGGAAGCTGCTGCTGGAGGAGGATGTCTTGACTGCCATGGTGCCCGTCATCAGTGCGGCCAGCGCCCACCTGTGCCCTGAGTGAGTAACACCAGCACCCCAGGGCAGGCCACTGGGGCTCTGAATGGGTTGCCCTGGGGCCACGTCACGGAGCCACAGGGGCGGTGCTATGGCCCCAGCTTGGGCGGAGCCCTTCAGTGTGCCTGACCCCCTGGATAAACCTCCCGGCTTCCCCACCTCCTTAGCCTGGACCCCAGCCCTGCAGCCCCCCTGAGCTCCGGGCAGCGGGTCCAGCTGGGAGAGCCCCCGAGGGAGGTTTGTGCATTAGCCCCTGAAGGTTGCCCCTCGGCCAGCGTTCACAGCGACTTCCCCAGCGCTGTCGGACAGTCGGGTTTGTTCGGTAACTGGCCACGACCCAGGCTGGCGGTCGGGTCTCCCAGAGAACTGAAGGTTACAGCACGGCTCATTCTGGGGAGCCCAGAGCCCGGCCAGGCTGTAGGGAGCCCCTGGGTTCCAGCTCTGTCAGGCTCTGACCCCCTTGGTCCAACTCCTGGTGAGAGCCCCAACTTCTTCCAGCAGCCCCCTCTGAGCCCCCCACCCCCTTCCCAGCCCTTTGATCTCCAGCGGGGGTGTGGCTCAGCCTCCCTGCGCAGAGGCGGGGAGATCTCTGTCCCCTGGGGTACTGGGTGTCAGTGTCCTGGGGACTGGATTTGCCGTCGGCATCTCAAATCTCCACTGATCTGGGACCAGGCACAGACCGCCAGGCGACGCCCCACCCTTGTCTCAGCCTGTCCTGAGAGGAAAGAGTCCTATCCCACGCACGGGGGAACAGTGCAGGGGAAACTGAGGCATGTCAGACTCATAAAATATTACAAAAATTTTCCACTTTGTCCCATCACATGCCCGTCCTGCTGCTCAGCCCCCGGCTCTGTCCCTTGGGGAGGCAGGGCTGAGCGAAGAGGGGCTGTTCCCTTGCCGTGGGGGGCGCTGTGACTCTGGGTGGAAGTGCTGTTCTCCTGACCTGCCTGGCCACTGCTGCTCCGAGCTCTCTCCAGGGCAGCACATCCCAGCATCTCTGAGGCTCCTGCTTGTCTCCTCCCCCCCCCCCGCAGGCTGGCTGCCCAGAGCGTCTCGCAGGTGGTGCCCCTCTTCCTGGACGGGGAGGTCTCCTTCCTGCCTCAGGACAGCTTTCCCTGCCCCTTCCAGCCCTTCCAGGTGAGTGGGGGTGCAGGGAGGGGCTGGGGCTGCGGGGGGCTGGGGCGCGGGCAGTTGGTGACACTGGCGCTGCTCTTCCCTTGCAGGGCGGGCAGCACATGGCAGCACAGAGACGCCTCGTCGCCCTGCTCATGGCCTTCGTCTGCTCCTTGCCCAGGAACGTAAGTCGGGGGATGGGCCCTCACCTGGATTCACGGGCCTGGAGGGCCAGGGTGAACCGGGGGCAGTGTGGATGTGGCGTGGGCAGCGCCCCCGGGATTGGCAGCTCTGGGGTTTGAGTGCCCAGCGTCCATACTGGGTTCTGGTCTCTTCCAGGTGCCGATTCCCCAGCAGGACAGGCTGCTGCAGGAGCTGCTGGCTCTGAGCTGCTCCTGCCACTGCCCCTTCACGGCCACCGCGGCTGCTAAGTGCTTCGCGGGGCTGGTGAACAAGTCCCCGGCAGGTAAGAGGGTGGGGCAGGCGCTGACCAGTCTCCACTCCGCTGGGCCAGCCTCAGGGGCACTCGGCCTGGGCGCTGCAGGACTCCATCCCTCTGTCCCGTCTGTCCCCCCAGGGCAGCAGCTGGACCAGCTCTTGGAGACAGCAGTGAACAGGATGGAGGCCGGCCTTGCCGAGGGCCCGCTCAGAACCCAGGCCCTCGCCCTGCTCCTCTGGGTAAGGACAGCAGCCTGGGCTCTCCGGGGCCAGCTGGCTGTGCCCGCCCGGCTCTCCGGGGCCAGCTGGCTGTGCCCGCCCGGCTCTCCGGGGCCAGCTGGCTGTGCCCGCCCGGCTCTCCGGGGCCAGCTGACTGTTCTTTCTGCCCCTGCAGGTGACCAAAGCCCTGGTGCTGCGCTACCATCCGCTGAGCTCCCGCCTGACAGACAAGGTGAGCGGCCAGCCCCCCCGTGAGACGATGCGCGGGGAGGCCCTGGGGACCCTGCACCTCTCCTTAGGCCTGGGAGAGGCCCTGCCAGCCCGGGGCGCCTGCCCTCACTCAGCCTCACGGTTCCTCTCTCCCCCTGCAGTTGCTGGGCCTCCTGGGCGACGCTGAGCTGGGCCCCGCGGTGGCCGACGGCTTCTCCCTGCTCATGGCCGACTCCCCGGACGTGCTGCACAAGGGGTGTCACGCCGACGTGCGCATCATGTTCCGGCAGCGCTTCTTCACCGACAACGTGCCCAAGCTGGTCCAGGGCTTCCATGCCGCCGGCCCCGGTGAGCCCGCCGGCCCCCCCGCCCCAGGTCGCTCCCACCCCCTGGGCTGCCCCCTGCCGCCAGCCCCCCCGCTCCTGGGTCGCTCCCACCCCCTGGGCTGCCCCCTGCCCCTCCCGCCCCTGGGTCGCTCCCACCCCCCGGGTCGCTCCCACCCCCTGGGCTGCCCCCTGCCGCCTGCCCCTCCCGCCCCTGGGTCGCTCCCACCCCCCGGGCTGCCCCCTCCTGCCCCTGGGTCGCTCCCACCCCCTGGGCTGCCCCCTCCCACCCCCTGGGCTGCCGCCTGCCCCTCCCGCCCCCTGGGTCGCTCCCGCCCCCTGGGCCGCCCCTGCTGCCTGCCCCTTCTGCCCCCTGGGCCGCCCCTGCTGCTTGCCCCTTCTGCCCCCTGGGTCGATCCCACCACCTGGGTCGCCGCTGCCCCCCGCTGCCTGGGTCCCTCCCACCGCCTGGGTCCCACTGCCTGGGCCCCTCCTGCCCGTCTGGGTCACTCCCACCTCCCAGGCTACCCCCCGCCCCTGTGGGCTCCCAGCTCCTGGGCGTGAGTGGTGGGGATCAGCCCCCAGTGTCTGCCAGGCCCCCAGCTCTGGGGGGTGCTTTCCCCTTCGTGTGTGCCTGGCCCCTCCCAGGAACGGGGCTGTGATCTGCTTCCCTCTGCTCTCCCCAGGCGTGAAGGCGAATTACCTGAAGGGCCTGTCCCACGTGCTGAACCACCTGCCCAGGCCGGTGCTGGTGACGGAGCTGCCCACGGTGAGTGCTGGGCTGGCAGGGCAGGGCCGAGGGTGCCGAGCCGACAGATCGCTCACAGCCTGTGTCCCCCCAGCTGCTGTCTCTGCTGCTCGAGGCCTTATCCTGCCCGGACCGCGTGGTGCAGCTCTCCACCCTCAGCTGCCTGCAGCCCCTGCTGCGGGAGGCGCCGCATGTCATGAGCCTGCACGTCGACACCTTGGTCACCAAGTTCCTGGGCCTGACCTCGAGCCCCGCCATGGTGCGTGCCCTGCCCCTCTCCCTTCCCCGCCCCGCTGCCGCCCACGCTCACCCCAGCTCGCTCTCTCTTCCAGGCCATCCGCATCGCTGCACTGCAGTGTGTCCATGCGCTCACCAGCCTGCCCATCCCCGTGGTAAGTGCCCGCTCCCAGCAGCCTGCCCGCGCAGGCCTGGCCACCTTCCTTGGGAGACAGGAGCGGCTCAGCGAGGTCGGACACGGTCTGGCCTCGCTGGGGTAAGGCGAGTGCCAGGGACCACGGCCAAGGGCCAGGCAGACCATGGGTAAGATAGAGCCTGGTGCCCAGGGTGGGGTCCCCCGCAGCGGAAGGGGTGAACCCCAGGGGGAAGGAGGGGCTGCGGGGTCTGGAGCGGGCTGAGCACTGCTCTGTAGTGCCCCCGGGGGTGTGGAGGCTCACCAGGGCAGTTCAGACGTCCCCTGTGGGGAACCTGGGGCTGCCAGCCAAGCACAGGCTGGCCGTCCCCTGCACACCGGCGCCGGCCCCGTGCCCCTCGCTGCAGGGCGCACAGTGCCCCCGCTGACGGGCAGCGCTCTCCCCTCCAGCTGCTCCCGTACAAGCCGCGTGTGATCCGGGCCCTGGCCAGACCCTTGGACGACCTGAAGCGGCTGGTGCGGAAGGAGGCGGTGGTGGCCCGTGGGGAATGGTGAGTGCCGGGGGGGCGGGGGGGCGGCAGGGGGCTCCCGGGACAGCCTGGAGCCCACCCCGACCATGCTGCCTGTTCTGTGTCTGCAGGTTCCTGCTGGGGAGCCCAGGCAGGTGAGGCCCTGCCTGCACGAGCTCCTGCACTGACTGACAATCGAACCAGGACCCACTCACCAGCCAAGCCCTTCAGCCGCTGCCCTGGACCAAGCCTCCCAGAGCGGGAAGGGAAGGGCGGCCGGAGGCCAGCCTGCTCCAAGCACAACGGCGGAGCTGCGGGGCGGCCCTGCTCCTGCTGGCTGCAGTGCTGGAGGGAAGGCAGGCGCCTGGCTCCCGGCCGTGCACATTCATAGGCAGCGCATGGAATCCATGGGCCAGACGAATAAACACACGTTTTGCTAATGGCCTGAGTGGGGAAGATGGCTGGGGCGAGGGGCCAGAGGCTGCTGCTGAGGAGGTGTGAGCCCACCAGGGGCCCTGGAGCTGGCCCCTGCAGGCGAGGGTTTGGCCTGGCCCGGGGTTTCTCCAGGGCTTAGTCGAGTCTGGGTCTGAAGGTCCCAGGGACCACCTGAGCCTGCATGTCCCTCCTGCACTCCGCCAGCTGGAGGGGTTTGCTCCCTGGGGTCCTGTTAATTGCCCCACTCCCTGCCCCTTTCAGGGCTTTGCTGTGTCCTGCAGGCAGGGGCCCCACTCTGGGAACAGGAGGGCCCTTCTAAAGCTGGCCTTCCCCACTCATGTCTATGCCGGCTCTGTCCAGCAGCAGCACCCGCTCACCCCTGCTGGCTGGCGGGGGCCACACAGCCCCTGCTTTGCCCAAGGTCAGCCCAGGACTCGGGTCCCAGGGCTCTCAGCCCTGTGCCCTAACTGCTGGCCCACGCTGCTTCGGGCCCTCAGGGTGGGTTCAGTCCGTACCCTGTGTCCTCTAGTACAGCAGCCCGACCAACCCTGCTGCCCCAGGAGCTGGCTGTTCCCTGCCTCTGGGGCAGGGTCACGGCTCTCCAGCTGCGGGAACCCCCAAGCTGGTGCCCCCTATGTGCATTCTGCCTCAGTGGGCAAAGCTTCCCCCTGCCACTCAGCCCCGGCAGGCTGCCCCAGGGCTGGAACCGGCGGGACAGCAGCAGGTAACACTCCAGCTGCATTAGTGAAAATTTTTTTTTTTTTATTTCTGGCATTTAAAATCCCCTGTGGGGGAGGGGAGGGGCCCCCAGCAGCTCCATGCCCTGAGTGCCAGCTGGGGAGTCTCTGCTGTCCTGTACATGTGAGTGCCCTGGGCCCTGCCCCACATGCAGGTGCCCTGGGGTACGGGCTCAGCCCCGCAGAGAGCCACCCTGCACATGCTGCCCACCTGTCCCTGTGTCTCCAGAACGCAGCATGTCACCCCCAGGCACCGCGAGCTGCCTGCAGCCACGCTGGGGCTTGCTGGAGGGGTCGGTGAGCTGAGCTGGGAGGCTCCAGGCAGCCGGCTGGTGCATTTCCTCATGGTGGACGCCCCGAGGAGTTTCTGCTGGTTCCAGGCTCTGCTGGCCCGGGCTGGGGGGCGGGTACCGCAACCTGCGCCTCTGCCCCCACGTCCATTAGATGGCCAGGAGAGGTGCACGTGGCTCTGTCACGCAGGGAGGCCAGTCCCAGCTCAGGCCAGTTCCATGGGGCAGGTGCGTAGAAGGCAGCAGGACACGGGTGAGCCAGTGTCTGGGGGAGGGAATAGAGCCCCTTGGTGAGAAGACGAGCCCTGGCTGCCAGTCCCCACGTGGGGGCCAGGCTGGCTCCAGCCTCAGCCCCTCTGGCCCTGCCCTCCCCCAGGCGGTGCCAGTATCCACCTTGCCAGGGGCCCCCAGTGCTGTAGTATGAGGGGCCCTCAGAGCCCATGTGTTGGGGGGGCTCTGGGCCAGGCTCTAACATCCTCCATTGGTGACCACAAGGGCCAGCTACCAGCCTGGTGAGTCTAAAGCAGCAGGGGACTGAGTCAGCGAGAGACCCCAGGAGTGATTCCATCACCCCAGGCAGAGCCATGGCCACCCCCTTCCGCCCGCAGCAGGGAATCTACCTGCGCGTGTCCACTGGGCAGCTGCCGGGCAGAGCCATGGCCACCCCCTTCCCCCCGCAGCGGGGAGTCTACCTGCGCGTGTCCACTCCCAGGAACACCTTCCAGTTGTCCCAGGCGCCGTAGCTGTAGGGGTTCCTGAACACCTGTGCCAGAGGGAGGGCTGCCATTAGCCTCCCCAGCCTGGGTTCCCGGAGCACCTCCAGCCCGCCCCCACCATCCCAGCCTAGAGCACAGGCCCTGCACTCACTCTGCCTTTCTTCTGCAGCCTCTGCCTCTCCTTCTTGTTGATGTGTCTCTCGATGCTGGTCTCCCCTCGGCTGATGAGGGCAGCGTGCCACAGCGTGAGGGCCCCCAGGGCCAGTGCTACGGAGCTGGGGGGAGAGCAGACGGGGTGGCGATGGGTGGGGAGAGGGGCTAAGCTGAAGCATGCTGGGAACCCCGACGGGAAGCTAACCTGCACTTGCTGCAGAGTCAGCTGCCTCCTTGCCTCAGGGAGGCCCAGGGCTCGGCCCAGGGGAGCAATTAGGCTCCCCGTGCACGTCTCGCTGTATTTCCTGCAGGGAAAGGCCCAGGCTCGCCAAGCCCAGCTCGCCTGCCCATTCAGGGGGCACAGGGATGCTCGCCCTGCTGTGCGTGGGAGACAGGTCTGTGCTGACTGGACCCAGTAGCCCAGCCCTGGACACCCGCCCAGCCCAGTTACCTGCACAGGACCCAGAGGTAGACTATGCTCTTGTGGAAGGCCCTCTGGCGGAAGGAGAAGGTGGGGGGCGGTGTCTGGTAGTACGTCTGCAAGGAAGGGCACGCGGGCAGGTTAGGCCAGACTGATGCTGGGCATCCATGGTCATTGGGGGTGACTCTACACCCCCCCCCCAGATGTAAATGGGTAGCCAGAGCAGATGGATGGACAGACAGTGAGTGCGTGGCCAGACAGACACCTCGCAAGAGACAGCGGAAGCGAGATCACAAAGCACTGGGCATGTGGCTGGTGCAGGGCTAAACCCACCCAGCGGCCGGGAGCGACGGGACAGCCACCAAGCAGGGCCTGCCGGAGCAAATGGCACAGGTGGGTGCTGCTGCCAACCACAAGGGCACCTGCTGCGCCCCTGGCCCAGTAACCCGAGTGGCACACGAGAAGAGCTGTTCACACAATGCCAAGGTGCTGGGGCAGTGTCCTGGCAGAGTTGCCTGGCCCATCCCAGCTCCCCTGCCCATCACAGACTGCGGGGGGGCGGTGCAGCTGGCTGAGACTCCAGCCCCCAGCATGCAGTGCTCCAGGACAGGGTGGAGCAGTGCATGTTGGGGGACAGCACCTTTCGTGGGGGCCATGCTGCTAAAGCCAGCGGCTGTGCTGGACCCCTAGACACAACTCCACGCCATGTTGCCTTCAGCAGCTGGGGGAGTGGGAATAGCCCACCTGGTTGCCAGCCACCTGCAGTCTCTCCTTCTCAAGCAGTTTCATTCTCTATTGGATGGAAAACAGGGCACCAGTTACACGTCTCACAGCAGGGGCGCCAGCACCCTCCCCCATGTGCCCAGCGTCCTTCGGCCCTGCTCACTGGGGCTGGCCGGCCCTGGCTGCGCCCCTGTGCTGTGTTCAGCATGAAACCTGGAGCTGCTGCCAGTCCAGGGGCAGGGGCACTGGCCTCCCAGCCGGTTTAGCCCCAGCTCCCGCCAGCCCAGCGAGAGGGTGATGGGCACAGGACAAGGGCCTGGGCAGAGCAGCCACGAACGCCCTTGGCTGGCTCAGCTGAGCTCCTTCCCACAGGCCCGGGGGCCCAGTCACCTCAATGGCAGCATAGGCCTCCCGGAACATGTCCCAGCTGCTGATGCCGCAGTAGATGCAACCCATGGTCATGAAGAGGCAGAAGGAGAAGAAGTAGCGATGGTTGTAGTGTCCCACGCAGTTATTCAACCACGCTGCGCCAGGGTTAAAGATGTGTAATGGGCCGGGCTGGCCACACACTTCCCTGCCCAGGTTCCCACTCCCCGCTCCGCCGAGCCCAGGAACAGCCGGGGAGCTCCTGCCGCAGCTGCTCCTGCCAGGAAGGGGCAGGAAAGCAGCCCCACAGCTTAAAGCAGGAGCCCCAGCATGCACGGCCCCATCTGGCACTCACTGAGCCCAGCATGCTGGGACCTGGGCTGCACTTTTAAACCAGAGGTGTCCAGTGCCCCAGCCTGGGTCAGAGCCCGGCAGCTGCACCAGGACCCACAAGCAGCAGGGCTGGGCACAGAGTGCAAACCCTTCCCTTGATCAGCAAAGCCAGAAACCTCCCCGTGCCCAGCCTGGCCTTCAACCTGCCGGGTGCTGCCTGCTGCTGTCTGTCCACCAGCCCTGAAGTCTGAGCGGAGCCGCCCTTCCAAGGGCAGGTTTCTGTACGACCCCAGGCATCCCCTTTCGGCAGCACCAGGCGCTCAGTGAGCATCACAGACCTCCTGCCAAGCCTGCTGCACCCCCGGCTCACTGGCACCATGCGGGCATGAAGAGCTGGCCCCCAGCGTGCCAGGACAGCACAAAGACTGCCCCCTTTCTGCCCAGAACCCTGCCCCCCAGCTGGTCAGGGGCTGCAGGGGGTAGCCTTTGCGGAAGGATACGGCAGTGATGGTCCATCTTCAGCACACACCTGGGAGAAGGAGAGTGGCACACGCTCAGCAAGCATGCGACCGGGGTGCAGAGACGGGCCCCAGCTGGGGTCTCCCACCTCGGCACAGCCCACCGGGACTGAGGCAAGAAGCCAGCAGAGCAAGGGGGGAGAGGGGAGTCCCTACCCATTGCAGGTGGTGCTGGGGGGGGACTAAGTGGGGGGAGCCCCTACCCATTGCAGATGCCGCAGTGGTGCTGGGGGGGGGCTAAGTGGGGGGAGCCCCTACCCACTGCAGATGCTGCAGTGCTCTGTGTGTGTGTGTGTGGGCGGGGGGGGCACCCTACCTGTTGCAGATGCTGCAGTGGTGCGTGCGGGCAGGCTTGGGGGAGATGCATTTCCTGCAGATGGAGACGGCCACGGTGTTGCTCTTGGCCTGTGGAGGGAAGCATGGGCTGGGCCGTCACCGCTCAGAGCAGCGCCCCGCTGGATCCCTTGGCCATCTGCCCAGCCCGCTCAGGACTGCCCTCGCTGCCCCACCAGGACCCTGCTCGCCCCTTGCCCAGAGCCCTGGCGACTGTGAGCCAAGCCCCACGTAGGCGCCTCACCATCCGTCTTGAGCCAGGCTGGAAACTAAGCCTGATGGCCACTTGCCCCATGGCTCCGAGCCAGATGTCTCTGGAAGTCCAAGGAAGTGGTGCCAGTGAGCCCGGCCGTGGCCCCTGCTCCCTGAGATGCACCAAGAACTCAACTAACTGTCCACAGTGCCCCCTGCTGGGAGAGGCTGGGGCTAGAGTAGCCAGGAGCTCCCCCCACAGCCAGCTCCTGCCCCACTCCCCACAGCGCCCCCAGGGTGACGAGGGACAGCAGCAGTTGGTGGCCTAGGCCTGCCCCTACCTGTGGGGGGTGCCCTGGCGGGGTGGTGATGGCCATGTAGTAGTGGAAGAGGATCATGAGCAGGTTCCAGTGGCCGTAGACGAGGTGCCAGCAGATCCAGCCGGGCGGGTAGCTCTGCAGGATGAGGGGCAGCAGGCAGATGTAGACAATGGCCACGATGGAGCTTGTCAGCACGATCACCAGGGCCACGAACACCTGCAGGGAGGAGCAGGAGAGGGCCTGAGCCCCCAGCCCCGAGCCTCAGCCCACCCCCCTTCCCTGCCCTGAACCCCCAGCCCTCAGTGCACCCCCCAGCCCTGCACTGAGCCCCCAGCCCCAGTCTACACCCCTTCCTCAGCCCCAGTGCTCACCGCACATCCCCTTTCTCCGCTTTGAGCCCCCAGCCACAGCGCGCCCCCTGCCCACTCCACCCCGAGCCCCTAGGACGTGGGGCACATGACTCTTTACACAGCTGACCCAGATTTCATTGGTTTTCCCTCTCTGGCACGGTGCCCGGACCTCAGGCAGCAGCACCACTAAAGAGGGGCTAGGAATGGGCAAAGCATGCTGGGAACCAATCCATGCCAGTGAGCACCCCCCTGCCAGCTCCAACTTGGGGGGCAGAAGGCTCTGGGGCTGGAACAGACAGCTGGGGGGGAGGAGATGAGACCCCATCCCCTCTCCTGGCTCCCCAGCCCTGAGTAGAGGGGCACTCACCCCACCTGGCGCCCCCCACCCCGCAGGGCACTCACCACACCGAACCAGCGAGTGACGTGATCCACCAGCCAGTAGATGGGCTCGAAGAGGGAGTCCAGCACCACGTCGCTGTTGGTGAAGGAGTTGTAGAGCAGGGAGCGCAGGCAGAGGTGCCCATAGCGCCACAGCTGCTGCGCCCGCCAGGCCAGCCTGAACCTGCGCCGCCGGCCCACACGCAGGCACTTCACACAGAGGCGCATCACCGCTGAGAACGCCCGCCGGCGGCTCCTCATCCCTGCCGCACACAGCCTGCGGGAGCAGAGCCCGGCTCAGACCTCGCGCGGGGAGCGCCAACCCCAGTGCCCCAGGACAGCGCTAGGGACCGGGGCAGGGGCTGCCAGGGGGGCTGTGCCGCCAGGACCGGGGCTGCCGGGGGGCTCTCCCCAGCAGTCAGGGCTGCTGTACTGTCCTGACCTCACTGCACTGGCACCAATGTTTCTGCCTTTGCCCTGCTGGCAGTACTCGCTGGCATGCCCAGCCCATCCCCGGGTGGGGGCAGAGGAAGCCAGTGACCTTCGGTTGGCCTGGGTGGGGGAAGCAGAGCCCGGGCAAGGGGAGTGAGCCCAGCTCCTGGGGCTGTCCTGGGTAACTGTCTGGAGGACGGGGAGTGCAGAGCCCACAGCTCCCCCCCCCATCCTGGCACAGGTGTTCATTGGCCACATTTCGCCTTTCCCACTCCAGATGCAGAAGAAACCAGAGATGGGGCTGAGGGCAGCTCTGCTGGGCTGGCTCCAGGGTGGGAGCTCAGACACTGCCAGCTCCTCCAGAGAGCTCCGATAGAGCCGGGGAGCCCCCAGAGGGGTACAGGTGGCGTTAAAACCCACACCACCATCTCCCACCCCAGCAGAGACGGCAGCCTCCCTCCTGGGGGCTGCTGGGTCTCAGCCCCCTGAACCTAGCACTGGGGGCTATTCCCCTCTCATAGCCCCAGTCTGGGGGAGCCCCACAAGTTATCCACCGCCCCCCACCCAGTCCAGTTCATCTCAGGCGAGCCTGGGAGACAAGGCTGGATTGATTCCCATTGAGCAGACCCTGGGCAGAGGCCCCAGGATGAGCTGACCAGTGGGTGCAGCTGGCATTGGGCATGGGGTGAATGGGGCCCTGCCAGGCTCGGGTGCTCACCCATCTCCGTGGGACATGCCACAGCACATCCAGCATTAACTAGAAGAGGCTGCCCCGGGACCGCCCCGGGGCTCAGGCACAGAGCCTGGCACAGCACACCGGGGGTGCCAGGACGGGGCAGCACGAGCTGGGGCCCTGAGCCTGTCTCCCAGCCTAGCTAGCACCCGTCTCTGGGGAGGAATCATGCTGAGCAAAGCCTCGGCCCAGCCTCTCACAGACCTGTCTCCTGTCTCTGCCAGCATTTACCCTCCCCCCAGATTTGTCCCTTCGCCCACTCTGTCCCCATTTAATCCTCGATTCCTCCAGTCCCCCCATCAGTCTTGTTGCCCTTCTCTGGGCTCCCCCCGTTCATCCACAGTGCTCTGATATGGGGCTGGGAGGTTCTTCCTCCATTTTCTCTTGGCTAAGATATTATTCAGCTCTGCAGAGGGCTTTGGGATGTGACTGTTTTACCTGGGAAAGGCTCTGACAGGTGAAGATACCACAGCATGTTAATGACTTAGCCCTGCACAGCCAGCAGGGGGAGCTCACGCTGTCTTTTTAGTGTGTCCCACTAAAAACGGGGCGTTTTATTCAGGAAAATCCTGTAGTGAATTAAAGTGCGTGAACTGAAAAGCAGACGGGGGGAGGCAGAGGGCAGCTCACACCTCAATGCATGGCAGCCAGGGGGGCATGCGGCTCACCCTGCCCCGCTGAGCTGGCATCTCCTCCGGGCCATGGGGCACAGGCTAAGGGTATTTCTGAGCCTGTCTTCGCCCCCGATAGACGGCGGCTGTGGAACAGGTGGGGAACCCCACGGGCAGGGGGATCTGCCCAGCGTAACGGTCAGACAGGCTGGTCCTCGCCTCTGCCCTGGGCCGGTGACAGGCAAACACGGGGGAGCCAGACCCCCCGAGGGGGGCGCACACGAGGTGCCACAGCGCAGGGGGGCAGGAGAGGGATGCACCCCCCCAGACACACGCCCGACACCCCGCCCCTCCCCCTCTGACACCCCCTTCCCGACCCCCCCGACACCCTGCCCCTGCCCCTCCCCCTCTGACACCCCCCCGACACTTCGCCCCTCCCCCTCTGACACCCCCTTCCCGACACCCCGCCCCTCCCTGTCTGACCCCCCTCGACACCCGCCCTGACTCTCCGCCCCGACCCCCCGCCCGGCAGGCCCTGGCCCTGGCCCCCCCTTACCCGCCGCCAGGGCCGGGCCGCGCCCCGCCTCCATCTGCCCCGGCCGCAGCCCTCAGCGCCGGCCGGGCATCTCCCCGGTACCTTGGCCCCACTGCGCCGGCGCGGCCTCCCACCGCGGTGCACGCTGGGAGCCGTAGTCTCTCCCCTCCAGACTACAACTCCCAGAGGGCGCCGCGCGGGCCGGCGTCCCACCCCGCAAGCAGGTGCAGCTCACGTGGGAGAGCAGGCCAATAGCACCGTCGCTTACAACCGCCCCTTCTAGCCGGGGCCAATGGGAAAACGGCTTTCTCGGGGAGAGTCGCAGAGAGGCAGGCATGGCCCCGCCGGTGCGGTACTGCGTCCCCGGTGAGTGGGGGGTCGGCTCCCCCCTCCCCCGCCCGCTCCATGCCCCCTTCACCCCGCGGGCCGGCCCCCCCCGACCGGTCCCTGCCCCCCCCGGGGCCGGCTGGGTCCCCCCTCCCCCCAGACCCCCCCCCGCTCGGTCCCTGCCCCCCCCCCCCGGGGCCGGCTGCGTTCCCCCTCCCCCCAGACCCCCCCCGCTCGGTCCCTGCCCCCCCCCCGGGGCCGGCTGCGTTCCCCCTCCCCCCAGACCCCCCCCGCTCGGTCCCTGCCCCCCCCCCGGGGCCGGCTGGGTCCCCCCTCCCCCCAGAGCCCCCCCCGCTCGGTCCCTGCCCCCCCCCGGGGCCGGCTGGGTCCCCCCTCCCCCCAGAGCCCCCCCCGCTCGGTCCCTGCCCCCCCCCCGGGGCCGGCTGGGTCCCCCCTCCCCCCAGAGCCCCCCCCGCTCGGTCCCTGCCCCCCCCCCGAGTTGGCTGGGTCCCCCCTCCCCCCAGAGCCCCCTGCTCGGTCCCTGCCCCCCCCCCCAGAGCCCCCCCCGCTCGGTCCCTGCCCCCCCCCCGGGGCCGGCTGGGTCCCCCCTCCCCCCAGAGCCCCCTGCTCGGTCCCTGCCCCCCCCCCGGGGCCGGCTGGGTCCCCCCCGACACCCCCCGACTGGGCGGGCCTGACGCGGGCTGTCCCTAGGCGAGCGGCTCTGCAGCCTGGAGCAGGGCGCGGCGGGCAGCGGGACCTACACCCGGCACGGCTACGTGTGCGCCGCCCTGGCCGGCTGCCTGGCGAAGACGAGCGAGGACGGAGCGGTGAGGGGGGGCCGGGGGGCTGGGCTCGGGCCCGGGGGGGCGGAATAAGCCTCGGGCCTGGGGAGACTCCCTCGCGGCTGCACTGGGAGGCTGCTGTTGCCTGGGGTGCGCCCAGCCCCCCTCGGCCCCGTTCCCCTCCCTGGCCCAGGGAACCCCCATGAGTGAAACCCCCCCAAAGACCCCAGCAGCCGTCCCCAGCCCGCCCAGCGGGGAGAGCTGCCCTTGGCGGGGTGATAGGCAAGGCTGGGATATTGGGGTACAGCGTGCTGAGGAAGGACAGGCAGGGAAAAGGGAGGAGACGTTGCCACAGATATTAGAAACCTACACACTTGGACTGAGGTTGAGATGGGAGCAGGAGACAGACTTGCTGAGAGGCTCTGGATAAGGACACGAGGGGTACAAACCAAGGGTGATGTCATGGTCGGGGTCTACTACAGACCAGCTAGCCAGGAACAAGAGGTGGGTGAGGCTTTTTTTAAACAACTAACAAAATCATCCAAAGCCCGGGACTGGGTGGTGATGGGGGACTTCAACACCCAGACATCTGCTGGGAAAAACAACACAGCAGGGCACAGAATCGCCAACAAGTTCTTGGAATGTATTGGAGACAATTTTTTATTTCAGAAGGTGGAGACAGCTACTAGGGGAGAGGCTGTTCTAGGTTTGATTTTGACAAATAGGGAGGAACTGGTTGAGAATTTGAAAGTGGAAGGCAGCTTGGGTGAAAGTGATCATGAAATGATGAGATTCTAAGGAATGGTAGGAGGGAGAACAATAAAATAAAGACAATGGATTTCAAGAAGGGAGACTCAGCAAACTCAAGGGAGTTGGTAAGTAAAACCCTAGGGGAAGCAAGTCTAAGGGGAAAAACAATAGAAGACAGTTGGCAGTTTTTCAAAGCGACATTATTAAGGGAACAAGAGCAAACTATCCCACTGCGTAGAAAAGACAGGAACTCTGGCCAGAGACCACCCTGGCTTAACCAGGAGATCTTCATGATCTAAAACTCAAAAATAAGAGTCCTACAAAAAGTGGAAACTAGGTCAGATTCCAAAGGATGAATACAAACATGGCTGGCGGGTGGAGCCCTACTCTGGGGAGGCTAGCCCCCAGCTCCGCCCATGGCTGGAGCCGCAAGACCCTCTGCGCCCCTGAGCCACAAGCCCAAACCCTGCAACCGGCGGTGCTGCGGCAGTACCTGCGTATTATACCCGCCGCCCATGAATATAAACAAATAACTCAAGTATGTGGGGACAAAACTAGTGCTCAGCCTGCATGGGGCTGTGGGGGCTGACGGTCTGGACTGGCTAAGCCCCTTGGCTGAGCCGGGCCTGGTGGACGTGGCATGTGCCAGTCGCTGGCTCCATAGGAGGTGGGAGATCCTCGTGCCAGGCGCTGGGCTAACCGGAGGCTCTTCTCTCTGTGCCCATGCAGCTGCCGGTGGTGTCTGTGGTGAGAGATGCCGAGTCCCAGCTCCTGCCCGATGTAGGGGCCATCGTGACATGCAAGGTAAAAGCAGCTGAACCCGCCAGGCCTGCGGGGTCAATCTCACCACAGGGGCGCCACGTCTGGGGTGACAAGGAGAGCGCTTTGGGTAAGGGGAAGGGCAGGAGTCCTCTGCAATAGATGCCCAAGTAACGACCGGAAAGCTTTACAAACCTTGCCCTCTCTGCCTGTGTGCCAGCCTTCTCCCAAGGGGCTGGCAGGCTGGGCCGGGTCTGGGAGTGGAAGGGAGCCTCTTGGCTGTACAGCACCAGTTCCAACCAGACCACACTGCTCTGGCTCCGGGTGCCACAAGCTGCTGACTCTCGTCTCCTTGTCTGGTGGGGCAGGTGTCAGCATGGTGGACCCCCCATCTCTGGCATTGGCACCGTCAGCCTAGAGCCCAAGGGCCATGGAGGCTGAATTCCTGTTTTCCACCAGGCTGGCCCTGCTCTGGGGAAGAGGTGGAGGCCTTTGTCACCAGGGCTGCGGGGCAGACATTAAATCCTGGAGTACTTGGCTCCTGTGCCAGGCTGGAGGGGAATGGGGTGCTGTTTAGGGGGAGGGGGCTCTGCCTGGCATGGAGTGCCCCACCCTGCTGTGGCAGTGACTCCCCTGGGAGCAGGAAGGAGAGCCAACTGGCAGGAGAAGCAGGGATGGCATTAGGTCCCCTAGAGTCGATCTGGGAGGGGCCCGTCCCTGCTGGTCTCACTGCCCAGTACATGGGCACCTCTGGGGGCAGCGCTCAGCCCAGGGTTCACGCCAGACTCTCTCCCCACAGGTGTGCAGCATTAACTCCCGCTTTGCCAAGGTGCACATCCTGTACATCGGCTCCACACCGCTGAAATCCGCCTTCCGAGGCACCATACGGTAGGGCCTGGCCTCGTCAGCCCTTCCCTGGGGGAGGGTTGGGTTCCTGCTGGTGCTGCCCCCCCCCCCCCGAAGTAAGGGGAGTGGGGCCAGCTCAGATGGGGCCTCGTGTCTGTAATCCCAGTGCTGCCTTATCCAATGACTGGCCCCTGCAGGCTAATGCCTTCCGCCCAGTGCCAGGCAGTGTCCTGGGCCCTCCTGCCAGCCTGGGGAACAGCCTGCCCCGGAATGAGGGGCAGGCAGGGGACGGATAAGTCCTTTTGGGGCAGTTACTGCTGGGTCTCAAAAGGTGGGAGTAGCCCTGGGCCCTGCTGCCCAGTGGGAGTGGGCCTGTCTGCCCGCCCCAGTACTAGGATCCCTCTGTCTCCTTACAGGAGAGAAGACATTCGAGCCACAGAGAAAGACAAGGTCAGTCGGGTGCTGCCTGCTTCTGTTACTGCCCAGCGTGGCAGCTGACATCTACCCTCCCCGCACGTGCAGCCGTAACCCCACCCCCACAGCATGGGTCGCCCCACTCACCTCCTTGTGTGTGCAGCCCTCTCCCCCAGCATGACTAACCTCCCTCCCCTCCTGTGTCTGCAGCCGTAACACCCCACCCCATACGGCTTGCCCCACTCACCTCCCGCATGTGCAGCTGTAACTCCCCCAGTGTAGCTCACCCCACTCACCTCCCCGTGTCTGCAGCCGTAACCCCACCCCCCTGGCATGGCTTGTCACATTCATACCCCAGCCTGCTCAGGCTCCCTTGGGGAGGGGGATTTGCTGAGCTTGGGGTCTCCCCCCAATCTCTGAAGGAAGCCCCCCTCCAGGACAGGCTGAGCAGGGTGCAGTCTTTGGGGGGGGTCTGTGCCCACAGGGCTGTGAGCCATGCTGCTTGTGGCCACTGATATGGGGCTGTATCAAGGTAATGGGACTCGCTGGATGTGGCTGTGGGACTCCTCTCTGCAAAGGGGACTGGCCTTGGTCCAGGCCAAAGCTGCTCTCCTGCTTGAACTGACTTCTCCTGCGCCTTGTGTTCTCTCTGGCAGGTGGAAGTTTACAAGAGTTTCCGTCCTGGAGACATAGTCCTGGCCAAAGTGGTATCCTTCCCTGCAGGGGTGAGGTGGGGTGGGGCACGGAGGGGAGTAGCCAGCTGGGCTTTTCCAGCCCAGCCCTGGAGCCTTTTCCCTTAACCTGCCTGTGCCTAGATCTCCCTGGGGGACATGCAGTCCAACTACCTGCTGAGCACAGCGGAGAACGAGCTGGGCGTGGTGGTGGCTCACAGTGAAGCAGGTAAGAGTTGCTGGCTCCCCAGGCCTGGCAGGGAGAGCTGGCCAGCAGCCTCGCCTCCAATTCCCTGCTACCCCTGGGCCTCCCCTGTGGGGGAGGAATGAGCATCAAGACCCTGTCCTGGGTGTTAACGCTCAAAGCCTGGGAGTTGACAGCGCAGTGGGTAATGGCTTTGTTCTCTCAGGGTTAGTGAGGGACTGGGAGCCAGGATTCCTGGGTTCTGTTGCTAATAACCCTGCCTTTGCCTCAGCAGGCCCCTCCGTTCTTCTCCAGCCAGTGGGGAGGGGAGCCTGGGTGATGCGCTGCACAGCACTGTGGTCCCTTGGGAGGAGGCGCTGGCAGAGGGCCATGTGGACTCTCCCCAGAGGGAGCTGCAGTCCCATGGGGGCTTGAAATGTTCCTTAGTCCAAGCCCCTCCCCGCTGGACAGGCTGGCCTGAGCAGGGAGCTGCAGCAGGCACATCCCAGCCCTTGGGGAAGCTGGACAGTGACCTGTTGTTCTTGGCTTTAGGGGCACAGATGGTGCCGATCAGCTGGTGTGAGATGCAGTGCCCCAGGACACACTCCAAGGAGCTCCGCAAGGTGGCCCGAGTGCAGCCGGAGTTCCTGCAGACCTAGCTGGCCATCCTGAGCCGCCAGCCTTAACATGGGGGCTGCAGGCAGCCAGCCTGCCTCTGCTGTCATCCCTTAACCAGAGCCTAGAGTAACCCCCACAGGCCAGTGAGCTGGGGCTTGACCCGCTGCAGGGCAGGGGGCCAGTGCATGCAGCCTGCACCTGCTGGAGCAGCCACTGGATTTTGGATTGTGTTAAGGCTAGCGTGGGGGGGATCACTTCCTTCTGCAAGTGGCGCCCCCCCACTGGGGCCGGGGCCCTGCTCTCCAGTTAAGTTTCTAAACTGCTGTGCCATGAACAATAAATGTTTTCCTGTAGGGCTCTAGGCTCCTGTCATGCTGGTGAGGGTACTGCTGGGCTGACTGTAGGTGCTGCGTGGCCATGCCCACAAGCTGGCATCTCCTGCTGCTGCCTGGGCACTGCACAGACAGCTGCTCTGTTCAGGAAGGGGCACTGGAGAGCCAGCACAACCGACCCCTGGTATGGGCCCCTGCACCACTTGGTGCTGGACTTGACCCCCAGGCTTAAATGGAACCACTCTAGGGGGCTGCCCCTGCTGCCCAGCCTTGGCTTCCCCTGTGGCACTTCTGCAGGAAGGAGTGCACTGTCCCAGAGTGAGAGGCCAGACTCAATAACTGGCCATAGGGTGGGACTAGCCTCAGGGGTGTGGGCAAACAGCCAGGGCCCAGACAAGGGAGGATTGCCCCCTCTAATGCTGCAGTCCTCACACTGCTCCTGAGAAGGGGGTGTCTGACAATCACTCTTCTTCTCTAAAGCAGTGGTTCTCAAACTTTGTACTGGTAACCCCATATAAATTATTTAATATATTTAACACCATTATAAATGCTGGAGGCAAAGCAGGGTTTGGGGTAGAGGCTGACAGCTCCTGACCCCCAGTTTGAGAACCCCTGCTCTAAAGTCAGTTTTCATGACCCCTTAAATTTCCTCTAAGCTTCCCAGCCCTTGGGTCCCACTATCCCCATGTAATTGATTGGGGGGGGAAGGGGAAGCCTACCAGAGTGGGTCCTGCACAGGGTGTTCCCTTGAAGGAGTTCAGGTGGCACATGGCCTGGGCACCTGTCACAGCCACAGTGCCACACCAGGGAAAGCTGAGGCATTGCGAGAGCCCTCTTGTGTGCTAGCTCTTCAAGGCAGCCTCCTAGCTACCCAGCTCCACCATGGCAGCAATGCAGGGCAGGCTGCAGTAGTCACAGCTCAGAGGCCCACTAGCTAGCACCACTGTGAGAACGCTGCTGCTGCCCAGGCAGGGGCTGTGTGGATCAGGGCAGGCCCAGCCATGAGCCGTCCTCCTGCTCTTTTGTCATAAGCAGTGTAGCAGGGCCGGCTCCTTTCCAGCAAGTGTTCCAAGGGTCTGGGCTCCAGGAGCAGCTGGAGGGATTGTGCCCAAGGGAAAGGGAGATCGACTTTGTGCCATGGCTGGAGGTGGAGGAAAGGGAAATGGACCCTTTAAGGTCCCATGGCCCAGTTGGGAGAGACAAAGGGCCTAGCTTGTGCGCGTGTGTACCTGGTGTCAGAGTGCCCAGGGAGCCTGCATGCCCATACTCGCCCCAGTTTCATCATTGCAGGGCCCTGCCAAGGGATGAGAGACAGACACAGGGGCTATTGCACATCACTCCTTTATTGTACTTAACGAGACAACCGCTATTGTTGGACAGTTGCACTAGACCCAGTGCGAGGCCAGTGCCAGGTAGACAAGCGCAGGGCTAACATACAGCAGCAGTGCTTCACGAGCACTACACAGCAGGTGAGGGGGCAGCTGTGGCAGCAGAAGTTCTAGAGGGCAGGGCAGACACTAGCTGCACCCCCTCCCCAGTCTGTGGTTTGAAGGCAATAAATTAACGAGCTACCCCTGGAGAGCTACAGTCACTGGCTAGCACACTCCCACATACGAAGAACACAGCTACAGGGGCCTGCACCCCAAACCCCCCAGGGGCATGTGAGAGCAAGACTGGTCCCTGACTCACGCCTCTCCTCCCTGGTCCATGCTCACACACCTGGAATGACTACGGCAAGCAACAGTAAAACTCGTGACAATGACAAGAGCTCCCAGTGAGGTCAAGCACAGCTAGGAAGGCCCTGGGTGACTGTCTAGGGAACGCTTGGGTTGGCCAATACCTTACAGAGTCACTGGTCCAGCCCAGGGTTCACTGGAGCCTGGCAGAGGTGGTTACCGCCTGGCTATGGCCATTGGGCTTCCCCCATCTTTGAGGGGAGGCTCTAGCTGGCCTGTGGGTTTGCAGGGTTGTCTACAGAGGGATGCAGGTCCCAGGGAGCTGGCTCTGTACTCGGTTCTTATGGCTGTGGGCAGTGTGTGCAGGGGAGGGGTAGGAAGGGGGCTCATCTACTGCTCACAAGCCTCCACTACCTGCCTTCACTTCTTAGCTTTGCCCTGAGCCGCCACAGCCTCCATGGCCTTGCGGACTGTCTCCTCATCCCCCAGGAACTGCATGGGCTTGATGGGCTTCAGGTTCTTGTCCAGCTCGTAGACAATGGGGATGCCAGTGGGCAGGTTGAGCTCCATGATGGCCTCTTCAGACATGCCTGCGAACACAAGGTACAGTCACCCACCGAGCACCCCGCACCAAGCCCCACACTTGCTCCTTCAGCAGGGCACTGCCCACCCCAGGGGCTGTGAGAGCAGCAGGGAGCTCAGTCCCAGCAACAGCCCCCAGGTTAGCACTTCGGGAGAGGGTCACTGGAGGGGAGAAGGGGTGGGCCCAGGACTGAGTTGACACCTTGCTGAGCTTGGGGCCAAGCCAGCCCACAGACCCACTGATTTGCAGGCAACTGAGGGCATGAGTCTGCCATACCATCCAGGTGCTTAACAATCCCTCGCAGGCTGTTGCCATGGGCAGCAACGAGAACTCGCTTGCCCTCCTTGATCTGGGGGACAATCTCTTCATTCCAGAAGGGCAGGGCCCGGGCAATGGTGTCCTTCAGGCTCTCGCAGGTCGGCAGTTGGTCCTCGGTCAGGTCGGCATAACGACGGTCCTGGGGAACAACCACCAACAGCCCTCAGTCGCCATGGACACAGGTAGCAATGCCTAGCTAGTGAAGTGCTTTGGGCTCATGGTGAGTTACCCCCGTCGATTTGGTCACTTCTACAGTTCATGCCCTGGAACCAGGAGTTCCTGCAGGGAACTCCACCCACCACTCTGCTGTCCTGGTCTGCGTCCCCACAGGGTTATTGGGGGGAGGGGGGCAACCCAGCTCTGCAGAGCAAACAAGCCCGTTACAGAGTGACCCAGACCCAGAGTACGCTTAGGCCAGGAAGGCTTTTCTAGTTCCTGAGGCTCACCTGGATTTCTGTGCGTTTCCCATGGCTAGTAGACATTTGTTCACCTGTCAGCTGGGTTCTGGGGACTGCAGACCCCTATCTAGGGCAGGGTTTCACTGCAGAGCAAACACCCCAGGGAGCTACACAGGACTGTAACGAATAACAGGCTCCCAGCCCCTGCTTGTGTAATGCCTAGTGGAGTCAGTATCTTCCCTTGGGACAGGACAGCGAGCAGAGACCAAGACCAGCCAGCAGTGCACACTGCTGGCTTCGGAGATCTTTACAGTTACTGGTGACATGGAGTCAGGGCAGAGCTGCATGCCAGAGACCACAATGGGGGAAGAGGCGCCCAGGGCCATGCCAAGTGCACCTCCACCCCAGCCCTAGGCTAGGAGACCAGGAGCCATGGGAAGAGGACGGGTGCTGGGCCAAGGATTGACTGTCTGGTTTGACCACTGAACTGGGAAAAGATTTCATTTTGGGTTGTCCTAAAACGACAATTATTGGGTTTTTTTGCCAAAACGACAAACTGAAAATTGTTTTGGGTCAAACGAAGCATTTCGTCCCTATGTTGCTTCCCCTCTGAAAGAAGCCAAACTTTCTTTTGGGCAACCCGATTTGCCAAATCTCTGTGCAGTTTTGGTTGACCCCAAACTGCATTTTTCAGCAAATATTCACCCCAAAAATGTGGCCCAGCTCCTGTTAGAACTATGCAGTAGCACCCTCTCCCCCCATTCACACAGGATCCCACAAAACGGCGACCCTCGTGCCAGCCCACCTTCTCCCCAGCCCAGAGGCCCCCCATTCAGCTGTTGTGGGGAGAGGGAGAAGGCAGAGCTGCAAGGGCCCACCTTACCTTGCTGATGGTGCTGTAGAAAGGGTGGTCCGGTTCCATGGGAGGTGGTGGGACATCAAAGGAACGCCTCCAGATCTTCACCTGGGCCTCCCCATGCTTGGCAGCTGTCTCAGCCTTGTTGAGACCCGTCAGGCCACCGTAGTGCCTTTCATTGAGGCGCCAGGTCCTCACCACAGGCAGCCACATCTGGTCGATGGCATCCAGCACTATCCAGAGAGTGCGGATTGCCCGCTTCTGGACAGAGGTGAAACAGATGTCGAACTCGTAGCCAGCATCTGGAAGGGATCAGAACCCCAAGGCCATCAGCACACAGCACCCACGAGATGCAAACGAGGGGAGGGAGCAGATGCAGGAGTCTCACACTTTGAGCACTTCCCTCTTTTAGTCCAACAAGCCAAGCTCTGATGGCAGGCTGTATCTCCCCACCACCAGAGACCGCACTGGCCCCCAGAACTCCCTGGCCCTAGCCTTTCCGGGGCGCCACTGCCTACAGCCGCTACTTTATGCCCAGCCCCAGCAGGCCCCCAAAGCACTTGGGATTCGACCAGAGGTAATGAGGTATGGGCTTCGCCCACCGGCAGTGAATCGGTTCCACCCACGGCATCAGGTTTGGGAGGTCACGTTAGCTCCTGTCATCCGGTCTCAGAGGCCGGCATTGATTTGTCCTCCGACTGAGCACATGGCGTAACCCGATGGACCAGCCTGCAAGTCGCAGAGTACCACAGAAAGGGAATATTTTGCCCCAGAAGGGCTTTAAGCTGCAGATCCTCTGCTCTCCCCAGTGCCTGACAAGGGTGAACGTGCCCCCTCCACAAGCTGGCCCCCCTCCACAGCCTGGCCAAGCTGTGCCTACCAATCACAAGGCAGCTCAGCTCACTGAAGTGGAAAGACAGGATGCTTATGTAACCTCAGTGGGGTGGAGATCCTGGGCAGCATCTGCTTCCTCTCCAAAGCTCTGGGGAGCACGCGGGGAGAGCTGCAGGATCATAGGGCAGGGCAGGAGGAGAAGAGGGCTCTGAGAGCCCCCTCCCCGACCAGAGGGGCTCCGTCACTGGCCTGAATCCATCCAGCAACATGAGAGCATCTACAACAGAGGTGGGCAAACTACAGCCTGCGGGACCCTCCTGCCAGCCCCACAGCTCCCGGCCAGGGAAGCTCGCCCCCAGCCCCTCCCCCACAGGGGCTTTCAAATAAGCCTGTCCTGCCGCTCTGAGCAGCATGGTAAGGGGGTGGGGGGGTTGGATAAGGGACAGGAAGTCCTAGGGGGCAGTCAGGGGGTGGGGGTTGGATGGGGCAGAGGTTTGGGGGTGGGGGGATGACGGAGCAGGGGGGTTGGATAGGAGGTGGGGTCGGGGGGGGCAGTTAGTGACAGGGATCCCAGGAGGGGGCGGTCAGGGGACAAGGCATGGGTGGGGGGTTGGATGGGTCGGAGGTCCCGGGGGGCCTGTCAGGGGGCAGGAGTGTGGATACGGGTCAGGGCAGTCGGGGGGGGGGGGGGGGGAGAGGCCGGGTTGGATAGGGGGCAGGGCGGTCAGGAGGGGGGTTGGATAGGTGGCGGGGTCCCGCAGTCAGGAGACAAGGAGCAGGGGGGTTGGATTTGTCGGGGGCTCTGAGGGGGGCGGATGGGGCGGGGACAGGCTGTTTGCAGAGGCACAGCCTTCCCTACATAAGAACGGTCAGACCAAAGGTCCATCCAGCCCAGTATCCTGTCTGCCGTCAGTGGCCAATGCCAGGTGCCCCAGAGGGAGTGAAGCTAACAGATAATGGTCTAGTGATCTCTCTCCTGCCATCCATCTCCACCCTCGGACAAACACAGGCTAGGGACACCATTCCTTACCCATCCTGGCCGATAGCCATTAATGGACTTAGCCTCCATGAATTTAGCCAGTTCTCTTTTAAACCCTGTTATAGCCCTAGCCTTCACAACCTCCTCAGGCAAGGAGTTCCACAGGTTGACTGTGCGCTGAGTGAAGAACTTCCTTTTATTTGTTTTAAATAAACGGCCCTCCATACCGTTTCGCAACTCCGATGTGGCCCTTGGGCCAAAAAGTTTGCCCACCCCTGATCTCGAAGCTCTGGCCCTACGCAGCACTGAGTGGGTGGCTAAGGACCCCCAGGCCCGAGCCATACCCCCACATGGGCCACACAGCTGCAGTGGTGGGGAGCATGATGCATTGCTGTCAGCTGTGCCAGGCAGGGCCTCCCTTGCAGAGGCATGTGAGCTGTCAGCCAGCAGTGGTGCACCAGCACAAAGGACAGCTCCACACACAGCAGGAGGTTACTGAGTTCCAGGGAACACTGACTGCGGCAGCCAGAGTCAGACAGGAACCGGGGGCTCCACCACTGCCTCAGAAATCCCCTCATCCTGGCAGGCAATACAGCTCCTCCGAAAGCCAGGCCGACTTCTCCCCGGGAGCGCGCCTGCCCACAACACGCCCCACGCCGAAGAGGACCAGGGCTCTGAGGAGACAGGGCAATAGGGTTACGCAAGGCTGCTGAGTGGGTTCCAGGGTGCGGTGGAAGGGGGCTATGCAACACAGTGCAGCTTGCTGGGGCCCACCTGGCACCCAACTCCTCTCACCCAGGATCACACTGCCCACGTTCTCCTCCCGTCCCAGGTGTCCAGGGGAGAGTGGCCAATCTGCGTGAGAACCAGCACGGGCTGTGACTTGCCAGAGGGGCTTCAGCACAGATTTGCCCAGACACTTTCTATTCTGGGACATTTTTGCTTCACACACTCCAGCAACGTGATTAGATAAACCAAGCTCTGTCCCACCCCCGGGTACGGTGAGCCGGCGCCTATCGCATTCTGCTGCACCCGGGTAGCATCTGCAGGAGGAATAAATCAGGCACTCTGCTGCCTATGGTCTCATTTTGAGTCTAGCAAGCAAGAGGGATGAGGCAGGTCCTGCAATTTCCTGTCAATGACTCTGCTTCCCTCACAGGGCTGTGGGGAGGAAACACGCCAGCACTTGTAACCCACAGCCAGAGCACGCTCGGTCTCCCTGCTCCCCAGAGAGGGCTGTGCGTCCAGTCACGGCTGAGACGTGCACGTCGGAGCACCACTTCTGAATGACTCAGCGCCAGGGAGAGCGAGACAGGAGCCCTCGCGAAGGCAGCCTGCCAGAGCAGAGCATCTCGCTGGTTGCACAGCGCTGCAGCCCCAAGTGAGGGATGGGAGAGAAGGGGCATGGAGGGACCGGTCACCACACTGCTGGGGAAGTGCTGTGCAGGGAAATAACGTATAGCCCTTCCGCTCCGCATTGCAGAGGGGCTCAAAACACTTTATCCTAATGAAGCTGGGCTCTCCCAGTGACCAGGCTGCCCATCCACCCAGGATTAACTCCTCCTCAGGGCCAGAACAGGCACGCATAGGCCCTCACTGCCCTCCAGCCCCGCAGTCTCCCTGGAGATGGGCAAGTCCTACTCCATTTTGCAGGTGGTCAGAGGCAGAGACATGAGACACTTGCCCGAAGTCACAACACGTGTCAATGGCAGAGCTGGGAATGGGAGCCAGGACTCCAGACTGATCAGCTCCTTTATGGGCAGGATTCTTTACAGCCTGGGGGGCCAAAGCACAGCCCCATGATAGCGCCCGGCTCTTGCCCCCTCCAACAGGGCCAGGCTGTGCCCTGGCAGAGACCAGGGCCAACGGATCAGCTCCCTTTTACTCACACTGAACTCACAGCCTGCGTTGGGCATGCCACCGAGATCACCCCGGAGCCCGGTCCTCTTGGCCCGCAGCGCCCTCCCCACGTTGCCCCCCCAGCTGGCCCTCCAGCCCGAGCCTTTGGCAGCAGCACATCCCTGCACAGCTCCTGTGACGGAGCCAAGCCCAGCACCCCCAGGCAGGGGGTGGCCCCTCACCGAGCCGGGCACCCTGAGCGTGGACCGGGGGAGGGGGGTGCTGACGGGCTCCACTCTTCCCACTGCCCCTCCGGCTCTGGCTGGGGCTCGGCTGCTGCCACCCCCCATGCAGCACCCGCCGGTCCCGGTCCCCCGGCCTCGCTGCCCCAGTGACTCCCCCCATACCCGGTACCGCCCCCCCCGGACCCAGGGCCACCGCCCCCCCCGGGCCCAGGGCCACCGCCCCCCCCATACCCGGTACCGCCCCCCCCGGGCCCAGGGCCACCGCCCCCCCCCATACCCGGTACCGCCCCCCCCCGGGCCCAGGGCCACCGCCCCCCCCATACCCGGTACCGCCCCCCCCCGGGCCCAGGGCCACCGCCCCCCCCCATACCCGGTACCGCCCCCCCCCGGGCCCAGGGCCACCGCCCCCCCCCATACCCGGTACCGCCCCCCCCCGGGCCCAGGGCCACCGCCCCCCCCATACCCGGTACCGCCCGCCCCCCCCCGGGCCCCCCCATTCCCAGGGCCCCCCCGGCCCGTACCTCTCAGCGCCTCCCCGCCGCGCTGCGCCTCCTGGCTGCCGGCCGCGCTGAGGTCGGCGTCGTACCAGCCGCTGAAGCGGTTCTCCAGGTTCCAGGCGCTCTCGCCGTGCCGCAGCAGCACGAGCCGGTAGGCCGCCATCTTGGGATTGCCGCGCTCGGGCCGCACTGCGCCAGGCTCCGCCCCGCCCGCGAGCCCGCCCCCGAGCCTGGCACGCATGCGCGTCTGGCCCCAGGGCGGCTCGCGCGCCCTCAAGCCTTTCCCGCGAGCAGGGTCAGACGCATGCGCCCGCTCTTCCTTGCTCCCGCAGCATTGCCCCGGAGCCCCGCCGCCAATTGGAGCATGCGCAATGTGAACAAGACGCTGTGGCGCATGCGTGCTGGAGGGCCGCCGAGGGAGCACGAAGAGCACGGAGCGCACGTGAAGGGCAACGTGACCTTCAGCTGCCGTGACGTCACTACCATCGTGACACTGTTACCGTAAAGTGTGGATCAGAGACGCCACCGAAATCTCCCTGGGGCCTCCACCCCGCCCCCACCGCCGGCGCGGCCCGCCCTATTCCCGCGCGCCAGCAAGGAGCGGCCATCTGATTGGCTCTCCGCTGCACTGCCCCGTTTCCTGGGGCAGAACAACCAATCAGAGCTCTCACCCTCCCTCACCGACTCGAAGCCTCCTCACGTGGCGGGAGGGGGAGCCACAGGCTGCCCAGCGGGCCCAGGGAGATACCAAGTAGGGGGGTGCCTGCCCAGGCTGGGTCAGACCAATCGTGTCCTGTGTGCCCACAGCCGGAGGGACCCAAGCCGGGCAGCGACCCAGTGACCCTCCCCTGCCGCCCAGACAGAGCCTAGGGACCCTCCCTGCCCAGCCTGGCTCAGCCACGCACCCGACTGTCCTCCCGGGGCTGATCCCGTGCTTCTCGGAGCCCTGTTACAGCCTGGGCCTTCCCAACATCCCCTGGCGAGGAGTTCCGCAGGTTAACTGTGTCGGGGGACGAAATACTGCCTTTCGCTTATTTTAAACCTGCCGCCCATTCATTTCAGGAGTAAATCACACTTCCTTCTTTACTTTCTCCACTCCGGTCATGATTTTATAGACTTCAATCATATTCCCACTTTTGTCGTCTCTGTGACGTTATTAACATAATCTGGGACCGTATAGATCATTGTTGCAACCAAAGCCCTGGAGTAGCACCAAATCTTATATAAAGGGGGGGTCAAATGAGGTGTCTAAGACAAGGTTATAGTTTGCTGGTTATGATTATGCGATCTGTGTGCGTGTATCATTTTTGTATTTAAAGATATAAGTATTGGCTCTATACTGTCTGTATTTCAAACTTCTGTTATGCTTCTGGGGGACACCCCAGACAAGTTGGTGTCAGCTCTGCCTAGCCTGCTTGATGGCTCATTAAGGACCATCAGCTACACAACTGACCCACTGAGAGACGGCAGACTCCCCTTGTGACTCAGGAAGGCATGCAGGGACCTGCCTGTGGACAGAACTCTGAGGGTTTTCCAGGCCATGGGATGGGCAGCTTGTCTTTGGGACAAAGAAAGCAGAGACCACATGGCAAGAGAATATAAAAACCTGCTGCAGCTCCTCCATCTTGTCTTCAATCCTGCTTCTGACCTCTGGAGGGACTTTGCTACAAATGGAAGCTCTAAACAAAGAACTGAAAGACCCATCCCAGCTGGGGATGTTCTCCAGAGACTTGATTTGAACCTGCAGCTTATTCCATCACTGCTAAAAGCCTGAACCAAGAACTTTGTCGTTACTGTATGTCATTGATTCCATTTAACCACTTCTAGCGCTCATCTATATTTATTTCCTTTTATGAATAAAGCTTTAGATTTTAGATTCTAAAGGATTGGCAACAGCGTGATTTGTGGGTAAGATTTGATTTGTATATTGACCTGGGTCTGGGGCTTGGTCCTTTGGGATCGAGAGAACCTTTTTTCTTTTACCAGGGTGTAACGATGCTGGTTCTGGCGGGACCCAATTGAGAGTGCCGATTCAGGACAAATTGCTTAAAGCTGGGCAGTTACAGCCCAGGGCTGGGGTTTTTCCACCTCTAAGGCAAACCAAACCAGCCAAACAGAGCAGACTTTGGTCTCACCCCACTGGCTAACCACAAGTCACACAAGGAGTACTTGTGGCACATTAGAGACTAACATAAATTTGTACATAATTTTAAACATAAAAGTACTCCTTTTCTTTTTGCGAATACAGACTAACATGGCTGCTACTCTGAAACCATTCACATTTCTAGCTGCTAGGAACTGAAACTTTCTTGATTAAATCACTTTCACACCCTTCAGTTGCAGTAAACTGCTTGCAAAGACTCCATGAGGATTCCTTTCCCTAGGGCTTTTCGATGCAACAATTCACCCCTCACAGAAATTCTGCTCTTACCCTCTTTACCTAGGGCTTGCTCTAGAGGAACACTTTCCTGAGCAACAACAGACTCTTTCTGGGTCTCACTTACATCCAGAATCACCTCTGGCCCATCCGGCGGATTCCTACACAATCCCCTTTCAGGCAAACTTACAGACTTCCTAGATAAAAGGTCAGAAGCTTTCTCCTTCCCTTTGCCACACACAAGCTCAGGAATCTTTTCCTTCTTGCTACCAGTTTCCACACCATCAGTAGGTAACACAATCACATCACCTTCATGCTCTCCTTGTGCCCTGGCTAGGATCTCACCCTGATTAGACAGAGTTGCTCCACCCTTTCCCAACAACACACTAGCAACAGGCAAAATACAAGCACCCGAATTGTCTGGTCTCTGGGATTTTACATAGACACTAATTGGATGCGACCTAGTTACAGGGCCATTCTCCCAAGCAGACACAAACTGATGAAGTGAGCTGTAGCTCACGAAAGCTCATGCTCAAATAAATTGGTTAGTCTCTAAGGTGCCACAAGTCCTCCTTTTCTTTTTGCGAATACAGACTAACACAGCTGTTACTCTGAAACTTAGGACCATTCCCTTTCTGGGCTTTAGCTGAATCCAGAACCAACTCTGAGACAACTGCACTATTCTCAACCGTCACAGGCTGCAAGGCCCCTTCTGTTTGCTCCACAGACAAAGAAGAGCCGGACACACTTTCTCCTTTCCCAGACACACAGCTTGGGATCTCGTTCCCCTGGTCCCAGCACACAGGGCTGTTCACAGACAACTGCTTGGAGACTGGGGTAGCTCCCTCCATAGGCAAGTCAATACCCCTGACAGACACAGGCACATTTCCTTCCCTGTCACAATTCTCCACCCAGCTAACAGGTAAGGTCCAGGGACACTCGTCTTCCACTCTCCTCGCCTTCCCACACTGCTGACTAGACAAAGCCATCAGCTCACAAGGCTGCCTAGGCTCATCCAAACTTTCCTTACCAAGCACCTTGCCCCTCCCCACAGATAAACTGCTGCTCTTCTCACTACCCTGAGCTACTTCCAGCAAATTGCAGTTCACTTTTACAAGCTGTACTAGCCAACAATCCATCACCCATCAAAAATCCACCCTTTCCTTCCTCAGTTAGGGCTTCCACCTGATCCTCCTTTAATCTGCTCTTGAGGAACATTTTCCTGACCAATGAGTTCTTTTTGCTCTTTATCTAACTCCAGATTCACTTCTGACACATTAGAGAGACATTCAGAAACTTCATTTACAGACAGCTCTTTTCCTTAGACAAACCTTTGGAGAAACCCTCCCCAGGCAAATCATTGCCCATAATAGACACAGGTTTAAGATCATTCCTTTCCTGTGACTGGTTACCTGGACTGAACAAAGCTTTAATATATTTTCCCCAATCAAAAGATCCTTAGGCAGTAACTTCCTTACACCAGCGATAACTTCATGCTTAGTACCATCGCATTCGAGGTGGATTCTGGCTAAAGGCACTCCTACAGTAAATTCACAGAGGACTACAACATTCACACTCTGATGTGGGAAGTAATCTTCCTCTTTGACAAGATCTGCTTTAACAAGAGTGATGTTAGAAGCCATAATTTGCCCTAAACAGCTTTTACCATTGACTTTTACACTCTCTATGAATTTTTCATTACCACTCCCATACAGAGCATTGGCACAATTTATGGGGCCACCCTCTACTGAATTCACGGTAACAGCATTTACATAAAAGGTGGCAGTTTTGGGGTACATTTGGTTACACCCAGACAACTGCTCAGAGATCTGGTGAGCTTTCTTCTTCCTTTCATCAGCTTCTTTTTCCAGCTGGGCCAAGGCTTGCTCCTCTTTCACTCACATTTCTGCCAGGTTTTGTTCATGTTCCGGCTGCAGACCGTCGCTCAGGGCTTGCAGTTTCATTGCTTCTGCAGCGTCTGTAGCCTCAGGCAAGGGCTGTGCTCCGGCCTCCTGATCACTGGCCGTTAACAGATCTCTCACTGCTTGGTTTGTAGCTTTCTTTCTAAAGCTTATCCCCTTTTCTGAACACAAACGTTCCAGGGCTTTTTTGCCAAGGTGCTCATATGCTCTTTGCTCACCCATTGCAACTGCTCTTTACCCAAGCAAACTCTCAATACCAAAATTCAAATTTGGACAGCGTGGGGTTCTGACCCAAAGTTTAATTGACCTGGTTCTGTGGATCCTGCCGACTACGCCACGGTAACGATGCTGGTTCTGGCGGGACCCAACGGAGAGTGACGATTCAGGACAAATTGCTTAAAGCTGGGCAGTTACAGCACAGGGCTGGGCTTTTTCCACCTCTAAGGCACCAAACCAGCCAGACAGAGCAGACTTTGGTCTCACTCCACGGGCTAACCACAAGTCACACAAGCAATTCCCTTAGACACTCCAGTTTCCCAGTATCACCACCAGTGCCACTCGTTATGGGGACAGATGGTTATGAAAACCAATACCCCAGTAAAAGAAAAAAGGTTCTCTCGATCCCAAAGGTCCAAGCCCCAGACCCAGGTCAATATTCAAATCAGATCTTACCCACCAATCACGCTGTTGCCAATCCTTTCGAATCTAAAATCTAGAGGTTTAGTCATAAAAGGAAAACGATAGAGATGAGAGCTAGGATTGGTGAAATGGAATCAATGACAGACAGTGATGGCAAAGTCCTTGGTTCAGGCTTGTTCCAATGATGGAATAAGCTGCAGGTTCAAATCAAGTCTCTGGAGAACATCCCCAGCTGGGGTGGGTCTTTCAGTCCTTGGTTCAGAGCTTCAGTGCAGCAAAGTCCCTCCAGAGGTAAGAAGCAGGATTGAAGACAAGATGGAGGAGCTGCAGCAGGTTTTTATAGTCTCTTGCCATGTGGTCTTTCTTTCTTTGTCCCAAGGACAAGCTGTCCCTCACATGGCCTAGAAAACCCTCAGAGTTCTGTCCATAGGCAGGTCCCTGCCCACCTTGCTGAGTCGCAAGGCGTGTCTGCCTTCTCTCAATGGGTCAGTTGTGTAGCTGATGGTCCTTAATGGGCCATCCAGCAGGTTAGGCAGAGCTGACACCACCTTGTCTGGGGTGTCACCCAGAAGCAGAGCATAAGTTTGAACTACAGACAGTACAGAACCAATGTTCATAACTTCAACTACAAAATGATACCCACATATAGGCAGCATAATCATAACCAGCAAACCATAACCTTGTCTGAGACACCTCATTTGACCCCCTTTATATAAGATTTGGTGCCACTACAAGACCTTGGTTGCAACGATGATCTACACAGTCCCAGATTATGTCAATAACGTCACATAGGGCATTAGTTTTCATAACCATTTGTCCCCATAACGAGTGGCACTGGTGGGGATACTGGGAAACTGGAGGATCTAATGGAATTGCTTGTGTGACTTGTGGTTAGCAAGTGGGATAAAACCAGAGTCCTCTCTGTCTGGCTGGTTTGGTTTGTCCTGAACTGATGCTCTGTTGGGTCCCAAGAGAACCAGCATCATTACACCCTGGTTTTTGTGTTATGAGAAGGAGTAAATCACACTTCCTTATTTATTTTCTCCACACCAGTCATGATTTTATAGACTTCAAGCATATTCCCACTTTGTCGTCTCTTTTCCAAGCTGAACAGTCCCAGTCTTATTAATCTCTCCTCATACGGAAGCCGTTCCAGACCCTTCTCATTTTTGTTGCCTTTTTCCGAACCTTTTCCAAGTCCAATACATCTTTTTTGAGATGGGACGACCACATCTGCACGCAGTATTCAGGGTGCGGGCGTACCATGGATTTATACAGAGGTAATATGATAGTTTCTGTCTTATTATCTATCGCTTTCTTAATGATCACCAACATTCTGGTCACTTTTTTGACGGCCGCTGCACACTGAGTGGATGTTTACAGAGAACTATCCGCAATGACTCCAAGATCTCTTTCTTGAGTGGTACCAGCTAATTTAGATCCCACCATTGTATTTGTACAGGTAGGATTATGTTTTCCAATGTGCATTTATCAACATTGAATTTCATCTGCCGTTTTGTTGCCCAGTCACCCAGTTTTGTGAGATCTTTTTGTAGCTCTTTACAGTCCACCTGGAACTTAACTGTCTTGAGTAGTTTTGTATCATCTGCAAATTTTGCCGCCTCACTGTTTACCCCTTTTTCCAGATCATTTATGAATATGTTGAATAGGACTGGGCCCAGTACAGACCCTGGGGGACACCTCTCTCCATTCTGAAAACTGACTATTTATTCCTACGCTTTGTTTCCTATCTTTTAACCAGTCACTGATCCATGAAAGGGACCTTCCCTCCTATCCCATGACAGCTGACTTTGCTTAAGAGCCTTTGGTGAGGGAGCTTGTCAAAAGCTTTCTGACAATCTAAGTACACTGTATCCACTGGATCCCCCTGGTCCACACGCTGGTCGACCCCCTCAGAGAATTCTAGCAGATTGGTGAGGCGTGAGTTCCCAGGCGTGGCTCAGCAGGAGAGGGGAGGGAGGCGAGAGTAAAAAGGAAATGGCAGGAGAACTCGAGGAGGGAACAAGAGGAGACCGAAGTGGCCACAAAGAGCCAGGCCTTAAAGCTGCTGCTGCATCAGTGCAGGTCTGAGTACTCATGCTGCTGCCCTTTTCTTGTATTTGCCTGGCAAGAAGGGGGAGCGAGAGGAGGGGAGGGGCTGAGGGCAGAACTAGGGGGAAGCTCCTGTCAATCACTGCCCTGGGGGAGGGGCAGAGGTGAGTTTGAGGGGGAAGTAGTGAGGTGCACCCATGCTCCACCCACAGAATAAACTCCACCCTTTTGAGGCACTAAAATGTGACACCCATAAAAGCAAATTGCGCAGGTCTCCATGAAATGATGGCCCTTCCTCTGCCCTGTGTCTCCAGGTCCGAAATGAGAAAGTGAACAATGCTGACATCAAGTCAACATCCAACGAGCTGAATGGGGCAGTTCAACCTCACAGAGCTATCATGTCAGGCTGCCTGCAGACTCAGGAAGACGTCACTGCATCAGCTTCACTCACAGAGCCATATTTTGAAGGTTTTCTTTGCAACCATAAGGGCTAGAGCAGTGGTTCTCAAACTTTTGTACTGGTGACCCCTTTCACACAGCAAGCCTCTGAGTGCGACCCCCCTTCTAAATTAAAAACACTTTTTTATATATTTAACACCATTATAAATGCTGGAGGCTTAGTGGGGTTTGGGGTGGAGGCTGGCAGCTCGTGACCCCCCCCCGTAATAACCTCGCGACCCCCTGAGGGGTCCCGACCCCCAGTTTGAGAACCCCTGGGCTAGAGTCTTAAATTACAGCTGGGATTGCTGGAGCTCCAGAGGCAGCCAGCCAGGGAAGGTCTGACTTGCCAAACGGGAAAGGGGCAGCTCCATTTCAGAGGCGAGGGGTGGGGCTAGTGGGTCCCTCGCTGTGAGTCAGGAACGGGCTCTGGGTTGCTATTGCAAGGGAGTCCCTGGGGACAGGGGCTTGAAAAGCTCTTTGCGGATCCTGCGCAGGCTCCAAGGCTGTTTCCTCCGCTGGTAGTTCCTAAGCTCGGCTCGGAAGTCCTTGTGCCGCATGTGGATGTAGCCCTGGGGCTCGCAGAGATCCTAGAGCGAGAGAGAGAACATGTGACACTTCCCATCGGGAGGGAAATGGAGTCTAGTGGTTAGAGCAGGGGGCTGGGAGTCAGGACTCCTGGGTTCTCTCCTCGGCTCTGGGAGGGGAGTGGTGTCTGGTGATTAGAGCAGGGGGGCTGGGAGTCAGGACTCCTGGGTTCTCTCCCTAGCTCTGGGATGGGAGTGGTGTCTCGTGATTAGAGCAGGAGGCTGGGAGCCAGGTGTGACGAAGTGGGACTGTTCTTAATGTTTTCTCTGAATATTGTGGGGGTGCCTCAGTTTCCCCTAGGCAGTTCTTAAGTCTTTAGGTGGTGGGATAAGGGTGTATGATCGTTGCAGAGCCCAAGAGGGCAGGTGTGTGCAGGGGTCTGGACACAGAGAATGGCCAACACCCTGTTTCTGGCAACTGATGGCCTGGCCCTTCCCCCCTGCAAGGTGAGAGCTAAAGGGTTGGAGAACAAAGGAATCCGGTGACCTCCTGGCCCAGGAAAGGGACAAAGCCCAGAGGAGGAGGGTGTCACGGAGTGCCCGGGCGATGCTCTGGAACTGCTCCCCATGAAGCCAGTCAGGACTCTGGGGCAGTCGCCTTCCGGTGAGCAGCCTGTCCGCAGGGCAAACAGCTCACACGGCTTCCACCTTCCTGGGTCTGACCTCGGAGCATTCAGCATCCTCTGCCCCTCCGTGTGCTTCCCACAGCGAGACCGCTCAGGCGGGGCTCCTGGGGAAGCCAGAGGGTCCTGCACCCCAACTTCGCAGTCAGACGGGACTCTCAGCCAGCCAGTAAAACAGAGGTTTATTAGACGACAGGAACATGGTCTAACACAGAGCTTGCAGGTGCAGAGAACAGGACCCCTCAGCTGGGTCCATTTTGGAGGGCAGTGAGCCAGACAACCACGTCTGCACTTCACTCCATGTCCTAGCCAGCCCCAAACTGAAACTCCCTCCAGCCCCCCCTCCTCTGGGCTTTGTTCCTTTCCCAGGCCAGGAGGTCACCTGATTCCTTTGTTCTCCAACCCTTTAGCTCTCACCTTGCAGGGGGGAAGGGTCCAGGCCATCAGTTGCCAGGAAACAGGGTGTCGGCCATTCTCTGTGTCCAGACCCCTGCACACACCTGCCCTCTAGGGCTCTGCAGTGATCATACACCCTTACCCCACCACCTAGATACTTAAGAACTGCATAAGGGAAATTGAGGCACCCCCACAATATTCGGAGGAACCATTAAGAACAGTCCCACTTCGTCACATCTCTCCCCCCTTCGAGATCGAACTGAGCGGGGTCACTTTAGGCGGTGACCTGGGGAAGTTCGAAGCCACCAACGTTCCCATGGATGCCCCAGCGTTTCTGCCATTCCTTGGTAGGAGTTACACCAGGCCCTTCCAGTTTCACGCCCTCCCTTAGGTCGGGGGTGGTCGATAGCACTCGCAGGCCGCATGTGGGAAGGTTTCTGCGGCCCGCCCTTTGGCCACCCCAAAACCCCAGGGGGTCAAACTTGGATTGGGTCTTCTCCCCAACAAGCTGGCCAAACACAGCCACTTGGTTATAGGACTGTTTAAGTTTCTTAACAGCTTTCACTCCATCTGAGACCTTCTCAAAGCTATCCACACTGGGTCTTTCAACAGGACAGTCAGTGGATCCATTCACAACAGAAAATTTCTGGCTGTTAGGAACTGAAACTTTCTTGATTAAATCACTTTCACACCCTTCAGTTGCAGTAAACTGCTTGCAAAGACTCCATGAGGATTCCTTTCCCTAGGGCTTTTCTATGCAACAATTCACCCCTCCCAGAAATTCTGCTCTTACCCTCTTTACCTAGGGCTTGCTCTAGAGGAACACATTCCTGAGCAACAACAGACTCTTTCTGGGTCTCCCTTACATCCAGAATTACCTATGGCCCATCCGGTGGATTCCTACACAATCCCCTTTCAGGCAAACTGACAGACTTCCTAGATAAATGGTCAGAAGCCTTCTCCTTCCCTTTGCCACACACAAGTTCAGGAATCTTTTCCTTCTTGCTACAGGTTTCCACACCCTCCATAGGTAACACAATCACATCACCTTCACGCTCTCCTTGTGCCCTGGCTAGGATCTCACCCTGATTAGACAGAGTTGCGACACCCTTTCCCAACCACACACGAGCAACAGGCAAAATACAAGCACCAGAATTGTCTGGTCTCTGGGATTTTACATAGACACTAACTGGATGCGACCTAGTTACAGGGCCATTCTCCTGAGCAGACACAAACTTAGGACCATTCCCTTCCTGGGCTTTAGCTGAATCCAGAACCAGCTCTGAGACAACTGCACAACGCTCAACCATCACAGGCTGCAAGGCCCCTTCTGTCTGCTCCACAGACCAAGAAGAGCCGGACACACTTTCTCCTTTACCAGACACACAGCTTGGGATCTCATTCCCCTGGTCCCAGCACACAAGGCTGATCACAGACACCTGCTTGGAGATCAGGGTAGCTCCCTCCACAGGCAAGTCAATACCTCTGCCAGGCACAGGCACGTTTCCTTCACTGTCCCAATTCTCCACCCAGCTAACAGGTAAGGTCCAGGGACACTCGTCTTCCACTTTCCTCGCCTTCCCACCCTGCTGACTAGACAAAGCCATCAGATCACAAGGCTGCCTAGGCTCATCCAAACTTTCCTTACCAAGCACCTTGCCACTCCCCACAGATCCCCTCCCCTGCCTGTGTCTCCCCCCACTCAGCTGGGGTCTCAGCTCCCCCTGTGCTCAGCGCTGCCCTTGCTGTGCCAGTGGGGGTAGGCAGCGAGCTCGCTGCTTTCCTCACTGCATCAGAGCCAGCGTGAGCCCCCTCTCCAGAGTGCAAGGGCGCAGGGAGCATCTCTCTGTCCCACCCAGCCCCAGGGGTCTGCTTACAGGCAGGCAGGTAGCCTGAGCCTAGCGGCTCCTCCCTGCTGCCAGCCAGGTCATCTGCATTTTCACTGACCATTTCCCTCTCCACCGATTGGTTCCCTGGATTCAAATTCAAACCCTTGGCCGTTACAGGAGCAGGGCCTGGATCCTGTCCCAAAGAGACACAGTCACCCCCCAACAGGGTCTCGCAGCCGATATCCTGGAGAACCCCAACAACCAGCCAGCCCCACCCCTCCTGGGTCTGCACAGGGATCTGGGCCATAGGCAGGGCGAGGGGCTTCGTCCCTGGGACCCTCACCCAGCTCACACAGCCCCTCAACCTCTGAGGCTGCACCACCCAGGGCCTGACAACAGTTCTCTCTGTCCCAGGATCTCGCCACCCCACGAATGTCTCCCCATTGACCATCACCTTCCGCTCCCACTGGGGGTCCGAGGGGCCTGGCCCCAGGAAACTCCACACAGACATATAGGTTGGGGTCAGGAGTGGGAGCCTGTCCACCTCCCCACCCATCTGGCCGACAGAGTCTATGGCCTTGGGACCCAGCAAGGGAGCTAGACACCGGGGCTTTTCCGCAGGGTCCCCCTGGTTCAAATCTCCAGCCTGCTCAAAGGCAGTGAGGTGGGCATCCACATCCCCCCCCTCCTTAACCAGGGGCAGCAATTTAGTCTCGAGGTTCCCTGCGGAACTGGCCCCCCGGGGTCTATCCCCACTCACCCCGGGGAGGTTCCCTAGGCCTCTCCGCTCCCCCACCCCCAGTTCATGCTGCTGCTGCTTCTGCAGCTCTTTCTCGGGCTCTCGCTGTCTCTCACAGTCCTCTTGCTCTCTCGGACTCAGCTCCAATCCCGTCCGTCTCTGATCCCCGGATGGGGAACCCGATCGTGAAGACCCTCGTCTGGTCGGGGACATGAGTCTTGGCGATACCTGGCTACCACTCCAGCTGCTCCCAGATCCTGCTATAGCCCCATTTGGGGTCAGGAATCTGTCCCTTAGAGCGGTCATCCTCCTCCAGCTGCACGATTAACTGTGCTTTGGTGAACTTTCCAATGCTCAACCCTCTCTTTCTGCACAGGGTTACAATGTCCTTCTTAAGAAGACGGTGACAGGCCATCACTCCGCTCTTCCCAAGTTGTTGTGGACTCACAGGCCTGTGTGCTCTCAGCTCCCCACGGTTTCCAGGGAGAACCCCTAGTGTGCCAGCCCTTCTCGAGGTCAGCGCCTCTCTCCCAGGGTTGAGCCGCAGACTCCTCCGCCCCTGGGACCGCTCGCTGCAGTCCCCCGGGGGACCCTGTTACTGCAAAAGTCCTTTTCTCTGGTCACACAATCCTAGGGGTTAACCGCCCCCTGAAACCGTCTCTCTCTGAATCTTCAGCACGCCTGGTCCCCGTCAATCCCCCTTCGTTTTACTGCTCCCCAGTCACTTACTGCAGGAAGCGCCATCCACGGGGTGCAGTAGATCCCACCACTGCCACCAGTTGTCACGGAGTGCCCGGGCGATGCTCTGGAACTGCTCCCCATGAAGCCAGTCAGGACTCTGGGGCAGTCGCCTTCCGGTGAGCAGCCTGTCCGCAGGGCAAACAGCTCACACGGCTTCCACCTTCCTGGGTCTGACCTCGGAGCATTCAGCATCCTCTGCCCCTCCGTGTGCTTCCCACAGCGAGACCGCCCAGGCGGGGTCCTGGGGAAGCCAGAGGGTCCTGCACCCCAACTTCGCAGTCAGACGGGACTCTCAGCCAGCCAGTAAAACAGAGGTTTATTAGACGACAGGAACATGGTCTAACACAGAGCTTGCAGGTGCAGAGAACAGGACCCCTCAGCTGGGTCCATTTTGGAGGGCAGTGAGCCAGACAACCACGTCTGCCCTTCACTCCATGTCCTAGCCAGCCCCAAACTGAAACTCCCTCCAGCCCCCCCTCCTCTGGGCTTTGTTCCTTTCCCAGGCCAGGAGGTCACCTGATTCCTTTGTTCTCCAACCCTTTAGCTCTCACCTTGCAGGGGGGAAGGGTCCAGGCCATCAGTTGCCAGGAAACAGGGTGTCGGCCATTCTCTGTGTCCAGACCCCTGCACACACCTGCCCTCTAGGGCTCTGCAGTGATCATACACCCTTACCCCACCACCTAGATACTTAAGAACTGCATAAGGGAAATTGAGGCACCCCCACAATATTCGGAGGAACCATTAAGAACAGTCCCACTTCGTCACATCGGGGCTGGAGGGAGTTTCAGTTTGGGGCTGGCTGGGGACATGGAGTGAAGGACAGACGGGGTTGTCTGGCTCACTGCCCCCCAAAATGGACCCAGCTGAGGGGTCCTGTTCTCTGCACCTACAAGCTCTGTGTTAGACCATGTTCCTGTCATCTAATAAACCTCTGTTTTACTGGCTGACTAAGAGTCACGTCTGACTGCGGAATTGGGGGGCAGGACTCTCTGGCCCCCCCAGGACCCCACCTGGGCGGACTCGCTGTGGGAAGTGCACGAAGGGGCAGAGGATGCTGAATGCTCCGAGGTCAGACCCAGGAAGGTGGAAGCTGGGTGAGCTTCTTGCCCTGCAGACAGGCTGCTCGCAGAGAGGAGATTTCCCCAGAGTCCTGACTGGCTTCGTAGGGAGCAGTTCCAGAGCATCACCCGGGGACTCCGTGACACCAGGACTCCTGGGTTCTCTCCCCGGCTCTGGGAGGGGAGTGGTGTCTCGTGATTAGAGCAAGAGGCTGGGAGTCAGGACTCCTGGGTTCTGTTCTAGGCTATGCCACCCCCACCCCTGCAACAGCCCCCTAGGTACCTGGAAGTGCTGGTAAAACTCCTTGTAGCCGCCACGCAGCACGTACAGCTCTGGGTACCAGAGCTCTGGGTACCGGTTGGCGTCTCGGTCCATTCTCCTCAGGCTGCGGCACCTGCCCGACGATAGAGGGATTTCACCAGTGAGCCCCTCCCCATTGTCACTCTAGGGACCCCCCTGGGACCACAGGACGGGGCAGAGGTGGGTGAGTCTGATTGGCCGAAGTGAGGTTTTGCGGGCAAGAGGGGTCATGGGCACAGGAACTGTGGCAGGGGGCAGCTGTGGGGGGCACTGTGGGGTTAATGGAGCGTGAAGCCAGCAAGACTGGCTGGCCCCAGCCACCAGAGCCAGGCATTGGCCTCGCCCCGAGAGCCTTGGGGGGCACCAGCAACCTCAGGCTGCCCCTGCTGCCCCCCAGCCATGGCTGCCTTGCGAGTGGAGCAGCGAGGTGCCCCCGGCTGGGCCCCATTGCTGGGATGGGAGCCAGGCACGCCCTGCTGTGTTGGGGCCACTTGATCTTGGCCGGGTAGGCGTCCCAGTGTCCCCAACTCGGCGGCTCCAACCTATCACAGACACCTGGGTGGGGGACGAGCAGGTGGGAGTGGGGGGAGACTGGCGGGCCCCCAAGGCACCTACAAGCGGGGGCCTCTCTCAGAGGAGAACTCGCAGTGGAAGATCAGGGTGCTGCTGCGGGGGCTCGGGGTCGTGCCCAAGGGATCCGGCAGGAACCACCTCGCCAGCTGCTCTTCTCGGTACAGATTCAGGGCGCCCTGCGCGAGAGCAAGGAGGTCAGAGGGGTGCGGCGGGGGGGGCAGCAGGCAGCACAGGCCGGACCAGGGCTCAGTGCTCCTTCCCCACCTTCAGGGCTGGGGGAGCATCCCATAGATGGGGGTCGACTGGGAGCTGGCAAAGTGCCAAGCGCCCCGCCCCCTTCTCCCCAGGCAAAACCACTGGGCAGCCCAGGATCCTGCATGATGCTCATAGGATTTTAATAATTTCATAATCCCCAGAGCCAGCACCCCACCCTGCTCCCCACAGTGTCCCCTCCTGAGAGCTCCCGACACAGCCAGCTCCTGCCCCGCTCCCCACAGCGCCCCCTGCTGGGAGGGGGCAGGACTGGAATAGCCGGGAGCTCCCCCCACTGCCAGCTCCTGCCCCGCTCCCCACAGCGCCCCCTGCTGGGAGGGGGCAGGACTGGAATAGCCGGGAGCTCCCCCCACTGCCAGCTCCTGCCCCACTCCCCACAGCGCTCCCTGCTGGGGGGGGCAGGACTGGAATAGCCAGGAGCTCCCCCCACTGCCAGCTCCTGCCCCGCTCCCCACAGCGCTCCCTGCTGGGAGGGGGCAGGACTGGAATAGCCGGGAGCTCCCCCCACCGCCAGCTCCTGCCCCGCTCCCCACAGCGCCCCCTGCTGGGAGGGGGCAGGACTGGAATAGCCGGGAGCTCCCCCCACTGCCAGCTCCTGCCCCGCTCCCCACAGCGCTCCCTGCTGGGGGGGGCAGGACTGGAATAGCCGGGAGCTCCCCCCACTGCCAGCTCCTGCCCCGCCCTCTGTAGCACCCTTTGAAGTGGTGTAGCCAGGAGCTCACTCTCTGCATAGCAGGCAGCCCGGTGCCTGCGGGAAGTTGCTGGGAGCAGGACAGGTTGAGCCGGGCTCTCTTACCTTGATGTGTCCCCCAGCGTATTCGTAGGGATAGCGACAGTCCACCACCACGTACTCCTCCACCACCCCAGCCAACTGGCCGCGCAGCAGGGAAGCCACCTGGGGGGGGGTGTAAAATGGGGAGGGGGATGAGCTCCCGAGAGGCTGTGTCATGGCAGCTCTGGGCTTGTCCTCCCCCTACCTGCCAGGGCCTCTTGCTTTGGGCGTTGGGCCCATGTTATGGGAGTTCATGCTGGCCAACGTGCTGCTCAAGAGGGTGCAGAGTCCCCAGCACCAGCGAATCAGGAGTCGCATGGACAGGGTGCGATGGGGTGTACTCCATCCTGGCTCTGAAAGAGTTAACTGGAGCAGGCGAGGCCAGTTAACCCCTGGAGCCTGGCCCAGGCCCAGTGAGGGGTACCTCCCAGCGGGGGGTCAGCAGACCAGGAGCAAGGGACGCACTCTGCAGGGCGAGGCTGGAGAGATGAGGAGGATCAGGGAGGAAGCCCTGGGGCAGAGCTGCCCTGGGACCCTCGCCTGAGTAGAGAAGTATCTGGCAGGAGGCCAGGGGAGACCCAGAGCAGCCCCTTGGGTGGGGAGCCCTGACAAAAGGGCAGGATCTGGCCTTGCAGAGCGAGAGCCCTGGGGGGGTTCAGGGGAGGAACAGGGCGAGGGGAACCGAGGAGGGCAGACCTCAGGTGCGGTGTGAACTGGCTCCTGTCTGTGGTAATGCAAAGACCACACAGGCAGCAGCCGGGAGGCCGGTGGAGTGACCCTGGACTGCCTGTCCTAGGGTCCCCGGGCTGGAACCCAGGGCAGGGGCCAGGCCTGGGCTCCCCACCTGCTCTGGGGAAGGCGGCGAGAAGCCCCCAAGAAGGGGATGTGGACTGGTGGGAGCCCTGGGGTTATGGGCCCAGGCCGGGGGCGGGAGACCGGACAGTTGTTGGACGTTGTTCCCCAGACATGGGGGACTATGACGTTATGAGTGTAATATAATATCTCATTGAAAGGTGACAGGGCCAGAAAGAGTTAATGAACTCCCAGACTGACCTGACCCCAGCCAAACTTGAAAGACTGGTTAGGAAGAGATGGAAATGGAGAGAGCTGTGAAATGCAGCCGGCAGGGTGAGAGAGAGAAGGGGAGCTGTGTGCTCAGGGCTTGTGATGTCAGCAAACGAGGCTTGGCTATGGCTATGGCTTTGATTCAAAGACCAAAAAGCGAATATTAATATATACTTGAGTGACATAGTATTGTTGTCTATGTGCCTCTTTGAAGGTTGTGGTAACCTGTGTCTGAACTGTTAATGGATAAATGACCCTGTGCCAACTGCCAGGGTGTTTGGGAGAAGGAAAGTGAAGCCGATTGTCTTCTCGGGCCAAGAGGCTGCAGGAAATGTTTAAAAACCTTGGGACACGATCCTTCTTCATCTCAGATCTGCTTTGGGTTTGAAGAAGGGGAAACCCTGAGCCATGAGGATTGAGATCCCCAGTCGCTGACTGGAGTCACCCTGAATACGAACATTGGACTGTAACCTGTGGACTATTTCTAAAAGGACTTTTGGCCACTACACACTCACCATCTCTGCCATGTACCTGGACCTCAAGAATTGAATTCAAGTCTGTCTGTATATTGATCTTTTAACCAACACTTTCTCTTTTCTTTTTAAATAAATGTTAGTTTAGTTAATAAGAATGGACTGTAAGCATGTATTTTGGGTACGATCTAAGTTATTATTTGACCTGGGTCTGGGGCTTGGTCCTTTGGGCTCAGGAGAACCTTTTCTTTTATAGGATGAGATAAGATTTTCAGAATTTACCATCCTATGTCTGACAGGTGTGTCTGGAGGAAGGCCTGAGGCTGGCACTTTAAGGGCACTGTGTTGTGTGGACGTCTGAGTTCTCAGGGAGGTGATACAGAAGCTGGTTTGGGCTGGCTGAGTAAATCTAACTATTGGAATATTCAGCAGCATGTGGGGTTTCTCTGCCCCGGACTGTTTGCAGTTCACCCTGAGTGAGTGACGTCAGCGCACCGTCATGGGACTGAGCGTGATCTGGCCGGAGGGCTGAGTCAGGAGAAGAGGCAGAGCTGCTGGACTGGAGCAGGGGGGCTGGATGAGGAGACCTGGCTGCGCCGTGCCCAACCATGCTGGGGGCTAGATGAGGAGACCTGGCCGTGCGGGGGCTAGATGAGGAGAGCCGGCCGAGCGGGGGCCAGATGAGGAGACCTGGCCGTGCCTGGCCATGCTGGTGGCTAGATGAGGAGACCTGGCCATGCCGTGTCCGGCCATGCAGGGGGCTAGATGAGAAGAGCCGTGCCGTGCCCGGCCGTGCGGGGGGGCTAGATGAGGAGACCTGGCCATGCCTGGCCGTGCGGGGGGGCTAGATGAGGAGAGCCATGCCGTGCCGTGCCCGGCCGAGCAGGGGGCTAGATGAGGAGACCTGGCCATGCCGTGCCCGGCCATGCAGGGGGCTAGATGAGAAGAGCCGTGCCATGCCGTGCCCGGCCGTGCGGGGGGGCTAGATGAGGAGAGCCGTGCCGTGCCGTGCCTGGCCGTGCAGGGGGCTAGATGAGGAGACCTGGCTGCGCCGTGCCTGGCCATGCAGGGGGCTAGATGAGAAGAGCCGTGCCGTGCCGTGCCTGGCCGTGCAGGGGGCTAGATGAGGAGACCTGGCTGCGCCGTGCCTGGCCATGCAAGGGGCGCAAGATGAGGAGAATCGCGCCATGCCCGGCTGTGCGGGGGAGTTAGATGAGGAGACCTGGCCATGCCTGGCCGTGCGGGGGGGCTAGATGAGGAGAGCCGTGCCGTGCCGTGCCCGGCCGTGCAGGGGGCTAGATGAGGAGACCTGGCCATGCCGTGTCCGGCCATGCAGGGGGCTAGATGAGAAGAGCCGTGCCATGCCGTGCCCGGCCGTGCGGGGGGGCTAGATGAGGAGAGCCGTGCCGTGCCGTGCCTGGCCGTGCAGGGGGCTAGATGAGGAGACCTGGCTGCGCCGTGCCTGGCCATGCAAGGGGCGCAAGATGAGGAGAATCGCGCCATGCCCGGCTGTGCGGGGGAGTTAGATGAGGAGACCTGGCCATGCCTGGCCGTGCGGGGGGGCTAGATGAGGAGAGCCGTGCCGTGCCGTGCCCGGCCGTGCAGGGGGCTAGATGAGGAGACCTGGCCATGCCGTGTCCGGCCATGCAGGGGGCTAGATGAGGAGAGCCGTGCCGTGCCGTGCCCGGCCGTGCGGGGGGGCTAGATGAGGAGAGCCGTGCCGTGCCGTGCCCGGCCGTGCAAGGGGCTAGATGAGGAGACCTGGCCATGCCGTGTCCGGCCATGCAGGGGGCTAGATGAGGAGAGCCGTGCCGTGCCGTGCCCGGCCGTGCAGGGGGCTAGATGAGGAGACCTGGCCATGCCGTGTCCGGCCATGCAGGGGGCTAGATGAGAAGAGCCGTGCCATGCCGTGCCCGGCCGTGCGGGGGGGCTAGATGAGGAGAGCCGTGCCGTGCCGTGCCTGGCCGTGCAGGGGGCTAGATGAGGAGACCTGGCTGCGCCGTGCCTGGCCATGCAAGGGGCGCAAGATGAGGAGAATCGCGCCATGCCCGGCTGTGCGGGGGAGTTAGATGAGGAGACCTGGCCATGCCTGGCCGTGCGGGGGGGCTAGATGAGGAGAGCCGTGCCGTGCCGTGCCCGGCCGTGCAGGGGGCTAGATGAGGAGACCTGGCCATGCCGTGTCCGGCCATGCAGGGGGCTAGATGAGAAGAGCCGTGCCATGCCGTGCCCGGCCGTGCGGGGGGGCTAGATGAGGAGAGCCGTGCCGTGCCGTGCCTGGCCGTGCAGGGGGCTAGATGAGGAGACCTGGCTGCGCCGTGCCTGGCCATGCAAGGGGCGCAAGATGAGGAGAATCGCGCCATGCCCGGCTGTGCGGGGGAGTTAGATGAGGAGAGCCAGCCGTGCCCGGCCATGCAGGGGCGCTAGATGAGGAGAGCCAGCTGTCCATGCGGGGACGCTCCAGCCGCGAGTCAATGTTTCCACTGGGGCATAAGGTCCCCACACATAGCTGGTCTGATGCCCCCAATCCTGACTTGCACCCCCTGCACCCTCCAGCTCCACCAGTGCACCACCGTCCCTGCCTACAGCCTGCTCTGTTTGAGCCGGATCCCCTCGGGCGCCACTGCTGCCCCTCAGGCGTGTGGCTTCGTGCTGCGTCTTTATGGGTGTGGCAGGGAGGCAGGCAGGAGGGGGCCTGGGCACAGAGCAGCATTAGGGCTGGTGCTGTTTCCCTCACCCTGTGAAGTTCCTGACTGGGGTGAGAGATGGGGCAGGCACCAGGCAGTCAGTCTGTGGGCACATGGCTGGAATGCTGGCAAATAATGGAGCCGCTTTAGGTTTAGTCCTTTCCTGTCACTCCCCAGCACACGGGGCGGCAGAGTCAGTCTAGGGAGACACACAGCACGGACCAGGACGATGAACAGCCCCACGATCCAGCAGCTAGCAGCAGAGCGAACAGGCAGCTCGAAGGACGCAGAGCGCAGAGAGAGCTGGATTGCCCACAGAACCCTCCGCCCAGGCATGGCAGCGGTCGACGTCAGAAATGAGTCTAGTCTGTATGGAGAACTGGCCAGAGCGGGGAAGGAGGCGAGGCGCGTGAGTTCCTGGAATGGCGGATCGAGGCGTTTGGGTCCTGGGGCCCCGAACAGAATGAGCCGGGGGAGGGAGCCGGAGCCGTGCTCTTGCAGCAGGGAGCTGAGAGCTCAGGCATGTGCATGGAGCTGTGAAGACGTAACAGGTTCCCTCATCAGCGAGAGGATCGTTAGTGGGACTCATGATCCCAGAGTACAGGGAAAGGGCTCTTGCCCTAGAGAAATGCCTCCAAAGAGCAAGGTCAGTGGAGCAGCCCAGGCACGATGACAGACAACGATAGGCACGAGTGCACGACACAGACGGGCTCAGGCTGAAGGAACCCAGGAGACAGGACTGAGGGACACAGATGGACTGACAGTGCCGGCATCCTGGTCCAGTGAAAGGCAGAAGGAAAAGTGCCCAGCTCTGGGCCGCAGCGCAGGGGGCGTGGAAACACAGTTCAGGCGAGCCGAGGGGAAGTGAGGTGCCCTACACCGGAGACCTGCTCATCTCCGAGGGACTCCAGCCAGCCCCGGCAAAACTGAGCCAGCAAGAAAATGTGTGGGCAGAGGCTGCGGAAGGAGTCCAGCGCTGTGGAGGAACAGCAGCTGCCTGTGCAGATTCTGCTCCTGCCCGCCCGACGCCCGCGCCCTGCAGACACGGACACAGCGCTGCAGCGCGGGCCTGGGCCAGGACCCGAGACCGCAAAGACAAGCACAGCCCTGCCGAGCCACCGGAGCTGCAGGGGAGGGCTCAGGAGGAGGGCTGGGGCAGCCCTGGTGCCACGCCCTGCCGGGCACAGGCAGATAGGAGAGGGGCGCCTGGTTCCAGCGGTTCCCTTTGATCACCAGCGGCACGCGCAGACTGAGCACACGCCGCGCTCTCGAGACGCTGGCGCTCGGAGGGGAGGGCAAGGGGCTGGCGGCCGGTGTGCAGAGCAGGCAGAGCTAACACGGATGCTCTGTGGGACAGTCTTTCCACAGCAACCCCTTCCCCTCTCCCACGGGGGCTCCCGGCAGCCCAGCCAGGCTGGGGGCCGGGAAACGATTCAGGCTCCAGGGCTGGCCAGGCCGCAAGGTGCAGGCTCCCCGGACTGCCAGGGCAGGGATGAGCTGGAGGCAGAAGACGGAGGTTGTTTAAAGGGGACCGGGCAGTAATCCCAGCAGATTTAGGAGCTGACGTTGTAAGACCTGGGGAGAGCGGCCTGCCTGAGCCCAGCCAGGAGGCGGACCTGCTGGCCAGGCGCGAATGAGATCGGTCCATGGAACCGTGTGAGCTGCGCAAAGAATACATCAGCGATGCACAACGGGAGGAGGCTGCAGCCACAGGAAATCCCAACCCCACCCTGGGGAAAGGTGGTGTGACGAAGCGGGACTGTTCTTAATGTTTCCTCTGAATAGTGTGGGGGTGCCTCAGTTTCCCCTACGCAGTTCTTAAGTATCTAGGTGGTGGGGTAAGGGTGTATGATCATTGCAGAGCCCTAGAGGGCAGGTGTGTGCACGGGTCCAGACACAGAGAATGGCCGACACCCTGTCTCCTGGTCACTGATGGCCTGGGCCGTTCCCCCCTGCAAGGTGCCAACTGAAGGGGTTGGAGAACAAAGAGATCAGGTGGCCTCCTGGCCCGGGAAAGAGGCAAACCAGATGAGGGGCTGGAGAGTTTCAGTTTGGAGCTGGCTGGGGAAAGAGAGGGAGGCCCAGACCTGTGGTCTGGCCTCCCTGCCCCCAAGATGGACCTGACTGAGGGGTCCTGTTCTCTGTACCTGCAAGCTCTGTTTTAGACCATGTTCCTGTTGGCTAATAAACCTTCTGTTTTACTGGCTGGCTGAGAGTCACGTCTGACTGCGGAGTTGGGGGCAGGACCCTCTGGCTTCCCCAGGACCCCGCCTGGGCGGACTCGCTGTGGGAAGCGCACGGAGGGGCAGAGGAGGCTGAATGCTCCGAGGTCAGACCCAGGAAGCTGGGTGAGCTGTGTGTCCTGCAGACAGGCTGCTCCCAGAGAGGAGACTTCCCCAGAGTCCTGCCTGGCTTCATAGGGAGCAGTTCCAGAGCATCGCCCGGGGACCCCGTGACACCCACCAAGCAATGGGAAGGAACCCTGGCAGTGCTGGCAGCTGGGGACCAATGGCAAAGGCTGAGCAGACAGGAAGGGCAATGCTGGATCACAGCAGCGTCACTCCCAGGGACCCCAGCAAAGCAAAGGAGCCAGAGAACCGGACCGGCATCCCCGGAAGGGCAGGCTGCGGTAGCCCAGCGGAGGGACAGTGGGCAGGAGGGAAGCAGTTTAGAGAACGCCACGCTAGGCAGGCAGCGCAGCCACTGTGACAGAGCCATGGAGCCGAGTCTCCTACGTAGGGGAGCAGAGTGGGGTCCAGCCATCAGCAGCCACACACAGCAGTGGCAAAGGGCAATGCTTCCCGCTGCTCTGGGCCGCTGGTCACGTGAGGTGGCTGCAGACCCAGGACAGCGGTGGAGAGCAAACCGAGACAGCAGCGGAGTAGAGCTGGACAGTCAGCACACCCGGACAGCTGGGCCAAGGGCAGGAGTGGGGAACACAGAATGAGCTTCAGCCCTCGGTCTGTGTGTACATGGCTGGAATGCCAGCTGCGGTCCTTAATAAGAGCTGTTTTACAAGCATGGGGTCCACGCGTGCTGTTCCCCAGCAGTGGGCGCATTTCACACTTACTGTGGCGGGGCTGACGTAACGCAGATCCCGGTGCAGGCCATCCTCCACTGGCAGAGAGCAGGGCTGGGGTCACCAACAGAGACAGGCATTGGCACAAAAACAGAGCTGAAGGGATATCCCTGCTCTCCCTGGGGGGGACATAGCCCCTGCCTGCCACCACACACGCCCTGTGCTCCCTGGAGTGGGACTCCCCCACACATGCTCTGTCCTCCCTGGAGTGGGATGTCCCCTTCCCCCACACGCACACACGTCCTACCTTCCCTGGAGCCAAGAGGTGAGGCGTTCACCTTAGTCGCAGATTGGCCCCGGGGGCAGGAGTGTTCACTGTAGGGAGTTGGAAACACGTCCCTTGAGGGGCAGCCGGCACCCTCCTGGGACGGGGAGGCCGGGCGGATGGTCTGCGCCCCAGTGGGGCCTGGCGGGAAGGGATGGGGGTGCTAGCGGGCGAGGCCAGCCCGCCTAAGGAGAGCAGGACAGCCTCGCTGGCCCCAGGAGAGAGGCCAGGGCACAGGGCCTGGGCTCTGGGCAGGGCACGGGGATTTTGGTCACTGCCCAGGGTGATGGGACCTTGCAGAGCAATTGGGCTGAGGGGCAGCGAGCTCACGGGACAGGTACGATCCACTCACCCTGGAAAAATCTCCGGTCAGGATCTCGCCGTCCGTCCCAGGGGCTAGAGCAGGAGAGAGGCCAGAGCTGCCCTGGGGGAGGGGACGAGGGGAAGCCTGGGTCTCAGAGACACAGGGACGGGGGAGAGAAGCAAATCCAGCCCCCAGCAGCACCACCCCGTCTGGCTTCCCTCGGGCCATGCCTGCCCCAGCCCCTGTCCAGCCTGGCACGGGACTTGTCCTGTGCCCCTGTGCAAGCCGGGCAAAGCGACTGGCTCCGTCTCTCGGTGCCCAACTCCTGCTCGCCCCATTGCTCAGCCAGGTGGGGCCCTGCCTGCAAGCGCCGGAAGTCTCTGCTCCCCAGGCAGGCTGCAGCTCCAGCCCCTGTTAAGGCTCCCACAGGGGGCCCGGGAGGGGCGAGGTGCCCAGGGGTCCAAGTGGCTGAGCAGCATCACTGAGACGCAGCGCTGGGTGGTCTGCGCTCTTCCCCCTCACCCTCCTCGTCTCGCCCCCGTGGGGCTGCTTCCTCCCTGGGGCTGGGCCCTCCGGGCTGGGGAACAGCATCCCCAGGTTCTTCCCCTGCAGCTTCTGGGAGACAAAAGCCAAAGGGGGCAAGTCCGGTGTGTGACCCGCCCCCGCCTGGGCGTCAGGCCGAGACGCTGAAGGTCCATTGACGTACCAGGTGACCGAAGCCCCCAGCCTCGCGAGGGGGGAGACAGCCCTTCACTACCATGGGGGCGGGGAGGAGACTGCAAAAATCCGCCTGGCACCCGCTCCCTGGCGAGCCGGTGCTGCACCCCCGGGGGCTGCCTCCCGGCGCCAGGGCAGTGACGGGTGGGAGACAGAAGCCAGCCCAGAAAGCCATTTCCCATCCACCCCTAGAGGGGCCAGAGCTGTGGGAATCTCAGACGGGGGGCAGGAGTCTCTGGGAACTGGGGTCAGGTGAGAAACCCGCGTAGGGCAAGCGAGTTGCTCGCTGTAGTTCAGCGCGAGGGGCGGCAGCCTGCTGGTGTCTGCGCGTGGCCCCGGCTGCCTCGGTGGCTCAGGCCTCTGGGCGTCTGGGCTGTCAGAACTCCCCGCCCCGCCTGTGCCTGCAAGAGTCCAGCCCCGGGAAATCGCCCAGCCGCTGCTGGGAGCGGCCCAGGCGAGGGCAGGCGGCTTGGGGGCGATTCAGGGCTGCGGGGCGTGTGGGTCACCCTGTGAACAGTAGCTGGGCGCTGGCAGCCCATTGGCAGAGCGCCCAGTCACGGTGCCCGGCCCGCTGGCTGCTGGCGCCAGGCTGTGAGCCCCGCGGCACGGCATTGCAGACACCCAGAGCTGCAGGGCCGGTGGTGACGCAGCCCCTCCCTGCTCTGGGCTGATCCCCGAAGCGCCCCAGCCGTGCTCCCCAAATATCCCCGTGGGCAGACCAGACAGCACTGCCTCCACTCACCTCGCCCATGCCCTGAGGACTGGCACTTCCTTCCCCTGGCCCCTCGCTGGCTCCTCGCAGCCGCTTGCTCTGGGGGAGGGCAGAAGGGAGGGAGCCATGACAAGGCTGCCCAGGACATGGGGCGAGTGGGGAAGGAAAACGAGCAGGGACGGGCATGGAGCAGGTTCAGAGCAGGAGGCAGGTGGAGCGGGTGCAGGGTGGAGCCAGGCACAGAGCGGGTACAGAGCAGGGCAGGGCACAGAGCAGGGCCAGGCACAGAGCGGGTACAGAGCGGGGTAAGGCACGGAGCGGGTGCAGGGCAGGGCTGGGCACGGAGCAGGGCCGGGCACAGAGCGGGTACAGAGCGGGGTAGGGCACGGAGCGGGTGCAGGTCAGGGCCGGGCATGGAGCAGGGCCAGGCACAGAGCGGGTACAGAGCAGGGCAGGGCACGGAGCGGGTGCAGGTCAGGGCCGGGCACAGAGCAGGGCCAGGCACAGAGCGGGTACAGAGCGGGGCTGGGCACGGAGCGGGTGCAGGGCGGGATGCGTGTGGCGGGGCACCAGGCAGGGAGCAGTCATGGGGCAGAGGGGCCAGGCACAGAGCGGGTTCAGGGTGGAGCCAGGCACAGAGCGGGTACAGAGCGGGGCCGGGCATGGAGCGGGTGCAGGGTAGGGCTGGGCACAGAGCGGGTACAGAGCGGGGCCGGTCATGGATTGGGTGCAGGGTAGGGCCGGGCACAGAGTGGGTGCAGGGCGGGGCCGGGCACAGGGCGGGATGCGTGTGGCGGGGCGCCAGGCAGGGAGAAGTCAAGGGGGCAGAGGGGCCGGGCATGGAGCGGGTGCAGGGCAGGATGCATGTGGCGGGGCGCCAGGCAGGGAGCTGTCAAGGGGGCAGAGGGGCCGGGCCTGCAGACAGCCCTGTCCATCCTGCCCCTGTTCTTAGCCCGACGTCGCGTGCAGCTGCCCAGCTGTCAGAGGAGTGTGCTGGGACCCGGTGCCCGGCAGGGCTCTATACATCCATGCTAGCGACGCCGGCCTCACCCACACTTCAGCATCGCCTGGCGCTGCCCCCACCCCCACGCAGAGCCTGGGCACCCCCCCAGTCCCTCTGCGCCCTGGGCTAGAAGAACCAGCTGGGGGGCACAAAGGCTGGTTCCTTCCCCACCAGGCAGGCTCTGACGGGGCCCGGGGCCCGCCCCCCAGGGCTGGGAACAAGCAGGCACCGGCCAGCCCACAGGGGCAGGTCTGGGAACGTGGAAGGGCCGACCCAGCGCGGTGCAGAGTGCGCCCAGCAGTGCCAGGGTGGGTACTGGGGCTGCAGGATGGCAGTGTTCGTGCCCTCGAGCCCAGGGGAGGGGGTATAGGACAGCGACCCACAGGCTCTGCCCATGCCCTGCACGGTCCCACCCCCGCCCCTCGGACACAGCCCGGGTACTCACGGAGCGGGGCAGGCTGCAACCCCAGGGCATCTGACTGCAGCTGAGAAGAGAAACCAGAGCCGGGGGTGAGAGCGGCCCCAGCGGGCAGCAGCCTCCCGGCCAGGCACACAGACAGGGCGGGGGGGGGCTATGGGGTGCACTGCATGTGCCGGGGGGCTCTGGGGAGCAGGAGGGGGCTCTGGGGAGCGGTGGGGGGGCTCTGGGGAGTGGGGGGGGCTATGGGAAATAGTGGGGGGGCTCTGGGGAGTGGGGGGGGCTCTGGGGAGCGGTGGGGGGGCTATAAGAAACAGTGGAGGGGCTCCGGGGAGTGGGGAAGGCTCTGGGGAGCAGTGGGTGTGTGTGGGGGGCTATGGGGAGCAGTGGGGGGGCTATGGGGAGCCTGTTCCCTGCCCCCACCCCTCCAGGTACCTGCCCTCGCTGATGCTGATGCTGCAGGCCTGGGGGCTGAGCGAGGGCTCCAGTGCACCACCTGGGACAGAGAGAGCGGGTCAGTGGGGCGCTGGCCCGGGGGGGGGCGGGGCATGCAGAGGGGCTGGTGCTGACCTGTGGGTGTGGGCGTCCCTGTGGGAGCCGGCGCCTGGGAGCCAGCAGGGCTTGGAGTCAGGGCGTCTGGGGACAGCCTCAGCCTTCTCCTCGGGGTGATGCTGTGGGAGAGAGTACCCCGTGACCACCCTGCCGCCCGCCATCACCCTCCTCGCCCGCCGTCACCCTCCCACCGCCACCACCCTCCTTGCCTGCCGTCACCCCCTCGCCCGCCATCCTCCTCCTCGCCCACCATCACCCTGCCACCGCTGCCACCCTCCTCACCCGCCGTCACCCCCTTGCCCGCTGTCATCCTGCCACCCACTGTCCTCCTCCTCACCCACCGTCCTCCTCCTCACCCACCGTCACCCCCTCACCCGCCATCACCCCCTCGCCCGCCGTCACCGCCTCACGCACCGTCCTCCTCCTCACCCGTTGCCACCCTGCCATCCTCCATCTTCCTCCACTGTCGTCCTCCTCGCCCACCGTCACCTTGCCACCGCCTCCACCCTCCTCACCCACCGTCACCCCCTCGCCCGCCATCACCCTGGCACCCACCGTCACCGCCTCACCCACCGTCCTCCTCCTTGCCTGTCGCCACCCTGCCATCATCCATCCTCCTCCTCGCCCGCCGTCACCCTCCCACCACCGCCACCCTCCTTGCCTGCCGTCACCCCCTTGCCCGCCATCCTCCTCCTCGCCCACCGTCACCCTGCCAACCACCGTCACCCCCTCGCCCGCTGTCACCCTGCCATCCTCCACCCTCCTCCTCGCCCGCCATCCTCCTCCTCACCCACCGTCACCCCCTCGCCCGCCGTCACCCTCCTCACCCACCGTGCTCCTCCTTGCCTGTCGCCACCCTGCCATCATCCATCCTTCTCCTCTCCCGCCGTCACCCTCCCACCGCCGCCACCCTCCTTGCCTGCTGTCATCCCCTCGTCCGCCATCCTCCTCCTCGCCCACCGTCACCCTGCCAACCACTGTCACCCCCTCGCCCGCTGTCACCCTGCCATCCTCCACCCTCCTCCTCACCCGCCATCCTCCTCCTCACCCACCGTCACCCCCTCGCCCGCCGTCACCCTCCTCATCCGCCGTCCTCCTCCTCACCCATTGCCACCCTGCCATCCTCCATCCTCCTCCTCGCCCGCCGTCACCCTCCTCACCAGCTGTCACCCTGCCACCGCTGCCACCCTCCTTACCTGCTGTCATCCCCTCGCCTGCCATCACCCCCTCACCCGCCATCCTCCTCCTCGCCCACCATCACCCTGCCAACCACCGTCACCCCCTCGCCTGCTGTCACCCTGCCACCCGTTGCCACCCTCCTCACCCGCCATCCTCCTCCTTGCCCGCTGCCGCCTGCCATCCTCCTCCTCACCCGCTGTTCCCTTCTTCACTCACCCTCACCCTCCTCATCCTGCTACCAGGCCTGGGCCCATCCCACGCCCTCCACCCCCATGGGGGCAGGGTTCATGTCCCCCCCCCAGATCTCCCCCAGCACCTGCCCTGCCTGAGGGCCCCACAGGGGTGCACTTCACTTGGGGGGACTGGCCCAGCCTCTGCCAGAGCCCGCCGGTGCCGTTCCGAACCTGGCCAAAAGGGGTCGCTGCAGAGTAAGGTCAAGCCAAATACCCCGGCCCCTCCCCACCCCATCCCACCTCCATCCCCTGCCCACCCGTCTCCTTCCCTGCGGCAGGGCGCGGAGACAGGCCCGGAAAGGGGGGCGGGTACCTCTCCACGCAGCTGAGATGCCCCATGTTCCTGCACAAGCCGCCGAGCGGTGACGGCCCCAGCTCGGGGGAGAAGGTGAGCCCCGCCGGCGGGCGGGTGCCCTGGCTCCCTGGGTGGGGGCTGGCGCCCTCGGGGCTGGCACCCTCAGGGCTGGCCATCGCGGACGGGCCTGGCCGTGGGCTCTGCTGCCAGGGCCAGGAACCACCCTGCTGCCCAGGAGCTCGTCCCAGTGAATTAAAGACGCCCACAAGTAGCTGGTCCCCTGCCCCTGGTCAGTGGGGGCGGCTGTCCTGCCTAGAGCTGCGATGGCCGGGGGCCGCTCTGCCCCCTCGTGTGCCTCTGCCCGTCCCCACCTCACTCCTCCCGGCCGCTCAGCTCGTCGCCAGCCCTGCATTTAAATGTCCCGCTGGCCAGACCTCCCTGGTCACCGTTGCTACAACAAGCTCTCTCCCCTGGGGACAACACTTCAGCCTCCTGCTGCCCAACTGTGCCAGCTGCCCCGGGCTTCCCCCCGCGTGGGAGAGCTCCCGAGGCTGGGCATCTCTGCACGGCCCCCCCTTCCCTTCGGGGCTCCCCCCACAGCTGCCCCTTCCCCCTCTGCCTCCCTGGCTGCCACTGGCCGTTGCTCCATTGTCCTGGCAGCACAAAGCCTTTCTCTGCCGGACGCCCCGCGCTCCAGGCCCGGCAGAATCCCCTGCGCCAGGCAGCCAGCTGCCTTCCCCTGCCCCCGGGGGCACCGGGCTGCGGGCACAGCGGCTCCTTCTGCCACGGCTCAGAGCCCCGTGTTCCCCACAGCTCCCCTGTGCACCTGGCAGGGCGCAATGCCAGCGGGGGCTCTCGGGCTGCAACGCAGCCCCCCCGGATGGCAGCATAGGAGCCCCGTGGCAGCAGCTGTCTGTCCTTGTCTGATGGGCCCCTTGTGTCCTTGGCTCTGCTGGGCTCTAGCCTCCATGTCTGCTTCCCCTGCTTGCTGTGGGGAGCCGATTTCAGGGCCCGGCAGAGCAGGGGTTGGGCGTGTTCGTAGAGCAGTTTGTTTGTGTACACACGCCCTGGTTCCCTGCGCACACTACACACTGCATTCGGGTCAGGCATTGGTGCCCTGTCCCCTGCTCCCTCGCCTGCCCCTCTCCGGGGTCCCACACGCATCTCCACCAAACCCGCTGCCTTGCTCCAGCCTCGGAGAATCACGCTGGGACTCCCCTCTGGCACCCGACTGCTGGAGGAGACCTGGTGGCCTGCCGCTGCCGGGGCGTGCAGGGATGTTGTGCTCTAGGGATCCCAGGAACGCCAAGTCAGCGGAAGCCCCAGGCTGGCAGCCCGGCTCACCGAACCATAAGGGGCGATCCCGCTCTGGGGCCGTGTTGAGCTCATGCCTGGTAGAAGAGAGGCGCATGGAACTGGAAATCAATGGACCAAAATCGGGGTATCATAAATTAGGCTTAATTAGTGAACAGAGGAGTGAGGGAATGGGTTCGTCCCCACCACTCCCTTGTGGGACCCTTAACAAACCCCAGAAGGGGAGATCAAGTGGGCAGAGATGAGGGACTGAAAGGAGCAAGTGCCGACACCTACGGGTTGGGCCTTCATCATCCTGAGCCCAGTGAGACCCAGGGACACCTCCATTGCCTCACTGAATCCCAACCACCAGCTGGGGTGTGAGCCCTGCGTCCGGCTGTCACCCCTCCGCCCACCCTGGGAGTCCTCCTCCCCTTGTCTCCCTCCCTCTCCTCTCCTGCTCAACCAGAGTCCGGCTCGGCTGGCCAGGACTGTGCCTTTCCCAGCATTGCTGGGAGACGTGACCAGAGAGGCAGGAAAAGGATAAATTGCCTGACGCTGGTAGAAGTTTTCCAGGCCTCAGCGGGGCTGCTCAGAGCATGGGCTGGGCCCTGGTTGCTCCAGCGGCGAGGATGCAAGAGGGGGAGTTGGCCCCAGAGACGGAAGCTGCCAGGGCAAGGAGCACTGTCCCTGGGAAGGAATGTGGCCTGCCGGCTTCCCAGCTCCGGGTGCTTAGAAACAGGCGGCCCCTCTCCCCAGGCTGCCAGGGCAGGGGCCAGTTAAGTGCGTCCAGCCCTGGTGTTTGGGTACAACGGGCACGTCTTCACTGGCAACGCGGCAGTGCTTGAACGTGGCTCGTGTAGTCGCGGCGGAGTGCGGGGAGTGAGCTCGCCCAGCGCTCTAGAAACCCACCCCCGTGCGGGGCGCGGCTCCCAGCGCTGGGGCACTGTCTACACGGGCGCTTTACAGCCCCGAGACTGGGAGCGCTCGGGGGGTGTTTTTTCACCCCGCCGAGCGAGACCGTTGCAGCGCTGTAAGTGCCAGTGTGGACAAGCCCAAGGCTGCAGTGACAGGTGACATGTCAGGCAGCGTCCTGAGCTCAGCTCTGGGGGCGCCACACACCCAGCACCTCGTTCCGGCCCCACCCTCCCAAGGGCTAACGGCAAACACAGTGTACCTTTGCAGGAGCCTGGGAGGGTTTTTTCCCCACTTTTGCAGGTCGGTGTCGTGGTGTCTAGAGCCGAAGAGGCTCTTTCCCAGGGTAGTGGGGTTCAAACCTGGCCCTCAGGCCCGGCCCGAGCAAGGCTAGGGAAACTGCTGTGGGTTGGGGTGTTGCTAATAAGAGTCCAGCCGCCAGTGGGGGGCTCTCGTGAAGAGGCACCAACACCCACTGAGCTGTTGATTCCAGGCACAACTAGCTCTAGAAAGTGAGCCCTGATGGCTACAGCATGACGCACAGGGGGCGGCCCGGGCGGATGCGGGCGCAGGATCAGAGCTGGAATATTTACAGCACTCTAAAGTGAATGTACTAGTCTCACTTCAGTGTGCCAGGCTTGGATTCTGATCTATGCAGGTGCTTCTACTGTGGCATCTGGCAACCCTGGTAGCCTGCAATCTCTGCGGTCTCCTCCGTTTATCCACAGCCCAGGGGCACTGGCTATTTCTGAGATGTCTGTGCATGAAAAATCTGTAGTAGGTAAAATACGGGTGCTTTTATTTTTTGCATAATTTGCTATTGGGTGATGCCACAGATTTCATTCTAAATCTCCCAACTTTCCCTGGGGGAGCCCCCAGAGAGCAGCCGGCCTCTGACCTGGCTGAAGAAATGGGCCGGATTTCTTTACATTTTCAAAGGCGGCTGCGATGCTGGCAGGCCAGATGCCAGCTCTTGTCCTGGCTGCAGGCATAAGCTAAGAACTGACAAACTCGTAGCTGGAGACCAGAGCAGGTCACCTGTGTGTTAGTTTTGCTCAAAACAGGTATTAGACTTATAGAAATGTTTAGACTCTAGGAAATGCTTGTAAATTGCTGCCGGCATTAATCTTATTTGCAGTGCCTGGATTCCAGGGTACAAGAAAATATGTACGTTTTGAAAATGTTTGCCCTGAACTTGTGAACCCAGGCATGGGAATCATCCCCGCATCCCATCCAGAAGGACTATCAGAATCAGGTGGGCCATTAAGGAACTTGCAGTACAAAGGATTGGTTGATAGCCCTGTTGGGGCTGGGAAATGCTACTTGCAAGGAAGCTGGGCCTGTGGGCTTGGAAGCTGAAGGAAGGTAACAAAACAAAGCCACAGGAAAATTTTCCATCTTTTTCTTTGAACTCTGAAGGGTCCGAGACTCTAAACTGAAGCCAGAGAGCCCCAGGGGCTGCCTCCTGGGTCCGCCCTGAAAGACACTTTGAATTGACAGATCCCTGCAACTCTGTTACTTTTAGGATTTAGATGGTAACTTATTGGTGTGTATGTGACCCAGGAGTTCCCATCTGAAACTGGCGTGGTGAAATCTAATTATAGAAGCCACCACCAGGCTGGGGTCTCTGCCCTGTTCTTGGCCGTCTGCCCTGAGGTAGGTGCTCATGGGCACAAGCTGCTCCAGGAAGTGTCAGGTTTCAGAGTGGTAGCCATGTGTGATGAAGTGGGACTGTTCTTAATGTTTCCTCTGAATACTGTAGGGGTGCCTCAGTTTCCCCTAGGCATTTCTTAAGTATCTAGGTGGTGGGTTAAGGGGGTGTAATTGTTGCAGAGCAAGGGGCCAGTGAACATAAATGGCCGACACCCTTTCTCCTGGCAGCTGATGGCCTGGGCCCTTCCCCTCTGCAAGGTGAGAGCTAAAGGGTTGGAGAACAAAGGAATCAGGTGACCCCCTGGCCCGGGGAAAGGGACAAAGCCCAGAGGAGGAGGGGCTGGAGAGAGTTTCAGTTTGGGGCTGGCTGGGGACATGGAGTGAAGGGCAGATGGGTTGTCCGGCTCACGGCCCCCCAAAATGGACCCGGCTGAGGGGTCCTGTTCTCTGCACCTACAAGCTCTGTTTTAGACCACGTTCCTGTTGTCTAATAAACCTTCTGTTTTACTGGCTGGCTGAGAGTCACGTCTGACTGCGGAGTTGAGGTGCACGATCCTCTGGCTTCCTCAGGACCCCGCCTGGGCGGACTGGCTGTGGGACGCGCACGGAGGGGCAGAGGATACTGAATGCTCCGAGATCAGACCCAGGAAGGTGGAAGCTGTGTGAGCTGTGTGTCCTGCAGACAGGCTGCTCCCAGAAAGGAGATTTCCCCAGAGTCCTGCCTGGCTTCATAGGGAGCAGTTCCAGAGCATCGCCCAGGGACTCTGTGACACCGTGTTAGTCTGTATCAGCAAAAACAACGAGGAGTCCTTGTGGCACCTTAGATACGAAATATAATATAAGGAGAGCACTCTCCTTATAATGTGTATGATGGTCAAGTTGGGCCATTTCCAGCACCTGGATTTGTGCTGGAAATGGCCCAGCTTGATTGTCATGCGCATTATAAGGAGTGTGATCACTTTAGATAAGCTATTACCAGCAGGAGAGTGGGGTGGGGGGAAAGAAAACTTTTTGTAGTGGTAAACACCCATTTTTTCATGCTTTGTGTGTATAAAAAGATCTTCTATACTTTCCACAGTATGCATCCGATGAAGTGAGCTGTAGCTCACGAAAGCTTATGCTCAAATAAATTGGTTAGTCTCTAAGGTGCCACAAGTACTCCTTTTCTTTTTATAAATGTGTTCGTCTCTAAGGTGCCACAAGGACTCCCGTTGTTTTTCCAGGAAGTGCGACAGCGGTCACAGAGTTTGCATGCCCATTGTGAGACCCATGAGCCCTGGTTTTCAAAGGTGCTGGTTGCCCACAACACTGTTGCCAACTCTTATGACATTTGGTGTTTGTTCCCACTCTAGGCCCGAGTGGATAGCAAAAGTTCAGGGCCCTGCAGGTTGTTTCTGTTAGGAGGAGAAATTGGTGATGGAGACAGGTATCTCGGGTACAACCCTGTGCATGTACAAATAATGAACAAAGTCCACATAAGAACAGCCAGACAGGGCCAGGTCAATGGTCCATCTAGCCCAGTGTCTTGTTTTCCAACATTGGCCAGTGCCAGGTGCCCCAGAGGGAATGAACAGAATAGGGAATCATCAAGGGATCCATCCCCTGTGGCCCATTCCCCGCTTCTGGCAAACAGAGGCTCAGGACACCCAGATCATGGGGTTGCGTCCCTTCCCATCCTCACTAATAGCCATTGCTGGACCTAGCCTCCAGGAACTTATCTAGTTCTTTTTTGAACCCAGTTATAGCTTTGGCCTTCACAACATTCCCTGGCAAGGAGTTCCCCAGGCTGACTGCGTGTGGTGTGAAGAAGTACTTCCTTGTGTTTGTTTTAAACTTGCTGTCTGTTAAGTCCTGTTAATAAGTCCTGTTCCCCTGAAGACAGCAGGAATGGAACTGTAGGAGACAGTTTCTTTGCTCACAGCTCCGAGCCCCTTTCAGACAGCACTCTGCCCAAAAGCCCTCCACTCTCTCTCGGCTTTCATGGGGCCACGGTGCCGGTGCTTGTGTTGCTGTGTGTGGTGCTTCCTTGCTGCCCTTTCTCTCATCTTCTCTGGTCTTTCTGCCTCTTTCACAGACACCCAAACCTTCACAAAACAATAGCCAGCGAAACCCTTCCACCCTCGTGTGGCTTTGTTTTGGGCGGTGACATGCCTGAGTTTGAGGTGGAGGCTGCTGTTGTTTCAGCCACCTGGGTCCATAAAAGAGCTGACTGGCTTCCTACCCGAAGGGCAGTGGTTAGGCACAACATGCTCTTCTGAAAGCCCCAGCTCCCAGAGTCATGGGATTAGGTCCGACTCTCAGTTTCCTTTAAGGGTTCCAGCCCTAGCCGTGGTGGGTAAAGGCCTGGAAATGTGACCCCTAAAGGCACCAGCATTAGAAGGCCAATAAAAGGACCCACATTGATTCTCAAACTCATCTCATGATTCTGGGGGCCCTGGTTCATGACTTTTAATGGTTGTGGTGACAAACCGGAGACGGCCACAACTCCCCCCGGAGCCCGTGGGGCTCAGCCCCTCTGACCCTCCGGCTCTGGCGGCTCCCGAAAGCCCCAAGGCCCCGAAGGGCCGTGGCCGGTTCCGAGAACTCAGGCTGTGACCGCTCTGGGCCGGCTCCGGGGCTCTCCGACGGGTGCTGTGTGGGCGCAGGGCGGGGCTCTAGGGCAGAAGCCCCCTGGGGCAGGGGCGGGGCTGAACTGGATGGGGGGAGCCCCTCGGTGCCACCGGTGCTGGGCCAGGCCCGTGGCACGCAGGGCACAGGGGCCAACGCAGCTGCCCCAGTTGTGCCCCCCAGGCTCTCGAGGCGGGGGGCGGGGGCAGGCTGGCAGTGAGGGCGGAAGTAGTGGCCGTGGCCGACGAGGGGGAAAAAAAAAAAAAAATCCCGTCTGCCCGCAGTAAAGATGGCGTCCTGCCCAGACCGGAAGTGCCCCCACTCCGGGGCCGGAAGGGGCGGCCGAGAGGGCGGAAGTGGGCCGCACGTGGTTTCCGCGTGGCCGGCGCCGCGGCTGCTGTGCCCCGCCAGGCTCGCGATGGGCAAGGCCGGGAGGCTCCGCTCCGGGGCCGCCCGCAAGCTCCGGCGCTGGCAGAAGGGCCACAGCAGCGACAGCAACCCCGAGAGCCGCCGCCACCGCCTGGCCGCCCGCAGCCGCTTCTTCAGCCGGCCCGCGGGTGAGCGGGGGCCCGGGCAGGCAGGGGGCCGGGCTGGGGGGGTAGGCAGGGGGCCGGGCTGGGGGCTGGGGGTGGGGATGTGGGAAGCGGGGCTGGGGGGGGCAGGCTGGGGGCGGGGATGGAGGAAGCGGGGCTGGGGGGGCCAGGCGGGGGCGGGGCTGGGGGGAGCCGGGGGAAGTTGGGGGCGGGGCTGTGGGAAGTGGGGCTGGGGGGAGCCAGGCGGGGGGGGAGCCGGGGGAAGTGGGGGGCGGGGCTGTGGGAAGCGGGGCTGGGGGGGGTCAGGCAGGGGGCGGGGCTGGGGGGAGCCGGGGGAAGTGGGGGGCGGGGCTGTGGGAAGCGGGGCTGGGGGCGCCAGGTGGGGCTGTGGGACGCGGGGGGCCGCACTCTGTCCTTGAGGGGCCTGGGGCACAAGCCACACCATCGATCTTCACACCCTGCTCCTCCTGGTGCTGGGGCCCCCAGGCTGCCCCCGTGCGGAGCCCCTTTCCCGGGTCTCCTGTGGCCCTGGGTGGTGCAGGCTGGTCCCCCTGGGGTGCTTGTAGGGAGACGCTGGGGCCTGCAGGGGGGTGGGGCGGTCCTTGGGCTCTGGCCCAGTGCAACGTTGTGGCTCAGTCCAGTTTCCAGCTCCCTGGGGGACGGGGGAGGGAGTGGGGCGCAGCATGGGGCTGGGGGGAACGGCTTGTCTGTCGGGGTGCTGGTCTCGGGGCAGAACTGACCCGCACCGGGCCATGGAGCCTGCTGCTGGGCGGTTGGCAGGCTGCGTCTGGCTGGCAGCTGTGGGATGCGTCCGCTGTCCCAGGTGGGGGCTGTGTGGGAGGATCACTGGCTCTGGGTCGGGGCCTGCATGTCTGAGCGGAGCGCAGCGGTCCCGATCCTGGCTGGGGCCTCTGGGTGCGACTGCACTGCAGCCAGTGGCACCTCTGCGAAGGTGACGTGCCGGGCCGCGGTCCCTGGACTTGAAAGATGCCAGGAAAACGTGCCCGGGTTATAAACCCCTTGGTGTCGTGAGTGCCAGGGGGCAGTGCTGGGAACCGGACCTGGCACCGACTCCTGTGCTGGGAGCTGCAGGAGGCCAAAGCACGGCCCGTGCCCTGGGGGTGTTGAAAACCCAGGTGCTGCGGGTAATGCGGCTGGGATTTGTTTCTCTCACCCGTTCGGAAGTATCACCTCTCAGCTCGGGAAGGGAAATGCTGCTCTGGCAACGCTCAGTTACCTGCCACAGCCGGGGCCGCAGGTGGTGAGAGCTGCCTGAATCAGAAGCTACCTGGACGCTGCCGGCGTCTCCGCATTGCACTGGCTAGGAAATGGTGACAGCGCTCTTGAGTTCCAGGACCCCCCTGCCCTGACACAGCACAGCCGAGCATGTCTAAGGCTTTGCCTCCTGAGGGGGAGGAGGCTGGGCTGGATGGGCTGGCATGGGGTGTCTGCACCCCGGTGAGCAGCCTTATAGGCCCCCTGCTCCCTCGCTCACAGCTCTGCCTCCTCGGTGGTTCTGGCCCAGGGCTCTCGTTCCACACGCTGGAGATCTGTGACCCTGCCAGGCCGTCAGAGGTCCATGCGCTGCCGGCCTGGCCCGGCCCGGAGGACCCGTGCAAGGCCGGGTGTTGGGTGCCTGGGTGCGCTGGCTGCATGGCAGTGTGAGGATTAGGGCGCCAGCCTGGGGGAGGGGAGGGAATTCGGGTGTTGGTCTGGCCGGCCCTGAGCATGTCCATCCCACAGAGAAGAGCGACCTGACTGTGGATGCCCTGAAGCTGCACAATGAGCTGCAGTCGGGGTCCGTGTGCTCGGAGCTGCCGGGCCAGGGCGCCCAGCTCCGCATGGAGGAGGACGACGGACCCGCTGTCAGCGAGAAGTCCTCGCGCACCTTCCTGAGCGGCTTGAGTGACTGCACCAACGTCACCTTCAGCAAAGTGCAGCGGTTCTGGGAGTCCAACTCCGCGGCGCACAGAGAGGTAGGTGGGGCGCTCAGCTTGCGGGCGGGGGAGACTCTGGCCTTTGCCTCGGGGGGGAGGGGGGGGGTGTGCACTTTGGGGCCTTTGTGAGCACGTTGCCCCCTGCCCACGGAGGGGGTGGGGTGGTGTGTTCTGGTGCCAGGTTCTTGCCCCTGGCCTGGCCTGGACGCTGTGGAGGGGTGGGGCGGCATGTTCTGGGGCCGGGTCCTTGCCCCCCGGCCTGGCCCGGACGTTGCGGAGGGGGTGGGGCGGCGTGCTCTGGGGCCAGGCCTGTGTCCTGTGGTGCTCACCCGTCCCCTCCTGCGTGCTCTTGCAGATCTGTGCCGTGCTGGCTGCGGTGACGGAGGTGATCCGCTCACAGGGCGGCACGGAGAGTGAGACCGAGTACTTCGCTGCGCTGGTGAGTGGTTGTGTGCGTGGGGCAGGTCTCAGCTAGAGGTGGGGAGCAGCCTGTGCTGGGGGGCGCTGGAAGGGACTGTGACCTTCCCTCTGCACTGGGCTGTCCCGGGGTAGCTGGATGGGCTGCGTACGGCCAGGGGCTGCGGGGGTGTCCGTGCAGGGCCCTGGGTACTGTGGCAACAGAGCTCTGGCTAGGAGGGCCAGGTGCTGGACACCCCCCCGCTCCCCCTCCCCCCCAAGCTGTGCTCGATGGGGCTGAGCCCTGGGGCAGGGGGGTGGTTCCTTCAGCGAGCCAGAGGTGAAGCCGTCAGGCAGTGTGAGTTTGAGGGACATGGACTCCACCATGGTGGGCTTGGGGGTGTCCAGCTGGGGGTCCCGGCCAGGCGGTTGCCGTGCATAGAGGGATGGGCTGGGGATCTGTGAGTGGCTCTTAGTGCAGCCCCAGAGGCTGCCTGCTCTGCTATCCCTGCCATGGAGCGCCAGCTGGGTCGTGGGCACTCCCTCCCCCCACCCCCGTGCTCGCCCCAGCCGGGCCCGGCGGCGGGGTCACCCCACTCACCCCGGCTGTGTTGCCAGATGACGACGCTGGAGGCTGTGGAGTCGCCGGAGTCGCTGGCTGCTGTCGCCTACCTGCTCAACCTGGTGCTGAAGCGGTGAGTCGCCCCCACCCACGGGTTAGTCTCACTGCCCTGGGGGGCCGGGGCCCGGGCAGGGTGAGGCAGGGGCCGGGGATGGAAACAAGGTGCAGGGGACAATGCAGGGTGCTGCTTGCAGGCTGGCTGGGCTGGGGGGAGGCATGGGGCGGGGGGCTGCGGGAAGCATTGTAACGTGTGTGGCTCTGAGCCCAGGGGCCTGTGCGGGGCCGTGTGGCCGCTGATGGCTGGTGTCTCCAAGTTGAGCTGGCAGGACCACCCGTGTCGGAGGGTCCCACTCACAAGGGGTCTCACCCTCGAGCTCCGGGGTGTGGAAGGGCTGGGAATCGCGGCTGGGGGTGTGGGGTGGAGGCAGTGCTGCGCATCTCCCATTGTCTTCCTCCCCGTTGCGGGCCCCCAGCCATGCTGACGCCCTCCCCTCCCTGCCCGCAGGGTGCCAGGGCCCGTGCTGATAAAGAAGTTCTCTGACACCTCCAAAGTGTTGATGAGCATCATGGCCTCGCAGGCCGGCAGCGGCCCCTCCTCCGCCCTGCGGTGGGTGAGTGCAGGACGTGGGCAGGGGGTCACTGGGGTGCGGCTGGCTGGGGGTTGTGAGCTGGGGCAGCTGGCTCGGACTCCCTGCCCTCAGCGAGGGTGTGACTGGTACAGGGCCATCCCCTTGTGCTGAGCTTGTGGGGGGGGAAGGACAGGGTGCATGTGTCTCCCCCAGCATCCTGGGGTTCCTGCCGTCCCTGGATGGGTCAGGCGGGTGGGGGTGCTCGGTGCGGGGGAGGGGCAGTCTGACTTTCGGGGCTGGGGGGGGTCAGGCGTGCGTGGGAAGAGCAGCCTGACTTGGGGGGCTGGTGGGGGGAGGCAGGCAGTTGCCCTGGCTTGGGAGGGTGGCACCGATACCCACGTGTCCCTGTTGGTCTCTCCCTGCAGGTGCTTTCCTGCCTGGCCACACTGCTACGGAAGCAGGACCTGGCAGCCTGGAGCTACCCCGTCACGCTGCAGGTTTACCACGGCTTGCTGAGCTTCACGGTCCACGCCAAGCCCAAGGTGAGCCCATCGGGACCCTGTGGGGTGCCCCTCCTGCCCCCCAAGTGGGGCCCTGTATAGCTCTGCCCCAGTCTGCTGGGTCTGGAGCTGCCTGGTCTGTGCGATGCCTTGGGCGCAGGGGTCCCAGCCCCGCGGGGGCTGGCCAGGCAGGCGGGTGCACTCCAGGGGCTCCCAGCCCTGGCCCTCACAGGTGTTGGCCTCCCTGATCCTTGGCAGGAGGCTGCCTGGGGCACCCCCTGCTCACCCCGCTCCCATGCTCGGCAGGTGCGGAAGGAAGCCCAGCACGGCGTCTGTTCCATCCTGAAGGGCAGCGAGTTCCTGTTCGGGGACACGGCTCCCACACACCACCCAGCTGCACAGTCCACAGCCCGGTTCTGTGTGCAGGAGATCGAGAAGTCCGGAGGTACAGGAGGGACGGGGACATGGGGTGCATGGCTGTGGGGGGTGCATGGGGACCTGGCTGGGATGTGGGGCTACTGGGTGACTGCCGGGCTCTGGGGTCTGTGCTGGGCTTTTTGGCCCCTGGCCCCCGTGCTGCTGCCCCTGAGCTGCGCGCTGTGGGTTCGGTGCTGAGCTCTCGGGGCCCGGCAGCCCCTGGCAGAGGGGTTCAGTCATGGGGGCCTCGCTGGCCGGGCCGAGCAGGGGGCTGTTCTGTGTGTTCATCTCTGCCCCGTTTCCCAGGTACCAAGGAGGCCACCACCACCCTGCACGTCCTGACCCTGCTCCGGGACCTGCTGCCCTGCCTGCCCCTGGCCGCGGTGAAGACCTGCTGCGAGACCCTGCTCCGCGTCATGACCCTCAGCCATGTGGTGAGCAGCCGGCCGGGCTCCGGGAGGGAGGGGACCCATCACTGTCCTCGGCCCCCAGCTTCTCGCCCCGGGACCGACCAGGCGCTGTCTCCCGGCCGTGACACACCAGGTCTAGGACTGCACAGCGCCCGCTCCCTGCCGGCCTGGGCCAGCTCCGCGGGGTCAGGCAAGGGGGCCCTGCAGGGTACCGGGGTGTGTGCGGGGTACACCTGGACTCCATCTGTGACAATCCCGCCCCTTCCCGCTGGGTGCAGCGTTCGTGGGGCTCCCGGCTGGGGCTGGGATCTGCCCAGGCCTGTGGATCGAGGGGCCCAGTAGGGCAGCACCTTCCCCCGTCGCTCCCTAACGCTGTGTCCTTTGCAGCTGGTGACGGCGTGTGCCATGCAGGCCTTCCACAGCCTCTTCACGGCCAAGCCTGGCCTGGCGTCCCTGTCTGCCGAGCTCAATGCCCAGATCATCACCGTGAGTACCGCGGCGGGGTCACGGGGTGGGGGCAGGGGGGCTGGGGGGGGCGGGGTCACGGGGAGGGGGCTGAGGGGGGCGGGTCACGGGGAGGGGGACATCTTTCACTGAGCCCGCCCCGCCTTGCCCCGCCAGGCCCTGTACGACTACACGCCCAGCGAGAATGACCTGCAGCCCCTGCTGGCCTGGCTGGCCGTCATGGAGAAGGCACACAGCAACCTGGCCAGGTAACGGGCTGGGCCGGGATCGGGGTGGCAGGGGCTCCCATGGGGGGTTGGGTGCGGGGGCCCATGGGGGGGTGATGGGAGGGAGAGCGGGGGCCCCTGTTGCGGGAAGGGGGGCGGGCAGGGGCTCTCCCTGGTGCTGGACCCTCTCTCTCTTGCAGGCTGCAGAGGGACCTGTGCTGGGGACACCTCCCCCGGCTCTTCACAGCTGCCGTGAGCTGCCTCCTCTCCCCCCACCCACAGGTGCTGGTGGCCGCGACCCAGACACTCAAGGTACCGTGAGCAGCTGCTCCCCCCGTCCCGCCCTGGCCTGGCTGTCCTGGGGGGGGGCTATTCCAGCCCCCGCCATGGGGCACCAGGCTTTGCTCGGGCAGGCTGCGGTGGAGTGCTGCACGCTGGGATCTGCCCCGCTGCAGCCTGCTCCCGTCCCTGGCCCGCATGGGGCTGAGGGGCGTGGCTAACCCCTCCCGTCCTGACTGCCCCCTGCAGGCTCTGCTGAGCGAGTGCGTTGCTCCCCACATGGCCGAGCTGGGGCCCGTTTCTGCCTCCGGACCTGCCTCCCACGTCTGCAGGATGTTCAGGTGAGCGGGGCCCGCCTGGCTGTGGGGTGGCGCTGCCCCGTGGCCCCCTTCTCTCCCCACCTCCGGGCTCTTGTGCCTGCCCCGCGGGGAGCCCCGTGTGATGGGTGCCGGCACTGTGTGTCCTGCAGTGGCGGGCGGTGCTGAGCCAGTGCTCTCTCCCGGTTCAGGGCGGTGGAGGAGGGCTTGACGTACCGATTCCACGCGGCGTGGGCCTCCGTGCTGCAGGTGCTGCGGGCCTTCTTCGAGACGTGCGGGAAGCAGTGCCATCCGTTCATGAGGAAGGTAAGGGGGCAGGGAGAGCCCTGGGTGCTCGCTCGGAGAGGGGCCTGGGCTCGGGGCTCTGGGGCTGGGCCTTGCAAATGCTTCCCATGATACAGAGGCTGCTGAGAGCCGGTCGGTGGCGCTGGCTTCCCAGATGTGGGCATTTGGGTGGCGAGTGGGCGCTTAAAGCCCCGTCCTGGGCGTTCCAAGGGCCGTTCCAGGGTAGCAGGGTGGAGGGGGAGTCCAGCAGCGGCTTCCCAGACCCGGGCTGGCCTACGCTGCAGCAGCTGGCCCAGAGTGGGGGAGTGTGTGCATGGCACCCTGCTGCCCAGAGCCCGGGTTGCTATGGCTAAGGGGCTGCATGCCCCTGTGGGCCGGCTCTGCCCTTCCTGCCCCGGGGCGAAGGAGGTTCCAAGCGCTGTCCTGGGGCCAGAGATCTCTGGGTAGGCTTGCTCCTGCCTCCTTAGTCCACCCTGGCTGGTGCTGGCTGTGCTCCTCTTCAGAGGTGGCTGCATTGGCACGGCCCCACCTAGAGCGCCTGGGGATCTGCTCTGAGAAGGTCTCGGACTGTGGCCAGGCGTGCGACTGTCTCAGTGGGACGGGGGGGACACACCTGCCTGTGGATGGGGGTTTCTCTCTGGCACAGGGACCCTCGGGGAGGAGTCCGTGTGACCACCCCGTCTCTGCTCTGCAGTGTCTCCAGTCCCTGTGCGACCTGCGCCACTCCCCACACTTCCCCCACACCAGCGAGCTGGACCGGGCGGTGGGGGCTGCTGTGGCCAGCATGGGCCCCGAGGTGCTGCTGCAGGCCGTGGCCCTGGAGATAGACGGCACGGAGTAAGTACGACGAGTAAGACGGGCGGCTGCAGGGAGCCACGGCTGGGCCTCACCCTCCTTCAGACAAACAGCTGGACGGGTCCAGGGGCCGGATCCCAACAGGGCTGTACCAGGAGCCCTAAACCTTTACGCATCTGCATGGAGTCACGGGGTCTGGTCTATGCCTCAGGCTGTCCCCAGTCTGCCGGGGGTGACCCCTTCAGTGGGCCGGACCCAGGGCCTCTCTCTGCACCCCAGGGACAGGACTCCCCACTGGGCCTCCGGCACCAGCAGTCCCTGTCTCTCCCCGGGGCTCCCTGCAGCGAATACAGCCAGGCCAGACTCCTGCAGAAGGCTTGTGCTGTAGCTTTGAGTGTTTCCAGGGACACAGGCAGCCCCTTCCAAAAAAGGGAACTGGCTATTAGTCCCCTGGCCATGGGGGCTGGAAGCCCTTCGCCCCGCCCAGAGGGTGAAGGCTACAGCACAGACCCTTCTGGGCAGCCCAGCCACGCTCCAGTGAACCCCCCGGTCAGGCTGCGTCTGACCTCCTGAGCCAGTTCCCAGGTGTCACGGAGCCCCAGGGTCAGTGCTACAGCCCAGGAGGAAGAGTGAGACCCCTCGGGGGCCTGGCCCGCTGAAAGGTTCCTAAGAGCATAAGAACAGCCATGCTGGGTCAGACCAGTGGCCCCTCCTGCCTGGTAGCCGTTGCTGGCCCTGTCCTCCAGGAACTTACCGAGTTGGTTTTTGAACTCACTTCTACTTTTGGCCCTTTCAGCATCCCCTGGCAAGGAATTCCACAGGCTGGCTGTGTGGTGTGATGTGCTCCATGCGGAGGTTCTCGCCCTCCGCCCTGTTAATGTCATTCGGTGACCCCATTCTGCGTGTTATGCGAAGGCCCCAACCCCTCCAGGTCTCTTCCCGTCCCGCTCCGCCCCAGCGCCTCCTGCACACCTCGGAACAGCGGATCCCCCGTGGGCGGGAGGGAGGTGCTGATTGGCGGGGCTGCCGGTGGGTGCTCACCACCCACCATGTTTTCCCCGTGGGTGCTCCAGCCCCGGAGCGCCCACGGAGTCGGTGCCTATGAAGTGAAGGAGCAAATAACACGTCCTTCTTCACTTTCTCCGCGCCAGTCACGATTTTATAGACCTGGATCGTCTCCCCCGAGTCGTCTCTTTGCCAAGATGAACTGTCCCAGCTTTTTTAATCCCTCGTGCGGGAGATGCTCCATCCCCTTCATTGCTTTTGTTGCCCTTCTCTGCACCTTTCCCGGTTCTCACCAGGGTTCCCTCTAGTTTTTCCCACCCATGTGTGGAATGAATTTTATGTGCACCAATATGGAAGCGACGTGTGACCCATCACCTCCATGTTGGTGCACGTAACAAAATTCATGCGGCAGGCGTGGGGTCAAGGGGTATGGAGAGTGGGAGGGGGTGGGCTCTGGCGTGGGGCTGGGGATGAGGGGCTCAGGACTGGGGCAGAGGGTTGGGTGCAGGGGGTGAGGGCTCTGGCTGGGGGTGTGGGCTCTGGGGTGGGGCCGGGAATGAGGAGCTCAGGGTTGGGGCAGGGGGTGAGGGCTCCGGCTGGGGTGGCAGGCTCTGGGGTAGGGGCCCAGATAAGGGGCTCAGGGCTGGGGCAGGCGGGGAGGGCTCTGGCTGGTGGGGAGGGCTCTGTGGTGGGGCTGGGGATGAGGGTTAGAGGTTTGGGTGCAGGGGGTGAGGGCTCTGGGGTGGGGCCGGGGATGAGGGGCTCGGGGCTGGGGCAGAGGGTTGGGTGCAGGGGGTGAGGGCTCTGGCTGGGGGTGTAGCTTTGAGTGGGCTCTGGGGTGGGGCCGGGGAGGAGGAGCTCAGGGCTGGGGCAGGGGGTGAGGGATAGGGGCCCGGATAAGGGGCTCTGTGGTGGGGCAGGGGGTGAGGGCTCTGTGGTGAGGCTGGGGATGAGGGGTAGAGGGTTGGGTGCAGGGGATGAGGGCTCTGGAGTGGGGCTGGGGATGAGGGGCTCAGGGCTGGGGCAGAGGGTTGAGTGCAGGGGGTGAGGCTTTGGGGTGCAGAAGGGTGCTCCAGGGCTACAATGGGGAGAAAGGACTCTTTCCCCCCCCCCCCCCCAGCGCTCTCTCCCCGCAGCAGCATCTGGGCTGGGGGGGAGAGGCGGCAGCTCTGCTGTGGGAGGTGCCCCTCCCCTGGCCCCAGCAGGTCTGGGCTGGGGGAGGGCCGTGGCAGGTTGGGGGCCCCTCCCCTGGCTGCGGCGCGTCCCCAGGCGGGTTCTCTGGGCACCTGCGCAGCGCTGAATGGGCTGCTGCACGGCCATGCAGCTTACAGAGAACGTAGGTTCTAATGTGTCGTCTTTGAGAGGGGGCAGCCAGGTCTGTACTCGGTGTTCACGGTGTGGGCATGCCCCGGATGTATATAGGGGCAGTATGATATTTACTGTCTAATTATCTCTCCCTTTCCTAATGATTCTGAACATTGTTCGCTTTTTTGACGGCCGCTGCACATTGAGTGGATGTTTTCAGAGAACTCTCCACGGTGACCCCAAGATCTGTTTCTTGAGTGGGAACAGCTAATTCAGATTGCAGCGTTTTGGACGCATAGTTGGGGTCGTTTTCCAATGGGTATTTGCATTCGTCAACGCTGAATTTCATTGGCCATTTTGCTGCCCAGTCACCCAGTTTTGTGAGATCCCTTTGTAACTATTTGCAGTCAGCTTTGGACTATCTTGAGTAATTTTGTATTGTCCACAAACTGTTGACCCCTTTTTCCAGATCGTTTGTAATGTGTTGAACAGCACTGGTCCCCGTCCAGACCCCTGGGGGACATCGCTATTTACCTTGTTCCATTGTGAAAACTGACCGTATCTTCCTACATTTTGTTTTCTATCTTGTAACTAGTCACTGATCTGTGAGAGGTACCGTCCCTCTTATCCCATGACTCCTTACTTTGGTTAAGAGCATTTGGTGAGGGACCTTGTCAAAGGTTTCCGAAAGTCCAAGTAAACTATAGCCACTGGATCCCCCCATCCACATGCTTATTGACCCCCTAAAAGAATTCCAGTAGATGGGTGAGGATTGAGTTCCCTTCACAAAAGCCATGTTGACTCTTCCCCCAGTATATCACGTTCATCGGTCTGTGTGTCTGACGATTCTGTTCTTTACTACAGTTTCAGTCCGTTTGGTACTGAAATCTGGCTTAGCGGCTGGTGTTTGCCGGGATCACCTCTGGAGCCTTTTTTTAATAATCAGCGTCACAGTACTTACCCTCCAGTCATTTGGGACAGAAACTGATTTAATCCAGTTAGCAGTTCTGCAGTTTCACGTCTCAGTTCCTTCAGAACCCTTGGGTGAATCCCATCTGGTCCTGGGGACATATTGCTGTTTATCAGTTTGTTCCCAACCTCCTCTAGTGACCCCTCAGCCTGGGACAGTTCCTCAGATTGTCTCCCACGCCTGAGCCAGGCTTCTTAGGTATCTCCCTCGCGCCCTCAGCCGGGAAGAGCAAAGCAGAGAGTTCATTTAGTTTCTCCGCAGCGGCCTTGTCTGCCTGGAGCTCTCCTTTCGCCCCACTGTCGCTTTGGCAGCTTCCTGCTTCCGGCGTAGGTGGTGGAGTGTTTGGTTTGTGTGAGCCTTTGGCCCGTTCTCCCGGACACTGTTCCAGCACGGGGGGCAAAGCACCGATCCTGCGGAGCGCCCCCTGCTGCACCTCACCTGTGTGTTCCCTCCACAGGGAGACGCTGGATTTCCCCCGCAGCTGGCTCCTGCCGGTGATCCGGGACCACGTCCAGGGCACACGGCTCAGCTTCTTCACCAGCTATTTCCTGCCCCTGGCGGCCACCCTGAAAAGCAGAGGTAACTAGCGGGGGTGGGGGAGGGCCCCAAGGCGAGGCGCAGCCATGCTGCAGGCAACCCCTCCATTCAGCCTGGTGCAGGAGGCAGGGGGTATCCCCACACTGGGGGTGGGGTGAGCTGCTGGGGGGCATGGGGGCTGTCCCCAGAAGGCATGTCCCCATGGAGCACTGAGCCAACATGGCCTCCACAGGGCAGGGCAGGCAGATGGGGAGCACTAGCTGAATAAACTGCACCCTGGCCCATCTCCTGCTGTGGGTTCAGAGGCCGCGGTCTGGGTGCTCTGCTCCCCAGGGGCCCTGAGATCAGAGGCTGGTGGTGCCTTTGGTCTCTCAGACTCTGCTGCCCCCCATGGGCAGATTTGCCCCATCGCAGGTGGCCCCGGGACACTCCCCGGGATGCCCCTCCCGGGTTAACTCTGGGGTCGCAGTCTGTAAGTACCCACGCAGGGAATGGGTACTGGAGGGTGGGCGCTGCTGTCTAGCCGAGGACGATCTAACGCGACCCGGGGCTGGAAGCTGGAGCGAGACACACCGAGGCAGGTAATCAGGCATGGATCTGTGCCAGGGCAGAGAATTAACCCCTGGAACATCGCCCCGGGGCGGGTGGCTTCTCCGTCACTGACAATGTTTAAATCCAGGTGATCGGCTCTGGGGTCGTTGCGGGGCTGTCCAGGGGTCAGACGAGTGGCTCCCAGTGAGCCCTTCTGGCCACAGGGTCTAGGCATCCCCTGCAGCCCTCGCGCCTCCCTTGTCTCTTTGCTGCAGCTGTGGAGCTGGCGCAGGCCGGGAAGAGTCTGGAGTCCAAGATCTATGACACGCTGCAGTGTCAGGTGAGAGGCTCAGGCCCTGGGGGTCACAGGGTGGGGCTCCCGGGAGCAGGGCCCGCAGCTAGGCTGGCTGGATCCTTGCGAGGGGCGGCTCTGCCGTGTCAGGCTGGTGTCCCTTCCGCCCCTTCACGCGCCTCCTTTACCTTTCAGATCTGGACCATGCTGCCAGGCTTCTGCACCAGGCCCACGGACTTGGCAGCCTCCTTCAAAGGGCTGGCACGGACCCTGGGCACGGCCATCAGCGAGCGGGCAGACCTGCGGCTCACCGTCTGCCAGGCCCTGCGCACGCTCATCAGCAAGGGCTGCGAGACAGGTAAGGGCCGGACCCTGGGGTGCCCCCTGCAAGGGGACTGGGCCACTCGGCAGGTGGAGGGGCACGTTGCTGGGGCAGGCACGCATCCTTCAGCAGCCTGGGAGCTGCAGTGCGGCAGGGCCGAGGTCCAGTCTCTAGGGTCTTCAGTCAGCCCTGAGCCCCCCAGGGTGCTGGAATTCCCAATGGTCTTTCCCATCCGGGCTGGGTTCTGTCTCTCCTCCTCCTCCTCCTCCTCCTCCCCCCCCCATCCCCTGATCCCCGGGTTGTGGGAAGGTGCCAGGTGTGAGCAGCTGGATCCCTCTTGGGGCGGTGGGGGAGTCCGAGGGCCCCGGGTGCAGACCCTCACTGCTCTGTGCCCCTCCCCAGACGCCGAGCGGGCGGAGGTCGGCCGCTTCGCCAAGAACTTCCTGCCCATCCTGTTCAATGTGTACAGCCAGCCGGGGGACGCTGGGGAGGGTGCAGCCCATCGGCGCTCGTTGCTGGACACCGTCCGCACGTACCTGACAATCACTGAGCAGCAGGTGAGGCGGGCGGGGGCCCGGACCAGCCCTGTGGGGCAGGGGGTAGCTTTGTGGCATAGGGCAGCGCAGCCAGCTGTAACGCTGGCACGGGGAGCCCATGGAAGCAGCTCCCTGCGGGGCCTGCCGCAGAACCAGCTGCTGGCGTCTAGGCGCTGTGGAGCCCAGGCCTCGGGATGCTGAGTGAGCATGGCTGGGGGGGTCATTCCCCATGCCAGGGGCCTCACAGAAATGCTGTGTCTGGGTAATGCCTCTGTGCTGGGGAGGAGCACACCCCAGGGAGGTATTGAATGCCCTCTGGAGCCCCGGATCCCAGGCAGCCGCTCTCCAGCTGGGTCCCTGGCTGGTGCGGGGCTCGGTGCGGACCCTGGGGAGCTGCCAGCAGTGGGGATTGGACCCTGGGGGGCTCAAGGCTCCGCCTCCTGAACTATTGGCCTTGCTCAGGGGCTGCCGCGTGCTCGCCACCTCCTGCGGGCCAGTGGGCAGAGCCGTGCTGAGCGGGGGTTACGCGGGTGGGGTGTGGCCCGAACTGATCCCGGGCCGGCGGCTCGTCCCCTCCTGCAGATGGTGTGCGGGTTCCTGGAGAAAGCCAGCGAGAAACTGACCAGCCCCGAGAGCACCGAGTTCACCAGGTAATGCCGCAGGTTAGCGCTCTGCCTGCCACGCCCCTGGGCGCCCCATCCCCGGGCCTGGACACAGCCGAGCTGCTGGGGGGCACTGCACAGAGCGCTGGAAGGGACCCCCACAGTTCCTCCCCTCCACAGACTCATCCTGATCCCCCTTCTGACTGGGTGGGTTGTTTGCCCTCCTGGTGCTGGGGGGCTGGCCTGGAGCCTGCCTCTGCTGGTGGCTAGGAACGTCTCACTTGCGGTGGCGGTGTGGCCCTGGCCAGTGTTCTCACTGCTGCTGGGCGGGGGGCGCGGCGCTGAGATCCTTCCCCCCAGCAGGGAGCTGGGCGGAGTCCTGGGCATCCCACCTCCCCTCCGCTAACCCCCTCTGCTGCAGGCTCTCCATCCTGGACCTGATAGTGGCCATGGCGCCCTACACCGACGAGCCCTCCCTGGGTGCCCTATACCGCACCATCCAGCCCTCCCTGCAGGTGAGTCGCCCAGGCTGGGGCCGCGGAGCTGGGGCGGGAGGGGACTGGGCGCCCTGTGGGAGGGGACTGGGCGCCCTGCGGGGGCCTCCAGGGTGCTCCACTTCCGGCTCCCCGGTCCTTCCATCCCTCGCTGCAGGCTCTCTGGAGGGGGCCTGGCTCCTGACGCCTCTTCCTGGATCTGGGGAGCGGAGAGGCTCTGCGGCACGGGGGTCTCTGGCTGAGGCTCGCTCAGTGGAGCGGGGGTGAGGCTGGCTCTCGGGGGAGAGGAGCGGGCGGGGGCTTGGCTGATGCGTCTGGTGCCGTCTCCCCGCAGAGCAAGGAGCACGGCATGCAGAAGAAGGCGTACCGCGTGCTGGAGGAGGTGTGCGCGGCTCCCCGGCTCCCCTGCCAGGCCTTCGTCCGCAGCCACCTGGCGGAGCTGAAGAGAGATCTGCTGGGCTCCCTGCAGAGCACCGCCTCCCCGGCCAAGAGGGTGAGCCGGGGCTGGGGGCAGGCGATGAGGAACCTGTGGGCATGGGGCAGACGGCATGGCCTGGGGGGAAGGGGGGGTGCACAGGGGTGTCTCTGGATCTGACCGTGCTGCCCTGCTCCCCTCCCCAGCCACGGCTGAAGTGCCTGTTCCACATTGTGAAGCAGCTGACGGCTGAGCACGAGGACTTCGTTGTGGCTCTGGTCCCAGAGGTGAGCGGGGGCGGGGGGGGGGGCTTGGCCCCTGGGGCGGGGGGGTGGCGCACGCAGCAGGGCTGTTCTGTGGGAGCGGGCTCCCTGCAGAGTGCCGCTAAAACGTGGTGCAAGCGGCGCCGGGGGGGGGGCGTCAGGGGGGGGCGCCGGGGGAGCGGGGGGGGGACCGGTTCTGATGTTGTTTGCGCCGCCAGGTGATTCTCTGCACCAAGGAGGTGTCGGTGGGGGCCCGCAAGAACGCCTTTATGCTGCTGGTGGAGATGGGGCAGGCCTTCCTCCGCTTTGGCCCCACGCCGCAAGGTAAGGCGTCCCTGCCCTCTTCCCTGCCTGGGCCCTGCTCCCAGCCCGCTCTGGACCCCTGGGTCCTCCGATTTCCACCCCCATCCATGCCAAGGCCTCTCCAATGCTCATTCCACCAGCCCAGCCATATAGCTGCTTCCAGCCCCCTCTGTCCCGGCCCCGTGGGGCGCAAAGGCCTGTCCTGCTCGGCCCCGGTGGCCAGCATGCCTTCCAGTCCCCTGCCCATGCTGTGGGCTTCAGTGGGGCCTGCCGGGGCCGGGCACCAGGGCTAGCCTGGCGGAGGCCCCCAGCGGAGCCGGGAGGCCTTGGAGCTGCCACGGGCAGGGCCGAGCTAACACGGGGCCGTCCCTCCCCGCACAGGTGCCATGCAGCGGTTCCTGCTCCTGGTCTACGCGGGGCTGACGGGCTCGGTCACCATGGTCAGCTGCACCGTGCTGGCACTGACCCGCCTCCTCTTCCAGTTCAAAGGTGAGGGGCTCTGTGGGGAGGGGTGGGAAGGGCTGTGCTGGGGCGGGGGCTGGAACCCCAGCTGCTCGCCTGGACGCAGGGCTAAGCAAGGGGTGTCCGACCCCCTGCGGCTGGGGCAGCCCCCGGGCACCTCCGCTGGCACTCGCAGCCGGGCCCGGGGGTGGGAAGTGCCCCAGCCGCGGGGGCGCTGTGTGCACATGGGGAGCACCGTCGGGGCCTGCTGCACCCCTGGGCCAGCGGCTAGGGGCGCTGAGGCCGGTCAGAAGACGGGGCGAGAGGGAAGGCCCCGCCCCATGGCTAAGGGGGCTGGCGCTGAGCACAGGTCGTGTTGGGCAAGTGTGTCCTGAGCCAGACTCTCTCCAGCCTTCTCCCCCGGCTCCAGCCCCCAGGGCTGCTGCTGCCCCAGCCTGGGGGGCTGGGGGGACCCTGCTGCCCGGCCTGAGCCCTGTGTCTCTTGCAGATCACATGGGGCTGGCAGTGGCGGAGCAGCTGCTGCAGAACGTCTGCCTGCTGCTGGGCTCGCGCACGCGGGACGTGGTCAAGGCGGCCCTGGGCTTCCTCAAGGCGGCCCTGCTGCTGGTGGACGCCCAGCTGCTGGCCAAGCACGTCCAGACCATGGTGAGTCGGGGTCGGGGGTGGGGGGCAGGCCAGGGGGCCTCCAGAGAGGGAGCGGCTGCCCTTAGAACAGGGTCCCTGCCAGGCCTGCGTGGGTCCTGCCCACAAGCTGGGGGCACATAGAATATCAGGGTTGGAAGGGACCTCAGGAGGTCATCTAGTCCAACCCCCTGCTCGAAGCAGGACCAATCCCCAATCAAATCATCCCAGCCAGGGCTTTGTCAAGCCTGACCTTAAAAACTTCCAAGGAAGGAGATTCCACCACCTCCCTAGGTAACGCATTCCAGTGTTTCACCACCCTCCTAGTGAAAAAGTTTTTCCTAATATCCAACCTAAACCTCCCCCACTGCAACTTGAGACCATTACTCCTTGTCCTGTCCTCTTCTACCACTGAGAATAGTCTAGAACCATCCTCTCTGGAACCACCTCTCAGGTAGTTGAAAGCAGCTATCAAATCCCCCCTCATTCTTCTCTTCTGCAGACTAAACAATCCCAGTTCCCTCAGCCTCTCCTCATAAGTCATGTGCTCCAGTCCCCTAATCATTTTTGTTGCCCTCCGCTGGACTCTTTCCAATTTTTCCACATCCTTCTTGTAGTCTGAGGCCCAAAACTGGACACAGTACTCCAGATGAGGCCTCACCAATGTCGAATAGAGGGGAACGATCACGTCCCTCGATCTGCTCGCTATGCCCCTACTTATACATCCCAAAATGCCATTGGCCTTCTTGGCAACAAGGGCACACTGCTGACTCATATCCAGCTTCTCGTCCACTGTAACCCCTAGGTCCTTTTCCGCAGAACTGCTGCCTAGCCATTTGGTCCCTAGTCTGTAGCGGTGCATTGGATTCTTCCATCCTAAGTGCAGGACCCTGCACTTATCCTTATTGAACCTCATCAGATTTCTTTTGGCCCAATCCTCCAATTTGTCTAGGTCCCTCTGTATCCTATCCCTGCCCTCCAGCATATCTACCACTCCTCCCAGTTTAGTATCATCCGCAAATTTGCTGAGAGTGCAATCCACACCATCCTCCAGATCATTTATGAAGATATTGAACAAAACCGGCCCCAGGACCGACCCCTGGGGCACTCCACTTGACACCGGCTGCCAACTAGACATAGAGCCATTGATCACTACCCGTTGAGCCCGACAATCTAGCCAACTTTCTACCCACCTTATAGTGCATTTATCCAGCCCATACTTTTTTAACTTGCTGACAAGAATACTGTGGGAGACGGTGTCAAAAGCTTTGCTAAAGTCAAGAAACAATACATCCACTGCTTTCCCTTCATCCACAGAATCAGTAATCTCATCATAGAAGGCGATTAGATTAGTCAGGCATGACCTACCCTTGGTGAATCCATGCTGACTGTTCCTGATCACTTTCCTCTCGTGTAAGTGCTTCAGGATTGATTCTTTGAGGACCTGCTCCATGATTTTTCCAGGGACTGAGGTGAGGCTGACCGGCCTGTAGTTCCCAGGATCCTCCTTCTTCCCTTTTTTAAAGATTGGCACTACATTAGCCTTTTTCCAGTCATCCGGGACTTCCCCCGTTCGCCACGAGTTTTCAAAGATAATGGCCAAGGGCTCTGCAATCACAGCCGCCAATTCCTTCAGCACTCTCGGATGCAACTCGTCCGGCCCCATGGACTTGTGCACGTCCAGCTTTTCTAAATAGTCCCTAACCACCTCTTTCTCCACAGAGGGCTGGCCATCTACTCCCCATGTTGTGATGCCCAGCGCAGCAGTCTGGGAGCTGTCCTTGTTAGTGAAGACAGAGGCCAAAAAAAGCATTGAGCACATTAGCTTTTTCCACATCCTCTGTCACTAGGTTGCCTCCCTCATTCAGTAAGGGGCCCACACTTTCCTTGGCTTTCTTCTTGTTGCCAACATACCTGAAGAAACCCTTCTTGTTACTTTTAACATCTCTTGCTAGCTGCAGCTCCAGGTGCGATTTGGCCCTCCTGATTTCATTCCTACATGCCCGAGCAATATTTTTATACTCTTCCCTGGTCATATGTCCAACCTTCCACTTCTTGTAAGCTTCTTTTTTGTGTTTAAGATCCGCTAGGATTTCACCATTAAGCCAAGCTGGTCGCCTGCCATATTTACTATTCTTTCGACTCATCGGGATGGTTTGTCCCTGTAACCTCAACAGGGATTCCTTGAAATACAGCCAGCTCTCCTGGACTCCTTTCCCCTTCATGTTAGTCCCCCAGGGGATCCTACCCATCCGCTCCCTGAGGGAGTCGAAGTCTGCTTTCCTGAAGTCCAGGGTCCGTATCCTGCTGCTCTCCTTTCTTCCCTGTGTCAGGATCCTGAACTCAACCAACTCATGGTCACTGCCTCCCAGATTTCCGTCCACTTTTGCTTCCCCCACTAATTCTTCCCTGTTTGTGAGCAGCAGGTCAAGAAAAGCTCCCCCCCAGTTGGCTCGTCTAGCACTTGCACCAGGAAATCGTCCCCTACGCTTTCCAAAAACTTCCTGGATTGTCTGTGCACCTCTGTATTGCTCTCCCAGCAAATATCAGGAAAATTAGTCACCCATGAGAACCAGGGCGTGCGATCTAGTAGAGGGGCCCTTCCCTTGCTCTGGCTGCCTGTCCCATCTAGGGCCATTGGGGCCCAATCCTGGCCCTGAGGTGGATGCTGCCAATCCCTGTTCCTAGTGACCCACGCGAGGCCTGCCCTGCAGCGCAGGGGCCCGGGCGAGGCTCCTTTCCCACAATAGCTGCCAGGGGTCACTGCGCTCCGGCCAACTGCCCAGTGCCTGGGCTCTGAGTGCGCAGGGAGAGCACCCGCTGCCAGGCACCCACCCAGTGCCAGCTTCCCCCTCCCAACTGACAGGGGAGGGTGGCAGGGCTGTGAGAGCTTGGGGGGCAGGGGTGACCGTGCAGGGAGGGTGAGGCCTGGCTGGGGAGTGCTGAGCAATGTCTGAGGAGTGGGGCCCATGGGCAGGGGGAGATGGTGCAGGGGTGAAGTGTGCTGTCCCATGGGGGTGGGGGATTGTGGTGGGGGGAACATGCATGCTGTCCCTGGAGATCGTAGGGGGGTGCCTGCACATTCTCTTGTGGGGAAGGGGGTGGGGTGGGCACGCTCTGTCCCGGGGGGGGGCGGGGCAGGGGATGGGGGGGGCACTGTCCCAGGGACTGGGGGTGATGTGTGCTGTTCGGGGAGGGCTGGAGATGGGGGACGTGTGCTGTCCCGACGGGGGCGGGGGGACGCATGCTGTCCTGGGGACTGGAGGTGATGTGTGCTGTCCGGGGAGGGATGGGGATGGGGGACGCGTGCTGTCCTGGGGCCTGGGGGTGACGCGCTCTGTCCCGGCAGCTGGAGGCCGTGGGGCGCCTGACGGACGACATGCGACGTCACTTCCGCATGAAGCTGAGAAATCTCTTCACCAAGTTCATCCGGAAGTTCGGGTGAGCGGGCTGGGGAGTGGGGGGGCTGCGGGGCTCGCGCTCGGGCCGCAGGCCAGCCAGGGGGCTCCAGCGCATGGACTGTCCCCTGGCTTTGAGCTGGGCGGGGGGTGCATGTCTGGGGGAGGGGAGGCTGCTCTGTGTCGGGGGGGTGTCGATCAGGGGGCTGTGCCAGGCTGGGGGTTGCTGAGCTCTCTCTCTCTGCCCCCAGCTTCGAGCTGGTGCGGGGGCTGCTGCCCACCGAGTTCCACAAGGTACTGCTGAACATCCGCAAGGCGGAGGCCCGGAGCCGCAAGCAGCGAGCCCTGAAGCAGGCGGTGGCCGCGAGCGAGGAGGAGGTGCCGGTGCAGCCCAGGGGAGACAGGTACTGCGGGGAGGGCAGCCCATGAGCCCAGGGCCTGGCACGTGGGGAGCCTCTGCCAGCCACGGCGCTGCCTGGCTTGTCCCTCAGGAGTCTTGTGGGGCGGGGACACCTGGGCCCAGGGCTGGGTTCCTCAGGAGTTGGGGAGGGGGGTGAATGACGCCCCAGGGCCTGTGCTGGGGGATGGCGTGGGGCTGCGAGGGTGTCTCACGCCCCGGGACTGGGCTGAGCTGAGCTGGGGGGTCTCATGCTGGGCACTCTGCATTGGCCTGGCACAGCACCCTTTGCTGACTCTCTCTCCGTCCCAGCGTGGAGGAGCTCCTGGCCGACTCAGACTCGGAGGAGGAGGAGGGCGAGAGGCGTGGCGGCAGAGAGCAGAGGAAGCAGGCACGACAGAAGAGCCAAGCATGGCTCAAGGAGGGCGAAGGGGACGAGCCTCTCAACTTTCTGGACCCCAACGTGGCCCAGAGGGTGTTGGGTAAGGAGCGGCTGACGGGGCCTAGCATTGAGCCGTGGCAGGACGTGGCTGTGTCAGCTCGGGGACCTTGGCCGTTGCCCCTGCTGTCCGGGTCAGTCCCCATTCCCCAGTGCACGCAGGCTCGGCTTTGGGGGGCTGTACACGATGGGTATAGCCATGGGCATGCCCCAGCTGGGGGTGGGTTGGGTGGCTGGTCGGCCGTGTTCCCAGCCAGGGCACCTCTCGGCTCGAGCCGCGTCTGCCCCGGGCTCGCTAACCCCTCCATCTCTCGGCTGAACCAGCTACAAAGCCGGGCAGCGGCAGGCCTAGGGGAGCGAGCCATGACTTCAAGGTGTCGGCGGACGGGCGCCTGGTTATCCGCGAGGGCCCCGAGGACGAGGACGACGACGACGAGGGAGCCAAAGGTACCGACCTGGGTGGAGAACGCGGGGACCCGGCTCCCCCACACCTCCTCTGGAGGCTCAGCGACCTGCTCCGGGTTCACCTCCTCCCACCCAATGCTCCACGTTGGGCCGCCCCCTCCCTGCCCCAGTGCCCGCAGCTGGCATGCTGTGTGATGGGGCGTGGGCCCCGGAATGTCTCCTGGCCCTGGGCATGGGGTCTGGGGTCACCCCTCTGCTGGGCTCATGGCAGCCTGGGCAGTGCTGGGGCAGCCTCACGCCGGGCGGGGGCGCTCTTTTGAGCTGTGGGGCTGCCCGGTCACACCCACCTGGTGACATGGGGCAGCCATAGCAGGCAGGTCTCCCCTCCTGGCAAAGGCGCCCTGGGGCCCCCCCGCACCCCTGCTGGGCACAGCAGCAGGGGAGCCGTGTCCATCCCTGAGCCACCCTCCGTCTGGCTGTGCCGAGGCAGGAGGTCCAGCCCCGGTGCCGGGTGGGTCCGGGCCCTGGCTCCCGGCTCTGACCCAGCTGTTCTTTGCTCCAGGAGTGGATGAGGAGATGGCCGACCTGATGCAGGAAGTGGGGATCCGGAGCGTAAGTACCAGCACTTGCCCCCAGGGCCGGGGTAGGGCTCAGGCCAGTCACGCCCTGCGGCCCCAGTGGGGGCTGGTTCCAGGGGAGAGACTGGGACCCGGGGCAGGCCCTTGTCTCTGCCTGGGGCACAGCCTTGTGGGCAGGGTCTCACCAGCAAAGCAGATACCCATGGCGGGGATGGCGGCCCAGAGGGATGGGGGGAGCGGGGGTCCCAGCTGCTCCTGGCTGAGCTGCCCTCTCCCTGCAGAAGAAGGCTCAGAAGCGCCGGTTCCGGGAGGAGGTGGAGGACGAGGAGCCGGAGGACGGGACCCAGGCGCACTACAAAGGTGACTCCAGGCTGCACGGTGCTGGCTCCAGCGTGCGTGGGGGCCGGCCGGCCCGCTGCCCCCAGCCCCTGCGCAGCCGGCCGGCTCCCCGAGGGCGGGGCGTCCCGAGGCCTCAGCGTTGGCTCCTGCCCCCAGCTCCTGCGGCTGGAGCTGGGTCCTGGGTGGGCTCTGGGTCCCTGTGGGAGCACTGGGCTTGGAGCCTGGTTCCAAGGCTGGGCTCAGTCACTGGCACACCCTGGCAGCCCTGGGGATCGCCCCCACCTTGCCCACGGCCAGGGGCAGAACTCAGGGGTGTGGGATGCCCAGGTCTGTGCTGGTTCCTGCGCCTCGCCCTCCCCTGGGCTGGGACCATGAACCCGGGGGCCCCCCCCTTCCCAATCTCAGCGCCGGAGCTGCATCTGATGCACGTTTGCTGCTATTTTTCAGCTGGAGGCTCCGGCATCCACCGGCGGCTGGGCGCAGGGCCGGCGCTGGGGGCAGACTACAAGGCCAAGGTAAGGAAGCAGGGGGAGTCTCCAGGGGCTTTGGGGTCTGCCCTGGGAGGGAGCAGATGGCAGGGCAGTGCTGTTGCCTGGCACCCCCCCTTTGCAGCATGTGGGGCTGGGGCACGGCTGCTCTGTTGCCCGAGGCCCTGCACACGGCAGGAAGAGTTGCCTGGGGGCGGTTTCCCAGCCTGGAGCTGCAGCGTTTCCCTGGCCATGGGTGCAGGGGGCCCTGCCCTGGGGCGCGTTCCCTGGGATTGTCTCTCTGCCCTCAAGGTCTCCTGGCCTGGTTCCCTCCCTGGAGCAGGTCTCTGCAGGGCTGGCATGGCCCAGCGGCCGCCCCTGACCAGGGGTGGACTGCAGCCCTGTTGCCTGGTCCTGGAGGTGGCTACAGCCAGGCTGGGCTCTGGGCTTGGTGAGAGGGGTGGGGCTGGACCCTGCTGGCCCCGTGGCTGCATCGGGGCCCCCTGCCCAGGGCTGTCAGCATGCCCGCCCCGACCTGGGTGTGCTGGTTCCTCAACCCCCCGTGTGCTCCCCAGAAAGGCCGAGGTGACGTGAAGAAGAAAGGCCGGCTGGACCCCTACGCCTACATCCCGCTGAACAGAGCCAAGCTCAACCGAAGGTGAGGCTGGGCTGGAACTGGAGTGAAGCCAGGAGTAGATCCCTGTGCTCCGTAACCCTGTGTGTGGCCCTGCCAGCGCCCCCTGCTGGGAGAGGCCGGGGCTGGAGTAGCCAGGAGCGCCCCCCCCCGCCAGTGCCCTGCCCCCCTCCCCACAGCGCCCCCTGCTGGGAGAGGCCGGGGCTGGAGTAGCCAGGAGCGCCCCCCCCCCCGCCAGTGCCCTGCCCCCCTCCCCACAGCACCCCCTGCTGGGAGAGGCCGGGGCTGGAGTAGCCAGGAGCCCTCCCCCCACACACACAGCCAGTGCCCTGCCCCCCTCCCCACAGCGCCCCCTGCTGGGAGAGGCCAGGCGCTCCCCAGCTCGGTGGCTTGCTCTGAAGCTGGCTTTGGGCAGTGCCCGCTCTAACCTGTGCCCCCTGCTCCTGCCCCCGCCCAGGAAGAAGGCGAAGATGCAGGGACAGTTCAAGGGGCTGATGAAGGGGGCCCAGCGGGGTGCGCAGACCGGCCGCAAGCACCGCCAGAAGGAGCGTCGCGTGTGAGGCGGGGTCCCTCAGGGCTTTGAACACCCCTTCCCCCCACGCCCCCTGCCATCTTCGAAGACTCTCCCAGGCCGGACGCTGTTCCCTGCCCGCCCAGAGCCCCGTCTGCCCTTCCTGTGGTTGGGGGCAGGGCGGGGGCTCAGCGTGGCCCTGGCAGGAGGAGATAGACACGGATGGTGCGAGGTTTGTTGGGAGCCACCCACGCCCCCCTTGTTCCGGACTCGGGTGGGCTCCCAGCTGCAGCTGGGCCCTCTGTTTTGGGGAGGAGGAAGCTGCCTTGGCACGGAGCCAGGCTGGGGAGTGGGGCGAGCCAGTGACTGGCTGCATTGAACCAGCATGGTGAGAAATAAACACGGTGCCCACCTCACGCGGCTCCCTCGCCGTTCATCCTGCCAGCAGGGCCCTGCTGTGCGGGGACAGTGCCCGGGATGGCGCCAGAGTGAGCGGTGGGGCCAGGCCCCATCACTCCTCCCCACACTCTGCCCATTAACCCTCCCCGCTGTGGCTGGTTCCAGCCTCCCAGCAGCCTCCTGCTGCCCCCCCGTCCCATGCTGAGCTCAGACCCCTGGCGGGTTCGTCCAGTGCCCTGCGCCCATGGGGCCTGGAAACGGGACCTGCCCTGGCACTCTGGGGTGTGGCTGGGCAGAAAGCAGCCGTGGGGAGGCTGGGGGAACTGTACGCTCACTCCGTTCGCGCCCACTGGCTCATGGGGCTGAGAGCTGGGCTGCCGGCCAGTCCCCCCACCCCCAGCCTGTCCCAGCTGGCTCTGCTAGGGTGCGGCGTGTCCCATCCCTGGGCCGGGGCCTGCCGGGGGTGCTCTAACCGGGCTGGACTCCGCTGCTCCAAGCGGGCGCATTGACCCCCCGCGGCCCCCCGCCGCATGCAGGCTCGTGCTGCTCCGAGGCCCGTGTGGTTTGTTAGCACTGTGCGTGTATGCGAGGAGACCCTCGCCCCCTGAAGCGGGCTGTAGACCCCGCTGGGCTGGGCCAGGAGCGGGTGGGGACGAGCTGAGGAATGTCTCTGTCACGGAGTCCCTGGGCGATGCTCTGGAACTGCTCCCTACGAAGCCAGGCAGGACTCTGGGGCAGTCGCCTTTCCGTGAGCAGCCTGTCTGCAGGACACACAGCTCACACGGCTTCCACCTTCCTGGGTCTGACCTCGGAGCATTCAGCATCCTCTGCTCCTCCGTGTGCTTCCCACAGCGAGTCCGCCCAGGCGGGGCTCCTGGGGAAGCCAGAGGGTCCTGCACCCCAAATTCGCAGACAGACGTGACTCTCAGCCAGCCAGTGAAACAGAGGTTTATTAGACGACAGGAACATGGTCTAACACAGAGCTTGCAGGTGCAGAGAACAAGACCCCTCAGCTGGGTCCATTCTGGGGGGCAGTGAGCCAGACAACCACGTCTGCCCTTCACTCCATGTCCCAGCCAGCCCCAAACTGAAACTCCCCCCAGCCCCTCCTCCTCTGGGCTTTGTTCCTTTCCCGGGCCAGGAGGTCACCTGATTCCTTTGTTCTCCAACCCTTTAGCTCTCACCTTGCAGGGGGGAAGGGCCAGGTCATCAGTGGCCAGGAAACAGGGTGTCGGCCATTCTCTGTGTCCAGACTCCTGCACACACATGCCCTCTAGGGCTCTGCAATGATCATACACCCTTATCGCACCACCTAGATACTTAAGAACTGCCTAGGGGAAACTGAGGCACCCCCACACTATTCAGAGGAAACATTAAGAACAGTCCCACTTCGTCACAGTCTCCGAAAGGCCTCACGGCCCAGCCAGGGCCTCGCCGGGCAGCCGCACTGGTCCGTGCACCAGGGAGGAGAGCGGGGCTGGGGAAACTAGGCCGCTCGATGCTTCTGCCGTGGCAGTGCAGCCTCGCCAGCCCGCTGTGCCAAAGCAAAGGAGCCAACAGGTCCCCCAGCCCAGCCCAGGACCCAGCATTGGGCCTAAGCCTAAACCATTGTGGTCACAGGCAGGGAACAGGGGGAGCAGGGGGCCCCCCCAGGCTGAGGCCCCTGACCGGGAAGTGAGTAGGGCAGGCAGCCAGATGATCCCAGCGTGGGGCCTGCACTTCATGCTGCCCGCAGAGGGAGGCAAATCCCCCCCAAGGTTGCTGCCAGTCTCGGGGGGGGAGATAGACCCATGGGCCGTGTCCCTGAGGGGATTCTCTGGGGAGCCTCAGAGCCCCAGCCCTGAGGAAGGAGGAACAAAAAAATCTAGCCGGGACCCAGCTAATGGTGCAGTGGGTCTTTCTCTCCTTGGCCAGCGCGGAGCCCCCTGTCATGTCCTCTGTACCCAGCAAACACGCTGGGGTGGAGCCCCGTGGCCCCGGGGGGCACTAAATCCCCGTGTTTGTAACTGTGCCCCCTGCTAGGCCTGCTGCAGCCACACTGCTGCTCCGACAGTGTCTAAACCTGAACGCTGAGCACCCCCAGGGGGGTCACATACCCAATTCCTATACACCCCCTGCTGCCCCGTTCCCTTCCCCCGGGGCTAGGGTGCTGCTGGGTCTCCTCACCTGGGCATTGTCTGTGGGGTGCACAGGAATTGCCACCATGGCAGACGGTGGGGCCCGTCTTGCCAGCAGGATGTCCCCATGGGTCAGGTCGGCTCAAGCCGTGAAGCAGTAGAGGCTGTCGCCCAGCTAACCCTGACTACTTCCCCTCGTAACTGGCTCTTCTTGGTAGAGCACAACGTCCGGTGCTGCCTGGAGCCTGCCGGGGGTGTGAACCGGGGCAATGGCCTGCTTTGCCGGGGGGGGGTTAAAGCTGAAATCGAACAAACTAGCGGTGCCCAGCTGGTAAGTGTTGTACTGGGACGGAATCGACTCGGGTAACCCCTTTCACTGGGGCCAGGGAGCTTTGGCGTCCTCCATTTTACCTTGGGCAGCGCGTCTCACATCAGGGCACTTGGTTGTTAACCACCAGCAGCGTATTAACTCGGCCTGAGCGAAGGGTTCACCAGTCAAGCACAGACCCAGCCAGGGCCCGAGGTGTAACCCGAGCACACCCCGACAGGCTGGCACCCAGGTCTCCTAGACTAAGGCTGGGGCTGAGCTGGTAGGAGCAGTGCAAATCCCCATCGTGTCTCGATCAGTCAAGCCTCAGTTCTCTCGTACCGAGTGTGGTCCCCAAGAGCAAGGATCTGCATGGCCGAACCGCGCTTTCAGGAGCGTAGGCCCGGCGGTGTGAATGGTTTGGCCTGAAAGGGGCCTGTTTGCAATCTCAAAAACCGTTGTTTAAAGTTCTTGTTTTAACTCTCCTAGGCCAGTTTGCTGGGGCCGGGGACTGTGGAAATATGAGTGTTAGAATCCAAACCATGTGCTGGTCGCGTGTCGGGTTCTGCAGCTTCTTGGTGGCGTCACTCAACCCTTGGGCCTGTGACCCTGGCCAAAGGGTGAGGATGCTGGGGGGGGGTCAGTAAGCCCTGGTGTCCCACACTGTGGCCTCAGGTGTGTGTACTCTGTCCAGACCCTGCTGGAGGAAGCCACCCTCTGATTTCTGCTGGGGACTTTCCAACGGGCTTGTAGCTTTCAGCTCTGGGCTCTGCTCCGCTTCCAGCAGCGGCCAGTAGAGGGCACCGATGTGTGACTTTTTCAAGGAGACGTGGGGGGGGTGAGGAATATCTTTTACTGGCCCAGCCTCTGGTGGGGGGAGAGACGCTTCCCGGTGTGCACAGGGCTCCAGGGAAGCACAAATGCTTGGCCTGTCTCACCCACAGAATTGGGTCCAGTCAAAGGTTTTCCTTCCCCCACCGTGTTGCTGATATCCCAGGAGCCAACGTGGCTCCAGCAACGCTGCAAACACGCTTTCCGTGCGCCTTTTGCTCGGTGCAGTCGTTTGATTCCTGTCCTGGGTTGTGTTTGGCCGTGACAGACTTCGAGTTTATCATTTTGACAGATCATATCAACGTTTCTTTTTAAGCATTTTTTTCGGCTGGGATCTGCTGGAATGTCCTCGGGGCGTGGTGGAATGAGGTTTGACTTCTTCTTGTTTTTATTTTTTGAATCTCCACAGCTGTGGGACACTGCCGGGGGAGGGGTGAGGAGGGGGGACAGACAATTATTGAGTGGCGCCTGACCTCGGCAGGTGCAGGGCAGGCAGAGACCTCGGGTAGGGCAGCGAGGAGGAGCCTCCGTTCCTGTTTCTACAGCCCGGGGGCCATGCGAGGAGCCTCCTCCACCCACGTGGATATTTTTTTCCCTCGATTTCTGTGTGTCAGCTGAACTCAACCTTTACCAGCAACTAACGAGATCAGTCCCAGCCTGGCTGGATTTCAGTATCGGTCCAGACTATTGACTGGTCTCCTTTCTAAAGCAATGTCTTCTAACAGTTCCCAGCTATACCCTGGTTAATGGCACTTATCTCCCAGCATCCCCTTTTCCTGCTTGGGCTGTGCAATTCCTACCACTCGTAGCGTCAGTTACAAAGGAAATCTCGGCTGGTTCCTCGGAATCTCGTGGGCAGGAGCCCTATGTTCTTTGATTATATCCAATACTTCTCATTTTACCTCTTCCAGGGCTTATCCTGGGCTGAGAGGTGTTGGTGGAACAAGCCATACAGAGAGATGGCTAGTCGTACAGCGTACACATGTACAGTTTCTAAGTTGGGTGAAAGACACAGATTGGACTTCTGCAGCCCTCAGGAAGTTTGAGCTGTGGAAATTCCAGCCTGTTTGAGTCACACAGCAAGCTGTTCTTAGCTAGTTTATACTTGTTTTTTCTACACTCCACTCTGGCCCTTGGTTAACCTAGAGGAGACGATGGAGACCTGGCACCGGACTAGAGCCGTTATTCTGGTCTCTCGCCCAGTAGGCATTCTCTAGTTAGAGGTGGGCGTCTTATCCACAAGTAAATTCTGAGCAGCTTTGGGCTGAAGGACGAAGAGTTGGAAGGTTTCTTCCTGAGCATCTGAGCTTTCGTGGGAATTGGTATTTTAACTTTAACTTAATTAATGCTCCCTCTCCAGGATTCCCCTGCTGGGATGCGTCTCTTGATGCCTATTGTCTCTAGCTCTGTGAGGAAGCCAGTGGGTGAGGTTGCCACAGGCAGTTAGAAGGGCAGAGAGAGAACTGTAGATGTTAACTCATGTTTGAGGCACATTTGACACTTATGGTTCAGACACGTGGACTCTGGGCCTCTGTGACATCTTGTGACTGAGGTCCACAGACTCATGAAAGTATTTCCTTTTACCAGTGCTGGATTTCCACTTTTCAGCATCACTGAATGGCCCTTGGTCTTGTGTGAGGAGCTGGGAGTACAGGAGCGTCCGATCTACTTCTCTTTCCCAGCTATTGTTTTGTGTCCCTCTGTTGCATCTACTTGTGTGCTGTCTTCTCTCCCCTAAGGGAACCACTCTACGCTGCTCAGTCTCTCCATGTGACAGTTTTTCCAGGCCCTGGATCGTTCTTGTCACCCTTCTCTGAACCCTTCTAGTCCTGCGCTCTCCTGGTGAGCTGGGGGCTGGAAGCATTCCTGCGTACGGCATACGGAATAGACGGTACCCTTGATGCATAGAATGGCATCGGAAAATGGTGCAACCCAACATCTTGTTGGCATTTTCCTGGCTGCTGACCGCTGAGCTGTGGGTTCAGGGCGCTCTCTGCACACTGTCCTGTGCCCGTTACCTTGGCACCCAGGGGGTGTAGGGAGTTCGGATTGTTCTCAGCCGCATGCAAGTCCTGGCTGCCTTCATTCTGCTGCTGTGGGGCAGGAGCCAGGAGCTTTCCAGCCCCGCTTTCTCTGGATTCATGCAGCGCTCGTGCTGCCCTGTCCCCTCCGGCAGGAGCCAGGGGTGCGGTTCTGTTCTCACTGCAGGCGTGTCTGAGCCAGTCCGGACACCACCGTTGTGACGGGAATGTCTGAGACGACGAGCTCCTGGGGGCCAGCAGGGCATTTCCTAGGGGCGGGGGCATAGTCTGGGCCCCAGGGACTCTCCCACCAGCTCCTCTCTGCCCCATTACTCCCCTCCAGCCACCTTGGCCTCTGGCTCAGGTGCACTGCATCTGCAGCCTGGTTCCAGCCCTGTCCCTGGGTTGGAGACAGGATCTTGGGCGGTCGGGGTAGAGGAGACCCATTGGCGTTAACTCCCCATCTCCCAAGGCCTTGGCAGAACCGTTCCCAGGCTGCAGTGTCTCACCCCATCTGGCTGTATATGGCCCAAGCAGGGGGTGTCCAGCCTGTCCCTGGGGAGAGGCTTCTGCAGCTTGAGCCATCAGCTCCTGCCTGGACAGCTGGACACCGACTCCCTCCTGGCCCGGGCCCTGCAGTGCCCCCCTGCTGCTGACCCAGTTCAGCAGCATCAGAGCTTGTCTGGTCTCACCGTTAATTCTCTGGGCACCGGGACACAGGACTACGCGGAGTCAGCCAGTGCAAGCCTCCAATCTGGGCTTGGTGAACAGGTGAGGGGAGAGGAGGTTGTCGGCGATCATTAGCAGGGGATGGGAATGCTGTGTCTGTCTGCTAGTGCACCCCACCAGCCTTGGACACCCCTGGGTTCACTCCACACTAGCCTAGAAAGGGTTTCATGAGGCTGCAAACAGGCCACTCCTGAGGGGAACGTGGCCTAAGCAGCCCGGCTTGATGGTGGAGCAGGTGGGGTGATATAAAGCCAGGAGCTGACAGCACAAGGGGGATGCAGGGTGGGGAAGTCTGCAAAGAGGGAAAGGAGAACACCCGGGAGAGAGCCAAAGCCCTGGGTGCACCCAGGCCGTGGTGGAGAAGGAAGCCTGACAGACGAGTGGGAGAAGGCTCAGGGGAAGTGCGCAAGGTTTGGGATGGAGCCAACCCCGGCTGCTGATTTGAGGGTCCCTGAGCTGGAACCCAGAGCAGCAGGCCAGGTTCCTCTGCCCGCCGCTGGGGAAGTGACGCAGTCTGGGCAGCAGAACGGAAGATGGCCTGAGACAGATCATCCGAAAGGGGGAACCACATAGTGAGGGGGCCGCGGTGCTGAGCCACGAAGAGGGAGCATGGCAGCTCCTGGAATGCCAGAGGGGCCGCTGTGCGAACGAGAGCCAGATGGGAATCGGACCGAGCGGAGCTATTCCCCAGACGTGCCCGCAAGGAGGAGCCCCAGCGGGGAGTACGCCCCCATGACAGCCCAGCACGGGCCTGGAGGAAAATTAGCGACTGTCACTGGCTGCCGGCTCTGATGCCATTGGGATGAAACAAGCAGATTCCACCTATTTGGGCGACATAGTGCACCCTCTACACGCACGTCCTATGTCACTTGAAAGCTTATTACGTCTGCTTTACAATGAGGTACGATGGGGAGCTGTCAAGTGGTGTCGTTACCATAGAAACAGGGATCAACAATGACCCCATCCACGGGTTAAAATTACCACTTTGAACTGTTTCCCTTTGTTTCTGTTACTTTGAATGACTGTCTTGTGCCGAGACACAACTGGCTTTCTTTGTGGCCTCAGCGCATCACAGCAACAGGCAGGCATAAACCAGCCTCTAATGGTGTGCACAGGGATCGCTGAAATGTGATGGTGCTGGCGACACTTCTAGTCAATATCATTATCGGCTTCTTGTTCATCTTTCCGATCTCTGCCGAGAGCACGGGGGGTGCCCCAGGCTCCAGACGCTGCATCCTGCACGAGCGCCTCTGACTTTCTGGAGAAAGTGAGTGACTCTTCTTTCCCATGCCTCAGTGATAGCCCAGCCTCATGGGAAACGTCTGCAGGCTGCTCTTGACATGCCTCTCTAGCCATTGGATGGAAGCCATCCTTACCGTCCATGAGTGCTAGCGTCTCCTTCCTGGACGAGCTTGACCCCAGCAGGACATGGGAGAATTCCATTTGGAATGAACACACTGGGATGATGGGGTGTCTTCCCCCACACAGGTGTAAAAGGGGTTAATCCTGGGTGCGCGCAGTGGAGGTGAGTCCTCCAAGCAGCCTAGAGGGGCTGCACTGGGCTCAGCCTATCTGGAAAGGGCTGCAGGGAGCAACCAATCAGGGCCCAGCAGGCTCACATAAAAGAAGCTGCTGGGCCAGAGGTGGTCAGTGGCTGCTGGGAGCTGAAGGACTCAGGACTGTATCTAGCAGGCTGAGTCTCCTACGGCACCGTGGACAGAACAGCTGCTGGCAGGGACCGGGGGAGCGAGAGGGAGCTCCTGGCTGGCTGCTAGGACTGGCAGGCTGAGGCCCTGAGGCAAGGGTGAAGAAGGTGCTGGGGCTGCAGGGAAGTGGCCCAGGCAAACATACCGAGCAATTGGAAGGGGCACAGCACATGTGTCACGGAGTCCCCGGGGCGATGCTCTGGAATGGCTCCCTACGAAGCCAGGCAGGACTCTGGGGAAGTCTCCTCTCTGCGAGCAGCCTGTGTGCAGGACACACAGCTCACACAGCTTCCCCCTTCCTGGGTCTGACCTCGGAGCATTCAGCCTCCTCTGCCCCTCCGTGCGCTTCCCACAGCGAGTCTGCTCAGGCGGGGTCCTGGGGAAGCCAGAGGGTCCTGCCCCCCAACTCCGCAGTCAGACGTGACTCTCGGCCAGCCAGTAAAACAGAGGTTTATTAAACAGGAACATGGTCTAACACAGAGCTTGTAGGTGCAGAGAACAGGACCCCTCAGCTGGGTCCATTCTGGGGGGCAGTGAGCCAGACAACCACGTCTGCCCTTCACTCCATGTCTCCAGCCAGCCCCAAACTGAAACTCCCTCCAGCCCCTCCTCCTCTGGGCTTTGTCCCTTTCCCGGGCCAGGAGGGCACCTGATTCCTTTGTTCTCCAACCCTTTAGCTCTCACCTTGCAGGGGGGAAGGGCCAGGACCTCAGTTGCCAGGAAACAGGGTGTCGGCCCTTCTGTGTCCAGACCCCTGCACACACCTGCCCTCTAGGGCTCTGCAACGATCATACACCCCATCCCACCCCCTAGATACTTAAGAACTGCATAAGAGAAACTCAGGCACTCCCACAATATTCAGAGGAAACATTAAGAATAGTCCTGCTTCATCACAACATGGCTGCCATCTACAGGGTCCCTGGGCTGGGGCCCAGAGTAGTGGACGGGCCTGGGTGTCCCTGTTTCCCCCCCCCCCCCCCAAACTCGTCACTGGGGAAGTGGCTGGACAGTTGGACTGCAGTACTGTTCCCTGGAAGGGGGGAGCACAGATGGTGACACCGTTCCAAAGAGAATGGATCTAGACTGTTCTCAGTGGTAGCTGATGACAGAACGAGGAGTAATGGTCTCAAGTTGCAGTGGGGGAGGTTTAGGTTGGATGTTGTAGAACTGATCAATGAAATTGTTTTTAATTGTTCACTTTATTTATATAACTTCATAAGTAAAGTTTTATGAATGAAACTACATTCATTCATAAAACCAGGTACCCCAATAACTGGCTAATTGAGTTTCACTTTCAATCCAATTGCTGCTTAAATCACTGAAACTTGCACTGCCTCAGCATTGTAACTTCTGCTCCCTGTTTGCCGTTCCTTACACATGTCCATGTTGTAACCCAAACTCCATTTTAACGTCTCCCAAACTCCATTTTAAAATGCTCACTTCATTTTTTGCAAAACTCTGCTGTAATCTGATTAGTGTAGTTTAGATGTGGGAATGAGGTACGTATGGATGATGGAATCAACCTCCAGCCCCAGCCTGTCCTGATGAAATAAAGCGTGAACACCAACGGCTGAAGATGCAGACAACAGCCCTGACAAAGCAAGAAGAGTCCACCCCAAAAAGAACAGAACAAAAGTACAGTTGAAGAAACATCAAAGCCAGGTCCCAGGCTGAAAGTCACGTCTGCAATTGACGGGTGATCAATCACACCGGACCCAGAGGCAGCGTGACACAGCAAGACCTGTAGACTCTGGATTCAAACTAAAGCCTACGAAAAGGATAGGTGAGATGGCAGACTTTGGAGGGTAACATTCTGCTGCCCAACAGAGACCCAGCCCTTCCTTGTGCCCGGCTTTCCTGGCCAGTTAGCCGCCACGAGCTACGAACCTAAGCCATGAACTCAAGCTACATTCAGGACTGGTAACTATAGGTGCATAGATATTAAGGTCAGAAGGGACCATTATGATCATCTAGTCCGACCTCCTGCACGACGCAGGCCACAGAATCTCACCCACCCACTCCTACAAAAAACCTCTCATCTGTCTGAGCTATTGAAGTCCTCAAATCGTGGTTTAAAGACTTCAAGGAGCAGGGAATCCTCCAGCAAGTGACCCGTGCCCCATGCTACAGAGGAAGGCGAAAAACCTCCAGGGCCTCTTCCAATCTGCCCTGGAGGAAAATTCCTTCCCGACCCCATATATGGCCATCAGCAGCTGCAGAACATTTGGGGGTGTGTGTGTGTGTGTGTGTGTGTGTGTGTGTGTTTGTTTATACACATAGGTATTAGATATTAGTCTTAAATCAAATTGTGTTGTTATAATAAATGTGACGTCTTGTCTTGTCCCCTGAAACGATCCTGTGCAGTTTTGTCTGTATAACAATGTTAAGAAAAACTTTTTCACTAGGAGGGTGGTGAAGCACTGGAATGGGTCACTGAGGGAGGTGGTGGAATCTCCTTCCTTAGAGGTTTTCAAGGTCAGGCTTGACAGAGCCCTGGCTGGGATGATTTAGTTGGGGATTGGTGCTGCTTTGAGCAGGGGGTTGGACTAGATGACCTCCTGAGGTCCCTTCCAACCCTGATATTCTGTGATTCTATGAGACAAAAGTAGCTGACCTCTGTAAACTACAAATACCTGCTTCGGATAATATGCAGTGGCTTCATTTTGGCTTTTTCAGACTGAAGGATTGAAGAGGGGGTTATACAAACCACTTTCATTTGAAAGCGGCTCATCCAGCTCCCTCACCAGAACGTCCACCAAACACTTGGATGACTTATGTTCCTGGTTCAGTTTGCTAGCAGCTTGGTTAGGATCAGCTGATGTCACTGCGCTGCCTAGAGCGATGGTGGACTGGCCTTGTTCACGCTGTGCATGGAACGAAATTGCAGAACCACAGTGGTTTTCTAATCTTGCCTGTAATTTGCTACTGGAGTATCTTGCGCTGTGTACACCTGAGGGCAGTGCAGGGCTTTAGATCTGTGTAGCCCCTTGGACAGAAGAGCCTTCGTGGTGTTGTACATAAGGTCATTGTCTAGCTCTTCAATCAGCTGACAAAATGCAGTGTCATAAGGTGACTACTGTACAGTAACTAGCTGGTTTTGCTTTGATTCGTTTCACTCAAGTGGGAAGAAAGGCAGGTGACTGATAAACTACGTCCTTAGCAATCAAGTCTTCCACAGATCTTCTGTACAACGTGTCATCTCTTTTGAGTGCTGCCTTCTTTCGATCGGTGCGCTCTTGACAGTTTCTATTTTAGGAATTTTGTCTGTTTTGTTTTTTCTCAAGCAAACAATGCGACAGGCCCAGGCTCGGGAGGACGGGCTTGCTGTGGTAGCTAGAGAAGCAGATAAACATGATGTCTCTGATTCAGCGTCTGTTTTCTTTCCTGGGTTCAAGACAGCTCTGACATGCACCAACTTTGACTTGCATGTGTGTTTCTGAACGCAACGCTCGTGCTGGAGCATTGATGGCAAATCCTCTAACCTAGACAACTCATCCAGTAGCCATCAGTACAATTTCTCTCTCCTGCCTTCTGCTGCCTATGGCACCAGATTCTGCCCAGTGATGATGGTTTTTGGCAGTTTGGCAATCTTTGGATTTTCTTGACAAACAAATTTTTCAGAGTTTGTGGAGAGTCTCTTTTTGGTGTAAGCTTTAAGGAGCTTGTAACCTCCATGTCTTCATAGACCGTAACTTTATACGTTAGTATCCAAACTGCCATTTTTACTGAGTGAGCATCGAAGTGTAGTGTTGTCTCTAATACTGAACTGTGCGTGTCACTGAATTCCAAAGCCAGATTTTAGACTATTTCAAAGGCTGGTACTGCATGCGCATGCAATTACACATTGAAACATTCTACCAGGCAGACTCGATGCTACATTGTACAAAAGCTTACAAATGGAGAAGCATTACAGGAGGAATTCATATCTACCACTACACAGTGATTGCCTGGCCCTGGGGCATGTTTTACTGTGAGATCTGGTCAGCGAATTTCAACTGAAAATATAAAAAACTATTATTCACTTAAAAGCGGCAAAGAGTCGTGGGGCACCTTATAGACTAACAGCCTGTCTGTTAGCCTATAAGGTGCCCCAGGACTCGTTGCCGCTTTCACAGATCCAGACTAACACGGCTACCCCCTGATATTAGTCACTGGTGAGACACGCTGACAATTAGGAATATGCGGCGTGAAAACATTTCATGTTCGTATATTGCAAAATGTTATTTGCCATTTTTGCCACATGCTAAACAGCTTCAGCATTTCTGGAAAACAAAACAAACTTGCCCATGCAAACCCAAGCCAATACATGGCTGTGGGGTAGCTTTGACTCATAAACACCACAAGAGGGAGTTGGAATTAACTTAAACAGTAAAACTGCAGTCATAGTCATGTTGCAGTGAGTTTCTGGAACTGTACAAAACGACACTTTCTCATTGGGGTACCTGTTTTCCCCTCGGCAACAGACTTACAGCACCAGTTCGCAACTCCACATCATACCTCAGCGAACACCACGGAAAGTAAGCTTCTGAATGATGTGGGGTAAGTACATTAAACTCCAAACCTACGCCCCTTTTGGAGAATTACCCTCTGAGGGGTGTGGTATTCCCTCGCTTTCCGTGTGCTCTCTCCTGGAGTCAGTGCTTCTGGTTCCCAATGATGCTAATAGGACAATGGATAATTAAAAATAAATTTAAGGAAGGACTAACAGCCAGCTGTTCGTGCCAGAGGTTCCTGAGTGGGCAGTGTCCAGTGGAGGCCACTGCGTTGGCTGAGGGCTCACAGACTCTGCCCTGGGGGGAGAGTGCTGGCGTTCTGGAAAGCAATAGTCGGAATTAGAAGTGGGTATGAATTTATACACGAGGGGCAGGAGACAGACACAAGGCTCGAGTGCTGATACTGACCAGCAGCTCGGCCTTCCGGTACCCAGCTGATGCCTGGTGGGATGGTTCTCATAGGGGGAACATCACCGCTGAAGGGCATGATCTATAGGAGAGAGGTCCCCATGTGTCTGACAGCCTGATGCAGCCAGGGAGGGGGGACTGGGGACCCGTGATGACGGTGAGATGAGTGTACAACCAGAAAAATTAGCTTACGAGCACGAAGTTCTCGTGCTGGACGGTTGCAACGTGACCCTATTTCTCACAAGTCAGAACACACAAGAACCCCCAAATTGAGAGAAACAAAACAGGCTGCTCCCTACAGAGAGGCACAGCTCACCCCTCCTCCCTGCTTTGAACTGGCTCTTTTCAGACGGATTCCAGTCGAATGTTTTGCTACAGAGCGTGCAGGCAGGATCTGGAAAGGTTGGGGTGCGGGAACCCAACTCTTAAAGCGACAGCTTAAATTCCAGCACAATCCTCAATCCACCACTGAGAGGAATGGGAATTAAAGAAGACGCTGCAGCCAGAGCCCTGGGAACACCTTGAACCAGTTCCTGGGGACATGGGGACTGGGAACTCCCCAGCTGCCTGCAGGAACACACAGCGCTGTCCAGGGCGGTGAGGGCAAACCCCATGGTGCAGGGTCTCTAACCACCCTGGGGGAAGCAGCCCCTCGAGTGTCTGGGAGGGAGGGCACAGAATCTCTGCTCAGACAGGGCTATCCGTTACTGTAACTGGCACCTCCAAATCAATGCCACTGAAAACAGCCTGGCAAACAGCCTGTCTACTCCCCTGAGCCTGGGGCAGCACTGGGACCTTGAAGAGATGAAAGGGGAAGTCCGGAGCCACCCTCACCCACCTCCAGCCTCTGTCCCTTCCTTACCCTGCTCCAGCTCCCAGCCAGGTCAGACTCAGAGATTTTGTGTAGCAGTTGCTGGGACAGATATTGCAGCTGCACGTGGCATCTTTGGGGGATCACGTTATATTTTGTGTTTAAAACAGGGAAACCTCAGAAAGCTGCTACGGTGAGATGAGCCAGACAGTGGGAGCTGTAGAATGGCCCTAGCCCATTGCATCAGCCCAGGGGACATGTATTTGTGTGTTCCTGGCTGTAGTGAGGCGGTGGCCTCCCTCCAAACTGGAGTGAGGGACCACTACACTCCCCCTGGGGCAGAGCTAAATCCCCGCCCCCCCCACCCCCGGGCAGGACAGGAAGCATAAAAGGAGAGCCCTTGAGCTCAATTGGGGCCGGAGCACTGGAGGGAGCAGACGTCTCTTCCAGGGAGCTGGGATCTCAATAGGATCCTGGACTAGCCCCCAAGTGGAGCTGTGCCCTGCGGCCGGAGGAGACAGGTGACGAGTGCCCCGAGGAGCTGCCGGGCCTGCCGTCAGACGAGTGCCCCGAGGAGCTGCCGGGCCTGCTGTCAGACGAGTGCCCCGAGGAGACTGAGGACTTGTGGACTACAGAGCCCCACACCCAGACTGTGGTAGGAAGTAGTCCTGAGGAACTAGACTTTAGTCTGGTTTTCCTGCCGGAGAGTGAGTCAGCATGTTTCGGCAGGATCCCCGCTGACCCAGTGGCAGGATTCCCCTCCACTGTTAGGGCCCAGGGCAGGGACCCAGAGTAGTAGAGGGGGCCTGGGTCTCCCTGCCACTGACAACCCCACCTCTGGGGTGGCAGCCGACCACCCTACCCCCGCCCCAGGGCCTGGGCTGCGTTGGTTTACCCAAGCCAGATGGGGAGCCATAGATTTAATTGCCATCTGCCCTAGCCAGGCAATTGTGGGCTCAAGACTGTTCGTGGCTGTGCCCCGCTCAGAGGGCCTGAGCTTCCCCATAGACCACTAATCATTACCTGCCTGCAGCGAGGCAGAACGGCCTCCCCTGCACTCGAGAGTGAGGCACCGCTACTGGGATCTCTGGGGCTGAGTGATGGTCCCAGGAGGCCAGACAGCAAGGCCTGAAGAAAGGGCTGAGCTGCCCCAAGGGGGCTCCGGTTCTTGATCTCAGACGGGACCTGAGCTGGTAACCAAGTGAGCAAACGCAGCCTAGGGGCTGGAACATAAAATCATCGAATACCAGGGTTGGAAGGGACCTCAGGAGGTCACCTAGTCCCACCCCTGCTCAAAGCAGGACCAACCCCAACTAAATCATCCCAGGCAGGGCTTGGTCAAGCCTGACCTTAAACACGTCTAAGGAAGGTGTGACGCAGCAGGGAGGGGGGAGTGTTGACCTGGGAATGTGGCAGGGGGGTTTCACTGGGGATGGGAAACCTGAGAGCCTGTCACCAGAGCCAGGAGGGGGCGGGGGAGGTAATACCTCTGCCCGGGAATGTGGACAAAGGCAGCAGGAGAGAGCCTGCTGGGGGGGTTTTTGGTTTCACTTTTGTGCTGGGTGGTGGAACGCAGGGAACCCCAGGGCTGGGGTCTAAGCTCCCTACCTCCCAAAAGGACTCGACTGAGGGATCCTGGTTGTACCTACAAGCTCTGTTTGGGACTGTGTTCCTATTGTCCAATAAACCTTCCGTTTTACCTGCGGGCTGAGAGTCACGGTGAATCCCAGGAAGAGGGGTGCAGGGCCCGGACTCCCCCACACTCCATGACAGAAGGAGATTCCACCACCTCCCTAGGTAACGCATTCCAGTGCTTCACCACCCTCCTAGTGAAAGAGTTTTTCCTAATATCCAACCTATATATCTAATATCCTAGTTTTTCCTAATAGCCAACATCCGACACCCCTAAGCCCTGGGTGGAGCTGGGCTGACCCTTAGCATGATTCTCTCTCAAATCTGTTTTTGCTGTGCAGCTTTTGCCCTAAGAAGACGGGGTTGCTTTGTGAGGGCTGGCTGGGGATGGGTGTACCCGGGGACGGATGTACCCTGCACCAGCCCCTGCAGGACGAGTTAACCACAGGCTCTGGACCCTGTCAGACCTGCTGGGAAATCCCAGGGAGGTGTGGAGGGACTGCAAACCCAACCCCTGGTCTGGTGGGCAAGAGGTGACACTTGGGAAGCTGGAAACCTTACGTTGGTGTCCGGGCGGGAGGCCAAAGGTGAAGTGAACCCCGAAACTGTGACCATGGCCAGCTCGGCACGTTTTACTCCTTCCGCTCCGCAGCAGCTGGAGAAGAGCTGGAGGATGGAAGTGCAGGAGGCCGGCAGAGGCTTGACTCATGGGGCTCAGGCCAGCCTGTCCCCCTCTCAGATCTGTGCTCCCTGCCCGGTCCCTGGCCCTGCTACCCGGCGTGATCCAGCTCCTTGGCAGGACCAGTTGCTGGCAGTGGGCTGGCTTGGAGCCAGGCTGCTCTGAACAGCTGACTCCTGCGTAGGGCTTTACGAAAAGGCTCAGGAAAGGCACCAGCTCCCCACGCTCTGAGAACAGGCTTGGGCCAGGAGCAGGAGGTGCTTTGCTAAGGTGCTAGACAGCTGAGCAGCCGCGGGTGATGCTGGGACTCTGCCATGCTCTGTGATGGGCCCCGTATCTCTGAGACCCCTTCCCCAGGCACAAGACATCCTCGGTGGGGATTCTCTCGGGCCCCCCTGCAGGTGAGGTGTGGCCAGGCCTGCTCCTGTGGGGGCCGTGCACCAGGCCGGCGTCCGGCTCGTGCCCATAGAGTCAGTCGTTACGGCTCGGCCCTTGGAAGTGACCCAAGGCCCCTTCTCCCCATGCCCTGCGGGGATCAGAGTCCAGGCTGCTGATTTCTCTTGGGGTTCCCCCGCACACCCCAGAGCCAGCTCAGCCCAGCGGCAGGGGAGAGCCGGGGTCTGTTCCAGGGGCGGCATCCACCTCGGCCGGTGCCAAGTTCCAGCCAGCGGCACCGGGGTCACGGGGGGCCCAATTCAAAGGCAACGGATGCCCCCGGTGTCACCCGGCTCTTGATGGGGCTGCAGCGGGCTCCTGCTTGATGGTGCTAGGAGAAGGCAGGAGCCCTGGGAAGTCGGGGTGGGGGGATGCAGGCCTCTGGCTTCTAACTCAGCACGTTGGCCTGCCCGTTTCTCCACGGCCCCCTGCTCTCTGGCCGCAGAGCTGCGCCCCGAGGCTCGCACAGCGGGAACGTGGCTTTCTCACAAAACGATTCATTCGTTTCTGAAAGATAAAGTGGCCCGGTGCACTCTGGGAGGTCTGGCAGGCCTGGAGCCCGGTGCACTCTGGGAGGTCTGGCAGGCCTGGAGCCCGGTGCACTCTGGGAAGGCGGGCGGGCCCCAGTGCACTCTGGGAGGTCTGGCAGGCCCTGGAGCCTGGTGCACTCTGGGAAGGTGGGCAGGCCCCAGTGCACTCTGGGAGGTCTGGCAGGCCCTGGAGCCCGGTGCACTCTGGGAAGGCGGGGAGTCCCCAGAGGCCTGGTGCACTCTGGGAAGGTGGGCAGGCTCCGGAGGCCCAGTGCACTCTGGGAAGGCGGGCGGGCCCCAGTGCACTCTGGGAGGTCTGGCAGGCCCTGGAGCCTCGTGCACTCTGGGAAGGCGGGGAGGCCCCAGAGGCCTGGTGCACTCTGGGAAGGCAGGCAGGCTCCAGAGGCCCAGTGCACTCTGGGAAGGCGGGTGGGCCCCGGTGCACTCTGGGAGGTCTGGCAGGCCGTGGAGCCCGGTGCACTCTGGGAAGGCAGGTGGGCCCCGGTGCACTCTGGGAGGTCTGGCAGGCCCTGGAGCCCAGTGCACTCTGGGAAGGCGGGGAGGCCCCAGAGGCCTGGTGCACTCTGGGAGGTCTGGCAGGCCGTGGAGCCCGGTGCACTCTGGGAAGACGGGCGGGCCCCACTGCACTCTGGGAGGTCTGGCAGGCCCTGGAGCCCGGTGCACTCTGGGAAGGTGGGCAGGCCCCAGTGCACTCTGGGAGGTCTGGCAGGCCCTGGAGCCCGGTGCACTCTGGGAAGGCAGGTGGGCCCCGGTGCACTCTGGGAGGTCTGGCAGGCCGTGGAGCCCGGTGCACTCTGGGAAGGCCGGTGGGCCCCAGTGCACTCTGGGAGGTCTGGCAGGCCCTGGAGCCTGGTGCACTCTGGGAAGGCAGGCGGGCCCCGGTGCACTCTGGGAGGTCTGGCAGGCCGTGGAGCCCGGTGCACTCTGGGACGGCGGGTGGGCCCCAGTGCACTCTGGGAAGGCGGGCAGGAACAAGTGATTCAGATTTGGCCACCAATGTGGATGTTGTAAGAACAGTTTTGACAACCCGAACCCCCTGGAACAGTTCCCAGGAACTGACCCTCCCCTCCCAGAGGCTGCCCCATGCCGAGCTCCAGTGCCTCGTGCCCAAAGGCTGAAGAGTCGGAGAACAACGACTCTCCTGCTGATTGTTCAAGCCTGGGTACTCGGGTGCTCCCCTGGGAACTACGGAGAAGCCAGCGAAAAAGACGAGCGTTTTACTGCACCAGATGCGAGCGACCTGCCAGCTCTGGAGCTGTGTGACAAGGCGCACGTACAACCATTGACGAAACAGGGACGTTCTGGCACAAAGCCACAGCGGGGCAAGCTGGGAAGCAAAGACCAGAACACGGGCAAGTGGCCAGTGACCCCACAGTGGGGCGACACCGCAGGCACCTCAGGAAAAGAAACCAAACCTCTAAGGACAGCACGGCCCACACACAGTGGGAGCGTCCTGAGCCGGAGTCGTGAGAAGGGGACACGCCAGACGAAGGGCAAGAGGAAAAGGATGTTTGAACGTTGAACCACGTCTGGGGCTGACCTGATGGGAGGAAGACAGTGGCAGGGAACCACACCGTGCGAGGAGGGCGGATTGTTAAAAGACCTGCTCACCGGCGGGATTTTGTGGGACGGACTCCGGGCTGTACTGGGGCGTACCACACACACTGAGACGCGGCTCACGAGGAGGCTCAGCACTGCAAGGAACGCGATAGATGGTTATTGCTGGGGTGTCTGGTGGGGTGTCAGGCGAGCTGACGAGCAGTTTGGAGGCCTCGACTCTGTTGGGCTGTTACACCCAGCCCATCCCCGGCAGGTCTGGCCTCCTGGCACAGGAGAGAAGCACCAGAAGCGCTGCCCTCTCCCTGTGCTGCAGGCAGTCTGGGATAGCGCTGGGGGGCTGGGGGAGTCTGGCTCAGCAGGGCTCCTGTTCTGAGGGCTCTGAGCTTCATGCCTCTCCCTGGGGACGCTGAGCCTGCGGCTGGGCAGGAGGAACGCCCCATGCCAGTGACCAGGGGACTGGGAAGGGGGTTCTGCCATACCGCAGGGACTGACTTAACCAGTGATGAGGAGGGGAGAAAAAGAAGAAGGTTCTTGAGTATCATCATTATGGATTAGTGTCATGCGCAGGGCAAGGAGCATCCGGCCGGGCAGGGGGTGGGAGTTCAGGGCCCCACTGTGTCTGTCTCATTGGGGGCCAACGGGCTGTGTGGGTTTGCAGCCATGGAGGAACCCGGGGGCCTGCTGGTCGGGATCAGAGCCGAGGTCCGTCTTGCCCAGCCCTGTCTCTTCCAGTGGCCACCACCAGCCGCTTCAGAGTGGAATAATCTGCCCCCACCCCATTAGGTCTTATCCTGGTCTCGAATCGATAGAGATTGGCTCGAGCCCTGGAGCAGGAGGTTAACATCCCTGCCCAAAATGTGTTACCAATATGAGCACTCTGGAGATTAGTGCTGCCCAATCCTCTCTGAAGCTTGCTAAATTCTTGATCGTGGTGACTTCCTGTGGCAGTGAGTTTCACAGTACTTCCTTTAATCCAGTTTGAATTGCCCCCATTTAGTTTCATCGAGTATCCCCTTGTTCCTGTGTTGTGACTCTGCGAACTTCTGTTCTCCTTATCTCCCAGCTCTAGCCCACCCTGGCGGGCATCCCCTCGGGTTTGTCTCCTCTCTGTGGTAACAATCCCCAGTGTTTGGATCCCTCACATATCACACACAATGTGTTAACAGCACAGAGTGTGGGGGAGTCAGGGCCCTACACTCCCACTTCCTGCGATTCACCCTGACTCTCAGCCAGCCAGTAAAATGGAAGGTTTATTGGACGACAGGAACACAGTCCAAACCAGAGCTTGTAGGTACAACCAGGATTCCTCAGTCAAGTCCTTCTTGGGGGGGGGGGCGCGGCAGGGAGCTTAGACCCCAGCCCTGGGGCTCCCTCCGTTTCCCCAGTCAGCTCCAAACTGAAACTCCTTCCAGCCGTCTCCCCCAACCTCCCCCGGTTCCTCCTCCAGCCTTTGTCCAGTTTCCTGGGCAGAAGGTGTCACTGCCCCAACCCCGCTCCTGGGCTCTCAGGTTACAGGCTCAGGTATCTTCCCTCAAGGAAAGTCTCCCCTTCCCCAACGCAGACAGTCCCAGTAAAACTCCCTGCAACATCCCCAGGTCAATGCTCCCCGCTCCCTGCTGCCTTGCAGAAGTCAGGAAATGCTAGAATCAAGGCTGCGTCCCCTGGTGCATTAGCCTTAGCACAGCCTGCAAGGACGTGGGCACGCGCTATTTCCCCGCTCGCCGCCTCATTCCACGCGTGGGAGGGACGGTGCTCACTGAATGAGCAGCTTCTCGGGGCTGTTCCCTCCTTGTTGTTCCGTCTGGGCCCCCCGCCTTATTTATTGCCACTATCCGAACCCTGCTCTGAAGACAGGAATATCCATTTCCTCTATGCTGCTCACCACTGTGGGATCCCAGCACTGCCCACGCACTGATTTACTGTCACACCCCCCCACCCCGGGTGAGATGAGAAGTGGGGGGAGGAGGGGTCAGTTCCAATGTAGAGACAGGCCTGAGACCTGGAGCTTCCGGTCAAAAATATCTACTAATGAGACACCGAGTACCTGACTTCTTCCGGACCCTTCGCCTTGCAGGACAATCCCTGCGCAAAGCACAGCGCTGACGGATTTCAGCTGCGGCACGTCCGCAGCGTGTGTCAGAGCCCAGGGGCTGCTGCTGAGCTCCGACAGAACCAGGCACACGTCAGCCCCAGCCTCTGTCGCCTTCCTCAGGGCTTGAAGGAACTCCATTTCAACGGCTCACTGGGCTTTAAGAGAGAGGGGTACAGACGCCCAAGTCATCCTTTGCCCAGGGGAACCAGCCCCCTGTGCTCCTGTGGAAGGTTCTGCCTGCGGGCTGGGCTCCACTGGCAGCTTACACTGGCATAGCTCGGTCTCTCAGGGGTGTGACAGATCATCCCCCCCCCCCCCCCCGAGGTGTGGCTATACTGGCCCGACCCCTGTGCCCTAGCGGCCGCCTCCGGGGAGGGGGGTTAACTACGACGACGGGGGTTGGAGTCACTTGGCCGGTGGTAACCAAGACTGGTGGAGACCTGGTGTTACAAGTAAGCTTCTGGGATCCAAAACAGAGCCACAGATGCTCCATGCATGTTTGGACAGGCTGAGCATTTAAGGCACCCAGAGTTACAGGGCAGGTGGTGACCCAGCCCCTGACTGGTCTGACTTGCACCCCACACTGGGACAGGTGAGGAATATGCAGAGTCCAGCTCGAAGGACTCCGGTTATGAGTCAGTAACCTCTGTTTCTCCTTCGAGTGGCCTTGGCATGGTCCCACCTGGGCTGGACTGGCAAGCTGCACCCGTACCAGGAATGGAATGAGCAGTGTTAACTGAAACCTGATTTGAGTCCTGCTTTGCCACATTCGGCTTCAAAGCTGGACCTGAGGGCCAGCGAGAACATGGTCGAAGCATGTGACTCGCACTCCAAGTGGCAGCATTTCAGAGTTCTGTGTCTGGGGTGTGTCTGAGACACCTCAACCCTTGGGGAAGGGGGATGTCAGCTAATGGGAACGCCTTTGTCCATAGTCCCTATGAGCCTGCCCCTTCTCAGTCTCCGCATGAGAGACAAATGGTTCTCGTGACTGGCTGAATTCTTTAGTCCTAGTTCCCGCTTCCCAGCGGAACGCCCAGAAAAGCAGCTTACCTAGACTGGTTAATGGGGAATCTGTAACTGCTGCGGGGAGAAACTCACCTTACTTTGTCCTTGTGGAAGCCTCTGCAGAGGGGCCCAGCCCTAAGTGCCCGTAATTCACTCTCACGCCTTGCAGTGCCCGTGCGATGGAAATGCTGCAGCGACACATGCAGCCTGTTAGCCCATGAGCTCACATGGCTGCTTCACTGAACGTGGGCGCACTAAAGTACGCTCCCAAGAGGGTGCCGGGTCTTTATAGGAGGGTAAATGTTGTTAAGGCTCTTAAACCTCTTCACGGTCCCCTGAGCCAGCCTGGACGCGTCGTCAGTGAGCGTGGGAGGCGGACGACATGGCTGAATGATGGACCTTAATGGAAGAAAGCACCAGGCCTGAGCCTTTGAGCTGGAGCGGGGCCTCGTGTGTGCACTGAGTTGGGGCCCTCGGGGGGGATTTCGTATTGTCAACCGCCACCTGGTGAACTGCTTCCCCTTTAAAAGGGGCCCTTTCCCAGGAGAGTTGTCTAGCGTTCACGGAGCCATTCCTGGCAGCAGGAAAGGAGCTCTGGGTCTGCCAAAGCCCTGGCACCAGGCAGTGCGGTGGGAAGGGTTTGGGGGGGAGGATGGACTCCCCTCGCTGTCTTGCCGAGCCAGCCGAGAAGGCTGGGCCGCATCGGGTAGATCCCTGCTGATAGGAGCAGTAGGTCTGTGAGCTGGTGCTGCCTGGGCTGAGCAGCGCAAGTAAAATGATCTTGGCCTCTTCTGCTTTGTTTTCCCCACAGTGGGGGGCTGCACTGGGGGGCTGGAGGGAAGGCAGACCGGGGACGCTGGTGTCAGGAGCTGAGGGACACATCCACAGCCGACCACCCATCTCGCCCTGCTCTCCGACAAAACCTCGGACGTTTCCCATTCCTGTGTCTGGGTGTCCCAGCGTGGGAAGATTTCCTGCCTCGCTGGGGTTTTCAGTGACCACTCATGGGTGCCCTCGGTTCTGCCGCTCTTCCCTGCGCCAGGCGCCCAGTGACAGGAGAGCTGTGGTGGAGGACGCGCCAGTCCCAGAAAGCCAGCGCCTCTCTGCTAAGGTGAGAACAGGCTGCCAGGCACCTCCCTTCTTGTTTCTGTCCAGCCCTGCAGTGGTGCTGTCTGCAGGCACTGGGATGGCCGTGCCGGAGACAGGGAAGACTGCTCTGAGCTCCCGAGGTTTAGAGATACCCTTGACTCTGGGGGATTCCACTGTCCCCAGCTGTGACCCTGCCGCCATGAGCTCCCCAGCCCAGGGGGGATGTGACTGATGTGCTGACAGTGGAGGATTGAATGTACAGCGCTGAGCACCCGCACCATGCAGCACAAGTCAGCAGACTGACAGTGCCAGGCAAACACAAAGGCAGGCACGTGTCCCCAGGGCCCTGCTCCTGCTCCCATGGCATTGCGCCCGAGCCCAGGGTAGTGCCTGGAGCCCAGGCTCAGCCTGCTGCGTACCAGGGGGCTCTGCACCTCTCGGCCACAGGGAATGAATGCACATGGCTGTTTCAGGCACCCGGGGCTCTCTGTGGGTCTCAGCCTGCCCTGGGGGGGGAGCCCTGCAGCTACTCAGCTCTGGGAGAGACCCCCCTCCCCACTCCATTCCCCCAGTAGGGGCTGAGCTGCTGGGAAAGGGGATGAGCAGTGACTGATCATAGGAACAGCCCTGCTGGGTCAGACCTATGGTCCATCCAGCCCCGTGTCCTGTGTTCTGCCAGGCCGGGGCCGGCTGCTTCAGCAGGAATGAATGGAACAGGGCACTTCGGGGTGCTCCAGCCCCTGTCGTCCAATCCCACCTTCTGGCAGAAAAATAACCGTCCAGCTGCCTTCACCCGTCAGAGAGAAGCGCAGGGAGGCATGAGCCCCTTTGCCTCCCTCTGACCTGCGACGCGGCCGCTCCTTGTGCCCGAGGAAGGAAACATCCGGTCGGCTCAGTGCTGAGCCCTTTGCAGGGAAGAGCCTTGTTCGTTCAGGACCTGGAGCCGCGTTCGCCCATCCCCAGCTCTGCTGGCAGGCGACGCGGCTTCCTCTGAGTCACCGGAGGCAGGGGCATCCGTTTCAGGCTGGGGGCTCTGCCTTGGGGGCCTCGGTTCCACATGCCGCCCTTTCAGGCCACATCTTGCCTCCGGACCCGCAGGTAGCAGCCGCAGCTCCACCGTGCCACCACAGCTCAGGCGCAGGGCCCCACGCCCTCCACCCTGGTGAGAGGTGGGCAGATGGGCCCAGAGAGCCGAAGGGACGTACCCGTGGCCACGGGGTAAGCCTGTGGAAGAGCACGGCACAGGATCCAGCTCTCCTGTTCCCCCGGCCACCAACCCACGAGTGCATTGGAGCATTTCTCCCCCGCGCCAGGCCTGGTCTTGTGCTTGACCTGCTGCCTTCCTCCCGCCTCGATTTTGCACCAAGTTCTCCCAGTTCCCAGCCATTCCTTTGGCTCTTCTCCATCCCAGGGCCAGGAACAGGCTCTGGCCTGATGGGTGATGGGATTTTCTGGGTTGCCTCTTGTGACGCAGTAGGGAGCGGGGTGATGTGATGCAGCAGGGAGGCGGGAGTATGGGAATGTGGCAGGGGAGTTTCCCTGGGGATGGGAGACCTGAGATCCTGTAACCTGAGCCAGGAGGGGGAGGGGGAGGTAACACCTCTGCCCAGGAATGTGGACAGAGGCGGCAGGAGAGAGCCTGCTAGGTGGAAAAAGAAAAGGAGGACTTGTGGCACCTTAGAGACTAACCAATTTATTTGAGCATGAGCTTTCGTGAGCTACAGCATCCGATGAAGTGAGCTGTAGCTCACGAAAGCTTATGCTCAAATAAATGGGTTAGTCTCTAAGGTGCCACAAGTCCTCCTTTTCTTTTTGCGAATACAGACTAACACGGCTGTTACTCTGAAACCTGCTAGGTGGGTTTTTGGTTTCAGTTTTGGGCTGGGTGTGGAATGCAGGGAACCCCAGGGCTGGGGTCTAAGCTCCCTGCCCCCCAGAAGGACTCGACTGAGGGATCCTGGTTGTACCTACAAGCTCTGCTTGGGACTGTGTTCCTATTGTCCAATAAACCTTCCGTTTTACTGGTGGGCTGAGAGTCACGATGAATCCCAGGAAGAGGGGTGCAGGGCCTGGACTCCCCCACGCTCTGTGGCAACTGGTGGCAGCGGTGGGATCTACTGCACCCCGTGAACGGTGCTTCCTGCAGTAAGTGGCTGGGGAACAGTAAAATGAAGGGGGATTGACGGGGACCAGGCGTGCTGAAGGTTCAGAGAGAGACGGTTCCAGGGGGCGGTTAACCCCTGGGAGTGTGTGACCAGAGAGAAGGACTCTTGCAGTAACAGGGTCCCCCGGGGAATTGCAGCGAGCGGTCCCAGGGGCGGAGAAGTCTGCAGCTCGACCCTGGCAAAGAGGTGGTGACCTCAAGAAGGACTGGCACACGAGGGGTTCTTCCTGGAAACCGTGGAAAGCTGCCCGGCCTGCGAGTGGCCAGCAGGGAGATGTACGCTAAACGCCTTAAGAGCGACCTGGTGGAGCTGTGCAGGCAGAGGGGGTTGCGCATTGGGAGGTCCACCAAGGAACAGCTGATTGTCCAGTTGGAGGGGAGGGATCGCTTGGATGACCCGATCCCTGTCCCGGAGGGAAGCGTGGGCCCTGGGGCCTGACCGGGCTGGGAGGGGTCAGACTGCTGCCAAGGACATCCCGAGACCTTTCCTACCTATGCCTACGGGAGGGGTTGGGGGAAGCCCAGCGAATACCGAGGGCACCCTGACCCCAGCAGCCAGCAGGGGATCCTCCCGGCAGAGCTCCCCGTCCCTGGAGCGGAGGCGGCTGGAATGGGAGAGGGAGATGAAATTGAGGGAGCTGGAGGATCATGAAAAACAGCATCAGCATGAGGAGAAGTTGCGGCAACATGAGCAGGAGGAGAAGGAGAAGCAGTGTCAGCATGAGCAGGAGGAGAAGGAGCCGGAGCGTCAGGAGAAGGAGAGGGAGCGTCAGGAGAAGGAGAAACAAAGACAGCATGAACTGGGGCTGGCCAGGCTGAGGAGCAGTGGGGCCCCGGCTGCGGTGAGTGCGGGGGGACCCAAGACTGCAAGGAGCTTTGATAAGTGCTTCCTGGCCCAGCGGAAGGAGGGGGAGGACATAGATAGCTTCCTGGCGGCCTTTGAGAATGCCTGCGAGCTGCACAGGGTTGACCCTGCAGACGGGCTCCAGTTTCTCACCCCCTTACTGGACCCCAAAGCCCCCACAGCCAAATGACAGGGGCGGAGGCAGGGGACTATGAACTGTTCAAACAGGCCCTGCTCCGTGAGTTTGGGCTGACCCCCGAGATGTACCGGAGAAGGTTCCGGAGTCAGCGTAAAACGCCTGAGGTCACCTACCTACAAGTGGTCAACCGGATGCAGGGATATGCCCGCAAGTGGACAGCGGGGGCCCAAGCTAAAGAGGACCTGCTGGACCTAATCGTACTGGAGCAACTGTATGAACGGTGCCCGTCCAACCTGAGGCTGTGGCTGGTGGACAAAAAGCTCGAGAACCCCCAGCACGCAGGGCAGCTGGCCGATGAGTTTGTGAACAGTCGGTCAGGGGGTAGCCGGGAGGAGTCCCAAAAGAACAGGGGCCCCCCCCGATGCAGAGAGAGAGTCACCATGGGGCCTCCCAGCGGGGAAATAGGGAGAACCCCCTCCAAAGGGGAACGCCTGGCATCAGGACCATCCGACCCGCTCAAGGGGACCAACAGCTGCTATCACTGTGGCCAGAGAGGCCACGTACGGACCCAGTGCCCTGGGCTCAGGGACAGACTGAGCAGACCCAACCTACCCAGGGTTAACTGGGTAGGGACCTAGCTGGACGAGGGGCAGACGGCCCAGGGAAGGGCGGCTGCCAGCTTACCACCTGCTCAGGAGGGAAGAGTATCCCAGGCCAGCTCCTCTGGAGGGCTGGATGCTCCGGACTCAGGGTTCTTGGTTTACAGGGTGGGCTCGGGGCTGTCCCTCTGGAGAGAGTGCCTTGTTCCCCTGGAGGTGGATGGGAGGAAGGTCAATGGATACTGGGATACAGGAGCGGAGGTGACACTGGCCCAGCCCGAGGTGGTGGCCCCAGATCGGGTGGTGCCCAACACCCACCTGACCCTGATGGGGGTGGGTGGGACCCCATTCAAGGTGCCCGTGGTGAGGGTACACCTGAAATGGGGGACCAAGGAGGGCCCCAAGGATGTGGGGGTGCACCACCATTTGCCCACTGAGGTGTTGATGGGAGGGAGCTAGAGGACTGGCCAAGCAACCCCCAGAATGCCTTGGTCATGACCTGTAGCCAGAGCCGGCAAGAGGCACTGCACCCCGACCTCGGGGAGGGTACCACACCGGAGGCGCTGGACCCTACCCTGGTGGGGAGGGAGCACCGAGGAGCACGGCTCAGAGAGGCTGAGGCCTCAAACCCAGCCAGTGAGAGGGAGCCGGTCCCCATCCCTTCCCCAGCCACAGAGTTCCAGGCCGAGTTGAGGAAAGATCCCTCCTTGCGGAAGCTCAGGGACCTGGCCGACCTCAGTGTGGGACGGACCATGAGGAGAGGCTGCCAGGAGAGGTTCCTGTGGGAGAAGGGGTTCCTGTACCGAGAATGGGCTCCCCCAGGGGAAGTGGAGTCCTGTGGGATCAGGAGGCAGCTGGTGGCCCCCAGAAGTATCGCCGCAAGCTACTGTACCTGGCCCATGACATCCCCCTCGCAGGGCACCAGGGAATCCGGCGCACCCGGCAGAGGTTGCTACAGAACTTTTACTGGCCCGGGGTCTTTACCACGGTCCGGCAGTATTGCCGATCCTGTGACCCCTGTCAGAGGGTGGGGAAGGCCCGGGACAAGGGGAAAGCGCCTTTGAGACCTTTGCCCATCATAGAGGAGCCTTTCCAGAAGGTGGCCATGGACATCGTGGGACCTCTCAGCAGGACGACCCGGTCGGGGAAGAAATACATTCTGGTGGTGGTAGATTTCGCCACCCGCTACCCCGAGGCAGTGCCCTTAGCTTCCATTGAAGCAGACACCGTGGCAGATGCGCTCCTGACCATTTTCAGCCGAGTGGGGATCCCCAAGGAAGTCTTGACAGACCAAGGGTCCAACTTCATGTCAGCCCTGCTCAGGTGCTTGTGGGAGAAATGTGGGGTCCGGCACGACTGGGCCTCAGCGTATCACCCCCAGTCCAACGGGCTGGTGGAGAGGTTCAATGGGACGCTAAAGATGGTGCTGAAAACCTTTATGAACCCGCACCCGCAGGATTGGGACAAGTACTTACCTCACCTGCTATTCGCGTACAGGGAGGTGCCCCAGGAGTCTACCGGATTTTCGCCGTTCGAACTGTTATATGGAAGGAGGGTGAGGGGCCCCCGGGCCTGATGAGAGACGAGTGGGAGGGGAAGGCCACCCCCGATAGAGAGTTAGTGGTGGAGTATATCCTGATCTTCCGAGAGAGACTGGCTGAACTCATGGGCCTGGCCAGGGAGAATCTGGCCAGAGCCCAGAAGAAGCAGAAGGTCTGGTATGACCGCACAGCGCAGGCCCGTGCCTACGCCACCGGGGATCAGGTGATGGTTCTCATCCCCGTGAGAAAGAACAAACTACAGGCCACCTGGGAGGGCCCTTTCAAGGTTGTCAAGCAGCTCAATGAGGTAAACTATGTGGTGGAGCTGTCGAACCGGGCCCACCACCGCCGGGTGTACCATGTGAATATGATGAAGCCATATTATGCCAGGGGGAATGTGGTGTTGGCCGTGTGTGGACAGTGGGAGGAGCAGGGAGATGACCCTCTTGTAGATCTATTCCCTGGGACCAGAGCTGGTTCCCCCCGGAAACAATTCCCCTCTCGGATCAGCTAACCCCTGCCCAGCAAGCTGAGGTCAGGGGGGTGCTGCATCCGTCCCGACAGCTGTTTTCCAACCAGCCTGGACGCACTAATCTGACTGTCCACCGGGTGCAGACAGGGTCGCACCCGCCGATAAGATGCTCCCCCTTCCGAGTCACAGGGAAAACTGCTCAGGACCTGGAAAGAGGTCCGGGACATGCTGGCTTTGGGGATGATCCAGCCATCGGCCAGCCCTTGGGCCTCACCGGTGGTGCTGGTCCCCAAAAAGGACGGGTCGGTCCGGTTCTGTGTGGACTATCGGAAGCTCAATGCCATCACTGTATCTGATGCCTACCCCATGCCCAGGCCTGACGAGCTCCTAGACAAGCTGGGAGGAGCTCGGTACCTTACCACCATGGACCTTACAAAGGGCTACTGGCAAGTGCCGCTGGATGCAGATGCCCGGCTGAAATCGGCCTTTATCACCCCTCTGGGGCTCTATGAGTTCCTGACCCTGCCTTTCGGCCTCAAGGGAGCGCCGGCCACCTTCCATCGCCTGGTGGACCAGCTACTGAGGGGGATGGAGAGTTTTGCCGTGGCGTATATTGATGACATCTGTGTCTTTAGCCAGACCTGGGAGGACCACGTGTCCCAGGTTAGACAAGTGCTGGACCGACTCCAGGGGGCTGGGCTGACTGTAAAAGCGGAGAAGTGCAAGGTGGGGATGGCTGAAGTATCTTACCTGGGCCATCGGGTGGGGAGCGGCCGCCTAAAGCCGGAACCAGCTAAGGTGGAGGTGATCAGAGACTGGCCCGCTCCCCACACCAAAAAGCAGGTCCAATCCTTTATTGGGTTGGCAGGATACTACCGAAGATTTGTGCCCCACTTTAGCGCCATAGCCACCCCCATCACTGAGCTATGCAAGAAGGGGAAGCCAGACAAGGTGGTCTGGACCGAGCAGTGCCAGGAGGCTTTCCGCGCGCTGAAGGAGGCTCTGGTCAGTGGCCCAGTTCTGACAAACCCAGACTTTGACAAGCCCTTTGTGGTGTTCACCGACGCCTCCGACACGGGACTGGGGGCGGTGTTAATGCAGGAGGATGAAAAGGGGGAGAGACACCCCATCGTGTACCTGAGCAAGAAGTTGCTACCCCGGGAGCAACACTACGCGGCCATCGAGAAGGAGTGCCTGGCCATGGTGTGGGCCCTCAAGAAACTAGAGCCCTATCTCTTCGGGCGACACTTCACCGTCTACACCGACCCCTCTCCCCTGACCTGGCTGCACCAGATGAAAGGAGCCAACGCCAAGCTCCTGAGGTGGAGCCTGCTCCTGCAGGATTACGACATGGACGTGGTCCACGTGAAGGGAAGTGCCAACCTGATAGCGGACGCGTTGTCCCGGAGAGGGGGCCCCGAACTTCCCCAGGTCACTGGTCACAGTGACCCCGCTCAGTTCAGTCTCGAAGGAGGGAGAGATGGGACGCAGCAGGGAGGGGGGAGTGTTGACCTGGGAATGGCGCAGGGGAGTTTCCCTGGGGATGGGAGACCTGAGAGCCTGTAACCTGAGCCAGGACGGGGAGGGGGAGGTAACACCTCTGCCAGGGAAACTGGACAAAGGCTGCAGGAGAGAGCCTGCTGGGGGAGTTTTGGTTTCAGTTTCAGGCTGGGTGGTAGAAAGCAGGGAACCCCAGGGCTGGGGTCTAAGCTCCCTGCCCCCCAGAAGGACTTGACTGAGGGGTCCTGGTTGTACCCACAAGCTCTGCTTGAGACTGTGTTCCTGTTGTCCAATAAACCTTCTGCTTTACTGGCTGGCTGAGAGTCACGGTGAATCCCAGGAAGAGGGGTGCAGGCCCCGGACTCCCCCACACTCCGTGACCCCTCTAACTCACTCCCCCTCCATGTAGCTGCTCTGCCCACCATTCCTCTTGGGGGAGCCAAATTGGTGCTGAAGGGAGCTTTGCCCTCAGAGCTGCTACCTCCATCATCTCCTGGGCCGCCGGCCCTCCTCAGCCTGGAATGTCCTGCTCAGAGCCCGCCCGAGAGAGGGACCCAGAGGGCATCATCTCCTCCCCCTCTTGGGCTAAGTTCTGAACATCACCGGAGATGTGAGAATTTGTCTCCCCCTTCCCTGTCTCCAAGCCTCCTTTCTTGTCTGCTCTTTCCTCTCTCACAGCGGGGGGCTTAGCCAGCCAGGACTGCATCTTCTGCAGCACGGCAGGAAGCCTGGGACCTAAAACCTCCCTGTGCTGGTGGGAGTTTGCCAGGTCTCAGCCTGGCTGATCAGACCCCGGGCTGGGCCCATGTTTCTCCAGAGGTGAGGTTGCAAGTGAGCGTCAACATCAGAGGCAGAAGCTGCGCTTTCTCCCGGCTCCCTTTGTGTGTCTTCGTCTCGGTTTGTCTGAAAAGAAGCAGGATCGGGCTTTAACACCAGTAACAATGACGCCAGCTCCAGCTCATCTCAACTTGCTGCTTCTCTTCCCCCCACAAGGATGGCTATTACCACCTCGATACCAGCTAAGAGCCTGTGACATGGGGGGGCCTTGCTAAAGTCTCTCTCAGCGAAAAGGGAACGTTGTGTACGTGGGGTAGGCTCAGCGGCGAGCCTTGGTTAATGTGTCACAGTTCTACGGTTTTAACCCACCCCCATTCTTTCCCGTAGCTCTGATGAAGGGCTGCAAGGTAGGTGGCTGGCTGGTGGGTTTGCCCTGGGCGCCAGCCGGCTGAGAGCTCTGGGTACAAAACCCTGAACCGGGTTTAAAACGGTCTCATGTTGGACAGTGCCTGGGTCAGGTGGGTCCCGCTAAGACCTTCGGCTCTTTGGGCCCATAGAGTCCATTGAAATTAAACCCACGCAGTTTAGGGGGTGCCAGTCAACACAGCGCAACTGGAACCCCCTCTGCTCACAGACCCCAGTGGAGCAATGCAGATTTACACCAGTGGGGATCTGGGCCCATTAACGTTAATGGAGCAATGCAGATTTACACCCCACTACAGAAGGGATGTGGACAAACTGGAGAGAGTCCAGCGGAGGGCAACGAAAATGATCAGGGGGCTGGGGCACATGATTTACGAGGAGAGGCTGAGGGAACTGGGATTGTTTAGTCTGCGGAAGAGAAGAATGAGGGGGGATTTGATAGCTGCTTTCAACTACCTGAAAGGGGGTTCCAAAGAGGATGGATCTAGACTGTTCTCAGTGGTAGCAGATGACAGAACAAGGAGCAATGGTCTCAAGTTGCAGTGGGGGAGGTCTAGGTTGGATATTAGGAAACACTATTTCACTAGGAGGGTGGTGATGCACTGGAATGGGTTACCTAGGGAGAGGGTGGCATCTCCTTCCTTTGAGGTTTTTAAGGCCTGGCTTGACAAAGCCCTGGCTGGGATGATTTAGTTGGGGTTGGTCCTGCTTTGAGCAGGGGTGGGACTAGATGACCTCCTGAGGTCCCTTCCAACCCTGATGTTCTAGGATTCAGTGGGCATCTGGGCCCATTAACTCCAGTGGAACAATGCAGATTTACACCCATGGGGATCTGGCCCATTGCACCTAGCACTAAAACAGGGCTTGCTCCGTAGCTGGTCTGACCAGGGGGAGCGCAGCCAAATGCAAGGGTCCCTCATGTGAACGCAGCTTCCCTTGGCTAAGCAACCACGTGTCACGGAGTCTCTGGGCGATGCTCTGGAACTGCTCCCTATGAAGCCAGGCAGGACTCTGGGGCAGTCGCCTTCCTGTGAGCAGCCTGTCTGCAGGACACACAGCTCACCCAGCTTCCACCTTTCTGGGTCTGACCTCAGAGCATTCAGCATCCTCTGCCCCTCCGTGCGCTTCCCACAGCGATTCCCCGAGGCGGGGTCCTGGGGAAGCCAGAGGGTCCTGCCCCCCAACTCCGCAGTCAGACGTAACTCTCAGCCAGCCAGGAAAACAGAAGGTTTATTAGACGACAGGAACATGGTCTAACACAGAGCTTGTAGGTGCAGAGAACAGGACCCCTCAGCTGGGTCCATTTTGGGGGGCAGTGAGCCAGACAACCCCGTCTGCCCTTCACTCCATGTCTCCAGCCAGCCCCAAACTGAAACTCTCTCCAGCTTTGTCCCTTTCCCGGGCCAGGAGGGCACCAGATTCCTTTGTTCTCCAACCCTTTAGCTCTCACCTTGCAGGGGGGAAGGGCCCAGGCCATCAGTTGCCAGGAAACAGGGTGTTGGCCATTCTCTGTGTCCAGACCCTTGCACACACCTGCCCTCTAGGGCTCTGCAGTGATCATACACCCTTACCCCACCCCCTAGATACTTAAGAACTGCCTAGGGGAAACTGAGGCACCCCCACACTCTTCAGAGGAAACATTAAGAACAGTCCCGCTTCGTCACACCACGCCAGCCCAGGTGGGGGGGGAGTGGGGCCCAGCTCCCTCTGCCGCCCGCTGCCCCTCGGTGCTCCCAGGTGCGTTTCTGCCCCTCTGTTGCTGCAGGGCGCTGCTGCCAGCTGGGACTGTTGTGGCTGCCAGTGCAGGGGAGAGGGCAGGGGCTGTTATTGTGCTACATTACCGGGGGGGTCAGGGCGCTGGCTGGGGTCACGCACCTGGTGGGCACTGGCTGGGTGTCCCATGTCCTGGGGGGTCTGGGCGCTGGCTGCGGTCCCATGCCCAGCGGAGGGGGGCACTGACCGGGGTTCCATGCCAGGGGGGCCGGGCGCTGGCTGGGGTCCCATGCCCGGGGGGGTCTGGACACTGGCTGGGGTCCGATGCCCAGGGGGGTCGGGCACTGGCTGGGGGTCCCTTGCCCGGGGGGGCCGGGCGCTGGCTGGGGTTCCATGCCCAGGGGGGCCGGGCGCTGGCTGGGGTCCCATGCCCGGGGGGTTCTGGACACTGGCTGGGGTCTGATGCCCAGGGGGGTCTGAGCGCTGGCCGGGGTCCCATGCCCAGGGGGGGCTGGGCACTGACCGGGGTTCCATGCCCAGGGGGGCCGGGCGCTGGCTGGGGTCCCATGCCCAGGGGGGTCTGGACACTGGCTGGGGTCCGATGCGCAGGGGGGTCAGGGCGCTGGCTGGGGGGTCCCATGCCCGGGGGGGTCTGGACACTGGCTGGGGTACGATGCCCAGGGGGTTGGGCGCTGGCTGGGGGTCCCTTGCCCAGGGGGGGCTGAGCGCTGGCCGGGGGTCCCATGCCCAGGGGGGGCCGGGCAATGACCGGGGTCCCATGCCCAGGGGGGTCGGGCACTGACCGGGGTTCCATGCCCAGGGAAGGCCAGGTGCTGGCTGGGGTCCCATGCCCAGGGGGGTCAGGCACTGGCTGGGTGTCCCATGCCCAGGGGGGGTCGGGCGCTGGCTGGGTGTCCCATGCCCAGGGGGGTCTGAGCGCTGGCCGGGGGTCCCTTGCCCAGGGGGGGCCGGGCGCCGGCTGGGGTCCCATGCCCAGGGGGGTCGGGCACTGACCGGGGTTCCATGCCCAGGGAAGGCCAGGTGCTGGCTGGGGTCCCATGCCCAGGGGGGTCAGGCACTGGCTGGGTGTCCCATGCCCAGGGGGGGCCAGGCGCTGGCTGGGGTCCCATGCCCAGGGGGGTCTGAGCGCTGGCCGGGGGTCCCATGCCCAGGGGGGGCCGGGCACTGACCGGGGTTCCATGCCCAGGGAAGGCCAGGTGCTGGCTGGGGTCCCATGCCCAGGGGGGTCAGGCACTGGCTGGGTGTCCCATCCCCGGGGGGGTCGGGCGCTGGCTGGGTGTCCCATGCCCAGGGGGGTCGGGCACTGGCCAGGGTCCCATGCCGGGGGGGTCCAGGCGCTGGCTGGGTGTCTGATACCCAGGGGGTCGGGGCGCTGGCCGGGGTCCTGCCCCCCCGGTGCTCTGGGCTACCCCCAGCATCCCTAGGCTCCGCCTGTTTGTCCCGACTCCCGGGCCCCAGGTCGCTGCGCCCCGAGCGCGGAGCCGGGCTGCGGGGATCGGGCTGCGCCCTGGGAGCCCGGCGGATGGTGCCTGGCGGAGCGGGGGGCGGCCAGCGAGCGGCGGCCCCGGGCCGGCTGGGTGGGGGGCAGGCGGGGGGCAGGTCCCTGGGCAGGAGCCGCCCCCCGCCCCGCCGCCTGGCAGCGCCGCAGCCCCCAGCCCGGCTCCCGGCAGCGCCACGAGGCTCCGCACAGGTGAGTGGGGGACCCGGCGCCCCGGAGTGGGGGTGCCGGACAGACGGGGGGGGGCGGACAGACGGGGGGGTGCACGCGAGAGGTCCCCGGCGCTAGAACTCGGGGGAAGCGCGGGGGGCGCCCCACAGCACGGGGGGATGGGGGAGGTGCAGGGTGAACACTGGCAGTGGGGGGGGGGTGGAGGAGGGGAGGGGAGGGGGTGTGCCCCAGAAGCATGCGGGGGGGGCTATGGTGTGTGTGTGGGAGAGAAGGCTGGCAGTAGGGGGGGATGGAGGAGGGGAGGGGGTGTGCACCAGACGCTCGCGGGGGGGGGGCTGTGGTGTGTGTGGGGGTGAAGGCTGGCAGTAGGGGGGGTGAAGGGAAGGGGAGGGGTTTGCCCCAGAAGCACACGGGGGGGGGCTGTGGTGTGTGTGGGGGGGTGAAGGCTGGCAGTAGGGGGGGTGAAGGGAAGGGGAGGGGTTTGCCCCAGAAGCACACGGGGGGGGCTGTGTTGTGTGTGGGGGGGTGAAGGCTGGCAGTAGGGGGGATGGAGGAGGGGAGGAGGCCGGGTGTGCCCCAGAAGCATGCGGAAGGGGGCTGTGGTGTGTGTGTGGGGGGGAAGGCTGGCAGTAGGGGGGGTGGAGGGAAGGGGAGGGGTTTGCCCCAGAAGCACACGGGGGGGGGGCTGTGGTGTGTGTGTGGGGGTGAAGGCTGGCAGTAGTGGGGGATGGAGGAGGGGAGGGGGCCGGGTGTGCCCCAGAAGCATGCGGAAGGGGGCTGTGGTGTGTGGGGGGGGTGAAGGCTGGCAGTAGGGGGGGGTGAAGGGAAGGGGAGGGGTTTGCCCCAGAAGCACACGGGGGGGGGCTGTGGTGTGTGTGTGGGGGTGAAGGCTGGCAGTAGGGGGGATGGAGGAGGGGAGGGGGCCGGGTGTGCCCCAGAAGCACACGGGGGGGGCTGTGTTGTGTGTGGGGGGGTGAAGGCTGGCAGTAGGGGGGATGGAGGAGGGGAGGGGGCCGGGTGTGCCCCAGCAGCATGGGGGGGGGCTGTGGTGTGTGTGTGGGGGGGAAGGCTGGCAGTAGGGGGGGTGAAGGGAAGGGGAGGGGTTTGCCCCAGAAGCACACGGGGGGGGGCTGTGTTGTGTGTGGGGGGGTGAAGGCTGGCAGTAGGGGGGGTGGAGGGAAGGGGAGGGGTTTGCCCCAGAAGCACACGGGGGGGGCTGTGGTGTGTGTGTGGGGGGGAAGGCTGGCAGTAGGGGGGGTGGAGGGAAGGGGAGGGGTTTGCCCCAGAAGCACACGGGGGGGGGGCTGTGGTGTGTGTGTGGGGGTGAAGGCTGGCAGTAGGGGGGGATGGAGGAGGGGAGGGGGCCGGGTGTGCCCCAGCAGCCCCTCCATCTGCCCCAGGGGGAAGGGCCCTCTGCTCAGGGCAGCTCCTTGTGGAGCAGCTTCCTAGAAAGTCGTTCTCCCCGCTAGCCCGGGGAGGCGCTGCCAGGTCCCCCCTTGGTCGTGCAGGGAGCCCTGAGTATCCTGGTTCCCCCAGGCAGGGTGTGCCAAGGGACAACCTGGGGAGACCCAGGAGCGGTGGCCTGTGCCCTCCCTCTACCAGGAAAGGGGCAGAGCCGGCTCCTCGGGCGGCCCCTGGGGACCCGTGCTCAGCCCCATCTCCACCAGCTCGGGGCAGGGCTGCTCTGCGAACCCAGGTGTGCTCTGGCCGCGAGTGGTGCGGACCCAGCAACGCGGCCTGCAGCCTTAGGGCACAAGCCTGCCGCTAACCCGCGCCACAAACCCACATGCCGCGTCCGCTGCCCCGTGCCAAGAACACACCTGGCTCTGGTGTGGCCAGGCCCTGCCAGGTCAGCGCGGGCGGGCAGGCCTCTGCCCCTCGCCCTGAACAGCCTCGCCCTGGCAGCAGCTGCAGCCCAGGGGTGTGGGGTGGGGGTCGCTATGTTTCCCGGACACTTCCAGCCCCCGGCGAGGACGTGGTGCGGATGGCACTGCGGGGCTGAGGGCCAGGACCCAGGGAGAGCGCTCCCTGCTGGGGGAGCTGCCCAGGGGAGCCTGCTCGCTGTGGGGCCGTGCAGTGCGCTGGGACCTGGGGCTGGGCCCACCGACGGGAGCTGGGCTCTCAGACCTGCCCCCCCTCACCAGGGCTCCTCCCCCGGCCATGGTGAGGGGCCAGGGGGTGCAGCCCAGCAGCCTCCCTCCCCCCTTTGTTCCCAGCTCCCTGTATCCCGGCTGCCTGGCTCTAGCGCTGATCAGTCAGAGCTGCTGCAGCTCCGACGCCCTTCCCCTCGGGATCCTGCTCCAGCCGCCTTCTGCGGGGCCAGGGGTCTGCCGCCGTGGGGGCACAGCGGCACCCAGGCAGCTGAGTGGATGGCACACCACTGCCTGCCACCCTCCCCAGCCCCCGACGTTGAGACAGCGTGGGCTAGTGGGCAGGGCTGGGGCCAGGGACTCCTGGGTCCTCTCCCCAACCCTGCCACTGCCTCCCTCAGCAGCCCCTCCTGCAGGAGAGGGGGAGCGGCCAGCGTCTGGGAGGGCTGGGAAGGGGCCTGGTGTTCAGGGTGGTGGGCAGGGTGAAGCCACCGAACCGTCCCCCCCGCCCCCGGCCCCTCGGGGCCCCTCTGCAGGGAGGGAGACAAACCATGACAGCTCATTGCTTTCCCTCGAGGGGCCAGCTCCTGCAGAGCCTAGGAGTCAGGCTGAACCAGGAGAAACCTGCCCCAAATCCACCCCGGGGCCCTCACCGATGCTCCCGCGCCTTCCCAGCATTCCCTGCTCTCCCCCGTCGCGGAGGCAGGACACAGCGCTCGGCTGAGGGGGGTCGGATTCTGAAGCTGCGTCTGCAGTTCCCTTGGCCCTGGAGAGTGAACCCAGCTCCTTGGTGAGGCCCCCTGGCTCCCCAGGGCCCCCCGGCTGCCTGGATGGCCCCCAGCTCCAGCACCAACGGCTCTGAGCCCCTGGGTGCTGGGGCCAGCGACTGCCTGGGGTACCTGACTGCTCAGAACCACTTGGCCGGGAAGAGCACCGCGGGGGCCCACGCGACCCAGCCAGACCCCCAGCACCTCCTGATCGGAGCCCGACTACGTGGCCATCCCCGTCACCGTCTTCTACAGCCTGCTCTTCCTCTTCGGGCTCCTGGCCAACGGGCTGAGCCTGCGGACGCTGCTGCGGAGCGGGCGCACGAGGGCGAGCGCCGTGCGCTTCTACCTGCTGAGCCTGGCCGCGGCCGACGTGCCGATGCTGCTCACCGTGCCGGTGACCCTCTACCGCTACTTCTGGCAGTACTACCCCCGGGCCCTGAGCGGCGCCGTCTGCAGGCTCTGCTTCGTGGCCCGGCAGCTGTGCTGCGCCGCCACCAGATGGGCCGTCGTCGCCTTCACCGCGGAGCGCTACGTGGCCATCTGCCACCCCGTGTGGGCCACCACCGGCCTGCGGCAGCCCCGCGTGGCCTACCCGCAGTGAGCTCGGCGCCCCTCACCGTGGTCTACGGGAAGGCGTCAGCCTGCATCCTGGACTACACCTCCACCCGCCGGGAGAAGAGTGTCTTCCTCTCCACCGTCTGCGAGATGCTGGAGCCCGAGCCGTACGTCATCTACAAGAGCATCATCGAAGCGCGCAGCGTCCTCTGCTTCCTGCTCCCCCTGGCCGCCATCGTCACCTTCCACCTCCTCATCTTCCGCCACCTCAGCCGGACCCGCCGGCAGCGGGAGGAGATGGGCCTGACCCACCCCTGCTCAGGGGGCTTCTCCGCGCAGGTCCACCAGCCCCCCGGGAGCCTGCCTCCGTCGGAGAGGAAGGCCCGGCACCTCATGAGTGAGTGACAGCCTCTGAACGGCGCTCAGTGTTTCCCCAGCGCCTTCTGGCCCAGGGCCCTGCAGCACTTCAGCCCATGTCTTCAGCCCATTTCACAGGTGGGGAGGCCGGGGGGGGGGCGCGGAAAGACCCCACGCTTCCAGACGTGGCCTCTCATCCCCAGTGACAAGTTCTAAGAGGCCACCTCTGAACACCTGGGGCCTGATTCTTAGAGCTGCCGCATACCCGGAGCCCCCGGTCAGGATGCATGCTCGGCACCTCTGAAAGTCGGGCCCCAGCTGGCTCAGACCGAGCCCCAAACTCAGAGGCCACTTTCAGAATATCTGGGCCTAAGTGACTTGTCCAAGTCACACGAATCAGTGGCAGACCCGGGGCTAGATCCAATGTATTATCACACCCACGTACACAGAGCAGCGTCACATCTTGCTTGTTTTATCATATCGTGTACTGCCCCACGCACTGCACCTGGGGCGGTCCAGTGAGGCTGGGATGGTCCAGTGGGCCTGGGGCAATGTGGGGGGTCTGGGAGGGTATCCTGCACCTCCTCCAGCCCCTTTGAAAATCTAAACCATATTTTGAGACTCGTTTTAATCAGTAAAATAAATAATTTGTATTAACGAACTGGAGAAGTGAAAAGCTGCATAAATCCGACTGCCACATCCAATATCCAGGGTGCACCTAGGAGTTAACCAGCCCCCGTGCAGGGAGAGAACGTCAAGCCAATACATGCTCCTAGCAGAGTCATCCCGACAGCATCAGCCGCTGATGCACCGGTCCCATCTGCCCCGCAGGAAGTGCAGTCCTGACACTGCTGTTCTCAGTGTTGTGGCATGAACAGCGCAGGCCTGAGTCGGGATCAGGCCCACTGGGCCTGGCTCTGTGTGGTACAGACACACAGGGAGACGTGCCCCCTGCCCCAGGAGCTCACAGTCCACATGCAAAGCTCAGTGTAACCTGTGCTATGGCACGGTGACCAGCGCCTCCGGAACAAAGAGACCGTCCTGTCTCCACTCTTAGTCAGACCCCTCCAGAAAGCTGAGCAGACGTCTCTGCCTCCTTCCAGCCGCGCGTTCCGTTCCCGGGTTCTGCTCCGCAGGTGGCTGGCTCGCTCAGCGCTCTGGCCTGGCAGGATCCTGGCCACTAGTGGGGATTGCCAATTCCCTCAAGCTCCCTTTGCAGGAAAGAATTCCTGCAGCCACGAATGGAGTCGGTCCCTGCGGCAGCCTCTGTGCCGAGCACAGTGAACACTCTCTATGCAAATCTCCCTTGTCGGTGGGCTAATCCCTCCTGGGAGCCGGAGCTGAGCCAAACCGCAGGGTCCAGTCCCAACCCTGTCTACTTCCCTCATGGCCTGGCCCGGCCCCATCCATAACCAAGGCCCTGTGGCTCGTTCAGCATGTTGGACCTAAATTATTCGATAGGGACCCTGGAATCGCTTGGCAGGCACCAGAATTCAGTGGCTCTGCTCCCCCAGCCCTCTCTCCCTTACTGCCCCTTACTGCCCAGTCTAGTGCAATCTGTACAGCTGGTTAATCAATCATTCATTGTACGCTGCCCCAGGATTTTCATTGTGCTGCAGGCTTCTGTGTGGTGGTGAGCAACGGCATTGTAGCAACTGGGAGGGGCAGGCGGAGATCTGGGGTAGCTGGGCACGGCTGCTGGGGCATTTGGCACCGAGGGAAGTTGTGAGAGTTGATCTGGGGGGTTGGCGCATAGGAGGCAGCTGAGGATCGCAGTGCTGGGAGGGGCTGCATCTCCCCATCCCGCCCTCAGCTGGGCAGGGCAAGAGGTGACGTTAAATGTGGAGGAGGAAGGCTGAATTCCTCATTCCCCATCCCAGGAAACATTGACTGCAGCTCCTGGCCCCTGAGCCCGTATCAGAACATAAGAACGGCCAGACTGGGTCAGGCCAATGGTCCATCGAGCCCAGTGTCCTGTTTCACAGTGGTCGGTGCCGGACGCTTCCGAGGAAATGAACAGAACAGGCCAATTATCGAGTGATCCATCCCCTGTCATCCACTCCCAGCTTCTGGCAAACAGAGTCTTGGGGTTGTGTCCCTGGCCATCTTTGCTAATAGCCATTGATGAACCTGTCCTCCAGGAACTGATCTAGTTATTTTTTAACCTAGTTCTACTTTTGGCCTTCACAGTATCCCCTTGCAATGAGTTCCCCAGGCTGACTGTGCTTTGTGTGTATATATATATATATGCTTTGCAAATACTTCTTTGCGTGTGTTTTCTTTAAACCTGCTAGCTGTTAATTTCATTGGGTGATCTCTGACTCGTGTGTTATGTGAAGGGGTAAATAACACTTCCCTGCTCACTTCCTCCACACCAGTCATGGTGAACACTGCCAGTCTTTTTAATCTTTTCTTGTACGGAAGCTGTTCCATACCCTGATCATGTTTGTTCCCCTTCTCTGTACTTTTCCCAATTCTAATATATCTTTTTAGAGATAGAGTCACCAGAACTGCCTTCACGGTGTGGGCGTGCCATAGCTTTATAGAGAGGCATGATGATATTTTCTTTGTTATTATCTATCCCTTTCCGAAAGGTTCCTAACATTCGGTTAGGTTGTTTGACAGCCACTGCACATTGAGTGGATGTTTTGAGAGACTTATCCATGGCAACTCCAAGATCTTTCTTGAGTAGGAACAGCTAATTTAGACCCCATCATTGAGTATGTACAGTTGGGATGATGTTTTCCAATGTGCATTACTTTGCATTTATCAACACTGAATTTCATCTGCTATTTTGTGGCCCAGTCACCCAGGTTTATGAGATCCCTTTGTAACTCTTCACAGTCAGTTTAGAATTTAACTATATGAGTAATTTTGTATCATCTGCAAATTTTGTCACCTCACTGTTCACCCCCTTTTCCAGATCTTTTATGAATAGGTGGAACAGCACTAGTCCCTGTACAGATCCTTGGGGACTCTTTCCCCCCCATTTTTCCATTGTGAAAACTGACCATTTATTCCTACCCTTTGTTTCCTGTCTTTTAACCGGTCACTGATTCTTGGGCGGTACCTTCCCTCTTATCCCATGACTCCTTAATTTGCTTAGGAGCCTTTGGTCAGGGACCTTGCCAAAGGTTTTCTGAAAGTCTAAGTACACTATATCTAGGGCCCTACCAAATTCATGGTCCATTTTGGCATAGGATTCAAAAAATCATAAATTTCATGATTTCAGCTATTTACATCTGAAATTTCACCGTGTTGTAATTGTAGGGGTCCTGAGCCAAAAAGGAGTTGTGGGGGGGGTTGCAAGGTTATTGTAGGGGGGGTTGCGGTTCTACCACCCTTACTTCTGCCCTGCTGCTGGCGCTGGTGCTGCTTTCAGAGCTGGGCAGCTGGAGAGTGGTGGCTGCTGCTGGCCAGGAGCCCAGCTCTGAAGGCAGAGCCCCGCCAGCAGGAGCCCAGAAGTAAGGGTGGCCTGGTCTGGTATTCGCAAAAAGAAAAGGAGGACGAGTGGCACCTTAGAGACTAACCAATTTATTTGAGCATCAGCTTTCGTGAGCTACAGCTCACTTCATCGGATGCATTCAGTGGCCACATCGGATGCAGTGAGCTGTAGCTCACGAAAGCTGATGCTCAAATAAATTGGTGAGTCTCTAAGGTGCTACAAGTCCTCCTTTTCTTTTTGCGAATACAGACTAACACGGCTGCTACTCTGAGAGCTGGTCTGGTATTGCCACCCTTACTTAACATAACAGTCCAGAGTCCAGTCAGCAGGCAATGGGATGGGTTTACTGGGGCCAAACAAGCATGTTCCAAAGCCCTTCACACAGTCGGGCTATCGCTATACGCTGATAGAGTTTTCCTCTTCCGCTCCCCCAGCTGCTGTTCTAGTCGCTGCTGGAACCCCCTCCTTCTCCTGACCCCTAGCACCCCACGCCGACGGAGCTCCCTCTTCCCCCTCCCTCTTCTTGGCAAACTGAATTATACTTGTACTGCCCCTCCCCTGGTACCACCCTTCCAGTGTATGGTCCTGTTCCGGCCTGGGGGTCTGGGGGTGATGGAACACCTCTTTTGTATCTGGTGAGAGAGGTAAGGAGCGGGGTTACTTGTGTCCATGGTCACTTTTTTGCAGACTTTGCATCTTCTCTTAACACCTTCCTGCTGCTCGATTAGCCCCTTATCTTCTCTTGTTACTGAAAGGTGCAGCCTTGTGCTTTCCCTTACATTCTCTTGCTTGCTTATTTAGCTTGTTTAAAAGCAAGGACAGAAGCAAGATTATTATTGTTTAGTTTTTATTTTATTTACTTTACATTCTTCTAACGATCAGCAGTGAGATGGTTGAGTGTGGAGGGTTAAAATCTCAAGGAACCCCTCAAGATGAAATCCAGTAAACATAAAAAACATTTTAAGAGTAATCTCTCTGCCCATTAGCACTTGGCTGATTTCTGCCGATTTACATCCCATTTTCTTACTTCTAAAATGTTTTTCTCTTCCCTGTTTCTACATGACATAGTGACACTACCTATACAGAAAGCATTGTCACATGTACAAAAGAAATACTGAAAAAACAGGGAAATTAAACCGTCTTTCTGATCTCTCTGTTATAGCGAGCTGAGGTGTTAATTGCGACAAGAGCAGGTTAAAAATATTCAAGTGGAAATGTGATTTTGAAGTTCATCGTGATAAACAAGGTGTAATTTTTCTCTTCCATAGCTGTGGTTTCAGGCTCTTTGCAGACTCAGGCAGGTGTCACTGTGTTGGTCACAGTTGGGTCACGTTTTGAAAGTTTTCTTTGAAACCAAAAGGGCAGAGAGAGACATTTTTTTAATGAAATCTGAGTTTGGGGGTGCAACTGTGCATCAGGTTCTAAAAGAGGGACAATGATATGGTCATTTCCATGGTTGCATAATCCCATTATGCAAGGAGCCCTGTGCTATGCGGCTGGGCATTAATCTCTCTCCTCTCTTCCATGCAGGTGCTGTGGTGGCTGCGTTTTTCTTTTGCAACTTCCCCGACACGGCGTCATCCCTGATGCACATTTACATTCACAGCTGGAGCACCAGCGTCCTGGTGCTCTACACCTGGCTGAAGACCTACCTCTCACTGCCTCTCTGGTACCTCAACAGTGCCCTGGACCCCCTCCTCTTCTGCATCTCCTCAGCCTCCTTCCGCAACGCCTGCCACGAGAGCCTCCCCCCACTCCTGCCCTGGATCAGTAAGAAACTGCAAGGCTCCTGTGTCAGGTCAGGAGAGCGAGTGACTGGAAGATCTTTGTGGACCTTAGATTCCATGAAAGGGGAGGAAAGCAAATCCTCCAGAGATTCTCAGCCCAGTGAGCCCCAGCTCCTTTCCTGTGGGAAGAGAGCGGGCCCAAGAGCCTCGCCCAGTGCAAACCCAGCCTGTGCACAATAGAGAAAGCCATGCATTATTCACAATGTCCTGGCACAATTGTGTGAGAGATACCCTGGTGCACATGCATTCGTGCTTGCACACTTTCCCCTCCTCCCGGGTGCTAGGGGACCAAGTGGAGGCTTACTGCAGCAGGGATTGCAGCTGGTGTAACAGCTGACTAGCTAGCAGTTCCGCTGTTCCGTTGTTGCTCTTGTGTGGAAATCTGTTGCTGAGTTGTTTGTGGCGTGTTTGCTGTTGTGAGGCGTTTCGGTCACTATCGTGGTGCATGGCTCAGTCTGTGTGACACAGTGTAGGCTTTAGAGTAGCAGCCGTGTTAGTCTGTATCTGCAAAAAGAACAGGAGGACTTGTGGCACCTTAGAGACTAACCAATTTATTTGAGCATAAGCTTTCATGAAAGCTTATGCTCAAATAAATTGGTTAGTCTCTAAGGTGCCACAAGTCCTCCTGTTCTTAGTGTAGGCTTTGTATCTGCTTGAAATCTAGTTGTGTATTCTCTTCGTGCTGGGCGGGCTAATATTTTGGAGGGCTATTGCAACAGGAGATAGGAACAGGTGGAGGGCAATGGCTCCCTCCTTCTCCAGTTAGGGTTTCCCCCAACCTCAGTTTGATCAGGTTTCCTTTGTTCCAAGAATGGATGCAAGATACTGATACGAATCCCAAAATCCTTTGGGACATGGAGTCAACTCCCCAAAATACCACAGAATCCCAGAGCAAACCCTGAGCTCCTTATGGTGCTATCTCCCAGTCCTTACTCAGACACAACTCCCACTGGAGCCTGGAGCCGGTATTTCCATGAAGGAGAGAATGGATCCCAAAGCCAAAACCCTGGGTATACAATGGCAAGCTGGGCCTGGAGTCTCTGGCACGGTCCCTGGATTCTGCATGGCTGTGAGGCAGCAGTTGGGAAATTTGGCAGGAGCTTAATTTTAATTAAAAAGAGAGTTTTTAAATTAAATCTGAAAGTGCACAATCCAATCAGCAGTGTCCTCTGAGTTATTCTGATATTACATTCCATTTATTTGATGCTGTCCCACACTTTAGATGTTGGTAGTGAAAATAAGTAACTCATCGGAGTGGCCAAGGGAGCTGCATGTGCATTTGAGAGAGACACACAAACACTGGGGCTTTTGGCATGAGGGTAGTAAGGAGGCAGCTGGAAATGGTGAGACTGCACATTAGTAAAAGATCGGCAGTGAAATAGTTAAACATATTGACATTTAAATAGTCTTTGGCATTAACATCCCATGTGATGATGGAGCAGCCCACCTTTCTCGGAGCCAGTCTTTCAGGCTGCCTGCTGCTTCTTGACCAAAACACTGCTTCACTTCACCTGGCCCATGTTTTCAAGGTTACCTGTACAACCAGAAGAGACCTTGAGACATCATTGTTGGAAATGCAGGCTGAGATTGAGGAACACAGTTCTGTGGCAGGGATGGATTCTGTGGCAAATCCCATGGGCACAGAATACAAGGTCATATCCACAAGACAGAATACAAGGTCATATCCACTGTGAATTTTTTTTTTTTTTTTTTTTGCTTAATATTTTAGCTGACTCGGGTCAGAGGTTAGACTTCAGTGGGGGTTTCCCTGAGTGAGGACTGAGAAAAAAGGCAAGATCTTATCAGGATCTGGCCTCATAAAAGAGTTGTGTCTGCCTGTATTGAAGGCTGTACATCAGAATACCAGCTTCTTGTTGCGTGTCACGCTTCTGCTTCGGCAGCCCCAAATCAGGTTTGTTTCTTTCTGGCATAATGCATTGCAAACTGCTGCTTAATTCTCTGCCCACTCTCCTCATTCACTGTCTTCCTCATTCATCTGCTCCTTACTCCTAGGTTTCTCTTTCCCAGATGGTTTTATTTTCCCAGATGCATCAGCTGCATTTATCCAAGTTGAATCTCATCTGTAATTCCCTGCCAATATTTCTAACATACGTGACCTTTTGTATAATTTCTCTGTCCTCGCCGGCGGATGCAGCTTCTCTCAGTTTTGCATCATCTGGAGATTTTGTCGCAACCTGCTCCCTTTTTCAGCTCATTTAATAAATAAGAAAAGATGAGATCTACCACCCCACCACGAAGCATCTCACCAGACCCACCTCCAAGTCAGTCCATATGCCATGGTCATTTTATGGCTCTATTATTGTTAGTTATTTGTCGAGCAGTTTCTAGTCTATGTGACCATGCTCCTATCCGATACAGCTGGAATTCTATCGTTTAATATGATTTTGTGAATCACCGTATCCGGTGCTCTGTTAAGGCCAGAAACCTGCTGTGTTCTTTGTCCAAAGATGGTCAATTCTGTCAAAAAAAAAACCAACCCAGGTTTTTGGCATGACTTGCTCTTCCTACACCTCCAGTGTTGTTTATTGCTCATGTTCTGTCAGGCTCTAGGAGCCCCGTTTGTAAAGGTGGTGAGGTTTTATGGATCACTGAATCCAGCTGCTGATGTGGGTGCTCAGCACCTCTGAAAATCAGGCCTTAAATGTTGCAAGCGGGATTATCCCCCTGAAAACTGCATAGCAGGGTCTCTCCACATGCAGACCTCTGCCTGCTTAGGTGGACGTTTGTATGTGTGTTGTCTCTGTGGTACGTTCCTCCCTTTCCCCTGCACAGGAGCTGTGCAAGTTGGGAGGGAGTGGATTCTGGCTGGGCACCTTCCCTCAAGTCATGGAGGTAACCAACATGAGCTAAGGGGACCCCGGAGTGAAGGACCTGGTTTCCTCAGCAGGGGAACCAAGCCACCGCCGCAGGAATTCTAAAGGCACTCGGTGAGTTCCAGCTCCCTCTCTGCCCTCCCCTACATCACGCACCAGTGGTTCTCAAATCTTTTTTTTCGCGGACCACTTGAAAACTGCTGAGGGTCTCAGCGGACCACTTAATGATCTTTCCAAATGTTGTTTGTACCCTTAGCTGTTGTAAAGTGCAGCCACAGCCCTGGAGCTGGGGAAAGTCGTCTCTTTCTCTGGCTGCCAGAGCCCAGCATGTCCAAAATTTCCCCCACCCCCTCTTCTCACCCCACTGCCCGCTATTCCCCCAAGGCCACCTTACATGTGCGTCTTCTCCAGGGTCCAGACCTAATTAGCGGAGCCACGCCTGTGCGGCTCCACTAATTAGGTGGGTGGCCCTTTGTTCTCTTGTGTGCAGCCGCCCAGGCGGGCACCTCAGAGGGAACTGTCCACGGACGTCCTGAATGGAGCTCGCGGACCACAGTCTGAGAACCTCTGACGTAGGCTAATGGGAGAATGGGTCCCACAGTGACTTCTCCTCTTACTGCCGACCCCTGGTTTGACTTGGGTAGGAGTTATCCTCCCCGGCCAGACTCGCCCGTCAGTTGCTCAGTGAACGGGGAATGACGTCAGGCCAGGCTGGGCTCTGCTGCACCCGTGTAAATCCAGACTAACTGCCTTGACGTCAGAGGAACCAGGTGTAACAGCAGGGGTGGCCCCAGCAGAACGGAGCGGGGGGACGGGGGTACGAGCAGTGTCTCAGATCTGCCTCGGACTGTTCCGCCCTGGGGTGTGGGCAAGCCCTTCCCCCTGTGCGGCCCCTGGCTGTGCAACGGGGACAAGGACCCCCACCCCCTTTGGAGGGGCCCTGGCCTGCCCATGTGCTGAGGGCTGCAGCGAGGGGGGGACCTGAGGTACCCCCCTGCCCCTGGCCACACAGAGGGGCTGCCACGTCCCCACTGCCTCGGCCTGTGCCAGCCCGGGCAGCGTTGGCAGCTGGGGAACCCCTGCCCCCTCCCCCCACAGGCAGGGGCTGCTGCACCCCCACCCCCGCGGCTTCCCCGCCCTGGGGCGTGTCCTCAGCCTGGGGGCGGGGCCTGCTGATCCCCCTCCCACCCAGGAAAACTACAACCCCCAGGACCCTTTGCGCAGCCGGCGGCCCCCGCCCGGCCAGCGCGCGGGTCGTCTGTTGACTATTCGAACCGGCCAATGGCGGCCCCGCCCTTTGGGGGCCCCGCCCCGGGACGGCGCTCGCTCCAGCCAATCGCTTTGCAGGGGCTGGGGCGCGGCGGGCCAATGGGGAGGCGGAGCGGCAGGTATGAGATGGCGGCGGGGAGCCGAGGAGCCGCTGCGCGGCGGGGCGGCAGGTAGGTGCGCGGCCGGTCCGGTCCGGTCCGGTCAAACCCTGCCCCCCGCGGCTCGGCCTCTGGCTGGCTGGCTGGCTGGCTCGGGCGGGGGCCGGAAGGGAGAACGCTGCTGGGGGCGAACCGCCCCGCCCCGCCCCCCGGCGCCGGTTCGCGGGGCGCGAGCAGGCCACGGCTCCTGGGCTGCCCCCCCCGCCCCGGTCTGTCCCCGCCGCCGCCGCCGGGTTCGTCGGCCGCCGCAAGCCAGCCGGAGGCCTCGGAGACGAGCCTGAGCGGCCCCGGCGCCTGCCCTGCGAAACACGGGCGGGGGCGGGGGGGGTTTATCTGCGCCGCGGAGGCCGGCCGCCGTGTGCCGAGAGGTGTCCGAGCAGCGGCCGGGGCCGTCTGTACCGCAAAAGGAACAGGGGGACTTGTGGCACCCTAGAGACTAACCCATGTACCGGAGCCTCCGCTTTCCTGAGCGAGAGCCCACTTCATCGGATGCACACTGTGGAGAGTGTAGAAGATCTTTTTATACACGCAAAGCATGAAAAAATACCTCCCCCCACCCCACTCTCCTGCTGGCAATAGCTTATCTAAAGTGACCACTCTCCGTACAGTGTGTATGATCATCAAGGTGGGCCATTTCCAGCACAAATCCAGGGTTTAACAAGAACGTGGGGGGGGGTAGGAAAAAACAAGGGGAAATAGCTAACTCCAGCTCAGCGAGCGGGTGGTATTTTGTCAACAACGGGGCCAATAAGGAGCATTTACACATGCTGACTTTTAGTGACAGGACACAGCCTTGTCGCTAAAAGCTGCGTGGTGTAGACAAGCCCTCTGAATAGCTTTTCCAAACTTGAAGAGCTCTGTGGAGCTTGAAAGCTTGTCTCTCTCGCTGGCACACGTTAGTCCACCAAAACAGTGGTTCTTAACCAGGAGTCCGGAGAGGTCTTCCAGAGGGTACAACAATGCCTCTAGATATTTGCCTAGTTTTACAACAGGCTACATAAAACATTAGTGAAGTCAGTACAAACTCAAATTTCATACTGACAAGGGCTTGTTTATACTGCTCTATATGCTGAAATGTAAGTACAATATTTATATTCCAAATAATTTATTTTATAATTGCATGGTAAAAATGAGAATCGGCCATTATTCAGTAATAGTGTGCTGTGCCTCTTTTGTGTTTCAATGTCTGATGTTGTAAGCAAGTTGTTTTTAAGTGAGGTGACGCTTTGGGTACGCAAGACAAAGCAGACTCCTCAAATGGGTAGAGTAGTCTGTAAGGGCTGAGAACCACTGCAATAAAAGATCCACTCACCCAGCTGGTCTCTAATATCCTGAGACCAATACGGCTACACTAACCCTATGTACAAATGCCTACTAAGAGACCGCCCCTGCCCCAGAGAGCTCACAGTCTAAACAGCCAAACCAAAAGAGGGAAGTACAAGTGCAATCCCTATTTGAGAGGAAAACTGAGGCAAATGGAGTTGAGGTGAGTGGTGTGTGGGTCTGCAGGAAGCTTGTGGCAGAGCTCCTGCCTCCTGGTTCAGTGCATCTTGTCTCTCTGAAAATGCCTTATCTGAGGACAATCTTGATATCACTCGCCCTTCTACCCCCCGCCCTGGGCAGTGACACTTACCTAAAATCTAGCATGGAGACAGACTTACTTTAAAAAAAAAAAACAAACAAAAAACCCACAACACATTCCTGTCCTGTTGGGCAACCCTCCAGACCCAAGCTCCAGCAGGGTTCTTTCTGCAGTTATTTCTATGACTGCATGTAACACCCCCTCCTGCTCTTATCCAGGGCTTTGTTGGGCTTGGACAGCAGGATCCTTGTTCTTCTACACTCCAGTACATTGCCTGCTCGGAAGAGGGGGTGGGGTAGCATTACTTGCCCACACAGTCCAAAGCAGCATCTAGGTGCCTCCGTCTACCAGCATAGCCAGTGTCCTTGTTCTAGTGATCATGTTCGTGGCACTGTGTAAAATGTCACCCCACATTTGAACTGGGGTGTGTCTGTGTGTCTAGAGGTGCCAATCAGGAATTGATTCCTCATTGGGCTGGGCACTGTGTGCAGGAAATAACAAGCCCCAGCCCCCAAATAGCTTACAGAGTAAGCCAGAGGGTCCCCAAAATGTGGGGTGCAACCTCTCTAGGGAGGCATGGAGGAGTGTCTGGGGGCGGGGGGGGTGCAGCCCAAGAAACCCTGCCCAGGGGTGGGGAGGGAGCACCATGAAGCCCTCCCTGCTCTGCTCTGATCCTGCCTCCAGCTGCGGCCCTGGTCCTGGCCTTGGTGCGGTTCTACTCCCATCCCCACACCAGCCGCTGGTCGTGGCTCCATTCCCGACCTGGGACCAATGCTGGGGGCAAAGCCGGGAGTGGAGCCGCACCTGGCTGCAGCTCTGCTCCCACTCCAGCCTCAGCCCCTGGCTGTGGCACCTCTCCCGGCCACAAACCTGGCCTTAGCCTCAGCCACCTTACCCCTGTTCCTCCTCCTCTTTCTCTTCTTCCCTCCTCCCCCCACTGCCCCGGTGTGGGGACACAGACAAGTAAGGGTGGGTGGGAGGGGGTTTTAGGGACAGCTCATCTAAGCATATAACCAGTGGGGAAAACAAATGGCGGGGGGGGAGGGATAGGTTGGCACTGAAATGGCTCTTTGATGTATTAAGTAGCAGTCACACTGAAGTCCACCAAGTCTTGATGATGTGACACATTTGGCCCCCATTGCTCCTTTCCTGGCCATAGCTGGTGTCGGACACTTCTCCCCCCTCAGCAAATAGCGCGCGTGCGCTCTCTCTCTCTCTCTCTATTTTTAGCAGGTTCATGCAGCTTTCTCTTAGTTACTTTAGAACCTATTCTCCTTTAGTTCTTTCTCTCACCTCTGGCTCTGGGACTTTGGCTTCTGGAGATAGGTCCATTTGCCTGCGTCACTCCCATTCTGTTGCTTTCAGGCATTGTCCTTTCTGTGAGGCCCTTGCATAGAGCCAGCAAGCGCACATCCTGGTTAAATTGCAGAACTGAACCAAACTTGCATAAAATTACTCTCTAAACTGTTCACAGTGCCCCTTCTCTGTTCCATACAGAGTTCTGTTCTCCATAATCCAAGCTGTCTGTATGAATCGGTGTAGGGGAAGTAACTGGGAGAAAGACAGGTTTCAGAGCAGCAGCCCTGTTAGTCTGTATCCGCAAAAAGAACAGGAGGACTTGTGGCACCCTAGAGACTAACACATTTATTTGAGGTTTCGGCTTTCATTTTGTTTTTCAACACAGAAGTATTGGCTTCTCCCACAGGGGGTGTTGCAGCCCTGTCACCCTGTGGGGCAGGGCAGCAGATCCTCTTGGTCACCACCATATAAGTGGCGTCTGACGGGTAACACGTGCATCCGATGAGGTGAGCTGTAGCCCATGAAAGCTGATGCTCCAATAACCTTGTTAGTCTCTAAGGTGCCACACACCCCCTGTTCTGTTTGGGGAGAATGATGGAGGCTATTGCAGCCCATCCAGCTGTTTGTTTCAAAGGCTTATGGCCTGGCGGGATCCTCCGCCTCTGTGGGCTGCAGCTTTTGTCAGGACGATGCTATTTTATTATCTGCACTTGGCAGGAAAGTTGCATCCTTCTCTTCCTGATGCAGAGCCCTCGCTCCAGTGCTCCTGGCCTTTCCCGCCTCCTGGTTGGGTGAGAGCAGTGTGCACTACATGGGGGTGTTCTCCTCACACCATTCAGAAATGGCAGTTCATGCAGAATGAGGCAGGCTGCTCACTAAGAGCACAGCACAGGGGTAATTGGCTGCCAGCCCTCTCCCAAGAGACGTTTTAATGGGTTTGCCTTTGGCTTCCCAGCAAGACCTCCCCTCTCTCCCTGTGTAATGACATGGCAGCTGTGATCCTCTGAGGCAGGAAGTTCTGGGTGGCTCTGGACCTGGCTTCTCCCCCGGGTTTGCCAGAGCTCAGCTTTGATCCTGACATTATTCTGCTTTGTTGTGGAGACTTCTCAACATTTCGCGGGTGGGGTTGGTACCCTGCAGGGGACAGCTGGGTTATGGGCTGGCTCGTGCTTTAGGGTGGGAGAGGCCCTTTGAGGAGGACCCTCCTTAGACTCACTTCTGTCTGGAACTTTTTAAACATGTTTGATTTAATGTGTGTAATTTACTTTTGTAAAAGTGCTGAGGGGATTATTGATAGTGCAGGAATCTCTGTCAGTGCTCCCTGGGCTTGCTTGAGTACATGGAAGAGAAATCTGATGCATCCCTCTGGTCGTGGCTCAGTCACGAAATACATATTTCAGGGTGGGGGGACCCCCCACCAATTTCCAGATTCTGAGGACAGCTTTTTTTCCCCCTGACATCAACTGCCTTGCATCCATACAAATTATTTTTTGATTTATCTCTTGTCTTATCCTGCTTTAATCCTCTTTGCAAGCGGCATAACACTAGTCGGGAATGAGTATATATTCTGGTATATGGTTCATGTGGGTTCATCCCCATTTTGAATTAACTACCTCACTTCAAGCTGTCCTCCCACTGCTATCCCACTCCGTACTACTTTATACCTAGACTAGCCTGTCTGTTTACCCATGTGCCCTCCACTGCTCCAGGGTCCTCTTGTCCGGATGTCACCTGCCTATTTAAATGCTGTTTGCAGTGGTGTTGTAGCCACATTGATCTCAAGAAATGAGAGATACAAGCTAGGTAAAGTAATATCTTTTATTGGACCAACTTCTTTTGGTGTTTGGTTGAAGGTCCAAACTTTCAGGTTCTAAAGTTTGTACTTTCCACCGACAGGAGTTGGTCCAATAAAAGATATTTCCTTACCTACCTTGTCTCTGTCTCTCTCCTCTCTCTTTAATTGCTAGCATATGGCCAGGTATGTCCCTTTGTGATTCTACCCTTTGGTAAGTTCACATACCTGAAGTCCATTCTAGCAGCCATGCCTGTATTTCTGTGTGGTCCTGTCTGGAGGGCCTGAGTGTCTTTGACCTCTGGGGAGAGGAGCATGTCAACCCCCATCTTAACAGCCCTTACCAGGATGTGGATATCTACAAGTGGCTATTGGAACAATTGTGGGAAAAGGGGCACTCCTGGGACGCACCCCTGTGCCCACCAAAACCAAAGCTCAAGCGGAACTATGAAAATGGGACCAAAAGAGGGACCAAAACAAGCCCATCAGTAATGCTCCTGCTACATGTGCATATTCAGAGGAGCTGGATTGGATTTTTGCCAGGTCACTGCAGAATCCTGCTATGTTGTGGCTGTTTAGAACTGGCCACAGACCCTGTGAAGAAATTTCCCCAGACAGCTACGATATTTTCAGCACACCTGAGCCAGAGACCCATGAAGAGACACTCCCAGAGATGGTCCCTGAGACCCAGGTGGATTGCTAGCCGCACACTACTGGGAAGGAAACCTCCACCAGTAAGTATTCCATGTTGCGTTACAATAAACTGTCTGGGTACTGACTGTATAGGAGGATTTAAGTAACTTTGTTCCAGGGACTGCTAGATGCTGCCTTGTTGTCCAGATACCACTAGTCATAGAATCATAGGACTGGAAGTGACCTTGAGAGGTCATCTAGTCCAGTCCCCTGCACTCGTGGCAGGACTAAGTATTATCCAGACCATTTCTGACAGGTGTTTGTCTAGCCTGCTCTTAAAAAATCTCCAATGACGGAGATTCCACAGCTTCCCTAGGCAATTTATTCCAGTGCTTAACCACCCTGAGAGTTAGGAAGTTTTTCCTAATGTCCAACCTAAACCTCCCTTGCTGCAATTTAAGCCCATTGCTTCTTGCCCTATCCTCAGGGGTTAACAAGAACAATTTACCTCCTTGGAACAATCTTTTATGTACTTGAAAACTGTTATGTCCCCTCTGTCCTCTTTTCCAGACTAAACAAACCCAATTTTTTTCAATCTTCCCTCATAGGTCATGTTTTCTAGACCTTTAATCATTTTTGTTGCTCTTCTCTGGACTCTCTCCAGTTTGTCCATCTTTTCTGAAATGTGGCACCCAGAACTGGACACACTACTCCAGTTGAGGCCAAATCAGTGCAGAGTAGAAGAGCTACTGCTCATGTCTTGCTTACAACACTCCTGCTAAGACATCCCAGAGTGATATTTGCTTTTTTTTTTTTTTTTTGCAACAGCATTACACTGTTGACTCGTAGTTAGCTTGTGGTCCACTATGACCCTCAGATCCCCTTCCACAACACTCCTTCCTAGGCAGTCATTTCCTATTTTGTATGTGTGCCACTGATTGTTCCTTCCTAAGTGGAATACTTTGCATTTGTCCTTATTGAATTTCATCCTATTTACTTCAGACCATTTCTCCAGTTTGTCCAGATCATTTTGAATTTTAATTCTATCCTCCAAAGCACTTGCAGCCCCTCCCAGCTTGGTATCATCCGCAAACTTTATAAGTGTACTCTGCAAGCCAATATCTAAATCATTGATGAAGATATGGAACAGAACCAGTCCCAGAACTGACCCTTGTGGGACCCCACTTTTTATGCCCTTCCAGCATGACACTGTACCACTAACTACTCTCCGCAAATGGTTTTCCAACCAGTTTTGTACCCACCTTATAGTAGCTCCATCTAGGTTGCATTTCCCTAGTTTATGAGAAGGTCATGCACGACGGTATCAAAAGCTTTACTAAAGTCAAGATATACCACGTCTACCGCTTCCCCCCCATCCACAAGGCTTGTAACCCATCAAAGAAAGCTATCAGGTTGGTTTGACACTATTTGTTCTTGACAAATCCATGCTGATTGTTACTTATCACCTTATTATCTTCTAGATGTTGGCAAATTGATTGCTTAAGTATTTGCTCCATTATCTTCACGAACAAGGTCAGCTCCCAGACTACTGCACTGGGCAGCACAGCATGGGGAGGAGGTGACCAGCCCTATGTGGAGAAAGAAGTGGTTCGGGACTATTTAGAAAAGCTGGACGAGCACAAGTCCATGGGGCCGGATGCACTGCATCCAAGAGTGCTAAAGGAGTTGGCGGATGTGATTGCAGAGCCATTGGCCATTATCTTTGAAAACTCATGGCGATCGGGGGAAGTCCTGGACGACTGGAAAAAGGCTAATGTAGTGCCCATCTTTAAAAAGGGGAAGGAGGAGGATCCAGGGAACTACAGGCCAGTCAGCCTCACCTCAGTCCCTGGAAAAATCATGGAGCAGGTCCTCAAGGAATCAATTCTGAAGCACTTAAAGGAGAGGAAAATGATCGGGAACAGTCAGCATGGATTCACCAAGGGCAAGTCATGCCTGACTAATCTAATTGCCTTCTATGATGAGAGAACTGGCTTTGTGGATGAGGGGAAAGCAGTGGACGTGTTATTTCTTGACTTTAGCAAAGCTTTTGAGACTATCTCCCACAGTATTCTTGCCAGCAAGTTAAAGAAGTATGGTCTGGATGAATGGACTGTAAGGTGGATAGAAAGTTGGCTAGATTGTCGGGCTCAACGGATAGTGATCAATGGCTCCATGTCTAGTTGGCAGCCGGTATCTAGCGGAGTGCCCCAAGGGTCGGTCCTGGGGCCGGTTTTGTTCAGTATCTTCATTAATGATCTGGAGGATGGTGTGGATTGCACCCTCAGCAAGTTTGCAGATGACACTAAACTGGGAGGAGAGGTAGATACGCTGGAGGGTAGGGATAGGATACAGAGGGACCTAGACAAATTAGAGGAATGGGCCAAAAGAAATCTGAGGTTCAACAAGGACAAGTGCAGAGTCCTGCACTTAGGACGGAAGAATCCCATGCACCGCTAGAGACTAGGGACCGAATGGCTCGGCGGCAGCAGTTCTGCAGAAAAGGACCTAGTGGACGAGAAGCTGGATATGAGTCAACAGTGTGCCCTTGTTGCCAAGAAGGCCAATGGCATTTTGGGATGTATATGCAGGGGCATTGCCAGCAGATCGAGGGACGTGATCGTTCCCCTCTATTCGACACTGGTGAGGCCTCATCTGGAGTACTGTCCAGTTTTGGGCCCCACACTACAAGAAGGATGTGGAAAAATTGGAGAGAGTCCAGCGGAGGGCAACAAAAATGATTAGGGGACTGGAACACATGACTTATGAGGAGAGGCTGAGGGAACTGGGATTGTTTAGTCTGCGGAAGAGAAGAATGAGGGGGGGATTTGATAGCTGCTTTCCACTACCTGAAAGGGGGTTCCAAAGAGGATGGATCTAGACTGTTCTCAGTGGTAGCTGATGACAGAACAAGGAGTAATGGTCTCAAGTTTCAGTGGGGGAGGTTTAGGTTGGATATTAGGAAAAACTTTTTGACTAGGAGGGTGGTGAAACACTGGAATGCGTTACCTGGGGAGGTGGTGGAATCTCCTTCCTTAGATATTTTTTAAGGTCAGGCTTGACAAATCAGCCCAGCCAGGGCTTTAGTTGGGGATTGGTCCTGCTTTGAGCAGGGGGTTGGACTAGATGACCTTCTGAGGTCCCTTCCAACCCTGATATTCTATGATTCTTTCTGGGTTCAGAAGTTAAGCTGACTGGTCTGTAATTCCCTGGGTTGGACTTATTTCCCTTTTGTAGATGGGCACTATATTTACCCTTTTCCAGTCTTTTGGAATCTCTCCTGTCTTCTATGACTTGTCAAAGATAATTGCCAATGGATCAGATATCTCCTCAGTCAGCTCCTCGAGTATTCTAGGATGCGTTTCATCAGGCCCTGGTGACTTGAAGACATCTATTTTGTCTAAGTAACTTTTAACTTGTTCTTTCCCTATTTTTAGCCTCTCTTGATCCGACCTCATTTTTACCGGCATTCACTGTTAGATGTCCAATCACCACCAACCTTCTTGATGAAAACTGAAACAAAGAAGTCATTAAGCACCTGCCATTTCCACATTTTCTATTTTCCCCCATTCACGGAGTAACGGGCCTACCCTGTCCTTGGTCTTCCTCTTGCTTCTAATGTATTCATAGGATGTTTTCTCGTTAGCCTTATATCTCTAGCTAGTTTGATCTCATTTTGTGCCTTGGCCTTTCCAATTTTGTCCCTACATACTTGTGTTGTTTGTTTATATTTATGCTTTGTAATTTGAACTAGTTTCAACTTTTTAGAGAACTCTTTTTTTGATTTTTAGATTATGAAGATCTGGTTAAGCCAGGGTGGTCTCTTGCCATACTTCATGTCTTTCCTACACAGTGGGATAGTTTGCTTTTGTGCCCTTAATGTCTGAAAAACTGCCAACTATATTCAATTGTTTTTCCCCTTACGCTTGCTTCCCATGGGATTTTACTTACCAGCTCCATGAGTTTGCTAAAGTCTACCTTCTTGAAATCCATTATCTTTATTTTATTGTTCTCCCTCCTACTATTCCTTAGAATCTCATCATTTCATGATCACTTTCACCCAAGCTGCCTTCCGTTTTCAAATTCTCAACCAGTTCTTCCCTATTTGTCAAAATCAAAACTAGAACAGTCTCTCCCCTAGTAGCTGTCTCCACCTTCTGAAATAAAAAATTGTCTCCAACACATTCCAAAAGCTTGTTGGAGATTCTGTGCCCCGCTGTGTTGTTTTTCCCAGCAGATGTCTGGGTGTTGAAGTCCCCCATCACCACCAAGTCCTGGGCTTTGAATGATTTTGTTAATTTGAAAAAAGCCTCATCCACCTCTTCTTGTCATGGTAAGGGTCTACTACAGATCACCAAACATCACCCTTGATTTTTACCCCTTTTATCCTTACGCAGAGCCTCTCAACAAGTCTGTCTCCTATTCCCATCTCAACCTCAGTCCAAGTGTGTATGTTTTTAATATCTAAGGCAACATCTCCTCCCTTTTTAACCTGCCTGTCCTTCCTCAGCAAGCTATAACCTTCTATGCCAATATTCCAGTCATGCATATTATCTCACCAGCTCTGTGATGCCAACTATTCTATTGTTTGTTTATTAGCATTTTGTGTTCTTACTGCTTATTCCCCTTTCTTCTTGCATTAGTATACAGACACATAAGGTACTGATTTAATTTCCCCACGGTTCTGTCTTGTCTCTCCTTTATCCCTGCTATAACAGCCCATGCTCCCCCTAAATTGCAAAACTTCTCACGGGTCTCTATGTTCTTGACTTATCTGTGGGCTTTGGTCACCTGCCCTCTTTGAACCTAGTTTAAAGCCCTTCTCACGAGGTTATCCAGTCTGTATCCAAATATGCTCTTCCCCTTCCTCAATAGGTGAACCCCAACTCTGCTTAGCAATCCTTCCTGGAACAGCATCCCATGGTCAAGGAAGCTGAAGCCCTCCTAGAGACACCATCTTCACAGACAGACATTCACCTCCCAGGATGTATCTGTCTCTGCCTGGACCCCTACCCTTGACCAGAAGGATCAAAGAGAACACCACTTGTGCTCCCAACCCCTTCACTCTTTCTCCCAGAGCCCTGTAGTCACTTCTGATCTGCTGAGGGTCATACCTCGCAGTATCATTAGTGCCCAGAGGGATGAGTAGCATGAGGTAGAAGTCAGAGGGCCGGATGATCCTAGACAATCCCTCTGTAACGTCTCTGATATGGGCCCCTGGCAGGCAGCATACCTCCCAGGATGCCATGTCAGGGGGACAGTTAGATTCCTCTGTACCCCTCAGAAAAGAGTCTCCAACCCCCACTACCCTACATTTTCTCCTGGGAGTGGTGGCTGTGATCCTCCCAGCCTTGGGGGTACATGGCTTCTCCTCCACCTTTTAGAGGTGATTCCTCAGCGCTTGTTGCCAGGGCAGTATATTGAGATGTGAGAGGATGGAAATGTGTCCCTAGTTCTCAGTTCATTGGGCTTTTAACTCACGCGCCCTCTAATGATTCAGAATAGTGTCCACACTGACAAGTTTTATGCACAGATTATTTCCCTGAAATACTGACTCCATCAACCATGGAACAACTGTGCTGGCCCTGAATCCCCTTCCTATGCTGCTTGAGACTCCCTCTCCCTCCCAGCAGACCTTCCCCTACTCCAGATGGCAGAACTACAGTGGTTTTTATTTAAAAAAACAAAAAAAACCCAACAACATGGCTGGCTATTTTTATTGTATCAGCCCATACAGAAAGGTTTCTATTGCTATTTCTCTTACTCTGCATCACAGTTTGAACATTGCTCTGAACTTTTAGCTACCTGAAGTCTTCAAACATACACTAGAATGATGTAAATTGGCTAGATATGGCTACTTATGCATTTCATAATTTCCCAAATGAGACATTCATAAGCACAGAGAGATGGCATTTGTGCTTACATAAGGACATGATTATCTGCCTTTGTTCGTTACAGTGAACAGCACTGTTAGTCCCGTTGTAGCTGAATGTGTCCAGAGCAATCATTGCAAAAGTCTTTGTGCTCAGCAGCAGGTGTAAATGAGCATTTAAGGCAAATATACTGCATTTTCCCCTGTTTGTATAGTGCCTTGCCCGATGGGGTCCTGGCTGGGGCTAAGGCTCCGAGCTGGTATGGTAATACATATAATTAATAAGATAATGTGGCCTTTTTAGGGCTTCCTATATAGGCAGTGGTTTCCTTCTATTTCTACACAAGATGAAATGGCAGCTTCTTGGTAAATAGCAACTCTGCATATTTTCCTGGTTTGCCCCTCGTTATAAAACAAAAAAAAACCCCAGCACCCTTCTCTGACTCTGGGGGACGCGCTTCACAGTAACATCATCCAATGTAAGAATAGCCTGCAGAGGTGCCCATGCAATTACCAACCTGCTGCTTTCCCCCTACTTAGCAGTGGTACAGAGGTCCTGGGGGAGGGGGAAAATAAGGTGGAAAACCTCATACCATCTCCAAGCATGTCCCAGACTGGGAAGAGCATGGGGAAGGGAATTCTAAAATTTGGGTGTGGGGGAGTGACATTTTATCACTGTTGGCGTGGAAACCATACTTGGACAACAATGTCTTATATTGTTTGTTCTCCTGGCACCTGACACACCACAGCCCTGGCAGAGAGGAGTGTTCTCAATCTCTGAATGCCTGGCAAAAGTCCAAGGGGAGAGAGAGAGGATAGTGCCTGCCTAGTTTCTGCATACCAGCAAGACAATAGAGTGGAAGGAAGGTTTCATGTTCCTGGCTCAGAAGGAGTGAGGCCAGGGAGCAGTCAAGGGAATGCATGGCTGGACCAAGGGACATTCAGGAAAAGATGCCAACTGTGACACAGAACCAGACCAACCTCCTGGAGAACACTATTGCTCTCTGCAGTCTGTCAAGGACAGTGGGACTCCCCTCTCCCTGAACTCCAAGGGACAAGCCATTTCCCTGCCATTCTACACCCCTCCCTCCCCCAAGGCCATGTATGTGTTTGTGTGACCCTATTGGTGCAAAGATGTATTTTCAGCACTTTGGGCAGGTCTGTCCCTTTTCTATTGGTTTTAACTTTTGCAATGTCAATATATGGTTTTTATTACAACTTGGCTGAAAAGAAATTTGGCGGGGTCCTGCTCTACCTAAGAACATCCACTCCTACTACCATCATTACACAAAGCATATTAATGGCCTTGGTTACATTACATTCATTTGCCTCACCTACCCCCTGCTCTTAGAGTGGGAGCACGGCACTTCCCTAACTAGTTGGGGGATTTTGCAGAGGCAGCTTCTCTGGCTTTCGCAAAATTCCACAAGTTCTTCTGCCCCTTTGCCTTCAGGGAGGCTCTTTTGCTCTCACAGAGGTTGTTCAAATCATAGCAAGCACTTATAAGACAAAGTAGGTATTTCTCGGATGCTCTCTGCCCTTTGTATCGGGCACCTCCACCTTCCCTTCAGTCTTCCAAATGCACTCTCCGTTGTCATTCTGCAGCTGCTCAGGGGAGAGTTAAACAGCTCCTTTCTCCTATCAAAGTATCCACTAAAAGGCTTTATAAGCCAGGGAGCAGAGGGTAAGCTGGGTCTGCTATAATGACTGGAGGAATCACATCTCTGTCACCACCAATGTCCATTGGTGATCATGGAAGCAAAGTTCTATTTGTCATAAAGATCCTGGTACCATGGACCTTTCCAGACCACCTCACTTTATTACTAGTGAAGTCCGTAGAATCACAGAAGATTAGGGTTGGAATAGACCTCAGGAGGTCATCTAGTCCAACCCCAGCTAAATCATCCCAGCAAAGGTTTTGTCAAGCCAGGCCTTAGAGGCTTTTAAGGGTGGAGATTCCACCACCGCCCGAGGTAACCAATTCCAGTGTTTTGCCACACTCCTAGTGAAATAGTGTTTCCTAATATCCAACCTAGATCTCCCACACTACAGGTTGAGACCATTGCTTCTTGTTCTGTCATCTGCCACCACTGAGAACAGCCAAGCTCCATCCTCTTTGGAACCCCCCTTCAAGTAGTTGAAGGCTGCTATCAAATCCCCCCTCGTTCTTCTCTTCCGCAGACTAAATAAGCCTAGTTCCCTCAGTCTCTCCTCATAAGCCATGTGCTCCAGCCCCCTAATAATTTTTGTTGCACTCTGCTGGACTCATCCAATTTGTCCACATCCTTTCTGTAGCGGGGGGCCCAAAACTGGACACAGTACTCCAGATGTGGCCTCCCCAGTGCTGAATAGAGGGGAATAATCACTTCCCTCGATCTGCTGGCAATGCTCCTACTAATGCAGCCCAATATGCCGCTAGCCTTCTTGGCAACAAGGGCACACTGTTGACTCATATCCAGCTTCTCGTCCACTGTCATCCCCAGGTCCTTTCTGCAGAACTGCTGCTTAGCCAGTCAGTCCCTAGCCTGTAGCAGTGCATGGGGTTTTTCCGTCCGAAGTGGAGGACTCTGCACTTGTCCTTGTTGGACCTCATCAGATTTCTTTTGGCTCAATCCTCCCAATTTGTCTAGGTCACTCTGGACCCTATCCCTACCCTCCAGTGTATCTACCTCTCCCCCAGCTTAGTGTCATCCCTGAATTTGCTGAGGGTGCAATCCACGCCATCCTCCAGATCATTAATGAAGATGTTGAACAAAACCGGCCCCAGGACCGACCCCTGGAGCACTCCACTTGATACCGGCTGCCAACTAGACATCGAGCTGCCATGGTGATCAGTCTTTCTGTTGGTGAATGCCGAGGCCTCACGTGGTGTATTTGGTCTTTTTTGAGGGGGTAGGTAATTACAGGCATGTGGGTCCTATCAATAGCCCCTACGTAATCTGGGAACCCTAACCATATAAATCCATCAACTCCCGTGAATTTCCCAGCTTTGTAACTGAGGCAGCAGGATCCTCTTAACACCAGTGCAAACCCCCGTGACAGCAGCCCCAGCAGTTGATCTACCAACACCAAACTGCTTAGCCTACTGATCAATAGCAAGTGGGGTGTGCGTGTGTGTTAATATCCATAGAATGATGGCCACACACTTCTCCATGCTGATGGGAACTGGCCCGTTGGTGTTCTGCAGCTTCAGCTCTGGAGCGAGCTCTGCAGCAATCTTCAGGACAGTAGCATTCCACATCTTGAAGTTCTGCCCCATTGGTGGTCATCCCAATTCTTTAGCAATGTCCTGTCCCACCAGTTGGTGTCGGGTGGCCAAACACAAAAGTGGCGCTCGGTGGAGTAAAGCTGCTCCAGGAAAATGTCATGCAGAAGTAACTGCTCGGTTTCTTCTCCTCCAGCAATATCTGCTCGACATTATGCAATGGCTGGCTCCCAACTCCTCCAAAGCCATCTGGCTGCATGACCGCCAATACATCTGGAGGACGCTGTTTATATTAATGTCTGTCAGGATTCTGGCGCTCAGCAGTGCTTCCTCCATGCTGTCTGACAAGTTTGAAAATGGTGCTGGCCTACTAAAACCAGATGAAATATGGGATACCAAAAAAGGAATCATGGGCGTTTGAGTGCCAGAATTCCCATAGGTTCTGGTAGGTATCTCACAATATGCTGCAAAAAAAAAAATCCCAGAATGCGTAGAATCTAGCACTGGAACATTGCACCATGGGATATCTGCCCAGAAGCTGACTGGCTATTTCAGAAGCAGTGCAGAATGGTGTGGTTGCAGTTACTTCTCATGTGACTAGCTTAAACCAGCATAAACAAAGTGGTGGGGTGTAGTTTTGGGATAGTTATAGCAGAAAAACATATACAGTACTCTATTGGAAATGCTTTCGCCTGCAGAAAAGCCCTGAGCCTGAAGACATTTTCTTCCAAAAGCTATGTGTACATTGTGACGAAGCGGGACTGTTCTTAATGTTTCCTCTGAATAGTGTGGGGGTGCCTCAGTTTCCCCTAGGCAGTTCTTAAGTATCTAGGTGGTGGGGTAAGGGTGTATGATCGTTGCAGAGCCCTAGAGGGCAGGTGTGTGCAGGGGTCTGGACACAGAGAATGGCCGACACCCTGTTTCCTGGCAACTGATGGCCTGGGCCCTTCCCCCCTGCCAGGTGAGAGCTAAAGGGTTGGAGAACAAAGGAATCAGGTGACCACCTGGCCCGGGAAAGGGACAAAGCCCAGAGGAGGGGGGGCTGGAGGGAGTTTCAGTTTGGGGCTGGCTGGGACATGGAGTGAAGGGCAGACGTGGTTGTCTGGCTCACTGCCCCCCAAAATGGACCCAGCTGAGGGGTCCTGTTCTCTGCACCTACAAGCTCTGTGTTAGACCATGTTCCTGTCGTCTAATAAACCTCTGTTTTACTGGCTGGCTGAGAGTCCCGTCTGACTGTGGAGTTGGGGGGCAGGACCCTCTGGCTTCCCCAGGACCCCGCCTGAGCGGACTCGCTATGGGAAGCACACGGAGGGGCAGAGGATGCTGAATGCTCTGAGGTCAGACCCAGGAAGGTGGAAGTTGTGTGTCCTGCAGACAGGCTGCTCACAGAAAGGAGACTGCCCCAGAGTCCTGCCTGGCTTCGTAGGGAGCAGTTCCAGAGCATCGCCCGGGGACTTCGTGACATACATAGCTGCCGGAGCCTGTCCCTGCGGCGAGGGAAGGCTCTGGCAGCAGACCGCCACCCTACTAAAAATAGCAGTGTAGATGTGGGAGGCGCTGCCCACATGTGTAGAAAGCCGGTTAGGGTGCAGACCCTGTGGGTTCAGACACGTAGGGCACTCTACTTGCCTAAGCTGTGCCTCGCTGTCTCCACTGCTCTTTATACCCGTGCTAGCTGGGCACGAGGTGTCTGCACTCTACACGCCACCACAAGCGCATATGCCCCGAGAGTGTTTTAGAACAAACCATATTTTCTTTAGAAACTCACAACTTGAATTAGAGGTTGCAACATTGAAGCTATGGAAATTCTGTTCCTCTGAGGAATGGCCTCTCTAAGGTGAGAGGTTAAATCCTGTGGCTGATGAAAACAGCCAGGGTTCTTCCGTGTGCCCTGGTGTCTGGTGCATATCCCGGTGCTATGGCTGCCTGCCCCTTCCTTCTGCAGGAGGCTGTGTGTCTCCACATTTGCTTGGCTACTTGCCATTCAATTAGACAACGAGAGGGAGTGTTCCATGGAAAAAGCCAGTTTGGGTTGACATCAGTGGAAGCAGGATTGGGCCCAAGCCTGCCTCCCAGCTCTGCCTCTCTAAGGATTTTAAATAAAAATAATTAGAGCCAGTGACAAAGATTGTGCAGCCCTGAAAGCTGAGGAAATCGATGCTGTTTTTCATTTTTAAATGTAAAATGTTGCACCGCTGTGGTATGAAGGACGAGACTTGAATTGGACAACAATCTAGGGAGTCAGAGTTAAGGTTCCCCTAGAAGCATTGTTTGTGCCCCGTTGCATGGCTACGTTACAATGAGGTTTGTAATCTGATATAGCACATGCATGTGCCGTGTGGACGACCTCAGGTTACACAGAAAGGGAGAGTTTAAGCATTAAACAGATTATTCACCGTTCAGTCTAGCTGGAGGAGCAGTACAGAGCACCGTGCAGCTCCCTCCCAGATTCCTGTTTTGTCCTTTTCCCTAGACTTTATTGACGTAAAGCTGCTGCCTTTCCCCTCTGGGGACAAATGGACTTTTAACAACATTTTTCAAGAACTAATTAACTTCTGGGCTCAGACCAGAACTTAGAGCAACTTCACTCTAAAATGTAAATTTCTTTCAGAAAGTTCTAAGCACTTGAATAGCGGAAGTCGGTGAAAATGCCATGTCAGCCGTAATCAGTCTCGCTATTGCCCTGTTAGTTGTTGTAGTTAAAGAGCAGATTTAAAGCAACAGACAATCTGACTTTCCCAAGCAAGGGCACTTTTCTTTACGTCTCTAGATCCGCAGCAGAGTGTGGGCAATGATGCTTTTCAGGTCTGTTTGCTTTAATTGACGAAACTCAATTTGGTTATGACAGATTGTAGCAATAACTTGAATATTCTAAATTCTACGATTTAGCCAATGCCTAAAAGTTTGCAAAGATGAGTTACTGGTGAAATCTGAAGCCTGTACAACACTTTATCTTTTAATTTAGAGTAACCTAAATAAATGTGAGGGAAGCAGGGCAAAATTTCAGCAAGGAAGTGTTTTCTATTATGATTTATTATTTATATGTAGTAGACTCTAAAAATACAAGTCAGAGATTGGCACCTCTTGTGCAAGGCATCAGGGACACACAACAGAAAGCTTGTCCCTGTCCTAAGGAGCTCGTAAATATAATCTATGCAAACATTACTAAATATTTATATTTAAAATGTATATGGAAAAATAAGTTTGAGTAGCAGCCATGTTCGTCTGTATTCACAAAAAGAACAGGAGTACTTGTGGCACCTTAGAGACTAACGCGTTTATTGGAGCATAAGCTTTCGTGAGCTGCATCCGATGAAGTGAGCTGTAGCTCACGAAAGCTTATGCTCAAATAAATTGGTTAGTCTCTAAGGTGCCACAAGTACTCCTTTTCTTTTTATAGAAAAATAAGTTATTCTATAGAACAGAGGTGGGCAAACTACGGCCCGCGGGCCACATCCGGCCCACGGCACCGTCCTGCCTCGGTCCATGAGCTCCCGGCTGGGGAGGCTAGCCCCCGGCCCCTCCCCTGCTGTCCCCCCTCTCCCGCATCCTCAGTGCTCCGCTCCTGCCAGGCAGTGTGGCAGCGTGGCTGGCTCTTGCATGGTAAGGGGGCGGGGAGCCGGGGGTCCCAGGGGGCAGTCAGGGGGCAGAGCAAGGGGGGTTGGATGGGTTGGGGGGGCAGTCAGGGGCCAGGGAGCAGGGGGCAGTTGGATAGGCATAGGAGTCCCGGGGGGCCTGTCGGGGGCAGGGGTGTGGATAAGGGGCAGGGCAGTCAGGGGACAGGGAGCAGGGGGGTTGGATGGGTTGGTGGTCCTGGGGGGAAACAGGGAACAGGGGAAGTTGGATAGGGGATGGGGTTCTGGGGGCAGGGGGCCTTGAAGGAGCAGGGGGGGTTGGATGGGTTGGGGATTCTGAGGGGGGCAGTCAGGGAGCAGGGGGGGTTGGATGGGGGGTGGGGTCCCGGGGGGGGCAGTTAGGGGCAGGGGGTCCTGGGAAGGGGCCATCAGGGGACAAGGAGCAGGGGGGGTTGGATGGGTCAGGGATTCTGAGGGGGGGCAGTCAGAGGCGGGAAGTGGGAGGGGGCGGATGCCAGGCTGTTTGGGGAGGCACAGCCTTCCCTACCCGGCCCTCCATATAGTTTTGCAACCCCGATATGGCCCTCGGACCAAAAAGTTTGCCCACCCCTGCTATAGAATCATAGAAGTGTAGCTGCAGGCGGCCATGCCTGAGGACAAACAGTGTAAACAAACTGTCTCGCGCCCCGCCAACGGCTTACCCTGACGGGCCGCAGGTTGCCCACCATTGCCTTGGACTTTGCTAGTGCACTCCCCTAGTGCCAGCTTTCATAGTGGCCAGTTGGGCTTTTGGCGTCGGTGGCAGTTTGCACTCGTGTGGAGCCTGGCCTAGTGATCCGGCGTTGGATCCGGCGTTGTCCTTAAACAACACAAGGGGAATTAACACGAACAAAGGGAGTCAATGTGAGAGAGAGAAGGAATGCCTCCCTCCCAGGAGGTATCTCAAGCAGGTACTCCCTTCCCTCAGGGGCTGCAGTTGCAGGTGGGCTCTCTTCCCAGACCTGCCCCCAGCTGAGCTGCTCTGCTCCGCTCCGCTCAGCGAGCATCTCTTGCGGGTGGGGCAGGGCTGGCTGAGTGTGGGGCAGCTCCTTAACCCTTTGTTGTCCGGTGTGGGGTTTGCATACTCCATCGCAGCATATTTTTGAAGCCTTCCCAAAATGCCCTTGCAGTATCCTATTACTATGAACCCATCTGCAGTTCTTCCATTTTCTGTTCCCTGTTCCATGTTTCCCTCGATGCCTGTCCATCTCTGACTGACACAGCTGGAAACAGCCTCCAATTTCCTATTCCTGCACTTCAGTGGGCCTTTTAATTTATAAAGGTCACTTTATCAGTGACCCTTCCTCGTACACAAAGATGCCTGGGTATCGTTATTGATAATCAAAATGGAAATGTAAAGCAGGACCCCATTTCTGCACAGAAATAAAGCCCCCACAGGCATTGCACGCAATAATCCTGTTAATCTGCAACACCGCAAGTGTGTAACCTTCAGACAAAGCCCAGTGCTGCTGCCTGCTATACCCAGGGCAAACAGGGAGAATGGATATGCCTCACCTATACACAGTTCACAGAACAGCAGCAAAGGGGAGACGGGCATTTGCTCAAACATGTCCTTTCTATTTTCTGCCTTGTTTGTAATTAGGATTTCTTTCCTCTTCCCTTTTATAGACTACTCATCACCATTGTATCTGAGTGCCTTTCATCATCTCAAAGTACACAATAAAGGAACAAATGGCTTGTTTTCCTTTCCCGCTCCCCTCCCCCTAATTAGCCCAAGGTTTTGTTATTACAGAGAAAGCTAGGACAAAACAGTGGGCACTAATTTTGCTCATAAGATTCACGGTGAGCCTAGCACCTTCTGGGAGCGAGTCTCATAATCATGGACAAGTTGTAGGAAAAGCTATCAGGCACACAAGTCTCACTCTAGGGGTAACGGTGCCATTATTTCAGTGGAGTGCAGCTGTTGCCAGAGGTCACAATCATGCAGGATGAATTGATCCCTTGTGTAGCCTGAGTCAATCTATGGAGGTCTTGGAAGATCAGGACTAAAGTGAGACCTCAGCTAGCAAACTATGGTTAACTGAGTTTGTGGAAAGAAATTTTGGGAAGCAAACAAATGGGATAATATAATAAAGGAAGTGAATGGAAAATGTCTCCAGGAAAGAGACAGGCTGTGTGACTGAGAATTGCCGTTATAGTGGGATACACGAGAAGTAAGTTCTGTTGACTTAATGGAGTTACATGAGTGTAAAATCTGTGTTTGTGAAGTTAGAAGCAACCGCAGACAATGTAAAGCCAGAGCAGAACGTCAACCTAGGTAAATCAGGAGTTAAGAGTGAGAGGAACCATTTGCGAGCAGTGATGGAAGGCATGGAGCACAGACCTTCCTGGCTGGGAGAGTGGTAAAAACTGGGAGGCTGGAAGGCCAGAAGTAAGTTAACCACTTGAGTGCTACCTGATGTACCTGGCAGATGGGGAAAAGTTCATCTCCAGTGCTATGCTGTGTACCTCCTACCTAGGTTCTCAGTGAAGTGCCAGCATTCCATCAGAGTCATTGCACAGTGGGAATGCCCTAACGTTCAGCAGTAAAAGGGTTAACGTTTATGACACAATTAGGCCGAAAATGGAAGAAAGACTCCATGTTTAATAATAAATTAGAAATGTTTAGAACATAGAAGACAAAGGCTAATGAAGGAAATGGTGAGTTCATTAGGAGATATCAAGGGTTGAGGGAGATGCAGGAAATACTAAATAGAAAAATGTAATGGATTCTTTGCCTGGGTCCTCACAAAGGAAGATGGGGACACAGATGCCACAAAGGCATATTTTTCTTCAGGAAGGAAGAAGAAATATTACAGAAAACTGAGAGTGTACCAGAGCAAGAATCAAGGAACGAGAATGGCTGGAGCCAAATTTCCAGGGTCAGACAGGATTCATCCCAGATTTTTTGGGGGGTGGGGGGGTGGGGGGGGGAGAAGAGGGACAGAAAAAAATGGAGGAACCTGTAGGGGAATGATGTGAAATGCATTATCTTCTAGTCCTTTGGTACTTAAATGTATCTCCTCTATTTAAGAGAGGATTTAGGGAAGCTCTAATGAACATTTGATATGGAGACATTAGAAATTACTCTCTAATTTACATTGGGCATTAACATTGTTAATAAAATTAATATTGAATTAACAGAATTAACATTTCTGAGACTGAAAGCAGGACTAAAATCCCTTTAAATTAGGGCTGTCAAGCGATTAAAAATATTAAGCGCGATTAATCGCACTGTTAAACAATAATAGAATAGCATTTATATATTTTTGGATGTCGTCTACATTTTCAAATATATTGATTTCAATTACAACACAGAATACAAAGTGTACAGTGCTCACTTTATATTTATTTTTGATTACAAGTATTTGCACTGTATAAAAAAAAAATAGTATTTTTCAATTCACCTCATACCAGTACTTTAGTGCAATCTCTTTATCATGAAAGTTGAACTTACAAATGTATAATTATGTACAAAAAACCTGCATTCAAAAATAAAACAATGTAAAATTTTAGAGCCACTCAGTCCTACTTCTTGTTCAGCCAATCGCTCAGACAAACAAGGGTAACAAGTGTCTTTGTAAGTGGCGAACCGCGGCCACTGGGAGTTGCAGGCGGCCGTGCCTGTGGACGGTCAATGTAAACAAACTGTCTCGTACCCCGTCAGCAGATTACCATGACGGATTGCATGCGGCCCGCAGGTTGCCCATCACTGGTCCAAAGATATGGCTTTAGCACGATTGAGAGACATGGTGACGGCTCTGTAATCACTACAAAATGGAACCATGCTTCAGCCCAGACAGGGGACCTGGTGACATGGCTTCACTTATCATATAGATGGGTTAAACTGGGGCCCATTTGGTAGGTTCCTGTTAGTTACGTTACTTAAGCCGAAAGTGTCCCTAATTCAAAGCCCTAGTTTCCATGCAGATGGAATTGGTTGCCATGAGACTCCAGCTACACTGGCCTTTGGGAAGTGACATAATCAGTTTATCCAGCTTTTCTTTTCAGTTTTGTCTCTGCGTGACGGCTGATGCCCAGTGTGTGCCAAGGGGGCCCTTCAGACCCAATAATGCACCCTTGTGTCTTGTAGCATGCGTGGAATTTGCACAGGCTGTGCTGGGGCAGGCGGGTGTCTTTGTTGTTGGAAACAAGGAGCAAGTTCTTTTCTCGGTGTCTTTGCTTCCCAATGCCTCTCCAAAAGCTCTCAGCATTCATGTAAGAGATTTGGTTTTCTATCTATTTTTGCTTTAGGCATTATTGAATTTACTGAAACTAACCTCTGGAATATGCATGGTGATCCTGTCGGTTGCTCTAGGTTGGCGAGTTATTTGATTTTAGTGCAGTGGGGTTTCTCTCTGTGAATCTAGAGACGTAATTAGCAGTGGAGGGAGCAGATAGTTTGTGCTTCTTGATGTAGCTGTTAGAAAATATTTGCATTATCTACTGTGTGGGGAACAAAAACTGCTAGTGAGTGAATAACAGAGGATCACTGCAGGCAAGGTAGCTGGGTCTAAATATTAAACCACCTCATAAGAATGGCCAGACTGGGTCAGATCAGTGGTCCAGCTAGCCCAGCGTCCTGTCTTCCAACAGTGGCCAGTGCCAGACGCTTCAGAGGGAATGAACAAAACAGGACATTTGAGTGATCTATCCCCTGTCATCCAGTCCCATCTTTTGGTAGCCAGAGATTTAAGGACACCCAGAGAGTGGGTTTGCATCTCTGACCATCTTGGCTAATAGCAATTGATGGATCTATCCTCAATTAGCTTATCTAATTCTTTTTTTAACCTGCTTATACTTTCAGTCTTTAACATCCCTTGGTAATGCGTTCCCCAGGTTGACTGTGCGTTGTGTGAAGAAGGACTTCCTTATGTTTGTTTTAAAACCTGCTGCCTGTTAATTTCATTGGTTGATTCCCAGTTCTTGTGTTATGTGAAGGGGTAAATAACACTTTTTCTCCACATCATTCATGATTTTATAGACCACTATCATATCCCCCATCAGTCGTCTCTTTTTCCAATTGAACAGTCCCAATCTTTTAAATCTCTCCTCCTATGGAAGCTGTTCCATACCCTGATCATTTTTGTTGCCCTTCGCTGTACTTTTCCTAATTCTAATATATTTTTTGAGATGGGGCAACCAGAACTGCACGCAGTGTTCAAGATGTGGGCGTACCATGGATTTATATAGTGGCATTATGACATTTTCTGTCTTATTATCTATCTTTTTCCTAATGATTCCTACCATTCTCTTAGCTTTTTTGACAGCCGCTGCACATTGAGCAGATGTTTTCAGAGAACTATCCATGATGATTCCAAGATCTCTTTCTTAAGTGGGAACAGCTAATTTAGATCCCACCATTTCGTATGTATAGTTGGGATTATGTTTTCCAATGTGCATTACTTTGCATTTATCAACACTGAATTTCCTCTGCCATCTTGTTGCCCAGTCACCTAGTTTTGTGAGATCCCTTTGTAACTCTTCACAGTCAGCAAGAGGACTTGTGTTGGATCAAAGTGGGTTGTTACAGATTTCAGGACGGAGCCCTGGCTCCACATTGTTGGGAAGAATTGGCACTTGTGTGTGTTTTTAAATGCGTCCGATGAAGTGAGCTGTAGCTCACGAAAGCTTATGCTCAAATAAGTTTGTTAGTCTCTAAGGTGCCACAAGTCCTCCTTTTCTTTTTGTAACAATGTGAGTATTGGGAGATCAATCAGCAGGTGTCTTTGGCAGTTGGTACTGCATTGCTCCATTTTGGTCTTAAGTCCTTAGGTGCAACAAACGGCTGAGAAACCCATCAGGTGATACTGGAATCAGTAGCATGATGCCTAGGCTACCCTACAGGATGCAGCTGTGAACCCCTCATAGCTTGTTACTCTGAGATGATTCTGCCAGTCTCATCTGCCTTGCATCCTTTCAGTCTCCAGCATTTTCTCAAAATAGCCCTCATCACGCCTGTATAGTAGTGACAGCAGGAGGGTTTCTGCTGGGATTCTCACTCAGCACAAATTGCAGAGTGCTGGCTGCAAGTCCATTGTTTACAGTGATTCCAGCAAGTACTTTCCACTGTGGAGTCTAAGTCCCAAGTTCTCTTGTCACTTATTCTGGTCACGTATCCTAGAAATGACACCACAGTCCTTCTTCAAGTGCTTGCTCATGTCGATTCCATTCTAGGTGTGTGCGGTCATCAGAGATTTTTGCCTCTAGCGGTATTTGTAGGGCCGGCTGTGATGCCCCCTTGAGTGCCGTGCTCATGTGCTGGTATATCAGGCCGGCCAGCCCTACGCCCTCTCAGTTCTTTCTTACTGCCCGTGGCCATTAGTCAGAGCGCCTTTCCTTGCTTAGCAAGGGCTAGCAGTTTTCGTCTTCAGACTTTGTGCCTTTGGGCGTGGTAAATAGTTAATTTTTTAGTAGCTGATGTTCAGTAGCTGTTACATGTTCATAGTTGTTAGTAGAGTCCCAGTTGGGACTTTGCCCCGGCCGCGGCATGCCTCAGTCTCCCACATTTAAGCCCTGCGCAGACAGTAACAGGTCTATGCCTGTGAGTGACCCCCACAGCAGCTGTCTCAAGTGCTTGGAGGAAGCACGTATTAAAGACAAGTGCCGTATTTGTAAGAACTTTCAGCTCAGCACGCAGAAGGAGCGGGATATTCGATTATGGGCTCTCCTCATGGAGTCCACCCTCCATCTGGCCTCCGAGCCATCCCAGCAGGATTTGCTGAGCACCTCTGCATCGGTGTGAAGTGCACTTCCAGCACCGACTTCAGCCCAGCACTGTTCCCCATCGACTGTGCCTAAAAAGAAGGCGAGGAAGTATGACTCCCTGGTGCCAGGAAAGAAAAGCCAGGTTTCATCGGGCAAAGGACCCACTTCAGGCCGCCTGTCTACCCCGGAGCCACGCAGTTGGCCTTCTCCCGTCGGAGCCGTTATCCCCATGAAAGGTCCTCCGATTCCTGTGAGTGGTATCGGACCAACACTCCGGCCGATACCAATGCCCTTGCGTGCTCACCCACCGCCGAGAGAGCAAAGGCCTCCACCCGCGCCGCCAACACAGCAAGTGCCGCAGATTTCGGCTAAGGCTAAAGCTCCTCGGGGAGCGGTGGAGTGCTGCCAATCCCCTGAGACAATGACGTGCTCTCCACCTCCACGCTGCAGGTCACTGGAGCCACCGCCCAGATCGTCTGGGGCTCGCCCTCGGTCACTGGCACCACAACTGCAGTCCCCGTCGTCTTGATGTGGATTGCCTAGAGGGATCAGAGTAACAGCTGTGTTAGTCTGTATTCGCAAAAAGAAAAGGAGTACTTGTGGCACCTTAGAGACTAACCAATTTATTTGAGCATAAGCTTTTGTGAGCTACAGCTCACTTCATCGGATGCATCCGATGAAGTGAGCTGTAGCTCACAAAAGCTTATGCTCAAATAAATTGGTTAGTCTCTAAGGTGCCACAAGTACTCCTTTTCTTTTTGCCTAGAGGGAGGCGCCGGTCTCCTTACTACCGGTACCAGTCACCCTCCTGCCAGTCACCTTCTCAATGCTGATCCTGGTCACCCACACCATGGGAGCACTCTCCATCCCATCTCCGGTCCCCCCGGCTCCGACATCGGTCCCCTCGTTCCGGCACCAGTCTCCAATGACAGCGGTCTCTAAACAGACCCAGGCGTTCATGGCCCCACCATAATCTCCGGAAGGCAGTTCCTCCGGCACAGAAGGGAGAGTTAGCCCCTCGCCTAGACCCCAACGGCATGAATGGGTGCCCGAGGCTGCATCGGCGCAGTAGCAGCCCAGCCAGTGGCCTTGTTGGAACACGTGAGGAGTGCCGGTCATGGCAATGCCTCCTTCGCTCCGCTTGTCTGCCGCCGCCTTGGAGCAGCAGGTGATGGCACTGACGGCACCAGGTTCGGTGCGAGAGGCGTGCCCGGAGGCAGAGGAGGCAGTACCCACTCCTAAGAGTTTGATACTCTGGTGGAGGAGGGCACCGCGATGGCCAGTTGCTCCTTCCAAATGGCATAGGATTCGGCGGTCTCAGCAGTCAGGGTGGTAGCATCCGTGGTGGTAATGAGGTGCAACTCCTGGCTTCAGACCACCGGACTCTCCCAGGAGATGCAGACTTCCATGCAAGACCTCCCGTTTGATGGGAACAGTCTCTTTTCTGACCAGACGGATGTGAGACTCCATGGGCTGAAAGACACCAGGTCCACCTTTCGCTCACTGGGCATGCATTCGCCACAGTCAGTGCGCAAGCAGTTCCAGCCACCTCCACCACCAAGGTCTTGGCAGCGTTGCCTGGGGTCTGTGAGAAGGAGGGAGAGAGACACTGGGTTTGGTCGTCACTGCCTTTCCACCTCCCGCTCACCTGAGCAGCCTGGCCCGGCAAAGCATTCCGGAAGCCAGAAGTGAGCATGCAAGGCCCCAGTCAATCCCCTCGGCTCCACCGTTTTCTTTCCTCAACTACCTTCATCCCTACCATTCGTCCTGGTTGCGGGTCACCTTGGACTGCTGGGTACTGGACATAGTATCTCAGGGCTATACCCTGCTGATGTATGCCTTCCCCCCAGTGCCATTGGTTCACAGGGTCCTTGTGAAAGTCAAGCAAGACAGAGCAAAGATTATCCTAGAGGCCCCCGCACGGCCTTGCCAGCACTGGTTCGGCACGTTGCTGAGCCTTTCGGCAGCTGCCCTGCTACAACTGCCACTTCGGCCAGATCTGCTGTCCCAGAACCGCGGCAGTCTGTTGCGCCCGAACCTGGCAATGCTGCACTTGATGGCTTGGCTACTGTGTGGCTAAGCACAGACGAACGGGTATGCTCGACCCATGTTCAGCAGGTCTTGCTAGGCAGCAGGAAACCCTCCACCAGGGCGACCTATCTGGCGAAGTGGAAAAGGTTCACATGTTGGACCTTGGGGTGTCATATTCAGGCCTCGGAGGCCCAGTTGCAGGATATCCTGGATTATTTGCTGCACCTCAAGCTCTAAGGCTTGTCCATCTCTTCGATCAAGGTCCACCTGGCTGCCATTTCAGTGTTCCATCCTCCGTTCTAAGGCAGGTCTATCTTCGCCCACCATATGATGGCGTGGTTTTTGAAGCGTCTGGAGCAGCTGTATCCGCACATCTCGGGGCCTGAATCTTGTGCTGTCAAGGCTCATGGGATCTCCCTTTGAGCCTTTGGCTTCCTGCTCTCTCCTGGAAGGTTTCATTCCTGGTCGCGATAACGTCAGCCTATAGGGTGTCTGAGATCGGGGCGCTTGCCTTGGAGCCACCGTGTACGATTTTCTATAAGGGCAAGGTCCAGCTGTGCCCACACCTGGCATTTCTGCCCATGGTTATTTCCCAATTTCATACTGGCCAGGACATATACTTACCAGTCTTCATTCCAAAGCCTCATGCGTTAGATGAGGAACGCAGGCTACACACCCTGGACACCCGGAGGGCACAGGCTTTCTACATAGATAGAACGAAGTCATTTCATAAGTGAATGCAGTTGTTTGTTGCAGTGGCAGACAGGATGAAGGGTTGCTCAATGCCTGCTCAGAGGATCTCGTCCTGGATCACGGGTTCCAGCCTGCATCCGCCAGTGATCATGACGGCACGCTCAACTAGGGCACAGGCGTCATTGGCAGCCTTCCTGGCACAGGTACCGAGCCAAGAGATCTGTCGAGATGCTACCTGGTCGTCCGTTCACACGTTCGCGTCTCATTATGCTCTGACCCAGCAAGATTGAGACGATGCTAGCTTTGGCAGAGCAGTGCTGCAAGACTGTGAACTCTGAGCCCACCTCCATTGATGCTGCTTGTGCGTCACCTAGAATGGAATCAACATAAGCAAGCACTCAAAGAATTAAAAACGGTTACCTACCTTTTATAACTGTTGTTCTTCGAGATGTGTTGCTCATGTCCATTCCATTATCTGCCCTCTTGCCCCTCTGTCAGGGTTGTCAGGAAGAAGGAACTGAGATGCTGTAGGGCTGGTGGCACCTGATATACCAGCACCTGAGAGCGCACTCATGGGGGCGCCATGGCCGGCCCTATGGATATCGCTAAGGCAAAAATCTCCGATGACCACACACGTGGACGCGCGCACACCCCTACAATGGAATGGACATGAGCAACACATCTCAAAGAACAACAGTTACGAAAAGGTGGGTAACCGTTTTTTCTGCCTTTTAGGTCAAAGATGCTGTAACGAAGCGGCCTTTGGCAGGACACTACTGAGAGTATCCATTCAGGACAAATTGCTTAGAGCAGGGCAGTTACAGCCCAAGGCTGGGGTTCCTTTACTAGCTGAGGCGCACAAACCAGCCAAACAGAGAGGACTTTGGTTTTGCCCCACTGGCTAACCAGAAGTCACACAAGCAATTCCCGTAGACACTCCAGTTTCTCGGTAACACCACCAGCACTGTTCCTTATGGGGATGAATGGTTATGAACACCAATACCCCAGTAAAAGAAAAAAGGTTCTCCTGATCCCAAAGGACCGAGCCCCAGACCCCAGTCAATATACCAGTCAGATTTTACCCACAAATCAAGCTGTTTCCCATCCTTTAGAATCTAAAATCTAAAGGTTTATTTCTAAAAAGAAAGAAATATAAATGAGACTTAACACTGGTTAAATGGAATCAAATAGATGCAACAATTGCAAAGTTCTTCATTCAGGCTTGAAGGAACAAATATAGACACTGTGTAAAATCAAGCACATGGGTTTATTACGTACAGTGCTGACGGAGTGTCACCTCGCTTATTAGGCTCAGAGACACTGCCAAACAATTGATTACAATGGATTATATGGATTTTCCATGGGCGGAGGGAGATGATGGGGTAGGCAGTCCCAAACCCCTGGATAGGTCTAGCAGCAAGACCAGATAAGCACAGTAGCCAATGGTCAAAAGGTTACATAATGTCTCTGCCCATGGTTTCAGGTTAACACATGACACTTAATTAGTACACGGGTGTTTTCCATTAAACAATATATAAAGTGTGTTAGTATAAAATATATATGTTGAATTCTGATTTGGGATCCATAGATAATGAAGTAGCTCCCTTGATTGTCCAACACGTACACATCTAGGAGTTAAAGCAAAAGGACAAATGAAAAGTATATAGCAATAAAGGTTGTCTTTTAATTATTCATTTGTGTTTCTAAGGCAGGTACTGGCAATGGCTTGGAGGAGAGGTGCACATCTGTGAGAGGGAGGATATCATATCTCATACTGATATGTTTGAACCTCTTCCATAAACTTAAGGCTGGTGTGTAGGAAGGCACCTCTTCTACAGAAGAAACAGGGCCCCTTTCATTCCCATGGTCTGTTCTCAACTTTGAGATAAAGCTCGCAATTATCATTTCCACCTGGCTTCTTGCTGCCGAAGCTTATCTTAGCAAAAAGCAAGGTTGTCCTTTGTTTGTTCTGCTTCTCAGCTACTATTGTTCACTATTTGCTAGGCCTCTGTCTTCTTAACCAAACTCTGGATTTTGGGCCTGTAAGAAGAGTTGACACAGTCTATATATCAGGTTATAACATAAACAACATACGGATTTTAGCCGTCCAAGGCTTGTTTCAGGCTTGATGGGATTACTGCTAATTTAAACCAATTAAGTGTCTGTAGTACAAACATCCCAGCTTGGCTTGGTCGTTCAGTCCTTTGTTCAGAGCTTCAGTGTCAAGTATAGTTCCTCCAGAGGTCAGAAGCAGGATTGAAGACAAAATGGAGAAGATGCAGCTGACTTTTATAGTCTCTTGCCATGCGGCCTGTGCGCCTTTGTTTCAAACACAAGCTGCCCAGCACATGGCTTGCAAGCCTTAGAGTGCTGTCCATAGGCATGTCTCTGCATGCCTTGCTGAGTCATAAGGTGTATCTGCCTTCTCTCAATGGGTCAGTTGTATAACTGATGGTTCTTAATGGGCCAGCAAGCAGACTAGGCAGTACTGATGCCAAACTGTCTGGGGTGTCACCCAGAAGCATAGCACAAGTTTGAAATACAGACAGTATAGAGCCAATACTTATAACTTTAAATACAAAATGATATGTGCATACAGATAGCATAATCATAACCAGCAAATCATAACCTCGTCTTAGACACCTTACTTGACCTCCTTTGTACAAAATTTGGTGCCGCTATAGGACCTTGGTTGCAACAATGATCTGTACGGTCACAGTTCATGTCAATAACATCACCGATGCATATAGTTGTTCACATACTTATTGAAGCTCACGAATAACAGGGAGACAATACCTTTCTATGTGTCGTATGGGATTTTTTTCTGTCTTCTCCATTAATTGCTATTTGTAATTATTGGTTTACGGCAGCTAGTGGAGAATCCAGTCCCAGTGTTTAGTCCCTAATCTTGATCTGAGTACACTTGGGGCCCATAGTTTCTGTGGGCCTTTCTTTGTATCAAAGATAAAGGTGTTGCAGGCTACACGGTAGCATTCCATGTGTGGCTGTGCTTTTGTTACCTGGTGTGTGCTCCTTGGGGATATGCTCCCTGTCACCAGTGATAATTGCTCTGGTAGTGGGACTAGAGCCTTCAGGTTTAAAGTTTAGTTAATGATTAAAGTAGCTGCTTTTGAGGCTTTTCCCCTTTCTCTGAGATTTCTACCCTGAGGCATTTAGTGATCTGAAATGTTGCTGGCAGGGTTTATTAGACAGAGTTGTGAGACACTTGTACTGTTTTGTGCATCTTGTCTTGGGTACAGTTGTTAATTATAATGTTAACGAACAAAACCAAGAAGAGTTGTTGTCCCAGCTCGGCTGAAGCTGCGCATGGTGTGGATTAATAGCAAGCATTGGACAGGCAGTGGTTTTGAAGAACACACTGGCAGCTCCAGTGCGAGTAGGTGTCTTTTCCAGAGTGAGGTTGCTCAGGAGGCCTGTGATCTGGGATTTGGGGGGACACTGGCTGTACGGGTGAATTCTGGAGGAAATGTTTTACAACCCGTCTTCTTTTTCTTTCCCAGTGATGCCATCTGCAGGTTTGTCATCTGCAATGACTCCTCCCTCCATGGGCAAACAGTCATCTTCAACCCTGACTTCTTTGTGGAGAAGTTGCGGCATGAGAAGCCTGAAGTCTTCACAGAGCTAGTGGTCAGCAACATCACCAGGCTCATCGACCTGCCGGGAGCAGAGCTGGCCCAGCTGATGGGGGAGGAGGACCCCAAGCTGCCTGGTGGCATTGGCACAACCTCTGGATTCTTTCGGTCCCTAATGTCTCTGAAGCGTAAAGGTAGGCACTATGCTCTGCCTGGCAGCTGTCTCCATGGTTTGATGTGGGCCACTGTGGTCCTGAATCAGATTCCATTCGCTATACCGCATACCGTACTCTCTCTCTAAGCACTCTTGGGAGCCAGGCGTGTTGCATATGTTCCTTGTTGCATCCACCTGTTGTGTCACCTCTTCTATTTAGATTGTAAGCTCTTCAGGACAGTGCTTGTCTCTCTGTGTTTATTCATTGCCTGGTACCCTGGGGCTGTAATCCCAGACTAGGGCCCCGAGCCTGAAGGAAGGAGCCAAACCAAGAGTGAATCTAATTAGCAGTGAATCCAAGGTAGCCCCCTTTTTTGTTTCTGCTTGATTTGTGGTGTCTGACCCCAGGGGTAGCTGCAGGGAGATCTCTGCACCCGTTCTCATCATCCCCAAAGCATCAGCCTTTCTCAGGGAAGTCTTATTGAGTATTCAGATTCCTGTCGCTCCCCCAAACCCCTGTGAGAAGGCAGCCCCATTGTGCCAGAATCAGTACAAACATGTGTGAAGACATGCTCCCTGCCCTGAAGAGCTGACAGTTTGAGAATGAATGAGGTCAGTCTATAACTGGATGGGTTATATCAAACTTGGACAGGTCTCTGCAATCAGTCAAATTGAAGATAACTGGCTCTGTGGATGAGGGGAAAGCAGTGGACGTGGTGTCTCCCACAGTGGACACGGTCTCCTACAGTATTCTTGCGGGCAAGTTAAAGAAGTATGGGCTGGATGAATGGACTATAAGGTGGATAGAAAGTTGGCTAGATTGTCAAGCTTAATGGGTAGTGATCAATGGCTCCATGTCTAGTTGGCAGCCGGTATCAAGTAGAGTGCGCCAGGGGTCGGTTCTGGGCCGGTTTTGCTCAACAACTTCATTAATGATCTGGATGATAGGATGGATTGCACCCTCAGCAAGTTTGTGGATGACACTAAGCTGGGGGGAGAGGTAGATACGCTGGAGGGTAGGGATAGGATACAGAGGGACCTAGACAAATTGGAGGATTGGGCCAAAAGAAATCTGATGAGGTTCAACAAGGACAAGTGCAGAGTCCTGCACTTAGGACAGAAGAATCCCATGCACTTCTACAGACTAGGGACCGAGTGGCTCGGCAGCAGTTCTGCAGGGTAAGGCTGGCTCCCAGAGTCAAGGATTGGAGTGACCTAGCAGATCACTGGTCTGGATAACACCAGGGGAACGTCACAGTGGCAGTCTGAGAACAAGGTCAGTCTAACTGGATGGGTTATATCAGACTTGTATGGACCTGCATGGACAGGTCTATGCAATCAGTCAAATTGAAGAGGTCCAAGCACCTTGCTTCTGCCCCTCAGGGTTCTGAGCTTCCATTCAGAACTTGCAGAGTTTTCCTTGGTTTAGTTTGCCGGGCACAGTAGGCCTTCCATATTAACAACTGGGCATTACTAAAGGCTGAGAAAATAGAAAGCCAGAGGACCAGCTTTGTTGAGAAACAATAACGCTCAGGCTCACCAGGCCTTTACCCAGGTGCCAAACTCTGGGCTGGAGGGAAGGGCCTGTCTCTGCTCAGGATTCCTGGAGTTAGGTGCCTAAGCCAGATCAGCCCTTTCTGGCAGAACACATCCAACCAGAGTGAAAGAGAGACCATCCCTTTATAACCAGTAGCTGCAGGGACTTGAACCCAGGTCTCCCACACCCCAGGAAAGGGTCCTAACCATCTGGCTATTGAGCATTCTGGGCTGGAGCTCTCCTGTTGAGGCTGTTCCACTTTGTATATGTAATTAAATATTAGTTGGATGAGAGAGATTGACCCCATATCCCATGGTCAGGGGACTGACTACCCCAGGGTGGGGATAAGCCAGGTTTGAGTTCCTGCTCCATGTCAGGCAGAGTGGAGATGACAAACCTGGGGGCCTCACATCTGAGGAGAGTGCACTAACCGCTGTACTGTTGAGTATAAGGGGGAAAATACATGTCTGTCCCCCAAATTCTTGTCCCTGCTGTCTTTTGGGTGGGTTAGTCATGCTCAGAGCATACCTATTGGATCAGGCCCACAGGTGGGGGAATGTCTACTTTGAGAATCTCATCACAGCTTAGGCATGTGCTAGGGCTCTGGGCAGCTCGGCAGCATCAGAACTTAGGTGGTTTTGCTCGTGCCCAGCAGTGGAAATTTAGGCATGTCGGGGACTTTACTGGCATGAACATAGGTGCCTGGGAAATCGAGGGGCCTACAGGTTACGTGGCAGCTGAGCTGGGGTTCTGTGAATGCAAGTAGTGCCAAACTGTTGGACTTGGGCACCTAAGAGGCAGGTAGGTGCCCAAGTCCCTTTGTGAATCTAGCCCTTAGTTTTCAAATGTTCTGAGATCTATTTAAATGCTCTGCCTTTTCTTCTTATCGCTAGTTGGCGCCCACAGCACAGTCTTGGCACTGTGCCCTACTGGACTTGCCAGCCTTTCCAGGAGTATTTCTCTGTTGCCCACATCGCCCTCCCACGTGTCAAGGCAGGCCCAGACATTCCTCATAAGTTTTCTCTCTCCACCCAGCTGGGCAGAAACTAATGAACTCAATCTGTGCAACCCTGATACCCACTTACCATCAGCCATGGCGTCCCATTGAGACCAGCTGCCTACTGAAAAGGCATAGTTGGGGGCTGCTGCTCTCAAGTAGCTGCAGCTGTAGCTGTACCTAATTGATTTGAATTAACTTTCCTTCAAAAAAAGAACAGGAGGACTTGTGGCACCTTAGAGACTAACCAATTTATTTGAGCAGAAGCTTTCGTGAGCTACAGCTCGCTTCATCAGATGCATAAAAGTGGAAAATGCAGTGAGGATGTTTTTATACACACAGACCATGAAAAAATGGGTGTTTATCACTTCAAAAGGTTTTCTCTCCCCCCACCCCACTCTCCTGCTGGTAATAGCTTAAATAAAGTGATCACTTTCCTTACAATGTGTATGATCATCAAGGTGGGCCATTTCCAGCACAAATCCAGGGTTTAACAAGAACGTCTGAGGAACGGCGGTGGGGGGGGGGTGGTAGGAAAAAACAGGGGGAAATAGGTTACCTTGCATAATGACTTAGCCACTCCCAGTCTCTATTCAAGCCTAAGTTAATTGTATCCAATTTGCTAATGAATTCCAATTCAGCAGTCTCTCGCTGGAGTCTGGTTTTGAAGTTTTTCTGTTGTAATATCGCAACTTTCCTGTCTGTAATCGCGTGACCAGAGAGATTGAAGTGTTCTCCGACTGGTTTATGAATGTTATAATTCTTGACATCTGATCTGTGTCCATTTATTCTTTTACGTAGAGACTGTCCAGTTTGACCAATGTACATGGCAGAGGGGCATTGCTGGCACATGATGGCATATATCACATTGGTGGATGTGCAGGTGAACGAGCCTCTGATAGTGTGGCTGATGTTATTAGGCCTTGTGATGGTGTCCCCTGAATAGATATGTGGGCACAGTTGGCAACGGGCTTTGTTGCAAGCATAGGTTCCTGGGTTAGTGGTTCTGTTGTGTGGTGTGTGGTTGCTGGTGAGTATTTGCTTCAGGTTGGGGGGCTGTCTGTAGGCAAGGACTGGCCTGTCTCCCAAGATTTGTGAGAGTGTTGGGTCGTCCTTCAGGATAGGTTGTAGGTCCTTGATGATGCGCTGGAGAGGTTTTAGTTGGGGGCTGAAGGTGACGGTTAGTGGCGTTGTGTTATTTTCTTTGTTAAGCCTGTCCTGTAGTAGGTGACTTCTGGGAACTCTTCTGGCTCTGTCAATCTGTTTCTTCACTTCAGCAGGTGGGTATTGTAGTTGTAAGAATGCTTGATAGAGCTCTTGTAGGTGTTTGTCTCTGTCTGAGGGGTTAGAGCAAATGCAGTTGTATCGTAGAGCTTGGCTGTAGACAATGGACCGTGTGGTGTGGTCTGGGTGAAAGCTGGAGGCATGTAGGTAGGAATAGCGGTCAGTAGGTTTCCGGTATAGGGTGGTGTTTATGTGACCATCGCTTATTAGCACCGTAGTGTCCAGGAAGTGGATCTCTTGTGTGGACTGGTCCAGGCTGAGGTTGATGGTGGGATGGAAATTGTTGAAATCATGGTGGAATTCCTCAAGGGCTTCTTTTCCATGGGTCCAGATGATGAAGATGTCATCAATATAGCGCAAGTAGAGTAGGGGTATTAGGGGACAAGAGCTGAGGAAGCGTTGTTCTAAGTCAGCCATAAAAACATCCTCACTGCATTTTCCACTTTTATGCATCCGATGAAGTGAGCTGTAGCTCACGAAAGCTTCTGCTCAAATAAATTGGTTAGTCTCTAAGGTGCCACAAGTACTCCTTTTCTTTTTGCGAATACAGACTAACATGGCTGCTACTCTGAAACCTTTCCTTTGAAGGCAGTGCTGCCTCTTTTAAGCTCTTATGATGATCTCTTGAGAGGAGAGTTGTCAGCCTTTTAAGGAGGTCTTATGAGGCTTCCTCCTTCATTTGTTTGGTGGGTTTATTCATTGTATTCACCTAGAGCAGGAGTGGCCAAACTTACTGACTCTCTGAGCCGCATACAATAACCTTCAGATGTTCGAGAGCCACAAGACACACACAACCTGTACCATAGGGTGGTGCCTGCGGGGGTGCCGGGTTTCTGCCCCAATGCCCACCTGCTGGTCTAAAGCCCTTAGACCCCCCTCCCTGCAGTGCAGAAGCCCCTAGTCCCACCACCCTGCTGCATGGCAGAAGTCCCAAGCTCTCCCCTGCTCAGTCTTGTAAGCGGAGCATGGGGGGTGGTACGTGAGGGGGCTCTGAGAGCCGCACTTTAACTGTAAAAGAGCCGCATACAGCTCATGAGCCACAGCTTGGCCCTGCCTGGTCTAGCGCATTGATTCTTCTTCGAGTGATTGCTCATGTCCATTCCAATTAGGTGTGCGTGCGCCGTGTGCATGGCAGCCAGAAGATTTTCCCCCTAGCATCGGATTGGTCCAGGCACCCCCTGGAGTCGTGCCTCCATGGCACCGAATATAGGGCCCTGCCGACCCGCCGCCACCTCAGGTCCTTCTTACCGCCTGTGACGGTTAGCCGGAATACTCGTTATCTCTTGCTTTGGCAAGCGCTTCTCTAGCAGTCTTGAACTTTTTCTGTAAATAGTGAGATAGTGTTAGTCACAGTAGTTAGTGTATAGTATAGTTTTATATATGTTTTTGTTTGGGGGTACGCCCCCCCCTTCCATCCTCTCCCCAGGGTTTAAACCCTGTGCAGCATGTTGCAAGTCTATGCCCAGGAGTGACCCCCACACTTTCTGCTTGAAGTGTTTGGGGGAGAGCCACCAAAAGGAACGCTGCAAGATCTGCAGGGGATTTTGTCCTAGGACTCAGAAGGAGAGGGATCAGCACCTCAAGAGCCTTCTGATGGAGCTGTCCTCCATCCCCACTTGGGCCCCAGGTCATCCAAGCTGACGCTGAGCACCTCGACATCGGTGCACAGTGCACTGGCACCGCCAATACATGAATTGGCACCGAGGAAGGACACTTGCCAGAGACCCTTGGCACCAGCACAGTTCCCCACATAGTGGATCCATGCAGGGCAGTGGGAAGCACCGTTTGTGATGTCCGGTGCCCCACAAGAAGAGGAGACCCAAAAGGGGCTGCTCCCCCACTCCCAGACCAGCGCAGAAGTCCGCCACCATGAGATCCATGTCAGGCCACATGAGTTCGAGTCCTCCAGCTAGGGTCCCTGCCCCAGCATGGGACCAGTTGAGTCTGGGCCCCCAGCACTCCTCTCTCCGGAGGCATTCGAGGCTGCCAAGGACCTCATCGCTTTCACGTCACCGCCTTCCCATCCTTGATGAGACAGGACATTGAGCTCTGTCTCAGCAGCACCTGTGACACCCTCAGTGCCGTCCAGAGGCAAGCCGGTGATTGTACTGCGCCAGTCACCATCCCCACAACATCAATCGCCCGTACCATCCACCAGCGGATGGATAGGGGAGCTGCACTGGTCCACGACTTCCAGGCACTGCTCTCTGGCACCGCTGGGCACCGCTTCTCTGTGGTCATCTTACAGCGAGTCCTCAGAGTTGGAAATAGAGTCCCATAGGTCCAGGAGAAGCAGGCAGTCCAGGTCCGACAGACAAAGGCAGCAGCTTCATCCAGGGCCAGGGCCTGGTCAGTGGCAGGGTCTCGCCCAGTGGCCTTTCTGGACCCCCTGGGTGTTCCGTCAGGGCCAGAGCCAGAGGTCCCATTCGAGGTCAGCCTTGGTGGCCTCAGCATTATACATGCCTCTGGCACCTCACCCGGGGCAGGACCCATTGTTTGCCACCCCGGCACCGACTGCGCCAGAAGACCAGGCACTGCGGGATCCCCTTGGTGCCGAGGGCAGAGAACAGGACCTTCTCCCAGCTAGGTCCTCATCCTCACCTGATGAGGCGGTGGCAGAAACGTTGACGGCCCTGGCCCTGGAGGACAGCAGAGTGCTCCAGCAGCTGCTGGGAAGGGTGGCGCAGAACCTGGGGATCCAGGCAGAGGTCGCCGAGACATCAGATTCCGTGGTGGACATTCTCGCCCCCTCTGGTCCCTCCCGTATAGCCCTGCCACTTATTAAGACCATACAGGACACCACTAAGATACTGTGGCACACCCCACCTCCTTACCACCAACAGTGAAGAGGAATGAGCAGAAGTACTTCGTTCCCTCTAAGAGCATTTGAGCATTTGTACACCCATCTCCCACCGGACTCCCTATGCTAGCAGCATCAAATGAGCGGGAGCACCAAGTGTACCAGGGCCCTACCCCCAAAAATGGGAGGCTAAAAAGCTGGACCTCTTTGGGAGGAAAATTTATTCCACCAGGGGGCTCCAGCTCCGAATTTCTAACCACCAGGCTGTCCTCAGTAGGTATAGCCACAAATCGTGCGGCACGATGGTCAAGTTTACGGCGCTACTGCCGGAGAACTCCAGGGCAGTGTTCTCCTTGGTAGAGGAGGCTAAGCTCATTGCCTGCACCTTGCTCCAAGAAGCCCTTGATGTGGCTGATTCGGCCACCATGGCCTCTGGGGTAGCCATGAGGAGGAGCTCCTGGCTGCAAGTCTCAGGGCTCCCATATGACATCCAGCAGACTATACAGGACCTCCCCTTTGAGGGCTCAGCCCTCTTTTCAGAAAAGACTGACTCACGGCTTCATAGCCTCAAGAATTCAAGGGCCACCCTCAAGTCCCTGGGTCTGCATGCTCTGGCTACACAATGGAGGCACTTTAAGCCGCAACCCACGACTCATTTTTACCACCCACAAAACGGGCAGGATTTTTCTCGGAGGCATAATAGAAACAACAGAAAGAGGCCTCCCCCTTCATTAGCTCTGGGCCTGCAAAACAGTCCTCAGGCCAGAAGCAGAACTTTTGAAGGTGTGCCTGGGGGCGACACACCAGTCTAGACTCTGGATCCATTCCCCCCTTACCTTCTTGTGCCAACTGTCCTGCGTGGGCCCAAATTACATTGGATCGCTGGATACTCTGTACGGTACAAAGGGGATACTCTCTCCAGTTCTCCCTCCCTTCCACCCCTCTTCAGGAACCCTTCTTACGAGCAACTCCTCACACAGGATGTGCACACTCCTAACGCTGGGGACAGTGGAAGAGATTCCTCAGGAGCTGAAGGGCAGGGGCTTCTATTCCCAGTATTTCCTAATACCGAAAGCCAAATGCGGCCTCAGGCCCACCCTAGACCTGCGACAGCTCAACAAGTTCATAAAGAAACTGAAGTTTTGCATGGTCTCTTTAGCCTCCATTATCCCTTGGATCCAGGGGACTGGTACGCCGCCCTTGACTTGAAGGATGCTTACTTTCATATTCCAATAACGCCGTCTCACAGAAGGTACCTGAGGTTCGTGGGGAACCACAATCACCATCAGTTCACAGTCCATCCATTCGGCCTGCCAGCAGCTCCTTGAATGTTTACTGAGTGCATGGCAGTTGTGGCTGCGTTCCTATGCAAGCATCAGGTGCAGGGATTCCCATACCTCGATACCTGGCTAATCAAGGGCCACTCCAGGGCGCAAGTGAGCTTCATAAGGGCTACTTTTGACAACGTGGGCCTTCTACTGAATTTACAGAAGTCAACCCTATCCCCCGTTCAGTGGACAGAGTTCACAGGGGCAGTGTTGGACTCTACACAGACGAGGGCGTACCTCCCGGAGTCACATTTCCGGTCCCTGTGCGATATCATACGAAGTCTTAGGCAGTTCCCTACCACCACAGCAAGGAATTGCCTAAAGCTTCTGGGCGACATGGCTGCTTGTACCTATGTAGTATAGCATGCCAGACTGAGACTCTGACCTCTTCAGGCGTGGCTGGCTTCGGTGTATCGTTCTATTCGGGACAGTCTAGACAAAATCGTCACTTTACCTCGACCGGTCCTCGAGTCCCTTCTACGGTGGCTCGACGCGTAGGCAGTGTCTGCGGGTGTCCCCTTCGTCAGACCACAGCCATCCCTTTCGCTGGTGACAGACACGTCAGCGTTGGGTTGGGGCGCGCACCTGGGAGACCGCAGGACTCAGGACCTCTGGTCCCAAGCGGAGCTCTCATTTCACATCAATAAGGACAAGGTTCAACTTAGACCACATCCAGCTTTTCTTCCTAAAGTTGTCTCCCAGTTTCATGTTAACCAGGATATCTTCCAGCTTTCTACCTTAAGCCACATGCAGGCAGCACGGAGCAAAAACTTCACTCGTTGGACGTTCCCTGGGCGTTAGGCTTCTATATCAAGCGGATGAAACCATTCTGGAAGTCCATTCAGCTGTTTGTCGCAGTAGCAGACGGAATGAAAGGGCTTCTAGTTTCCGCCCAATCGTAGCAAGCCCAGATACAGGATGTGATCCATGCCGAAATTCTTTGGGCAAAGATACCTGCCCCTCCGCTTACAGCACGCTCCACAAGGACATTCCTGACCCAGGTTCCGACCCAGGAAATCTGCAGAGCTGTGACGTGGTCCTCCGTCCACACTTTTACCTTGCATTACGCCATTACCCAGCAGGCTAGAAATGATGCAGCCTTTGGCAGAGCGGTGCTACAGTCACCAAACCTTTGAGCTCCGACCCCGCCTCCAAAATGTAGTCTTGGTAATCACCTAATTGGAATTGACATGAGCAATCACTCAAAGAAGAAGAACCAGTTACCTACCTTTCCAATACCCACAAACCTACCCCTCTGTCAAAGCAAACCTCCAAGAAGGAACTGAGGTGGTGGCGGGTTGGCAGGGCCCTATATTTGGCGCCACAGAGGCGTGACTCCAGGGGACGCCTGGACCGACCTGACGGGTACTGCTAGGGGAAAAACCTTCTGGCTGCCATGCACGCGGCGCATGCACACCTAATTGGAATGGACATGAGCAACATATCTTGAGGAACAACAGTTACGAAAGGTAGGCAACCATTTTTTTTAATGGCTTTCAGAACTGATGTCTCCACCAGCCCAGGTTCTATTAAGAATAGCCCGGAGAGGTTGACCTTTCTTGATACAATCTAGAAGTGTTTTCACAGTTATGCATCACATCCGTACTACAGCTGTTTTGGCAGGTGTTTCAGAGCTGCAATTCTAGGCTAGAGGGGAATTCTCTCTTAATGTTAAGATATCTAGCCTTTCCCTACAGTAGCAAGCACCTCTCTGGGAAAACTCAGTCCTGAGTTAGGTGCCCAGGCTCCTTGTACAATAAGAATGGCCATATTGGGTCAGACCAATGGTCCATCTATACTGGTATCCTGTCTTCTGGCAGTGGCCAGTGCCAGGTGCTTCAGAGGGAATGAACAGAACAGGGAAATTTTAAGTGATCCATCCCCTGTTGTCCAGTCCCAGCTTCTGGCAATTGGAGGTTTAGGGACACCTGGTGCATGGGGTTGCATCCCTGACCATTTTGGCTAATAGCCCTTGATGGACCTGTCCTCCGTGGATGTGTCTAATTCTTTTTGAGCCCAGTTATATTTTTGACCTTCACAACATCCTCTGGCAACAAATTCCACAGGTTGACTGTGTGTGGTGTGAAGAAATACTTCCTTGTGGTTATTTTAAACCTGCTGCCTATTAATTTCATTAGTTAGGTGACCCCTAGTTCTTGAATTATATGACTAGGACAATAGCACTTCTTCAGCAGCTTTCTCCACACTGTTCATGATTTTATAGACCTCTAGCATATTGACACCCTCAGTCGTCTCTTTTCTACACTGAGCAGCCCCAGCCTTTTTAATCTCTCCGACGGAAGCTGTTCCATCCCCTCATCATCTTTGTTGCCCTGCTCCATATCTCTTCCAGTTCTAATCTATCTTCTTTGAGATAGGGCGACCAGAACGGCAGTATTCAAGGTGTGGGCGTACCAGGGATTTATACAGCGGCATTATGATATTTTCTGTTTTATTATTTATCCCTTTCCTAATGGTTTCTAACATTCTGTTAGGGTTTTTTTGACTGACACTGCACACTGAGCAGATGTTTTCAGCGAACTGTCCACAATGATGCCAAGAGCTCTTTCTTGAATGGTAACAGCTGATTTACACCCCATCATTTTGCATGTACAGTTAGGATCATGTTTTCCAGTGTGCATTACTTTGCACTTATACACTTAGCCCTGGTCTACGCTACGAGTTTAGGTCAAATTTAGCAGCGTTAGGTCGATTTAACCCTGCACGCGTCCACATGACGAAGCCATTTTTGTCTACTTAAAGGCTCTTAAAATCAATTTTTGTACTCCTCCCCGACAAGGGGATTTGCGCTAAAATCGACATCGCTGAGTCGAATTTGGGGTAGTGTGGATGGAATTTGATGGTATTGACCTCTGGGAGCTATCCCAGAGTGCTCCATTGTGACCACTCTGGACAGCACTTTCAACTTAGATGCACTAGTCAGGTACACAGGAAAAGCCCCGGGAACTTTTGAATTTCATTTCCTGTTTGGCCAGCGTGGTGACCGTGCAGTCCCAGAATCGCAAAAGAGTTCCAGCATGGACCGAATGGGAGGTACTGGATCTGATCGCTGTATGGGGAGACGAATCCGTGCCATCAGAACTCCGTTCCAAAAGAGGTAATGCCAATATATATGCCAAAATCTCCAAGGGCAAATGCGAGGTGTTTACAATGCTCACAACTGCAGTGGTGATCGGAGTGGGCTCCTGCTTGCAAAGCTATGGCGTATGCGCGGGCAATCCAGGAAAAAGGGCGAGAAATGATTGTCTGCCATTGCTTTCACTGAGGGACGGAGGGAATGGTCACTGACGACATGTACCCAAAACTACCTGCCGCTACCTTGTCCGTTATCTCAATTTTTTTTCATTAATAAAGAAAGAATGCATGGTTTCAAAACAATAGTTACTTTATTTCGAAGGGGGGAGGGTGGTTGGGTTACAGGGAATTAAAATCAACAAAGGGGGTGGGTTTGCATCAAGGAGAAAAACACACAACTGTCACACTGTAGCCTGGCCAGTCATGAAACTGGTTTTCAAAGTCTCTGTGATGCGCCGCGTGCCTTGCTGTGCCCTTCTAATCAGTGTCTGGCTCCTCAAAATCGGACACCAGGCGATTTGCCTCAAACTCCCACCCCGCCATAAACGTCTCCCCCCTTACTCTCACAGATAAATTGGAGCACACAGCAAGCAGCAATAACAGTGGGAATATTGGTTTCACTGAGGTCTGACCAACAGCGCCAGCGAGCTTTTAAACGTCCAAAGGCACATTTTACCACCATTCTGCACTTGCTCAGACTATAGTTGAACTGCTCCTTACTACTGCCAAGGCTTCATGAGCCATGGGAGCAAGGGGTAGGCTGGGGTAGGTGTGACGGCGTGGTGCTGCCGGCTGGGAGAGCAGCCTGAGGCAGGTAAGCCTCCAGCTCACAGGAGCTCAGGATAGCAGAGTTGCAGCGGAAGAGGTGGAGCGAGCAAAACACCATTGATGAGGACAGCTAGCAGTCCTACTGTTCTGCTGCAGAGTTGCAGCGGAAGCGGTGGAGCCATTCACCACTGATGCGAAGGCACCCAGGAGCTGCTGCTGTGTGGCCAAGGCAAAAGAGCAAGAGCCCTGGAGCTGTTACATGTGGCATGTGCGGCTGCAAAATTCCTTCACCAGCGACAAAGGACAGGAATATGATGCACCTAAAATCTAAAAAGGCCCGCACATTTCCCAGAGTCACTATGCTTGATAACAGACCGTCAATGATTGCATTGCCTACTTGGATCACAGCAGCCCCCACAGTAGACTTGCCCGCAACAGCAGTGGTGACGGTGAGCTGAGCGGGCTCCCGCTTGCAGTGCTATGGCGTCTGCGCAGTTAACTCAGGAAAAAAGCCACAAAATGATTGTCTGCTGTTGCTTTCACGGAGGGAGGGAGGGGCGACTGACGATGTACCCAAAACCACCTGCGACAACGTTTTTGCCCCATCAGGCATTGGGAGCTTAACCCAGAATTCCAATGGGCGGCGGAAACTGTGGGAACTGTGGGATAGCTACCCACAGTGTACCGCTCCGACAGTTGACCCTAGCCACGGTACTGTGGACGCACTCCGCCGCCTCAATGCGCTTAGTGGGGACGAACACAATCGACTGTATAAAACCGCTTCCTAAAAAATAGACTTCTATAAAATCGACCTAATTTCATAGTGTAAACATACCCTTATTTAAGTGCCTAAGAATGGGATTCATAGAATCATAGAATATTAGGGTTGGAAGAGACCTCAGGAGGTCATCTAGTCATATTATGTCTCCTCCAAGGACTCCAAATTTTTAATCTTCCATCCCCCACCTAGTTCTCTGGTGGTGGATACGGTGAACGAGTAGGGTAAGCAACACTACTCTGAGTCTACTCCATATGACAAAGACCAAAAGCACTTAGACCACTTTGCATGGAAGTCCTATTCATCAATGACCCTATAATTTTGGATTTCAAACTATCAGGCAGTCATGGCTAAATATAATTTCACAAACTATAATAAGTTTCTGGTCTTTATTGATCATCTTCAGGAACAGAGGAAACAATTTCTGGACATCATAATGGAGGGTCAGTTGTTAGCCAGGATGTCTCCAAGTGTCCTTGGATGCTGCAGACACTGGTGCCAGATCCATCTCTGCGGCGGTAGTTATGAGCAGTGCATCATGGTTCCAACTCTCAGGGTTCCCAAGCATGGTTCAGAACACTGTTGAGGACCTCCCCTTCAATGGTTGAAAGTCGTTCTCAGAAACCATGGACAACTCTTTTCAAATGCTAAAAGATTCCAGGGCCATGTTAAGATCTCTGGGTATGTATACTCCTACGAATAAAAAACGATTTAATAGGTCACAAACTGCCCAGAGATCTTGCCCTGCTCTGTTCTCTGGGTTTGAGAGATCTACTGAATCCCCAAGGAAAAGACTTAAGTTCCAGAGGAAGAGGGCTGCTCATCCTCCTTCCACAAGTACCCAGTCATCATAGAAACAACAGTTTTGACAGGACAGTTGAGGGTTCAAATCCTCCCACGCCTCTAGTTCAGCAACTGCAACCCTTTGCCCACCTCCCCCTTTTTCCATTTCCAACATGCTTGAAGACAGATCACTACAGACAAGGGGGTTATAGAGATCATAACATTAGACTACACCATCCGCTTTACATCCCTCCCTTCCACCCCCTTTCCCTGTCCCTATTTAGGGACCTTGCTCAAGAGCTTTTTCTGAGGCAAGAAATAGACTCTCTCTTTTGATTGGTTTCAGAGTAACAGCCGTGTTAGTCTGTATTCGCAAAAAGAAAAGGAGGACTTGTGGCACCTTAGAGACTAACCAATTTATTTGAGCATGAGCTTTCGTGAGCTACAGCTCACTTCATCAGATGCATACTGTGGAAACTGCAGAAGACATTATATACACAGACACCATGAAACAATACCTCCTCCCACCCCACTCTCCTGCTGGTAATAGCTTATCTAAAGTGATCATCAAGTTGGGCCATTTCCAGCACAAATCCAGGTTTTCTCACCCTCCGCCCCCCCACAGACAAACTCACTCTCTTGCTGGTAATAGCCCATCCAAAGTGACCACTGTCTTCACAATGTGTATGATAATCAAGGTGGGCCATTTCCTGCAGAAATCCAGGTTCTCTCACCCCCTCACCCCCCTCCAAAAACCACACACACAAACTCACTCTCCTGCTGGTAATAGCCTATCCAAAGTGACCACTCTCCTTACAACCTGCATGAAAATCAAAGTGGGCCATTTCCAGCACAAATCCAGGTTTTCTCACTCCCCCACCCCCATACACACACAAACTCACTCTCCTGCTGGTAATAGCTCATCCGAAGTGACCACTCCCCCTACAATGTGCATGATAATCAAGGTGGGCCATTTCCAGCACAAATCTAGGTTTTCTCACGCACACCCCCCCACACACACACACAAACTCACTCTCCTGCTGGCAATAGCTCATCCAAACTGACCACTCTCCCCACACTGTGCATGACAATCAAGGTGGGCCACCTCCAGCATAAATCCAAGTTTAACCAGAACGTCTGGGGGGGGGGGGGGGAAACAAGGGGAAATAGGCTACCTTGCATAATGACTTAGCCACTCCCAGTCTCTATTTAAGCCTAAATTAATAGTATCCAATTTGCAAATGAATTCCAATTCAGCAGTTTCTCTCTGGACTCTGGATTTGAAGTTTTTTTGTTGTAAGATAGCGACCTTCATGTCTCTGATTGCGTGACCAGAGAGATTGAAGTGTTCTCCGACTGGTTTATGAATGTTATAATTCTTGACATCTGATTTGTGTCCATTTATTCTTTTACGTAGAGACTGTCCAGTTTGACCAATGTACATGGCAGAGGGGCATTGCTGGCACATGATGGCATAGATCACATTGGTGGATGTGCAGGTGAACGAGCCTCTGATAGTGTGGCTGATGTTATTAGGCCCTGTGATGGTGTCCCCTGAATAGATATGTGGGCACAGTTGGCAACGGGCTTTGTTGCAAGGAGAGGTTCCTGGGTTAGTGGTTCTGTTGTGTGGTATGTGGTTGTTGGTGAGTATTCGCTTCAGGTTGGGGGGTTGTCTGTAGGCAAGGACTGGCCTGTCTCCCAAGATTTGTGAGAGTGTTGGGTCATCCTTCAGGATAGGTTGTAGATCCTTAATAATGCGTTGGAGGGGTTTTAGTTGGGGGCTGAAGGTGACGGCTAGTGGCGTTGTGTTATTTTCTTTGTTAGGCCTGTCCTGTAGTAGGTGACTTCTGGGAACTCTTCTGGCTCTATCAATCTGTTTCTTCACTTCCGCAGGTGGGTATTGTAGTTGTAAGAATGCTTGATAGAGCTCTTGTAGGTGTTTGTCTCTGTCTGAGGGATTGGAGCAAATGCGGTTGTATCGCAGAGCTTGGCTGTAGACGATGGATCGTGTGGTGTGGTCAGGGTGAAAGCTGGAGGCATGTAGGTAGGAATAGCGGTCAGTAGGTTTCCGGTATAGGGTGGTGTTGATGTGACCATTGTTTATTAGCACTGTAGTATCCAGGAAGTGGATCTCTTGTGTGGACTGGACCAGGCTGAGGTTGATGGTGGGATGGAAATTGTTGAAATCATGGTGGAATTCCTCAAGGGCTTCTTTTCCATGGGTCCAGATGATGAAGATGTCATCAATATAGCGCAAGTAGAGTAGGGGCGTTAGGGGACGAGAGCTGAGGAAGCGTTGTTCTAAATCAGCCATAAAAATGTTGGCATACTGTGGGGCCATGCGGGTACCCATAGCAGTGCCGCTGATCTGAAGGTATACATTGTCCCCAAATGTAAAATAGTTATGGGTAAGGACAAAGTCACAAAGTTCAGCCACCAGGTTAGCCGTGACATTATCGGGGATAGTGTTCTTGACGGCTTGTAGTCCATCTTTGTGTGGAATGTTGGTGTAGGGCTTCTACATCCATTGTGGCCAGGATGGTGTTATCAGGAAGATCACCGATGGATTGTAGTTTCCTCAGGAAGTCAGTGGTATCTCGAAGGTAGCTGGGAGTGCTGGTAGCGTAGGGCCTGAGGAGGGAGTCTACATAGCCAGACAATCCTGCTGTCAGGGTGCCAATGCCTGAGATGATGGGGCGCCCAGGATTTCCAGGTTTATGGATCTTGGGTAGTAGAGAGAATATCCCAGGTCGGGGTTCCAGGGGTGTGTCTGTGCGGATTTGATCTTGTGCTTTTTCAGGAAGTTTCTTGAGCAAATGCTGTAGTTTCTTTTGGTAACTCTCAGTGGGATCAGAGGGTAATGGCTTGTAGAAAGTGGTGTTGGAGAGCTGCCGAGCAGCCTCTTGTTCATATTCCGACCTATTCATGATGACAACAGCACCTCCTTTGTCAGCCTTTTTGATGATGATGTCAAGTTGTTTCTGAGGCTGTGGATGACATTGTGTTCCGCACGGCTGAGGTTATGGGGCAAGTGATGCTGCTTTTCCACAATCTCAGCCCGTGCACGTCGGCGGAAGCACTCTGTGTAGACGTCCAGTCTGCTGTAGGAGCAATCGTCCTGGTACTAGAACCTCACAAAGGAAAGGGGTTCTATTTGATGTATTTCCTTGTGCCAAAGAAGGACAGAGGGTAGAGACTGATTTTGGATCTAACTCTACTAAACAATTCGTAAAGTTTCAAAAGTTGAGGATGGTGACTCTGGCAGCTATAATCCCTTCACTAGAGGTAAGAGAATGGTTTTTAGCCCTCAACCTATAAGATGCCTATTTCCACATAGCAATACATTCATCTCATAGAAAATACCTATGCCTTAGGAATGTTTTCAATACAAAGTACCTCCCTTCGAACTCTCCTAAGCCCCAAGGGTGTTCTCAAAGGTCCTAGTGGTAGAGGCCATTTACCTTCGTCGGGTGGCAATTTTAGTCTTCCGGTATCCTGAGGCCTGGCTGCTTAGGGGCTGATCTTACAAAGCAGTACTGTCATCAACTCAGGTGGCCCTTTCTCTTTGCCAGGAATTGGGTGTTCTGCTCAGTTTAAGAAAATCCACATTAACCCCTGTACAAAGAATATAGTTCATAGGGGCATGCTAGGATTTGTTGACAGGGCCTACCTTCTCACGGACAGATTCATAGCTTTATCAAGTCTAATCAAGACCATTCAAGGGAGTCCTTGAACCTCAGTAAAGAACTGTCTACAGCTCTTGGGTCATATGGTAGCTTGCACCTTTGTGACCAGTGATACAAGACTACACCTCGGTTGCTTTCAGGGCTGGCTCGGAACAATCTATTCATCAACCAGAGAGAGTTTGGACAAGCAAGTAGCTGTTCCCCTTCATGTAAAGCATTTCCAAGGGTGGTTGAAAAATCAACTCAGCGTCAGTGCAGGCATTCCTTTCATCTATCCAACAACAACAGTGACAACTGATGCATCTCTGTTGGGATGGGGAACTCGCCTGAATACCCTCATGGCTCAGGGCAAATGGTCACCTCCGGAAACCAGTCTCCCCATTAACCTCTGGGAACTCAGGACAGTCAGGAATGCTTGCCTTCATTTCTTACCCCTCATTAGGGGCAAATCCATCAGGCTCATGACGGACAATATGGCCTGCATGTTCTGTATCAGCAAACAAGAAGAAGCAAGATTCCCCTCCCTGTGCACCAAAGCAATAATGTTGTGAATCTGGTGTATAGCCCATCAGATCCAAATTTCAGCCATTTACCTCCCTGGTGTTCAGAACCCCACAGCCAATACTCTCAGCAGGTGCTTCTCCCAGGATTAGGAATGGGAGCTGGACTCTCAAATTCTCCATGGTATATTCCAAAATTGGGGACTTCCAAAAATGAACCTCTGCTCTAACTCCAGGACAAGAAATGTCATCTGTTGTGCTCAAGTAGAGGTCTAGGCCGTCACTCTCTGGGGAACGCCTTTCTCCTATCTTGGATGAAGGGACTATTTTGTGCATTTCCTCCAACGCTGCTAGTATTGAGAGTCATACACAAGATCAGACTCAACAAAGTCAGAGTTATCCTTAAAGTACCGATCTGGCCGAGACAAGCTTGGTATCCTGACCTGCTTCACCTATGTGTCCACCCGATGATCAAGCTTCTGATCATTCATGTGGAAAAATTGGAAAGAGTCCAGCGGAGGGAACAAAAATGATTAGGGGACTGGAACACATGACTTATGAGGAGAGGCTGAGGGAACTGGGATTGTTTAGTCTGCGGAAGAGAAGAATGAGGGGGAATTTGATAGCTACTTTCAACTACCTGAAAGGGGGTTCCAAAGAGGATGGCTCTAGACTGTTCTCAGTGGTAGCAGATGACAGAACGAGGAGTAATGGTCTCAAGTTGCAGTGGGGGAGGTTTAGGTTGGATATTAGGAAAAACTTTTTCACTAGGAGGGTGGTGAAACACTGGAATGCGTTACCTGGGGAGGTGGTGGAATCTCCTTCCTTAGAAGTTTTTAAGGTCAGGCTTGACAAAGCCCTGGCTGGGATGATTTAGTTGGGGATCGGTCCTGCTTTGGGCAGGGGGTTGGACTAGATGACCTCCTGAGGTCCCTTCCAACCCTGATATTCTATGATTCCTCAGCTCTTCCAAGATCCAGATCATTTACTTCACCCCAACCTAGGGGTCCTTCACATCAGAGCATGGTTCCTCGATGGTTCGTGGGGTTAGAATCTACCTGCTCTGTGAAAGTACAAGTGTTACTCAACAGTAGGAAGTAAAACTGAATTACTTACCTGCAGAAGTGGAACAGATTCAGCCACTGTTGTCAACACCACTGGCTTGTGTCTGAATCTTCATCACTTTCAGCTATCCTGGACTTACCTGTTGGACCTAAAGAAACCAGGGTCATCAGTTAGCTTGACTAAGGTTCACTTGGCTACGGTATCAGCTTTTCATCCTCCAGTGGAATGGTTTTCTATATTTGCTCACCTATGTCTTCAAGGTTTATTAGGGGTTTGGGGAACCTCTACGCTCAAGTTAAGGATCCCTACTGCAACTTGGGACCTCAGACTAGTGCTTAGATATCTCATGAGACTTGCCCAGTGTTCCAAGACTTATTCAAAATCAGCATTAGCAGTCCAGAGTGCTCGCTGGCCAGCTATTTAAATCTCTTGATTGCAGCTCTTGAGCTGCACCTGCTTTTTTACAAATATCAAACTTTAGTAGCTGCCTTTTAAAATCCTTCTTAGTTACTGTTGGAATGGAAAGTATTTCCTCATTCATCATCATCTTCTATGAATATATCAGCTGGCTTTTTCCCAAAAACAGAACAGAAATATTTATTGAATGCTTGTGCCATTCTTTCATTATTCAATACCATTGTTAGGATTTCTTTTGCTCCTAATATACTTTTAAAAGCCCTCCTTCTTATCATTCTGAACTCTGCTGGCCATAGGTCTTTTTGATTCCCTTTTCAATTTTCTACCTTTCCTATCTTCCAATTTATATTCATTACTATCAACCTCTCCTTTTTTCCATTTGTTTATATATTGTTTTTTTTAAATGTATACTTGCTTTCACTTCCCCTTTAACTCAAATTGTTTGTAGCCTCTTTATCAGTGGTTGCTTTTTGAACATGTAATAAAATGTTCTTAGAGAGTGCCCAGTTATTCACATTCACATTCTTTAATTTTTTCCTCTGAGTTGATTTGGCTCAATTGTTTTCAGCATTGTGAAATAGTCCCTTTTAAAGCACCAAGTATATGTGTGTGTGTGTATTTATTTATTTATTTATTTTTATTTACTGGTTAAGAGTTTTTTCTGTTTGCACGTTGTAAATGTGATCAAGTCACGATCACTTGCACCTAAGCAACTACTAACTTTTAGTTCTGTGATCAATTCCCTTTGATCTATTAGACTGTCCTTGTTCACTAAGGACCTGATCCTGTTGCTGCGATAGCCAGTGGGCATTGGATCAGGCCCTTGGAGAACAGAGCATTCTTGTTATCTGTACATGGTATTTCTCTGATGAACAAGGTTATTCACCAGCAACTCTCCCTTTGTTTGAAATTCTAGGCAGATTTCTGTCCTGTCTGTTGTTGACACTGTTCCACACTGGAAAGTCTCTCTTCAGATAGGAACAGTTTTCTGTCTTGGTTAAGCAAGAGGGTTAGAGTTGAATATGCTTCTCATCTAACACTTTCCTTCCATCCAGGCGTCTCCCTGTTCAGCCTGTGCGCATCATTTTTGCTCTGGTATTCGTGAGCCTGAGTTGCTGAGCGGAGGCTTGGGTGCTCAGGCTGGCATCTTGCACCTGCATTTTGGCTGGTGCCCCCAAGTGATGTAAGCAAACCCCAAGTGAGTGAGATGAGAGTCTCACTGTGTTCATTGTGAAGACGCCACCCCTCCATATGGACCTACCTCCGAGCTCCCCATTTCTCCTGGTGATTTCCTTGTCTGCCTTTTGGCACTTTTCACTTCTGTTTACACACGCAGGAGAGCAGTTGGGGCAGGAGGCAAGGATTAATTTTATTTTGGCCACCCTGAAATGGAGCTTATAGAATGCCAGCAATGGGAGTTCTCCAGTCAGGCCACAGCTGCCCTCACCTTCAGTATTTGTTCCTCTGCCCCCCACCTCTTACGACTGCCCCCTGCACGTGCACCAGCCTCGCTTTCCCCAGGCACCCAGCAACATTCTCCTCTTCACTGTCAAATCAGCCACCCTGGGGAGTTGCTTACAAAATGAGAGTCCCTCAACACCATCAGAAGTGGCTGTGCTTTAAACGTGCCCCCAGCCTGTTACAGCCTTGGGCTTTAGCACTGGGCACAGCCTGGGAGCATGGTGAAAATGGTTTGGTCCCATCCGCACTGCGTTTGGGGACTGCTGTATTGTAACTGAGTCCCAAAGGGTTATTGAGCTGACAGTGTCGAGTTAAACAAGCCACAGTTGGGCCTTCTCTAGTCCCCTGCTTACCTGCATTAAAGCTCCACGTGGAAGCTCAGAATTGGAGGGGAAGCTGTGTTTTGTTTAACTTTCCCGCTCCAATAGGGAGCCTGCTCCCAATGGGTCTGGTCTGTAGCTAACACATCCTGTAAGGTTGAAATGTCCCTGGTCTGACATGGCTTTCCTTACGGGGGTTCAGTAATATGTTTTATTTAGAACATTGGTGAGAATCTGCAGTTGCATTGATATAAACAGCAAATTGATGAAAGCCCCTTGGAACACAGCCATTGCAAGGTAAAAGTATTTGGGGTGCTTGTGATGTCAGAGGAGTAGGGTTCTCCTCTGACCTTTACCCCAACTCTCTTGGCCACTAGTTTCCCAGCAACAGAACCCCCTGCTGGAAATCCTGGTCTCACAGTAGACAAATGCCTGCTAAGCTCTGTGGCTCCTGCGCCCAGAGGTGCCATGCCTGAGTTGCTCCTGTCCCATGTGTGCTGACTGGATTGCTTTGTTCCCCAGATAAAGGGATGGTGTTTGGCTCCCCGCTGACCGAGGAGGGCATCGCCCAGGTCTCGCAGCTCATCGAATACCTGCACAAGCGTAAGTGACTCTCAGCTCTCTTGCCAGCTTGCCATTCCCAGGGTGCATCCTGCTGGGGCATCTGGGGTTGCTTTAGAATCATAGAATACCAGGGTTGGAAGGGACCTCAGGAGGCCATCTAGTCCAACCCCCTGCTCAAAGCAGGACCAATCCCCAATTAAATCATCCCAGCCAGGGTTTTGTCAAGCCTGACCTTAAAAACTTCTAAGGAAGGAGATTCCACCACCTCCCTAGGTAACACATTCCAGTGTTTCACCACCCTCCTAGTGAAAAAGTTTTTCCTAATATCCAACCTAAACCTCCCCCACTGAAACTTGAGACCATTACTCCTTGTTCTGTCATCTGCTACCACTGAGAACAGTCTAGATCCATCCTCTTTGGAACCCCCTTTCAGGTAGTTGAAAGCAGCTATCAAATCCCCCCTCATTCTTCTCTTCCACAGACTAAACATCCCCAGTTCCCTCAGCCTCTCCTCATAAGTCATGTGTTCCAGTCCCCTAATCATTTTTGTTGCCCTCCGCTGGACTCTTTCCAATTTTTCCACATCCTTCTCGTAGTGTGGGGCCCAAAACTGGACACAGTACTCCAGATGAGGCCTCACCAGTGTCGAATAGAGGGGAACGATCACGTCCCTCGATCTGCTGGCAATGCCCCTACTTATACATCCCAAAATGCCATTGGCCTTCTTGGCAACAAGGGCACACTGCTGACTCATATCCAGCTTCTCGTCCACTGTCACCCCTAGGTCCTTTTCCGCAGAACTGCTGCCGAGCCATTCGGTCCCTAGTCTCTAGCGGTGCATGGGATTCCTCCGTCCTAAGTGCAGGACTCTGTACTTGTCCTTGTTGAACCTCATCAGATTTCTTTTGGCCCATTCCTCTAATTTGTCTAGGTCCCTCTGTATCCTATCCCTACCCTCCAGCGTATCTACCTCTCCTCCCAGTTTAGTGTCATCTGCAAACTTGCTGAGGGTGCAATCCACACCATCCTCCAGATCATTAATGAAGATATTGAACAAAACTGGCCCGAGGACCGACCCTTGGGGCACTCCACTTGATACTGGCTGCCAACTAGACATGGAGCCATTGATCACTACCCGTTGAGCCCGACAATCTAGCCAACTTTCTATCCACCTTATAGTCCATTCGTCCAGCCCATACTTCTTTAACTTGCTGGCAAGGATACTGTGGGAGACCGTGTCAAAAGCTTTGCTAAAGTCAAGGAACAACACATCCACCGCTTTCCCCTCATCCACAGGGCCAGTTATCTCGTCACAGAAGGCAATTAGATTAGTCAGGCATGACTTGCCCTTGGTGAATCCTGTGCTTTGTGGCACAGGGCAGAACACTGGGCTCCAAACTTGAGCGTTTTGCTTGGATTATGTGCAGGTGCTGTGACCCAGAGTCACCTGTAGCAGCTCCTAGGCTGTCTCTCACCTCTCTGATTTTGCAAGCATTCCTTCTGCCAGAGCTGTAGGGCACATCCTGGGGCCCTGGGGCTGTATATAGCCCGCTGAGTAAGGTTTTCTGTATGGGATCCCATACAGGTGGCTAGAAGAGAAATTGGGAGAGGGCTCCTTGTGTCAAAGGTCGGCAGCCCCCTCCTCTCAGTGAATGATCTCTTTCCCACTCCCTGCCAAGCAGATCTGCGAATGGAGGGCTTGTTTCGAGTGCCAGGGAACAGTCTCAGGCAGCAGACCCTGAAGGATGCCCTGAACAGCGGGTCTGATATTGACCTGGAATCGGGGGAGTTTCACTCCAACGATGTGGCCTCTCTGCTGAAGATGTTCCTGGGTGAATTACCAGAGCCCCTGCTGACACACAAGCACTTCCAAGCCCACCTCAAAATTGCAGGTGAGTAGGCAATGGGGGCAGTGATAGACACGAGGAATGGGAGCTGAGCGAGCCTCCTCGAGGGCAGCTTATGTCAATGGGCCACACACAGAAATGTTTGTCTCTTTTGGGAACTGGGTCTTCTGACAGGGGAGGGACCCAAAAGGCGAATGACCCCGAGGGCGTTTTTCCTGTGTACTTTTCAGCCCCATGGGCAGGAGTTAAACAGCATGTGGAGGGTTCCTGGGGGTGATTGAGCCAGGGTAGGCATGTCTGGAGAAGTACAATGTACGAGGGGGAGGGTTAGTGGGGGTTGGAGGCGGTAACTGGTCAGTATGGACCTAGCTTCCTAGTTATGGAGACCTGAGGGGCTCCAAGTGGCTTCAGCTTCGGCATCCTGGCTTGCAGGCCTCATGCAGTTTGATGACAAGGGGAACAAGACCAGTACACCGGATAAGGAGCGGCAGATCGAAGCCCTGCAGCTGCTCTTCCTGATCCTCCCCCCGCCCAATCGCAACCTGCTTAAGCTGCTGCTGGACCTGCTCTACCAGACGGCCAAGAAACAGGACAAGAACAAGATGTCTGCCCACAACCTGGCTCTCATGTTTGCACCTCACATCCTGTGGCCCAGAAATGTAAGCAACCCTTAGCAGCAACTGGGTTATACTGCAGGAAAGAGCAGCGGAGCTGGGAGGGGCTCCGGATTACAACAATAGATGAGGCTGTGGGCCAGGACTGGAGGGTGCTGGCCAGGCTGTGTGGGGGACACAGGAGTGGGAGAGTGGGCTGGGCTGACAGTCAAGATTCAGGGGCCTTGGCAGAGCTGTGTTGGGAGATGCTGGTGCCATGGCTGCTGCCTGCCATAGGACTGACAGCCGTGTATATTGCTTCCTCTTTTTCAATACTTCTGAAAAGTCACCAAACTCCTGCTGTTCCTAAGAATTGCCTTGTGAGCGATGCATGTGGCCTGGGGGATGCACCGCAGCCCTTTCTCTGCAGGGCCACCTGTGCCTGCTGCTAAACTTCTGCTCTGAAGTGCAGGTGCCTGAGACCTTGGGCTGTCCTCCTGGCGCAGGTTTTGGATCTGTGTCCAGTGCAATAGAGGCCTGAGCAGAGGGACAGGAACTTCCCGGAAAGTCGGCCAGCACACTCAGCCTCCTCCTCTTCTAATGCTCGTGCTTGGGCTTTGTCCCCTCGCCAGGTGACAGCAAACGACCTGCAGGAGAATATCACAAAGCTGAATGACGGCATGGCCTTCATGATCAAACACTCGCAGAAACTCTTCAAGGTCAGTGCGCCCCACGGGGGCCTCGGACCCCTGCTCTCCTTGTCGCTTCCACACACCCTTTCTGGAGGGGCTCTTAGGGTGCTGCGGCTGGCTGGTGACACTGCCTGTGCTCTTCTGAGAGGGGTAACTGAGACGTGCCAAGCTAGTGAGCCAGCAGAAGCGAAGTGCACAGATCTGCGATGCCTGAACTTGGCCTCTTCCTCCTTTGGCTGGTTGAAAGCACAGGGCAGAGTAACAGCACCCTCTGCAGGCCAGTTCAGGCACTGGCTTTGGCAGGCTCCGACGCATGTTTGTTTCATAGGGGACGTTCACACGGGCCATTTTTGGGGAACTTAGGGTCCCCATTTACGGGAGAACATCTCCTGGGGCTCTCCCGTGGTGAGTGCTGGTAGGAGCTGAATCTGTATCCAGGTGGGATGTCCTCGGTCTCATAGATATTCATGCACATGGCGAAGCCTCTCCCAGGGCTGGGGCTGAGCTGGTAGGCTGTGACCAGAGGAGAGGCCCAGCTCTGCATGCTCCAGGTGCAGGATGGATTGGTGGGACATTGCTAAGGGGCTCTCTGCACCAGTCCAGGTCCTCTTGGGGAGGACCGAATTCATTTGCAGGGTAGGGTGTGTCTTGGCCATCCAGCACGCTCCTCAGTCATGCTAGGGTCTCCGAGGCCTGGGGCTGCCATTCTCAGCATGCCCGTTTTCTCTCTGCAAGGCCATACCGTCTCTAGGTGAGCATTTCTTCCTCTCTTAGTCAGGCTCTGGTTCAGGGTGCCAGCGACTGGGTCAGTTGTTTGCATGTGGAAAAAGCACTGGAGACCCTTTTCAGGGTATGTTGGGCTGGCCATACTCTCTCTGTTCCATTGGGGTTGGTTTCGTGTCTCAGCAGAAGCGCATTGTACCATAATCACTGTTACTGCATTGGACAGAGAAAAGCGTTAGTGAAGCCACTAGCTCCTGTGAGTCCAGAGGGGCTGGTGGGGTGTGCAGTGTGGTCCAGGGCCCAGGGGAAATGCCAGCTTTCGCCTGTGCTCACTGCCTACCTTCCCTCCCTGTCCAGGCTCCAGCATACGTTCGAGAATGTGCCAGGCTGCACTACCTGGGGTCCAGGGCGCACGCTTCAAAGGTGAGGACAGCAGATGAGTGGCTGCCCACGGGGAAGGGGCAGGTGCTGGGAGGAAAGCGTGTCACTCCCAAGAACAGGATCTGCCCAGAGAGTGGAGGGGGATTCGGAGTTAGCAGGTCCCTGGGAAAGCTGCCATGGGACCATGGCTCAGGATCACCCGGGTGATGGCACTGGGGAAATCAGGACCTTTGCAGGAGGGAGGAGCTGGAGCATGAACACCATGGCAGCCCCCAGATCTAACACCAGGCCTATTATCTGTCCCCAGACGCAGTATGTGTAGTGACTAGATACTTCTTCGCTGGGCTGTCATGTTCAAACCAACCTGAGCAATTCACATTAACCACTGGGGTCAGGCCATTCTTGGTCCGGGGGCAGTACAGGCTGCTGCAGCAAGGGGGATCAGACCCTCCACTAAATGGGGAAAGAGAATTTCTCCCCTTGCTCTCCAGCAAACCAGCCCTTCCCCATCTAGCTGAAGGAACTGGAATGATGCGCTGAGGGGAGAGCTGCACCAAGTCCTTCTCGGCCTGGGGGAGCTGCTGCCCAGTGGTGTCCAGGGAACAGGAAGAGCCAGAGGAAGTCACCTCACTGCCGCCCCCACGCTGGGCACAGCTCTGATGGGTTTGTTAGTGGACCGTTGCTGCACAGCAATGGGAATGGGGTATGACCAAGTCTTGCACGGGAGCCGGCACAGCTGTTCCTGCGGGCCCTCAGACACAATGGCTGGTTTGGGTTTTGTCACGAGTCATGTTGCTTTCTGGGATCGCGGGCGCGCCCACACTGTGGAGTGCAGCAGGCTGGCACTAGGGCAGGGAGTGACGTGGGAACATGATGTGGGAACTTTCCCAGGATGACCTGGATTTGCTGACATCTGCTGGGTCCAAGGAACTCCAGCCCATGAAGTCTCAGAAGCGGAGCAGGCTGGATCCTTGCCACCGGGAGGAGACGCAGCAGCGCACGGAGGAGGCGCTGAAGGAGCTCTTCCACCATGTCCACAGCATGCCAGACTCTGCTAAGAAGAAAAAGCTCATCCGGCAGGTAGTGTTCAATGGGCAGGGGCTGGTCCGAGGGAGCACACCACTGGCTGCAGGCTCCCAGAGGCAGGGCTCGCCCACAAAGCCACCCACGGATCCTGAGCAGGCAGGGGGGTTGGGGTGCTGTGCCCTAGAGCTGAGCCGGGTAGCTGGGTGGGGTGACTGGAAGATAACATCATAGTTGGTTTACACCTAACATGCTGCCCTGCGTGTTCTCTCTAGTTTCATAAGCATCCCGGCACTCTCACTCCTGGGCCCGATGCACCCACACTCCCGGTACAGAGGCGCACCCGATCCCGCTCCTTTAGCGGCCTCATTAAGGTAACTGCAGCTCCCCGTCAGAGTGCTCTGGCTGCGGGTCTCTGGCTGAAGTCCCTCTCTGGCCCTGCCTGCTGCCATGTCCTATGCTTCGGGGCAGCTCCCAAATCTCACAGGCCTGGCTCTTTGCAGCGTGTTGGGATGGTCCGGCTTAGTGACGCCCCCTGCTCCGGTGCAGTGGTCGGAATAGTAAACCAAGTGTTGAGGTGCCTGAGGAAAGGGATAGAAAACAAAACGGAGACTATTCCAATATTCTACATCAGCCCCAGGGCATACGCGGGGCATACCCCGGCTCCAGAACAGCCTAGAAGGGGCCCAGGAACAGGCGACAAGCTCTGGAGGGACTGAAAAGCCTGGGGTGGGTTACTGGAGAGAGGGGCCAGGAGAGGGATACGAAATACTGAATGGCGCAGAAAGAACAGACTGTGCTCTGGTTACCCTCGATAACGGGAGAGCAATGACGTTGGGAGACAGCACATGTAAATCATGGGGTCATCTAGTCCAGCGTTTCGCAACCCTCTTGATACCAGGGACCGGCTTGCTGCCTTCCTAACCTGTGTCAGGGAGATCTCCGGGACCGGTGCCGGTCCACAGACTGGTCATTGAGAAACATTGAGCTAGTCTAACCCCTGGCCGAGAGGCAGGACTTGTGGTGTCTAACCCATCCCAGAGAGATGGCTCCAGCCTCCTTTGGAAACCTCCAGCAAAGTAGCTTCTACAGCCTCCCGAGGTGTCTGTTCCATTGGTCTACTGCTCTTAAAGTTAAGAAGTTTTTCCTGAGCTTTAATTTAGAAGTAAAACTGCTAAGACCTTTCTACACCATGCATAACCAGTTGGGGAACTCACTGCCCCGGCTGTCAGAGCTAGTAAGATATGGGATTAGCGGCTTCTCCTGATAATCAGCATGTCTGCAGGTTCGTGAGAAAGGGGAACGATAATGTCGGTGTGAGGATAGAAACATCCTGCACCAGGGCATGAGGCGGCCACCACTTGACAGCTGGGGAAAGAAACTTCCCTCGTGGTGGGTAACTGCCCAGTTCCCTCGGGGTGTTTCACACCTTCCTGTGGACAGCTTGTGTCAGCCACTGTCAGAGACAGGATATCAGGCTAAACGGGCCCATTCTGGTCTCAGGCCCAGTGTTTGTGCCCATGCAAAGTGAAGTGAGTGTCTTGCATCCTTCTGTGACAAAGTCAGTCTGATGGCTGCAAGAGAGTGGCGGAAGACAGTACAAGAATGATAAAGACCCTTTTTCGTACCAGCTGAGAAGGGGTTACCTCAGGTCAGTTCAGGACACCTGAGTCCAATTAAGGGCTGCTGGAGACCTTTACAAACCCCTCCTCTGGTGAGAGAGGGAGAGGAGGGCTGAATGCCTGTTTAGGGGAAGGACTGACACCCCAGGGCCTACAACAGGACAACACCCACCCACCCCCCCCAGCGAGGGGGCAGGGAAAGGTTTGTGTTTGTAAATTGGTTTCTCTTTGTTTGATGGAGGAGCCCTCCTAGGGCCTGCCGCGAGGCGTACCTCCAAAATCCTGATAAGTAAACCCAGCAGGGGAAGAGAAACATTGTCCGGAGTGTGACTGCTTTACCCCAGGCCCCACTGCTGCCAGAGGGGGGAGGTGCTGGGAGGAGGTGCCCAGCCACACCTTCCTTTGAGCAAACCTTGTTAGGTCAGATTTCAAGTTGGTCCTGTTTGCAGGGAGTCTTTTGCTTCTTTTCCCAACATCCAGCTGCTGGCCATGTGAGGCTGTGATTTGAACCCAGAATCCTCCTCCTACCCCAGCACTCCCCTCCCTGCTTAAGGCCTCTCACAGCACTTACCAACAACCCTCTCTTTTTTCTAACTCAGCGGAGGATGCTGGGGAACCCGCTGATCTTGGAAAGGAAAAGCAGGGACTCCACACCAGAATCCGAGCGAGCCAGCAAAGAGAGCCTCCACCTGGTAAGAGCTGGGCCTGGGGCTGCATGTGCTGCCTGGAGGGGAGGTGGTACATGGACTTTGCTTCAACAGGGGCGTGTTGGCTGCGCTCTGCTGGAGTCTGGGCCTGTGGATGATCTGTCTGCAATCAGACACGAGGCCAGAAGATGCCATTCTGGGGACAGCCCTTTGTGCAACCCAAGGCTTGGGATGGAGACAGCCCTGGAGTTCAGTGCTGAGTCTCACCTGGGTGGAGCTCCTCTGGCTCTAGTTGTGCTGTGGAAGTTCTCTCCAGGCTTCTCTGCCCTCCGTAGTTTATCCCATTATATCAGCCTCGCTCTCACACTCCTCCTAAAGCTGCTTCTCCCACTTCACCATGATCTTTGCCATGGCGCTCTCTGAGGGACTGAGCTGAAGATTCATGTTAGGAGCACAGGACCTCCTGGCCATGGAGTCCAGTCCCTGATATCTCAGGGAAGTCCTGTCAGATTGTCCCCATCATTGACTTATCAAGCTCCAGGTTGTTTGCTCCACTGCTCCTACTGGGAGGCCGCTCCAGATTGCTTCCCTGTGAGGGTTAGAAACCACCTTCTCATTTCCAGCCTTAGCTCCCTTTGTTCTGGTGCCAGCAGTGTCCTCTAGCTGCAGCAGCTCTTCTCCCTCCCAGCTGTTTACCCCCAGGGTATTTATAGAAAGCAACTGATCCCCTCTCAGCCTGCACTGTGCTAGGCTGAATAAGCCACCGTCTTCCAGTCTCCTCTCAGAAGCTCGCTCTCCGTTCCCCTGATCATCCTAGGAGCCCTTCTCTGCACTGTTCCAATTTGAATTCAGATTATTTTCATATTTACCTCCAGGCCAGCCCTGCATCTTTCCTCTCACTCCTTCAGTCCCAGGCCCAGGTCTGTTTGGTGGGTTAATCTAGACTAACCAGCAGTTTAAGGCAAAGGCAGTCTACTCCCTGCACAGGAGATCATTGTCCTTTGTGGGGTGTGGGTAACACCATGTCCTGTGCCAGTCGAGGTGAATTTGGACTTGGGTAAGAGACTAACCATCTACTTAGCATGGTCTGCTTGCAAGGAAGATCTTGGAGTGTCAGTTTATCCCCCAGCCTGTCTCTGCTCCCTCTGACCCTTCTGCCTCTGTCTCACCATTTAAACTGTGTCCAGTTACAGAAACCTCCTGAATCTCCAGCAAGTCATGGGATCCGAGCAAGACTGAAATTGTCTGAGGGCAGGAAAGAGGTGAGAAATTCTGCACGCACAAGGTACCATACACACATGTTGATCTCCACACCACTCCAGTATGTGTAAACTCCTGCAGCCCATTGCATTCTAAATTGCGGTCTGTGCCTGCCTTCATCTTGAATATGGGAATGGGGCCTGCAGGATGACAGATCCCAGCATGCAATGCTCCATTTCGGTTTAAGTTGCCTGGATCATTGCGTATTGGGAGCTACAGTGCCATGGGTCTTTCTCTCTGTATTAAAGACGGGGGTTGCTGCAGTCTGCTGTGTGTGCTTGGCCCCTTTGGAAGTCAGGGCGGGAGTCTCACACTGGGCTTCCATACCCAGAATGAGTGGGTAGGATGAAAATATTGACTAGGTGCAGCTGTCAGGCTGCTGGCGAGCAGAGGTGTGGCACTTTGGAATGTGCTGGTTAAAGCCGTGGCCTGCTCTAGGGCACGGTTAAAAGACCCCTGGGAAGGGAGTTCAGCCCAGCTCCCAGTGCTGAATGTCAGCCCCAGCCAGGCACTTCCCAGGACAGTGCTGTCAGAAAACACACGCTGTCTGAAACTTGCTGGGCTGGCAGCTGGTCTAAGAGGAGGGACAGAGTGACACGCAGAAGCAGCATGGTGGTGGTAGAGCTGAGGTCTGCTAGGAGATGGGCGCTGGCTTGGCGGGTGCTAGAGGAGGAGAAAGGAGGGTGACCAGTTACTGACCCTGTAGGGATTGTTCATACCTTGTGCCAGCTCGCAGGAGACGCTGAATAGCTGTGAGACCCAGGGTCTTCCGCTCGCCTACCACTGGGGCTGCCCCGAGACCTCGGCTTGCGGGGAGAGAAACATGAGCCCTTCACACTCAGTTATACTCAGCCTTTCGGGCGTATTAACGGCTGTAATTCCTCTGGCCCAGGACTCCCGTAAACATCTGCAGGCCCTTGTGCCTTCCACCAAGGAGTCGTCCATCTGAGCAGCCAGGCACCAGCCCTTGTGTGCAGCAGAAGTCTGGACGTGTAAGCTGTGACTAATGCCTGCTGCATCTCAAGCTGTGAGAGGACTTAGTGCCGCAGCCTCCGGCGATCCCTCTAATCCAGCTCACCAGTGCTTGGCTTGCAACGGGGCCTGCTGCAAGAACAATGAGGACGCTGACTTCTCTATGTTAATATGGGCAAACCACTATCTAACCAAGCACCTGCAGGGTGTGTCTGAGGAAGGGCTGGAGAGCCCGTTGGAAGAAGGCAGGAGCTTTGTATTCACTGGTTTTGTTCAGAGCTCCGGGTTCTCACTCTCTGAGCTTTTAACACGTTTGTCTTGTTTTTACGCCCTGCCTCCCATCAACAACCAGAGCGGTCAGCCGCAGCCAGGCAGCTAACTGTCTTACTAGCTCTTGTGCAGTAGTCTCTCCGTGCAGGTATCGATGGAGGTCAGAGGATGGCTGCAGCATCTCAAATCCCCAACCCCAGGGGTCATTTCTGCATTCCTGACAGGCTGCGTGCCTGGCTTGGCCATGTCAGCCCCATGGCAGCTGCAGGGACCCGGGGGGAATAGCAGCAGTATAAGGGGAATTGGGGGGTGACATCTTAATGTCAAATGGCAAAGAAGCAGATTCCAGAATAAACTCTCATCATCTTGATATTAACAGAGCCCCTTAGCCACGGTCCCTGCTACTTAAAGGGTAGTCTGTAGAAAGCACCCAGTGAAACCAGCCCAGGGAACAGACTGTGTGGTCTTTAACTAAAGGTCAGACATAATTATAGAGGGAACCTTGAGGATACTTCAGAGTGCTTGTTTACGCAAGGGCTGTGTCTCCTGCCAGGAGGTGCTGGAAGGCAGGTTTCTCTGCGTCTGGAGTGGATTGTGTTTCCATGTACCTGTCACCTCCCTGCACCCTGCTTCCTCTCCCATCACGCTGATTGCCAAGCCTGGAAGGTCTGTCTCTTTTCTAATCAGCCGCCGACTGCCTGGCACATTCAGCATTGCCACAGCACCATGCTGGTCACCTCCCAGTTGTTTCCGTGGTCGAGGTGTCTGGAGGACAAGGGGGGGGTAGCTAATGGCTTTTCACAGTCTCTATCTAGGGGGTGCTGAGCCAGGCAGAATCACTTGAATGGGAAAGGAGGTGGGAGGGGGAGGCAGACAGGTTGTCTGGAGCTAACATGGTGATGTGACCTCCCATCGTTCAGAAGCAGGTGTCCACGGCAGCCAGGCAGAGTCCTCGTGGGAGCAGTGCAGGGGCAAGGGTGTTGCTTGGTGGGTGCTGGAAGCTACCGGCAGCTTTCCAAGTGATGGCTGGAGATAGGTTTGCCAGGCCCAGTGCCCTGGAATATGTACCTCCCTCTGTCAGTGGTACCGAAGACTGGCCTGCGGGCTGTGTATTGTAACCAATATGCTGATCACATACACCTTTAAGATCGGCAGGGACTGCAGACTGCCTGAACAATCAGTTAGCAAGCTGTCACCTGAGGTGCGGGAGAAGACTGGATCTTGGCTCAGAGCTGCAGAAATGGGATGAAATCACCTAGACCCAGAATAAGCCCCCATGGCAGCTGGTCACCAGCAGCTGTCTGGTTCATTAAGCTGAAGTACTCTGCTAAGCCAATACCTCAGCCACATGTCTGTGTGAGCACTCTGGTGTATGGCGATACACAAGATCACCACTGTGAAGTAAAGGGTTAATCAGTAGGGGAGCCGGCTAAACCCTTCTGAGCCCTCCTAGATGGAGCAAGTAATCACTGAAATCCAATTACAATTGTCTCCTAACCTGCAGGGGCCAGCAGGGTAGAGCTCCATCCATGGCAGATTCTCCATGTCTGAGGATTGGTGACATCAGGTGTGAACAGAGACCGAGCAGTGAGGTGAGCCCAGCTCTAGGCAAGGGGCAGAGCTGTGCATGCAGGTCCCTGGCCCCAAGTTCTGCCCTGTTGGTCCAGTGTCAGAGAAGCAGCGTGGCCAGTGGGCAGGGCTCTGCTAGTGGAGGTAGGGGACTGAGCTAGGATTCTGTTCCTGGTGCTGCCACGCAGCGGGCATGCGACTTGCCCCGGACACCCCACACAGTGGCAGAGGTGGGTATGGCCAGACTCCCAGTCCCCCCTTTGGATACCTAAATGCCACCAACAGAGAGTCAATTGGAGATACTGGATTTGTGTGTTAGTTTAAAATAACTCCCCCCCACCAAGCCCCCCCTTTAATGGAGCCGTGAGTCACTTTCTTCATAAAGGTTCCAAACTGCTTCATGTTCACAGACAGCTACGAGGAAAAGTGGGTTTTTAGCTCCCCTTCAAATGCCCCCGAAGCGGTGCCACGCACGGGGCTCTGTCTGGCATACAGAGTGGAGCAGCATCTCCTTACCTGGCTCAAGGACATGCTGTGTCTTTGTGCTGAGCCTCGTTTCCTAGCTAGGAGAGGTTTGTCTCTGTCCTTCCCAGCTGAACAGTATCAGCCCTGCATTCTGCATGGCTCACAAACCCCCCACCCTCTGGCTGCGGTTGGGTGTGGTGCCCAAGTGAGGGGGCTTGTAGGTCCCAGGGGAAGGATGAGTCCCATGCCTGCCCTCATTTCTAATCAACAAGGTGCTCCTTGAATACTGTGGGTCCCAGATTGCTCCTCCATTGGCTCCTTCATGTTCTGGGACTCCATGGCCCGCCCCTCCCTGAGACAGCTGAGGTATGGCCTTGGGGCTCCTGACAGTTTGGGCACTTGCCAGGTAACCCTTTGGGATCCCGATTGGCCTGGCTCAGTTCCACCAGGTCTGGAGCCAGGCTGGAGAGTCTGGAGCCCTGTCCTGGTCCTGTTCCAGTCTGCTTCTCTCTGCGTCTCGTGGTGCGTCTCTGGACATTGCCAGCCCAGCTGCAGAGCCCACAGGAGCTGCAAGAAACCACTGGGTGCCAACTCGTCACTTATGAGCAAAGGGGCTGTAGTAGCTACGGAGCACCCCTAGCCTGGGCTATGCCCGGTGCCCCATCTGCTAAGAGTGGCACTGCTGTTGACGTGGCCCTAGCGAGCCTGGCCCTGGAGCCGGGGCATTCAGTGTCGTTTTTAATCTTTGTCCTTATTTATATGTGCAATGTATGGTTGTCAGTCTTAACGGGGAGTTCCCATATTAAAGGCTTGTTAGCGCTCTACACTCAGTGGCTTATTCTCGGCTTCATTGGGTCACCTCCTGCTGTTTGATGAGGATTTGGGGGTGGGTTTGTTTGCTGTGGGGGTGGGGGGATAGCTGTTGACCAAGCCAGTCCCTTCATCTGGTCTCAACAGCACCGACAAGTCAAGCAGCTGGGCATGGGCAACTCCGAGGAATGGCGGGGTGGTGGTGAGCCTGCGGGATGGTGGAAGGGAGGAGGCACATCAGAACGGCCATACTGGGAGGGAGACCAAATGTCCATCTAGCCCAGGGTCCTGTCTTCCGACAGTGGCCAGTGCCAGCTGCCCACAGGGACTGAACAGAACAGGGAATCATCTAGTGACCCACCCCTGTCGTTCCCTCCCAGCTTCTGGCAAACAGAGTCTAGAGACACTGTGAAGCCACGCTCCTACCCATTCAGGGTTTTTAAAGGTTTCCTGCAAACGGCAGGGGTCCCCCACACGTGCTGTTCCTTCAGCTGGCCTCCGTAAGCACCCCACCACTTTTAATCTGGGTGGATAAAAATCAGAGGTTTTAATTTAAATCTTTTTTTTTTTAAATGTGTACGCGGCTCGCTCTTTGCTTTCTGCCCATTTCATTGTCTTAAATAGCTGATGTGGATGGTTTGTGCTTGTTTCCCTAATTAGTTTCCTGATTGTTAGTAGAATTTTGGATTCTAGAGTCTTTTTTTTCTGCCAAGAACCTTCACACTTAAAATGTTCCTCTGGGCTGTAAAAGATCAACCCAGGGCTTCATTAATGTCCTTGTTGTGAGAAGAGCTCAGACACAAACTGGATAAGCAGACCACCTGTGTACCATCTGCAACCAACACTCCCTTCCCATACAGTGAGCCTCCACCAGGCAAGAGCTGCAATGCTTTGCCCAGGCTGCCCTCCTCCACTGGGGCTGGCAGTCTGGAATCAGGGCTCCTGTGCTCCTAAGTCTGAAACTTCTATCCTCTGCTACCCAAAGATGGCTCCTAGGGGAACTGTTGGCCTGCGTGTTTAAAAGCAGGCCCCTGTGACTTTATTAGTGTACTGGAAATCAAACTCCCTCTGCAGTGTTAACTCTGATGCATTTTGGTTTTGAAGTGACACCGATTTTATGCAAACCAAGAGAAGTTTTTAATAAAAATACAGATATAGCTGCTGATGCTGCAAACACGTACGCCCGTGCTTAGGCTTACTCAGAGAAGCCGTGGCATTGAAGTCAATGGGGCTAGGTGTGAGGAAAGTTACAGGAATTGCGGCCTGTAGTAGTTTTGTAAATTCAGATGAGATACCCAGCCCGGAGTTGTATGGGGGGAAAACCCACAGCATTTATCATTTACTTCATAATACATTGTAATCTAAATTTTCAACAGCACAAATTGTCAAATTAGTTTTACGAAACCTCAACCTCATTTAAATCAATTATTTAAATTGCCTTGAATCACTTCACTGGTTTCAATTTGATGTGTGATTTTCATTTAATCTTTTCTATTGTCATGTGGTGTGCTGGGAGCTGTCAAACAGCTGTTATGTTGCACCCCAGCGCTGGCTGCATTGTGTGGATTGGAGACAGGATTCTATCTATAAAATCATTTTTACAGCGTAGCTTGCCTGGAACAAGTGATAATTTTGGCTGGGTGAATAAATGACACTTTTTTTTTCTCATCCCCTTGGTAATGGGCATTAGATTTTGTGCTGAGGCTGCTAAATTGTGTATGAAGATAGATGCAGACAGCTCTGGGCTGTGTTCCCATGCAATTCGGAGCCTCGTCTGGGAGCCGATGTCTGGCTGGCAGCTCGTCTGCGGGACCCCATCTCTGAGGCTGTGTCGGTCTCCATCCTGCTTTGATCCTCTCTCCTTTTGATCCTCTGGAGGGAGAAGATGTTCAGGTTTCTGGGAGTTTAATTCCAGGGCTAATCCCTGTGAGGAGGCCAGATGGAAGCTGTGCCCAGCACTACGCTCTGCTGGTGGTGGGATCAGTGATGGCACTGCTCAGCAGGAACTTCACGGGGGCTGATTTTAGTGCAAATGCAGACTGGGGAGCAGTGTGGGCTGAGACGCTCTGTTCCCTCTGTAGCCCGTGTCACGGAGTCCCTGGGCGATGCTCTGGAACTGCTCCCTACGAAGCCAGGCAGGACTCTGGGGAAGTTTCCTCTGTGAGCAGACTGTCTGCAGGACACACAGCTTCCACCTTCCTGGGTCTGACCTCGGAGCATTCAGCATCCTCTGCCTCTCCGTGCGCTTCCCACAGCGAGTCCGCCCAGGCAGGGTCCTGGGCAAGCCAGAAGGTCCTATCCCCCAACTCCGCAATCAGACGTGACTCTCAGCCAGCCAGTAAAACAGAGGTTTATTAGACGACAGGAACATGGTCTAAAACAGAGCTTGTAAGTGCAGAGAACAGGACCCCTCACCTGGGTCCATTTTGGGGGGCAGTGAGCCAGACAACCACGTCTGCCCTTCACTCCATGTCCCCAGCCAGCCCCAAACTGAAACTCTCTCCAGCCCCTCCTCCTCTGGGCTTTCCCCTTTCCCGGGCCAGGAGGTCACCTGATTCCTTTGTTCTCCAACCCTTTAGCTCTCACCTTGCAGGGGGGAAGGGCCCAGGGCATCAGTTGCCAGGAAACAGGGTGTCGGCCATTTTCTGTGTCCAGACCCCTGCACACAGCTGCCCTCTAGGGCTCTGCAATGATCATACCCCCTTACCCCACCCCCTAGATACTTAAGAACTGCCTAGGGGAAACTGAGGCACCCCCACAATATTTAGAGGAAACATTAAGAACAGTCCCGCTTCATCACAGCCAGCCAGTCGGTGCTTCCTCCTCCCAGACGCTCAGCCATTGGGCCTACCTGGAGTGCTCAGGTCTCTCCTCCCCGCCTGGAGGCCCAGGGCCATGCTGGGGAGGGGCCAAGGGGACTCGGAGTCCCTCATTGCTTGGCAGTAGGCTGAGCTGCAGCTGGCTGGGCCTGACCCACTGTTAGCTTTGGCACTGGCTTCAATGGGAGCAGGAGCAGGCTTGTAATTAGGCTACAGAGTTCTGGCCTCCAGCTGGTTAATTTCCTGTCCCCTTGCCCACCCTCCCAGCCCCACCTGCACCTTCTCATCTTTCTCTTCCATGGCTTGGGACTGTCTCCCTCCAGTGTCGAGACTGGTCTGTGCCTTGCTGGGGGAGGAGGAAGCTGCCTGGCAGCCTGAGGGCTGGCACAGCCCCAGCCGGGTGCATCTGAATCATGGAGCAACTTGCAAAGGACTTTGCCCCGTCCTAATTCACACGGCGTCCCGGGAGCTGACCGAGTGAGCGGCGTTTTCAAACCTCCCGCTGCCAGATGTCCAGGGAGAGTGTGTGTCATTCTGCTTCTCCCAGGGCTTTCAGTTAACAGCAAAGACACTGCTTGTACTGCCCCATAGCCCCACAAAGCCCAGCCAGTCCCAGCAGGGCGCGCATGGAGGGAGTGGGGGCGAACACACGTGATCCAGTCACAGAGTAATTTACAGAGGGTGGTGCTGGGCCTATCCCACTAACACCCTCCCGCATGAAAAGGGAAGAATTCAAACCCACCGTTCCTGCCCCCTCTGGGAGCAGCTTGTTCCTGTCTGGCCTGGCTCACCTCAGGAGTCAGCCTCCCTCCATGTGTCCCGGCGGTAAGTTCCCTTTCTGGGGCTGGTTGCCGTGTTTGGAGTTGTGGCTGCAGGAGGGAAGGCGGAGTTCTTCGAGGGATTGCTCCTGTCGATTCCAATGAGCTGTGCGCGCCGCGTGCACGGCCCTCGGAAACTTTTCCCTTCGCAGCTCCCGCCGGTCGGCTGTGGAGCCCTCTGAAGTGGCGGCTTCATGGCGCTGAATATGCCCCTGCTGGCCCGGCGTCTCCTCAGGTCCTTCTTACCGCCAGGGACCGTCACTGGAACTGCGGTCGCTTGCCTAGCAAGTGCTTCCCTTAGCGTAATTGCTGATCGCTGTAGTTTAGTTCTCAGTTAGTGGATAAAGTGTATATACAAAAGGAAAAGGAGGACTTGTGGCACCTTAGAGACTAACCAATTTATTTGAGCATAAGCTTTCGTGAGCTACAGCTCACTTCATCGGATGCAGCTCACGAAAGCTCATGCTCAAATAAATTGATGAGTCTCTAAGGTGCCACAAGTCCTCCTTTTCTTTTTGCAAATACAGACTAACACGGCTGTTACTCTGAAAAGTGTATATAGTGATAGATAAGGTTGGGGAGTGGCGTATTTTTCTCCAATCCCTAAACCCTCCCCCTTGGGCTCCAGGACGTGCTGCGAGCCCAGGGGTTCAAACCCAGCAAGCCTATGCCAATGAGCGCCCATGACTCATTCTGAAGTGCCTGGGGGAAGCGCCCCAAACAGACAAGTGCCAAATCTGCAGAGCTTCCTGCCCCAGGACGAAAAAGGAGCGAGATTTCCGACTGAAGTAATTGCAGATGGAAACTGCTCTTCGTCTCCAGCCTGCCGCAGACCGTCAGGAACCGGCACCGAGCGTGTCCGTTCGGAGCGGCCCGGCCTCGGTACGTGACACAGTGCTGAGGAAGGACTCCAACTTAAGAGACCCTCGGCCCTGGCATTCCCGGGCACTGCACGCTTCGGCCCAGCACTGCCCCATTCACCAGTGTCTCACAAGCAGCATAGGAAGACCGACGGGGGGCGCTCCCCTATGCCAAAGGCAACGGGACCGATAGGCGCATCACCAGTGCGTCCTGCAAAGGAGCAGTGGGCGCCCAAACAGCAGGAGTTGGCACCGTTGAGTTCGGTTCCTCTGAGGGGACCGTCGAGTCCGGTGCCCGGCAACTCCCCGGAGGAGTGCCAGGTGGAGAAGCTAGAGCTGCCCTCCACCCTGGACACTTTGAGGCTGCCAAGGATCGCATGGCCATGACGGCACTGTGACGAAGTGGGACTGTTCTTAATGTTTCCTCTGAATAATGTGGGGGTGCCTCAGTTTCCCCTACGCAGTTTTTAAGTATCTAGGTGGTAGGATAAGGGTGTATGATCATTGCAGAGCCCTAGAGGGCAGGTGTGTGCAGGGGTCTGGACACAGAGAATGGCCGACACCCTGTTTCCTGGCAACTGATGGCCTGGGCCCTTCCCCCCTGCAAGGTGAGAGCTAAAGGGTAGGAGAACAAAGAAATCAGGTGACCTCCTGGCCCGGGACAGGGACAAAGCCCAGAGGAGGAGGGGCTGGAGAGAGTTTCAGTTTGGGGCTGGTTGGGACATGGAGTGAAGTGCAGACGTGGTTGTCTGGCTCACTGCCCCCCAAAATGGACCCAGCTGAGGGGTCCTGTTCTCTGCACCTACAAGCTCTTTGTTAGACGATGTTCCTGTCGTCTAATAAACCTCTGTTTTACTGGCTGGCTGAGAGTCACGTCTGACTGCGGAGTTGGGGGCAGGACCCTCTGGCTTCCCCAGGACCCCGCCTGAGCCGACTCGCTGTGGGAAGCGCACGGAGGGGCAGAGGAGGCTGAATGCTCCGAGGTCAGACCCAGGAAGGTGGAGCTGGGGGAGCTGTGTGTCCTGCAGACAGGCTGCTCCCTGAGAGGAGACTTCCCCAGAGTCCTGACTGGCTTCGTAGGGAGCAGTTCCAGAGCATCGCCCGGGGACTCCGTGACAACTGGTGGCAGAAGTGGGATGTACTGCACCACGCGGATGGCGCTTCCTGCAGTAAGTGACTGGGGAGCAGTAAAACGAAGGGGGATTGATGAGGACCAGGCGTGCTGAAGATTCAGAGAGAGACGGTTTCAGGGGGCGGTTAACCCCTGGGAATGTGTGACTAGCGAGAAGGACTGTGCAGTAATGGGGTCCCCCTGCAGTGAGCAGTCTCAGGGGCGGAGGAGCCTGCGGCTTGGCCCTGGGAGAGAGAAGGACTTTTGCAGTAACAGGGTTCCCCTGGGGATTGCAGCGAGCGGTCCCAGGGGCGGAGGAGTCTGCAGCTCGACCCTGGCAAAGAGGTGGTGACCTCGAGAAGGGCTGGCACACGAGGGGTTCTCCCTGGAAACCGTGGGGAGCTGAGAGCACACAGGCCTGTGAGTCCACAACAACTTGGGAAGAGCGGAGTGATGGCCTGTCACCGTCTCCTTAAGAAGGACATTGTAACCCTGTACAGAAAGAGAGGGTTGAGCATTGGAAAGTTCACCAAAGCACAGTTAATCGTGCAGCTGGAGGAGGATGACTGCTCTAAGGAACAGATTCCTGACCCCAAATGGGGCTATAGCAGGATCTGGGAGCAGCTGGAGTGGTAGCCAGGCATCGCCAAGACTCCTGTCCCCGACCAGACGAGGGTCTTCACGATCGGGTTCCCCATCCGGTGATCAGAGACGGACGGGATTGGAGCTGAGTCCGAGAGAGCAAGAGGACTGTGAGAGACAGCGAGAGCCCGAGAAAGAGCTGCAGAAGCAGCAGCAGCATGAACTGGGGGTGGGGGAGCGGAGAGGCGTAGGGGACCCCCCAGGGGTGAGTGGGGATAGACCCCGGGGGGCCAGTTCCGCAGGGAACCTCGAGACTAAATTGTTGCCCCGGTTAAGGAGGGGGGGATGTGGATGCCCACCTCACTGCCTTTGAGCAGGCTGGCGATTTGAACCAGGGGGACCCTGCGGAAAAGCCCCGGTGTCTAGCTCCCTTGCTGGGTCCCAAGGCCATAGACTCCGTCAGCCAGATGGGTGGGGAGGTGGACAGGCTCCCACTCCTGACCCCAACCTATATGTCTGTGTGGAGTTTCCTGGGGCCAGGCCCCTCGGACCTCCAGTGGGAGCGGAAGGTGATGGTCAATGGGGAGACATTCGTGGGGTGGCGAGATCCTGGGACAGAGAGAACTGTTGTCAGGCCCTGGGTGGTGCAGCCTCAGAGGCTGGGTGAGGGTCCCAGGGACGAAGCCCCTCGCTCTGCCTATGGCCCAGATCCCTGTGCAGACCCAGGAGGGGTGGGGCTGGCTGGCCGTTGGGGTTCTCCAGGATACCAGCTGCGAGACCCTGTTGTGGGGTGACTGCGTCTCTTTGGGACAGGATCCAGGCCCTGCTCCTGTAACTGCCAAGGGTTTGAATTTGAATCCAGGGAACCAATCGGCGGAGAGGGAAATGGTCAGTGAAAATGCAGATGACCTGGCTGGCAGCAGGGAGGAGCCGCTAGGCTCAGGCTACCTGCCTGCCTGTAACCAGACCCCTTGGGCTGGGTGGGACAGAGAGATGCTCCCCGCCCCCTTGCACACCGGAGAGGGGGCTCCCGCTGGCTCTGATGCAATGAGGAAAGCAGCGAGCTCACTGTCTACCCCCACTGGGACAGCAAGGGCAGCGCTGAGCACAGTGGGAGCTGAGACCCCAGCTGAGTGGGGGGAGACACAGGCAGGGCAGGGGATCTGTTGGGAGTGGCAAGGTGCTTGGTAAGGAAAGTCTGGATGAGCCTAGGCAGCCTTGTGAGCTGATGGCTGTGTCTAGTCAGCAGGGTGGGAAGGCGAGGAGAGTGGAAGATGAGTGTCCCTGGACCTTACCTATTACCTGGGTGGAGAATTGTGACAGTGAAGGAAACGTGCCTGTGCCTGTCAGAGGTATTGACTTGCCTATGGAGGGAGCTACCCTGGTCTCCAAGCAGGTGTCTGTGACCAGCCTTGTGTGCTGGGACCAGGGGAATGAGATCCCAAGCTGTGTGTCTGGGAAAGGAGAAAGTGTGTCCGGCTCTTCTTGGTCTGTGGAGCAGACAGAAGGGGCCTTGCAGCCTGTGATGGTTGAGCGTTGTGCAGTTGTCTCAGAGTTGGTTCTGGATTCAGCTAAAGCCCAGGAAGGGAAGGGTCCTACGTTTGTGTCTGCTCGGGAGAATGGCCCTGTAACTAGGTCGCATCCAGTTAGTGTCTATGTAAAATCCCAGAGCCCAGACAATTCTGGTGCTTGTATTTTGCCTGTTGCTAGTGTGTTGTTGGGAAAGGGTGGAGCAACTCTGTCTAATCAGGGTGAGATCCTAGCCAGGGCATAAGGAGAGCATGAAGGTGATTTGATTGTGTTACCTAGGGAGGGTGTGGAAACCTGTCGCAAGAAGGAAAAGATTCCTGAACTTGTGTGTGGCAAAGGGAAGGAGAAAGCTTCTGACCTTTTATCTAGGAAATCTGTCAGTTTGCCTGAAAGGGGATTGTGTAGGAATCCACTGGATGGGCCAGAGATAATTCTGGATGTAAGGGAGACCCAGAAAGTGTCTGTTGTTGCTCAGGAAAGTGTTCCTCTAGAGCAAGTCCTAGGTAAAGAGGGTAAGAGCAGAATTTCTGTGAAGGATGAATTGTTGCATAGAAAAGCCCTAGGGAAAGGAATCCTCATGGAGTCTTTGCAAGCAGTTTACTGCAACTGAAGGGTGTGAAAGTGATTTAATCAAGAAAGTTTCAGTTCCTAACAGCCAGAAATTTTCCGTTGTGGATGAAGCCACTGACTTTCCTGTTGAAAGATCCAGCGTGGATAGCTTTGAGAAGGTCTCAGATGGAGTGAAATCTGTTAAGAAAGTTAAACAGTCCTATAACTAAGTGGCTGTGTTTGGCCAGCCAGTTGGGGAGAAGACCCAATCCCAGTTTGACCCCCTGGGGTTTTGGGGTGGCTAAAGGGCACGGGCCGCATAAACCTTCCCACATGCGGCCTGCGAGTGCTATTGACCACCCCCGACCTAAGGGAGGGCGTGAAACTGGAAGGGCCTGGTGTAACTCCTACCAAGGAATGGGAGAGATGCTGGGGCATCCATGGGAACATTGGTGGCTTCGAAGTTCCCCAGGTCACCGGCTAAAGTGACCCCGCTCAGTTCGATCTCGAAGGGGGGAGAGATGTGACGAAGTGGGACTGTTCTTAATGTTTCCTCTGAATAATGTGGGGGTGCCTCAGTTTCCCCTATGCAGTTCTTAAGTATCTAGGGGGTGGGGTAAGGGTGTATGATCATTGCAGAGCCCTAGAGGGCAGGTATGTGCAGGGGTCTGGACACAGAGGATGGCCGACACCCTGTTTCCTGGCAACTGATGGCCTGGGCCCTTCCCCCCTGCAAGGTGAGAGCTAAAGGGTTGGAGAACAAAGGAATCAGGTGACCTCCTGGCCCGGGAAAGGGACAAAGCCCAGAGGAGGAGGGGCTGGAGAGAGTTTCAGTTTGGGGCTGGCTGGGACGTGGAGTGAAGGGCAGACGTGGTTGTCTGGCTCACTGCCCCCCAAAATGGACCCAGCTGAGGGGTCCTGTTTTCTGCACCTGCAAGCTCTGTATTAGACCATGTTCCTGTCGTCTAATAAACCTCTGTTTTACTGGCTGGCTGAGAGTCCCGTCTGACTGTGGAGCTGGGGGGCAGGACCCTCTGGCTTCCCCAGGACCCCGCCTGAGCAGACTCGCTGTGGGAAGCGCACGGAGGGGCAGAGGATGCTGAATGCTCCGAGGTCAGACCCAGGAAGGTGGAGCCAGGTGAGCTGTGTGTCCTGCAGACAGGCTGCTCACAGAAAGGAGACTTCCCCAGAGTCCTGCCTGGCTTCGTAGGGAGCAGTTCCAGAGCATCGCCCAGGGACTCCGTGACAGGCACCACAGCCCCCGGCGGTCAGGGATAAGCCTCCGGCACCGCATCATCCGGCACTGCCTAGAGGCAAGCCGGGCGTGCTGAGGAGATCACCATCGCCAGTCCAGCACCGTTTGCCCCAGCGCTGCTCCCAATCACTGTTGCCAAGACACCGTTCTCCAGCACCAGGTCCTGGGCATGGCTCCCCGGCACCAGCGGGGCAATGCTCCCCTTCCCCGGCACCGCGAGAGGAGCGGCACCAGACCCTCGGCACTGATCACTGGCACTGGATTCCCAGCACGGGCACCTCGGCACTGGTCCCCTGTATCATCACTTCGACACTGGTCCCCAGCGCTATTAATACCCTTCAGCGCCACCGCGGCCATCACGGTCGAGATCGGTCTCGTCCGACTCTGATGGAGACTCCTCTTCCCGCCGCAGCAGGTTTTCCACAGGCTTACGGTGCAACTCCGGCTTCACCCGGCCTTTCTTCCTCAGGTTGTGTCACATTTCCATACTAGCCACGACATTTTCCTCCCTGTTTTTTATCCTAAGCCTCGTGCCAGTAGCCGTGAGCAGAAGCTGCGTTCCCTGGATGTTCGACGGATGGAGCCTTCTACCTCGAGAGCACTAGGCCATTCAGGAAGTCGAACCAGCTGTTCGTAGCCATGGCAGACCTGGTGAAAGGCCTCCCAGTCTCATCTCAAAGAATGGCTTCCTGGATCCCGTCCTGCATCCACACGTGCTACAAGCTGGCCAAGGTCCCAGCCCCGGCTCATACGGCACACTCCACGAGCGCCCAGGCCTCAGCGATGTTCCTGGCCCAGGTCCCGATACAAGAAATCTGCAGGGCAGCGACTTGGCCCTCGGTGCATACCTTCACCTCTCTCTACGCCATCGTCCGGTATGCCAGAGACGACGCGGCTTTCGGCAGAGCGGAGCTGCAGTCAGCGATTCCATAACTCCGACCCCATCGCCGGGGTAGGCCTTGGGAGTCACCTCATTGGAATGGATATGAGCAATCACTCGAAGAAGAAAGAACGGTTCCTCCCCTCTCGTAACTCTTGTTTTTCGAGGTGTGTGGCTCACGTCCGTTCCAAACCCACCCCCCTTCCCCTCTGTCGGAGCAGCCGGCAAGCAGGAACTGAGGGGCCGGGTCAGCAGGGGCCTATGTTCAGCGCCATGAAGGTGCCACTCCAGAGGGCTCCACAGCCGACCCGACGGGAGCTGCTGGGGGAAACTTTCCGAACAGGGGGCACGTGGCACATACAGCTCATTGGGCTGGACGTGAGCAACACGTCTTGTGAGTAACCGTCTTTTACCGTCACACTGAATCGGGCTGGGTGTGTGATTGTACGTGTGTACGCGTGTGTGACAGAGAGAGCGAGACCCCACGCGCTTCCCTGTGGGGCTGAGCCTGACTTCTTGCAAAACCCAAAATTCAGAGTCGGTTCTTCACCCTACCCCGGGGGAGGGAGCGGCCAGGGGCTCTGCTCTGGAGGGTATCTACAGACAATCCATCTGCTCAGGGCTGGACCACACCGCTCCATCACACGCTGCAGAGACCGCCTTTCTAGTGCGGAACCACCGGGGGGAGCTAGAGCAGAGCAAACGAGCCCCCCGGGCCCGAGGGACAGTCACATGTGGGGCAGGCTGGGGGATGCGAGGGGCAGGGGCTCAGGGCCTAGCCACTCGCTCTGACATGGGTTTAGTGTCTGGGGTCCCTGCAGGGCGAGGAGGGAGGGAGTTTGGGCTGTGAATAAAACAGAAACGCAGAGAGCAAGTGGAGGCGAGGACCGCAGCTTCCCTCCCCACTGGGGCAGTGCGGGTGGGCGAGGATCGCTGCCCTCGGGGGCAGAGCAGGCAGAGTCCCTTTAGCCCCCCCTTGCAGTAAAGCAGCCTGGCGATTCCCCCCAGATGGCCTGCTGCTCCCAGCGGGGAGAGCAGGACGCATCCTCCCTGCCCTTAGCAAAGGGCTCCAGGGGCCTGGCTTAGCCGGGCCCCTCTCTGACTCGCCCCTGGAGCCGGGGACTCTGGGCTAATGTAGGACCAGCCTGAGGGGTGGGGGCCATGGCAGGACCTTTTGGACAAAGGGGCTGGGGAAAATCCCAATACTTCGCTTGTCTCTGGCGCTCCCCGGCTCAGAGCCCGGCTGGCATGAACCTCACGCTCCGCCCAAGTCCACAGGGCTTGGCTGATTTCCAGCAGCCGAGGGTCGGGCCCATTCCCCCTGGATCTCACAGGGCTTTGCAAAGGCAGCTGAGCAGCGCTGGGACGAGTGGGACTCGCGAGAGAGGGTCAGGTTCCAGGAGGGGGACTCAGTTCAGCAACCCCTGGAGCTCACAAGTGCACTGGGCCAGGCTGCTGCTGGACGAACAGGCCCCTACATGTAACCCTGGCTTCTCTGCATGATCGGCAAAGCCCTCTGACCTGTCAGTTCCTGATGCCCCCAGCCACCACAGCAGCGCTTCCCGGGACCCTGGCTCTGCCTGGAGCCGGCCGACCGGAAAACAGGCCGGTTTGCTCCGTAGCTCAGCGTGCTGGGAGCCCTTTGCCTGGAGGCCAGCTTGGCTTAACGACCGAGCCATGTGGCATCTCTGGGCAAGGGCCCCAGGGGATGGACGCTGCCCCCAGGTCTGAGTGGATACACGAGGTTGCTAGGAGCTGCATTGAGGTCCCAGGCGAAGACACCGTTGCAGGGCAGCAAGAGAGAGGCTCGTGGCTGGCTGGGCCGTAGCAGGTTGTAGAGCTGGACGTAGGCAGTCAGGCCTATTGGTCAGAGCAGGAGACAGGCACTGGAGCCGGGGGTCGGCGAGGGATCCAGTCAGGACTCGGTGGGTCGGAGGCGGTGTCTGTAGGCAGGGGTGGGGCGTAGGAGCAGGGATCTGAACAAGGCAGGGCTCAGGAGTCAGGCAGGAACGCAGGGTCTAATGTAGCAGCTGGCCAAGGAGTCACATGGTTGTCAAGACAACTTCCTGTGCCTCCTTCTGGCTTAAATAGTGAGCCGTGGCCAGACATCCCCTCCCATCGGGAGCTTCCTGGGCGGTTCCATGGGTCCCCCAGCCCACACACCCTGCTGGTATCAGTGAGCTGCTGGGTGGAGACCCAGGGTCCCTCGCACAGTGTCCCACTGCGAGCTGGGAAATCCTGACCCTTGCCCTGCAGGGACCGTCCACGGCTGACAGCAGCCGCTCCGTGCTGCAGGCCCTGCTGGCTCCAGGCTGGACGCTTCGCTCCCTGTTCACCCTCCCCATAGCATTGCCCTGGCTCCCGCCCTGCTCACCGTTCCTGCCTCCTGCAAAGACACAGGCTGGCGTTGTCGGTGCCCACTGCCCGTGAGGTGCGGAGCCCAGCTCCCGCGGGCCCTGCAGTTCCTCCGCCTGGACCCCCCAGATCGGCCGGGGCCGGGTCTCTCTTCAATGGCCACCAGCTCTGACCCTGGGCGATGCAGACGCCTGCAGAGCTCCCGCCCTGGGCTCCCGGCGCCAGGGCCTGACCCAGGCTAGCGGGGTTCAGTGCAGCAGCCTACCCACGCCTGGCTCCCCTCCACGGGATCTCTGGGGACAACGGGAGCAAGGTTCATCGGTGACGCCACCTCAGCTGCTGCCAAAGGACCCCGCGGCCGCTGCAGCCACCAAGGGTGGGCAGCTCCGCGCCAGCAGGCTCAGCCAACGAGCAGATCCTCCCACAGGGACGGGGCTCCAGTGATGGGGCTGCTGCCTGGTCCCCGGGGCTGTACAGGGAGCCCAGGTGTCAGAGACCTTTGTCAGCTCCCGCCTGGGAGAACCCTGGGCCAGGCTGCTGCCGAAAGGGCAGCTCCTGTCCACCCCCCGTCGCGTCCCTTTTGGGCGCCCGGGACCCCCCTTCTGCACAGCTGGTGCCCTGTTGGGTTGGTTGGAGGAGTCTCAGCCCCTGGGCACTGCAGCCCACAGCTGCCCCCGCAAGCAAAGAGCCCTCGGCCCTGGTCCAGGTCTGATTGGACGATGACTGCCGCGTCCCTAAAGCTCTCCCCCAGCGTCCGCGGGGTCCTGGGTTTCTGCTGTCTCCCTCCAGAGGGACCTGCAGCACTGCTGGGGCAGAGCTCGCTGCATGCCCAGCGTGGGGCTTGCTCTGCAGAGCCCTGGGAACTTGGGACCCAGCGTGAGCGGCCGTTACGGGGACGGGAGGCAATGAGCAGCATCGGTACCCACGTGAGAACTCCACACTGCTGGCGACTGGGCATGGAACTGGGCACCCCCAGAGCGAAGCTGTGCTTGGCCGGCGTCCCCAGCTTGAGCGGGAGGCTTCGTGCCTCGGGCTAGGGCTGTAGCAGTTGGCTGCTTTGTGGATCGAGCGCAGTGGGGGCCACACAGCACATGCTGGCCGGCGGGTTCCCTCAGCCCCAGGGCTTCCAGACCTTCCCGTGGGAACAGGGCTTGGTTGGCTTCCCAGAGCTCCTGCCCTTTGGGGACCCCATGGGGCTGGGAACCTGCCTTTGGCCCCACACTGAGACTCCACCTCTGGCTCTGTCGCGTTGTGGGTGGTTCAGAGCAGGGAGGGGTTGTGCCACCGCCTGCCCTGTTGCCCTGGGTGCCTAAGATGCCCTGCGACTGTGGCTCACAGCCTGGACCCCAGCAGACAAGGGCCCTGGTTCTGCATGGGCCTCCATGCGATGGGCAGCCTGTGGCCAGGGCCCAGCCTGCCTGCTCCCCCTTGCTTGGGACCATGAGCCGGGAGGGACAAATCAGCCACTCGGTGCCGCTGGTGCTCTCCTTGTTACTCAGCTGCAGGGGCATTTCTGGGGTTCCCTCAGGCATTGGGGACCCCTTGGCTGCTCTCCTCGTTTGGTGTTAGCCAGATCCAGCCCTGTCAGGGAGCGACGGGGCTCCCCCTCCCCCAGGACACAGCATCAACACCAGGGCACCCTTCCTGCTCCGGGTTTGCCCCGTGGCTCCCGTCCCTCGCTCTGGGTGTGGGAAGCCCTTCCCAGGATGGAGCAGACGCATGGGGCTGGCTCCTGGTGCTTCTACAGGCACCCAGGAAATGAAGGGCCTGGATTCCTATGATGGCAGCTGGCGAGGAGGAAGGGGAGCCGGGCTGGCTGGCTGGGCCAGGGTCAGTGCTGCACCGGGGGCGAGCACATGGGAACCCCCTTCGGGGACTGGAGCCGCGGTGGAGGCTGAGCCGCTGGCCGAACGGCATCCAGGAGGGGCCCGTGATGATGACCGAGGGGTGCCCAGGGCAGGGCTGACAGGGAGAAATTTCCAGCAAACTCTCGAAAACACTCAAGGAACATTTCCGGTAAATTTCACTAAACTTAAAAATGTCCCCATGGCCTCCAGGCCAGTAAGTGGGCAGGGCTGACCAGGCTGGGGCATTGGAGGGAGGGACCTGGGCCCGGACCCGGACCTAGCCCCATGAAGCACCTGCTTTTGTAACATCAGAGCCTGCCACTGCTGTGCGAGAGGAAATTGTCCCCCTCGCCACTGCCCCGGGAGGCGGAGATCTGCTGCGATCCCTTGCAGAATGTCCCTGGCGAGCGGCTCAGGGCAGGAGGCCGGGATGCTGGCCGGACCCGTCAGCGGGGCCGGGTTCCGGGCGGAGGGACTGTGACAGTCTCCTGGGGCTGCCAGGCCCTGGTCTTGCCCTCCCCAATGCCAGTCGAAAGCGCACGACCTGTCGCTTTGGGGTAAGTGCAGAGTAAGCACACCTGGCACACGATTAATCGGTTCCCTCCCAGCACGGGACCAGCCTCCAGCGAGCAATAAATATGAGGCAAAGACGGGCTCGTCCGTATCCGGTGCAGCGTCATGAACAAAGCCAGGGCAGCCCCACTGTGTCCCTGGGCCGAGCGGCGCCTGGTTCATGCGAGATCGGTTCCCAGCTCAGGGACGCTGGCGCAAAGCGGAATCGAAAGGGGGCTAAAGGGGGCTGCTGGGAACAGGCTCCCAGACAAGCTCCTTTCAAAGCGGAGTGGAACGTGTCTGCTCGTCCCAGGGCCTGGGTCATCACCAGAACCGCCGGGCGGCATGGGGTCACTGCAGAGAGGCTGCGGTTTATGGCACCGCGGAGAAATGCATCGGCTGTGCTCGCCAGCAGCAAATGGAGCGTTAGTCTATTAACCGGTCAATTATTCTTCCAACACGTCTTCAGTGAAGAGAGCTAATGCATGGCTGCGGGCAGCGTGTGAGCGGGCGGGCACACACAGCCGGGGCCCCTTGGAGCGAGAGCCCACGCTCCAGCAACAACAGCCTTTCCATGGGTGCGTTGCACCAGAACTGCCTCCTGACGTGGTTTATTTCACCCACCTTGTGCCGGGTGATACAGCTCCCTGGAAGCCTGCATGCTGGGGTGGACTCTCCCCATCCAGCTGGGGATGCTTGGAGCCAAACTTTCACGGGCGGGCTAGAGCCAGCACTGCAAACCCGAGAGCAGAGCGCATGGGCACTCACCCAGGGCCCGGCCTTCATCCTGCCCCGTGATGGACCCTGCCAAGGAGCCGAGCCCTGGCCAGCTAGTCTCCTGACTTGTTCTGGAGCTTGGCGACGCGCGCACCCCGGTCCCTGCTGAGAAACATGGTGTCTGTCGGAGGGAAGGCAAGCGGAGGGGGCAGGACTCCCTGGGAGCCTCTGGATGAACCACGCTACACAGGCTAGGCTGCAGCCCCGAGCCGGCAGCTGAGCACAGCGCCCAGCCGTGCTGCCAGGCGCCCGTGGGAGGCGTATTTCTGAGACTCGTGTGCTCCGAGGCCCCAGCAACGAGCACTGGGGCAGCCCTGGACGTAAACGACCCACGGCCCCGGGGCTTGGCGCGTGGAGCAGGGCAAAGCCCACCCCGCGGGGCAGGCGCAGTGCACCTGCGCCTCGCTGCTGGAGCGGCAGTGCCTGGCTTGCCCGGCGTTGGAGCCTGCCATGGACACACTGAAGAGGGGCTCTGGGCCGGGGCCTGGCCCGTGCCTTGCTTTTGCCATGGTTAGATGGGCCAGTTGGGGGGGACTTTGGACCTGGTGCGCCCGGGAAATGCAGCTGCCTTCTGTGCCGGCTCCTCCCTTGGCGCCGAGGGAGCGGGTGGGGAGCGGCGGTCGGCTCTCTGTGCTGCGGCTACCAAGCGTGACTCGCAGCCCGGGAGTTTGCTTTGAAGATTTGCCGTCTCTGAGGCGAGCGTGGTTGGCACACGCCTCTGGGTAGCTGCAGGCTACAGCCAGTTAGTGCTGGCAGCTGGCGCCTGAAACCCCCCCGCAGCAGCACGGGTCCAGCCAGCTTCTGCCACCACGGAGCCTCGTCTGGCCTGCGAGGGGAGCTCGCCCTGGGGCCCGTTCCTTTCTCCACAGGGACCCCCAAGCAGGCCCCTTAACGCCTGCGGTGGAGCTGGTTCTGGGGGGTGGACGCCTGTCGTGGGACCTGGTGGTGACCCTTGGCCCAGCTCACACGGGGAGGCTGAGCAAGTGGCCCGTCCTGGGCGTACCTTTGACTCCAAACACCATGGGCCAGCCCCTGGGGGAGCTCTCGAACCCCTCCTCCATGCCCTGGCCCAGCCAGCCCCCAGGAGGCGCTCCGTGCACAGGGCTCAGAGTGTGTGTTTCTGGGGTAGACTGGGCTGTTTCATTGCAATGTCCTGCATGCCAGTGTCCGTGAGCTCTGCGCCCTCCCTTCGCTGGCTGATGTACCCACTGCTGCCGGGTGGGCTGCGGAGACACCCCTAGAGCCACACGCTGCTGCTGAGGTTAACCAGAGGGAGGATATGCCCCAGGAAGTCTGATCCCCCCCTTCCCTCACTCAGCCCCTCCCACCAGGATGTCACAGGGCTGGCAGTCCCTTGTGTGGGCTGGGCCTCACAGCTCTGACCAGGCCCTGGCCAAGGTCCCCGGGATCGGAAGAGCAGGGAGCGGGATGCAGAGTAGCACAGAGACGTGTGGGCAGGGCAGAGGAGAGGAGCTTGGGGCAGGCGCTCTCACCTGACTGCAGGATCTGGCCTGGGTGCAGGGATCGCTGGCCAAGGGTCCCGGCCTGTGGTCTGTGCTGGCCTTGCACTCGATGCCTGTAGGAACTCCAGGGCCGAGGGTCCTTCGGGCAGTTCCAGGGGCGCGTGCAGCTGGAGCTGGAGGGACGGGTCCCTCCCTGTCCCACGCTCTCGCCCCCTCTCGGTGCCTTTGAGAGTTTTCTGGCCTCTTTCCTCGCAGCTGCTGGTGAGACGTGTCCAGGGGACCCCGGAGCAGGGACGGGCCAGAGGCTGCATGTGGTGCATCCTCCCAGCCCAGGAAGGTGAATGCGGTGGGAGGGGGTAGCTCGGTACTGAGATTGGCCCCTGTGAGACCTGCTATGATCCCAGGGCTGGGAGCGGGGGCCTCCTGGGTTCCAGTCCCAGCACTGCGACCAATTCCCTTTCGGGGCCTGTGACTGCTGCCTGCTTTGAGACCCCAGGGCTAATTCCAGGGTGCTGAGCACCCGAAGCTCCCCTGACAGCAGGAAGCCTTGGGCCCCCAAGAGCCAGGCCCTGGGGCCTGAAGCTGAGCACCCAGAATCAGAGCCCACTTGTGAAGATCTAGGTCTAGCTCTTCCTGCCTCAGTTTCTCCATTTGTGACACAGGATCAGTGCCCTGCTTCTCCCCAGCCGGGGCCATGCGGACTGGCTGCTTGGGGTGGATCCTGGAACCCTCCAGGCCGTCGCTTTCCAATGCACAATGGCCAGGTCTCTCCTAGGAACACGGGGGCCTTGCTCTCCCATGCTCTGCTCTTTGCTGCATTGGGGCTGGATGCTGGAACCATGACACAGCATGAGCGTAGCTGGGGAACAGGCTGAGAGCACTGAGCTGGCTTTGCCATGTGCCACGGAGTCCCTGGGCGATGCTCTGGAACTGCTCCCCATGAAGCCAGGCAGGACTCTGGGGAAGTCTCCTTTCTGTGAGCAGCCTGTCTGCAGGACACACAGCTCACCCAGCTTCCACCTTCCTGGGCCTGACCTCGGAGCATTCAGCCTCCTCTGCCCCTCCGTGCGCTTCCCACAGCGAGTCCACCCAGGCGGGGTCCTGGGGAAGCCAGAGGGTCCTGCCCCCCAGCTCCACAGTCAGAGGTGACTCTCAGCCAGCCAGTAAAACAGAGATTTATTAGACGACAGGAACATGGTCTAAAACGGAGCTTGCAGGTGCAGAGAACAGGACCCCTCAGCTGGGTCCATTTTGGGGGCCAGTGAGCCAGACAACCCCGTCTGCCCTTCACTCCATGTCCCAGCCAGCCCCAAACTGAAACTCCCTCCAGCCCCCCCTCCTCTGGGCTTTGTCCCTTTCCCGGGCCAGGAGATCACCTGATTCCTTTGCTCTCCAACCCTTTAGCTCTCACCTTGCAGGGGGGAAGGGCCAGGCCATCCGTTGCCAGGAAACAGGGTGTCGGCCACTGTCTATGTCCAGACCCCTGCACACACCTGCCCTCTAGGGCTCTGCAATGATCATACACCCTTATCCCCCCACCTAGATACTTAAGAACTGCCTAGGGGAAACTGAGGCACCCCCACACTATTCAGAGGAAACATTAAGAACCGTCCCACTTCGTCACACCATGTAGCCGTGGCCCAGTCTCTGCTCTCTGTGCCTCAGTTCCCCCCGTGCAGTGGGGAGAGAGGAGCTTACGTCCCCTGGGGAGATGCTCCAGGAAGAGCGAGGCAGGAGAACACCGAGCCTGCCAGCTGCCCCGTGCAGCAGGGAGAGGCTCCCGTCTGGTTCAACCAGGTGAATTGAGAGAATGGCTGCAGGAGAGTCACTGATTCCTGAGAGGCTCCCGGCCTGCCCTGTCCGTGGAGGAAGGGCTTGGGTCAGGAGGCCTCTGGGAAGAGCTGCCCCTCGTCACATTTCCCCCACCGGCAGCTGCCACCGCCGCTACCCAGGCAAGATTTGCTGCAGTGCCAGCACCCCGAGCTGCCTGCGCGACTCCGTATCGGCCCATCCAGGGCTCAAGGACCCTTCTCATGAGCAGTTCCTCATACAGGAGGTGCACTCGCTTCTTTCGCTGGGGGCAGTAGAAGAGGTTCCTCAGGAGCAGAAGGGCAAGGGTTTCTATTCCCAGTATTTCCTGATGCCGAAAGCCAGGGGCAGGCTCAGGCCCATCCTAGATCTGGGAGAACTCAACAAGTTCATGAAGAAGCTCAAGTTCCGCATGGTCTCTCTGGCCTCCATCATCCCTTCACTGGATCCAGGGGACGGGTACGGCGCCCTCGACTTGAAGGACGCCTGCTTTCACATCGCAATAACTCTGTCCCACAGAAAATACCTCAGGTTTGTGGTGAGCAACACCCACTGACAGTTCGCAAGTCCCCCCATTCAGCCTGTCAGTGGCACCTCGTGTCTTTGCCACGTGCCTGGCGGTCGTGGCCATGTGCCTGGGTGGGCAGCAAGTACAGGAGTTCCCGCAGCTCGACGGCTGGCTGATCCAGGGCCGCTCCAGGGTGCGGGTGGAGGAGGCCCAGTCCGGCTTCATGCGAGCAAAGTGCAACAAACTGGGCCTTCTCCTGAACAGGGGGAATCAACGCTGTCCCTGGTTCACAGGATCCAGTTTACAGGGGCAAGGCGGGACTCGACCCAGCCCAGGGCGTACATGCCGGAAGCCCGGCTTTGGCCCCTCGGAGACAGGCAAGGTCTCAGGCAGTTCCCCACCCCACAGCACGGCGCTGCCCGAGGCTCCTGGGCCCCATGGCTGCGTGTACCGACGTAGAGCAGCAGGCCAGTCTCAGGCTTCGACCTCCGCAGGCGTCAGTGTATCGGCCAGCCCGGGGCAGCCTGGAGAGGGCTGTAACCCTGCGTCCTGCGGATGTCCGCAGGGTGCTGGCCTTTTGCACCGAGAGAGCGAGGCCGTTCTGAAACTCGGTGCAGCTATCCGTGGCAGTGTGGACGGAAGGAAAGGCCTACCCACCCCCCACCTCCTCCACCCAAAGTTACGTTTCATAAATAACATTTGTTGAAAGCTGCGTTTTCTACTTTGGTACAATAACGTTTACAAAACGCTGGGGCAGCGTGGGGGGAGGAAAATTGCGGGTGCCTGTCTTTTGCAGGGAGAAAGGGCCGCTGAGACACACACACACTTTACCACAAAGGCCACCACAATCCAGCCTCAAGCTCCTACCCCAACCTTCACACCTGGTGCTCCCCCCCGCCCACTATCCCCTCCTCAGTCTCCCTGCTACTGCCCCCCCACACACACACTTTCTCCCCAGGGCTGTCATCTCCCTTCTGTCTATGACCCCCCCCCCACTGAGCCAACCCCCACCTTCAACCCAGACTCTCCCCTCCCTCTGCCCCCTGCCACACCGAGCCCCACCTTAACACCCTGCTTCTCCTACACCGCCCAACACGGAGTCACCGCCAGCTCCCCCACCGCACCCCGACTTGCCCCACAACTGCCCCTTCCCCCCACACCGCGCTGCGCCCCTCCCCTCCCCGGAGCGCAGGGGGCGCCATACCACCCCCGTTCCTGCCAGACTCTGCGAGCTCGCAAGCAGGCAGACCCTGACTCCTGCTCCCTTTGCTTTACACCAGAAAAGCGGGGCCACTACTGTTGTGCAGGCCTCAGGCCTCACACCGGGCCCCTGCTACAGGGCTGATGTCTCCGGGTCGCTTCCTACTACAGTTCCCAGCTCCCAGACCAGCCCCTCCTGTGTTCACCCTTCTCAAAATGACCAGCTGTAGCCACACACCCATACTCACGCGTATCGCTTGTCCCCATAGGATAACAGCCTTCCACCCCTCCTAGCTATGGAGTCACTCCTTCAGCCCACCCAGAACACCTGCCCTCCAGAGGGCGAGGCTGAGGCAGCGGCTGGCAATGGCTGCCAGCCCTACGGAAGTGGGTTCTTACACGGGTGCCATCACCAGAGCCTCTGGGCGCCTGCGCACGCAGAGCATTTACCCTCCCAGCATCGGTGAGCCCAGGTTCCAGCGGGGAGCCGAGGCCCAGAGATTAAGTGACTCACCCAAGGACACCCGGGATTGTGTCACAGACCTGGGAACTGAACCCCGCTACCAGAGGCCCAGCCCAGCGCCTGAACCCTTCTTCCCCAGCCGCTCCTGCCCTGCTGAGCGGCACCCTGGGCTGTTCCTGCAGCCCCCTTGCTTCCCTGAGCCCCTGGCCCGGGCAGTGTCTGGACCCATGAGCCAGGTCTCGTTCCGTGGCTGCAGGGACAGGCTGGCCGGGGGCCCATTCATCCTACACAGCAGGAGGGCGCTCCCTGGCTGAGTGACTCTGGCAATGGCTCCTGCTCCTCCTGCTCTGCCCTGCACCCACCCTGGTCCCGCTGCCAGGTTCCCCTGGACAGGGAGCCCCGAATGGCTGGGGAAGCTGGCTTCCCTCTCTCACCAGCTGGGCAGGGGCGCTGCAAGAGCAGGACCCCTCTGTCTAAACAAGGGCTGGCCCTAGGCCAGGGGCTCTGGGGCCCAGAGGATATGTACAGCAGAGAGAGAAGGTAGAGTCCATGGGGCTCCCACAGTGCCTGGCCCTCCTTGGGATCCTCTTCTGTGCCAGCTGGGACACTTCCTTGAGCGACCGCTCGGCTTTCCTCCTCTCCCGGAGCCATCTTGGCCTGGGGCCCTGCCAGCGAGGGAGCAGCTCCTGGAGGCCTGGGAAGAAGCGCTCCTTCCCTAAGGTCAGGGCTTCTGTGTAGCAACAAGAAACATCCCCTTTCATGCGTCTGGGCCTCGGCTCTCTTCCAGGGCTGGGGCCAGAGGAAGGCGATGTCACAGAGACACAGATGGATGAGGAGCCTGTAAACGAGGCATGGGGAGAGGATGCTCTGGTGGACCAAGCGTGTGTCCTGGCTACCCTCTCCGGAGCTGGCGCAGACGTGTGTCTGGTGGAGGAGCGCTGGCGTGGGGAGATACGTGGGGAGCACTGCTTTAAACCACGCCTGCTCCCGGCACCCTCCGCGCAGCCTCTGCGGAATATCAGCCTTCCTGGAGGGGGAGTATCAGCACGCACCCCAGCAGCACGAGCCCCCCAGCACAAGGAGCAGGTGCAAAGGAAAAGCAGGGGGAGTTGGTGTCACGGAGTCCCTGGGCGATGAAGCCAGTCAGGACTCTGGGGAAGTCTCCTTTCTGTGAGCAGCCTGTGTCTTCAGGACACACAGCTCACCCAGCTTCCACCTTCCTGGGCCTGACCTCGGAGCATTCAGCATCCTCTGCCCCTCCGTGCGCTTCCCACAGCGAGTCCGCTCAGGCGGGGTCCTGGGGAAGCCAGAGGGTCCTGCCCCCCAGCTCCACAGTCAGATGTGACTCTCAGCCAGCCAGGAAAACAGAGGTTTATTAGATGACAGGAACATGGTCTAAAACAGAGCTTGTAGGTACAGGGAACCGGACTCCTCAGCTGGGTCCATTTTGGGGGGCAGTGAGCCAGACAACCATGTCTGCACTTCACTCCATGTCCCGGCCAGCCCCAAACTGAAACTCTCTCCAGCCCCTCCTCCTCTGGGCTTTGTCCCTTTCCCGGGCCAGGAGGTCACCTGATTCCTTTGTTCTCCAACCCTTTAGCTCTCACCTTGCAGGGGGGAAGGGCCCAGGCCATCAGTTGCCAGGAAACAGGGTGTCGGCCACTGTCTGTGTCCAGACCCCTCCACACACCTGCCCTCTAGGGCTGTGCAGTGATCATACACCCTTATCCCACTCCCTAGATACTTAAGAACTGCCTAGGGGAAACTGAGGCACCCCCACACTATTCAGAGGAACCATTAAGAACAGTCCCACTTCATCACAGTTGGGAGGGAAGAGACGCAGGAAGAAAGAGGAGCCCCTTGCAGGCTTGATCCTGCTCCCCTGGAAGTTAATGGGGCAACTCCCATTGACGCCAATGGGACCAGGATCAGGCCCATCGTGGGGCAGGGACCGTGTGTCTGTCTTTAATATGCCGAGTTCTCTGGGTCTGGGTGGAAGGAGACTTGGGGCAGGGAGGGGGAAGTTGGCATGGTGCCTCTGACACACCCTAGGTGCTGCCCAGACTGCTGCGAAGAGCCGGTCCCTGGGATTCAGCAATACACCGCAGCCAGGAAATAACCACTGGCCGCAGAAAGTCGCGTGAGGCAGACCTACGTAAGAAACCAGAGGGGGAAGGAAGCCCCCAGCCAGGGGAGAGAGGAAAGGGCTAGTCCAGGAGGAATGGTGCATGGGGAGGGTTTATATACTAAGTCACTCCCTCTACACTGTCAGAGACCTCCTCCGAATCCTTGTCTGGCCCCAGACGCTTGCATGGAGCCTAGCGGGCCCAGCCTTGTCTCTTTCAGCGGCATCTGCTCTCTGGGGCGATACGCTCAGAACGGAGCAGATCATTCATGGCAGCTGATCTCGGTGCTACAAATGCCGTGATTTTATCATGAATCTCAGAGTGTTTGGTGTTTTTCTTACAGCCCCAGCTCTGGGAGTCCTGGGGTTCTGTGAGACTCTCAGCTTTCACTACAACACTGTGCATTTCCAGCCCTTCTGGTTGAGGAGAAAAGCTTGGAAATGACACCCCAGTGGCTCTAAGAGCAGCAGGTGAATAGAAAGAACCCCATTTCTTACTGTGTACGATCTCATGAGTTTGAAGCCAGTCTCTTGGGAGGGTTGGCGGCCATCAAAAAAGCCCACAGAATGTTGGGAACCATTAGGAAAGGGACAGATAATCAGACAGAGGCTATCATATTGCCTCTGTATATCCATGGGATGCCCACACCTTGAATACTGCGTGCAGATGTGGTCACCCCATCTCAAAAAGCATTATTTGGACTTGGAAAAGGTTCAGAAAAGGGCAACAAAAAATTATTAGGGGTTTGAAACGGCTGCCATATGAGGAGAGATTTAAAAGACATGGACTTTTCAGCTTGGAAAAGAGACGACTAAGGGGGGATATGATTGAGGTCTATAAAATCATGACCAGTGTGGGGAAAGTAATTAAGTGTTATTTACTCATAACGCAAGAACTAGGGGTCACCAAATGAAATTAACAGGCAGCAGGTTTAAAACAAACAAAAGGAAGTATTTTTTCACACAAGGCACAGTCAACCTGTGGAACTCCTTGCCAGAGGATGTTGTGAAGGCAAGACTATAACAGGGTTCAAAAAAGAACTAGATCAGTTCATGGAGGATAGGTCCATCAATGGCTGTTAGCCAGGCTGGGCAGGGATGGTGTCCCTAGCCTCTGTTTGTCAGAAGCTGGGAATGGGCAACAGGGGATGGATCCCTTGATGATTCCCTGTTCTGTTCATTCCCTCTGGGGCACCTGGCAGTGGCCACTGTCAGAAGACAGGATCCTGGGCTCGATGGACCTTTGGCCTCACCCAGTAGGGCCGTTCTTATGACTCAGGATTATCGGCACTGGCACACTGGCATCGGCTGGATTTTGCCTCCTTTCTCGTGATGAACTGAGAGTTTTTTGTTTGTTGAAATCATTCCCCAGGTAACTGCATCAGGAAATACTGCCTAGATGGTGCTGCTGCATCGATTCGAAACTCAGACCCCGGACGCCAGTCCTGTGACACTGGTTCTGTTCCCTGATCGGATGTGACAGGCTTTTGGTTCAGTTCATGGAGGCCAGTGGCAAAGCTCAGATTCAGCCCTGAGTCTCCCCAAAGTTGGGGTGTTCAGATCTGGGGTTCCAGCGTGGGCCTAACATAATCCCCTCTGGGAGCTGCATCCCCCCGGCCTAATTTCTACGTCCAGACACTAGCCGGAGACCCGGGTTCGTTCCTGCTCCAGCCACAGCCTTCCTGTGTAGCCTTGGGGCGTGCCCAGAGCTAGCGGAGTGGGCGGAAAGGAACAGATAATTAGTGACTATCCTAATGCCAGTGTAGGCAGCCCTGGTACGCCCACCCCTGAACACGGCCCACAGCTCAGCTCGCCCCATCTCCAAAGGGTCGATTAGGACTGGGCAAGACGCAGAGAAAGGCAACAAAGATGATGAGGGGGATGGACCCGCTACTGTGCAAGGAGAGATTAAAAAGACTGGTACAGTTCAGCTGGGAAAAGAGACGACTAAGGAGGGGAGGGGGATATGTGGGGGGTCTATAAAACCACCTCAGCCTGGACCCGTCCACACAAAAGATCCACTTTCTGGACACCATGGTGCTAACAAGCAATGGTCACATAAACACCACCCTATACCGGAGACCTACTGACCGCTATTCCTACCTACATGCCTCCAGCTTTCACCCTGACCACACCACACGATCCATTGTCTACAGCCAAGCTCTAAGATACAACTGCATTTGCTCCAACCCCTCAGACAGAGACAAACACCTACAAGATTGCTATCAAGCATTCTTACAACTAGAATACCCACCTGGGGAAGTGAAGAAACAGATTGACAGAGTGAGAAGGGTACCCAGAAATCACCTATTACAGGACAGGCCCAACAAAGAAAATAACAGAACACCACTAGCCGTCACCTTCAGCCCCCAACTAAAACCTCTCCAGCGCATCATCAGGAATCTACAACCTATCCTGAAGGACGACCCATCACTCTCACAGATCTTGGGAGACAGGCCAGTCCTCGCTTACAGACTGCCCCCCAACCTGAAACAAGAACAGGAGGACTTGTGGCACCTTAGAGACTAACCAATTTATTTGAGCATAAGCTTTCATGAGCTACAGCTCACTTCATCGGATGAGCTGTAGCTCACGAAAGCTTATGCTCAAATAAATTGGTTAGTCTCTAAGGTGCCACAAGTCCTCCTTTTCTTTTTGCAAATACAGACTAACACGGCTGTTACTCTGAAACCAACCTGAAACAAATATTCACCAGCAACCACACACCAGAACCACTAACCCAGGAACCTATCCTTGCAACAAAGCCCGTTGCCAACTGTGTTCACATATCTATTCAGGGGACACCATCACAGGGCCTAATCACATCAGCCACACTATCAGAGGCTCATTCACCTGCACATCCACCAATGTGATCTATGCCATCATGTGCCAGCAATGCCCCTCTGCCATGTACATTGGTCAAACTGGACAGTCTCTACGTAAAAGAATAAATGGACACAAATCAGATGTCAAGGATTATAACATTCAAAAAAAAGTCGGAGAACACTTCAATCTCTCTGGTCACTCGATCTCTGACCTAAAAGTTGCAATTCTTCAACAAAAAAACTTCAGAAACAGACTCCAACGAGAGACTGCTGAATTGGAATTAATTTGCAAACTGGACACAATTAACTTAGGCTTGAATAGAGACTGGGAGTGGATGGGTCATTACACAAAGTAAAACTATTTCCCCATGTTTATTCCCCCCCCCCCCCGCCACTGTTCCTCACACGTTCTTGTCAACTGCTGGAAATGGCCCACCTTGATTATCACTACAAAAGGTCACCCTGACCCCACCACCCTGCTCTCCTGCTGGTAATAGCTCACCTTACCTGATCACTCTGGTTACAGTGTGTCTGGTAACACCCATTGTCTCATGTTCTCTGTGTATATAAATCTCCCCACTGTGTTTTTCACTCATGCTCAAATAAATTGGTTAGTCTCTAGGGTGCCACAAGTCCTCCTGTTCTTTTTGCGGGTGCAGACTAAAGGGGCTGCTGCTCTGAGACCTGAACAGGGGAGTGCTGTTTACCCCTTCCCATAACACAAGAACCAGGGTCACCCAACGACGTTGCCAGGCCGCGGGTTTAAGACAAACCAAAGGCAGCGTTCCCCCACACAAGGCGCAGTCAACCTGGGCAGCGCCACGCAAGGGGCCTGGCAGGCGGCTCAGGGCAGCGCTTCTGCTGTTCCCAGGCCATGACCCTCTGGCCCCCGCGCCCTGGCCCCCGCAGGGCCAGGCTCCGCCTGGGGCCCTTACACGGCCCAGACCCTGGACACCCCCGTGGGGGGCGGCGGCCAACCTGCCCCCTCCCCCCCTGCAGCCCCTCAGCCGCGTGCGACCCAGGCGGGGCCCGCGCCCCTCGGAGGCGCAGGGGGCAGCTCCCCGCCGCGCGCCCGCCTTTGTGTGCGGGCCGGGGCGGTGCGGGGCGGTGCGCCCCGCGCCGGGGGCCGCTCGGCGGGGCGCGGCGAGGGGCTGGCGCGGGGGCGGAGCCGGCCGGGCCGGGGGGCGCGGAGCTCGCGCGTTCCCCGCGCCCCGAGCCCGCCGCTCAGACGCCGCTGGCTGGGGAGGGCGCTGGGCGGCGGCGGCGCGGCTCCGAGCCCGGCATGGCTCCGCAGGGCAGGTGGCGGCGGGCCGGCGGCTGGCTGCTGGCCTGGGCGGCGGTGTGCGGGGTGCGGGCCGCCGGCTGCCCCGCGCTCTGCACCTGCAGCGGGACCAGCGTGGACTGCCACGGCACCGGGCTCGGGGGCGTCCCCAGAAACATCCCGCGCAACACGGAGCGCCTGTGAGTACGGACCCCCCCCCCCGCTCCCTGCCCCCGGGGCAGCCCCTGCGCCCCCCCTCCCGCGCCGCTCCCTGCCCCCGGGGCAGCCCCTGCCGCCCCCCCTCCCGCGCCGCTCCCTGCCCCCGGGGCAGCCCCTGCCGCCCCCCCTCCCGCGCCGCTCCCTGCCCCCGGGGCAGCCCCTGCCGCCCCCCCCTCCCGCGCCGCTCCCTGCCCCCGGGGCAGCCCCTGCCGCCCCCCCTCCCGCGCCGCTCCCTGCCCCCGGGGCAGCCCCTGCCGCCCCCCCTCCCGCGCCGCTCCCTGCCCCCGGGGCAGCCCCTGCCGCCCCCCCCCCCCCGCGCCGCTCCCTGCCCCCGGGGCAGCCCCTGCCGCCCCCCCCCCCGCGCCGCTCCCTGCCCCCGGGGCAGCCCCTGCCGCCCCCCCCCCCGCGCCGCTCCCTGCCCCCGGGGCAGCCCCTGCCGCCCCCCCCCCCGCGCCGCTCCCTGCCCCCGGGGCAGCCCCTGCCGCCCCCCCCCCCGCGCCGCTCCCTGCCCCCGGGGCAGCCCCTGCCGCCCCCCCCCCCGCGCCGCTCCCTGCCCCCGGGGCAGCCCCTGCCGCCCCCCCTCCCGCGCCGCTCCCTGCCCCCGGGGCAGCCCCTGCCGCCCCCCCCTCCCGCGCCGCTCCCTGCCCCCGGGGCAGCCCCTGCGCCCCCCCCTCCCGCGCCGCTCCCTGTCCCCGGGGCAGCCCCTGCCGCCCCCCCCTCCCGCGCCGCTCCCTGTCCCCGGGGCAGCCCCTGCCGCCCCCCGCGCTGCTCCCTGCCCCCGGGGCAACCCCTGTGCCCCCCCCCCGCGCTGCTCCCTGCCCCCGGGGCAGCCCCTGTGTCTGGGGTGCCTGCTTTTGTAGCGCCCCCCTTCCAGCCTGGCGTCACAGCTACTCACCCCCCCATGGGTGGGGTCGGGCCGGGGCCGGGGAAGGCGCCCTGCAGTGGGTTTGCAGGGACCCCCGCGGGGTGACAGTCCCGGCGCGGGGCGCACAAAAGGGGGCGGGGGAGCCAGACCGGGATTTTTGTCCTGAAGCTCCCGAGCCAGCCTCCAATTGTCTTTGTTACGGAGCTGGGGGCGGCGGCTGCGTCTGTGTCTCCGCGCGTGGGGCTGTGGGATGGCGTCGGAGCGGGACCCCGCCGCGCACACGCGTGGATCTCCGCGCTCTCCAGCCGCGCACACACGGGCGCCAGCCCCCGTCCCCCCGCTGTGTCATGCGGAGCCGGCCGGGGAGCTCTGGCTTTCGGGGCTCCCCCGGTGTCCGTCCCACGCTCCCTCCCCGCGCGTTCCCACGCCATTTGCGCCGCGGGGGCTGGCTGGGTAACGGGGTCCCGGGCTCCCCACAGACCCGCGGGCTCCGAGTAAACCTCCCTCCTATTAAACCCCCGCCGCCCAGCGCGGGGCGCAGTGTCCGCTCCGGGGGCGCACGGCCGAGCCAGCCCGTGCCCCTACGCTCGCTTCGCCGGGGACCCCCAGCCCAGGGGCGGGCGGCAGCGGGCTGGAAGGGCCCCGCGTGGGATATGGGACCCCTCGGGGACAGGCAGCCGGGCGCAGCAGCGGATGGGAACAACGAGGCAGCCCCAGGGCAGCGCCCTGCTCCGGGGGTCTCAGGGAGGGTTGAGCTGCGTCGGAGCGGGGCTGCCGGGGGCCCGGCTCAGCCCAGTTTGCAGCCCCCCAGTCTAGACGAGCCGGGGGACTGCCCGGCCTGTAACTGCAAATCCCGGGGCGAGGGCCCGGCCCCCTCCCGCCTGCAGTGCGCTCCCCGCCGGGAGCATCCCCGAGAGCCGGGCCGGGAGCGGAGCCGGGCTCCGCGGGGCAGGACGTGGGGCTCCGGTCCGGAGGGGGGCGAGCTTCAGCGAGCCAGCGTCGCCCTTTGTCCTCCGGGAGTTTCCCCGGCACCTCCGGTGGACGCCTCCCGGCGGTCCGCCCTGCCCGGGCCAGCCCCCGACCCCCGGGGGAAGCCCATGAGGGCCGCCCCCCCTTCTCCAGCGCAGTCCTGGGTTCTCCGGAGGGGTGTTCCTTGCGCGAGCACTGGCAGAGAAGGGGCAGGGCTGGATCTGCTGGGGGTTGTGAGCTGGGCTCTGCCTGCCCCTCAGTCTGCACCCCAGTCACCTGCTGTCCCTGCCCACCCCCCCCCCCAGCTCTGGGGTACCCCCCATCCTGACCTGCCTCCAGTGCGAATTCTGCCCCTGCAGCTCTGCTGGTCTGCTTTAGGGTCCAGCCCTGGGCCCCTACCCAGGATCTGAACCAGGGCGGGGGCTGGAGCATGAAGTCTCTGCTTGGCCAGTTATTACCATCCTAGACCTGGTGTGCCACAGTGTTTGGCTGGCAGCCTGCTCAGCTGCTCCCACTTAGCCAGGTGGCTGGGCAACCCCACCGGGAACCTAAGTCTGTTCCAGGCGGAGAGGAGGCCTCATCTGCATTGAACGCACTAGGGTAAGTCCTGCCCTGGGGTGAGCCAGTCCAGCTCTGCTGAGGATGACTCCGGCAAGCGTGGCAGGGAGATTTGTAAAGTGGGTGAAACATAAGAACGGCCAGACTGGGTCAGACCAATGGTCCATCGAGCCCAGTGTCCTGTCTTCCAACCCTGGCCAATGCCAGGTGCCCCAGAGGGAATGAACAGAACAGGGAATCATCAAGGGATCCATCCCCTCTCGCCCATTCCCAGCTTCTGGCAAACAGAGGCTAGGGACACCATCCCTGCCCATCCTCGCTAATAGCCTTTGATGGACCTATCCTCCAGGAACTGATCTAGCTCTTTTTTGAACCCTGTTATGGTCTTGGCCTTCACAACATCCTCTGGCAAAGAGCTCCCTAGGCTGACTGAGAGTGCATTGGGTGAGGAAACACTTCCTTGTGTTTGTTTTAAACCTGCTGCCTAGTAATGTCACTTGGTGACCCCTAGTTTGTGTGCATCAGCTCCGGGTGCCAGGCTCCCAGGAAATGGGTGTCTTGGGGCATCTCAATGTCTCCACAGCTCCTCTGGGCTTCCCCTCTGCTCCTTGGCCACCTGCGGCTGACCCAGCAGGAAGTGATGGGAGACATGGCTGCTTTAGTTAATCTTCTCTGCATGGCACAAGGCAGACACCACCCTGGCCTGTCAGCACTCAGTCTCCATGCACAGCCAGTCCTGCTGCACCAGCACAGAGTCTGGGCTGGGAGGGGAGGGGGTGCACGTCTCTGGCCCCAGAATTACAGCTTTGGCGTTAGATCCATATTACATGCCTAGCCTTGGGACTGTGATCCCGATACAGGGCTGGGCCATGGAGTCTGCAGGCTGTGGGAAAGAGCAGCTCTGGGACCTGGGAACTACCTCCACACCTCAGAATGGAATGATACCCCTGGAACCTAATGATGGCAGTGGCATAAGTGTCATGGTTGTTAACATTTTAGCAGGAATGTCTAGTTACTCTGGGATTGTGACTCTTTCAGGTGTGCATGGCCCCTGTGAGTCTTTGCTGGGGTGTGCGCTCTCCCTGTGACTCCCCACCTGTCTGGGGGCTCACCAGCTCAGGTGCAGAGCCAGCTCCCCAGATAGCTCGGGGGTGACTCTAGGGGAGACCCTTGGTTTCAGTGTGAGGAGGTGTGTGGGCAGGAGGGGCTGTTGGAGCCTTTCCCAAACTCTGGAGTGGGGTGGGTGACTGTCAGTGCCAGTGAGGGTTATCACAGGGCTGGCTCTGTCACTGGGTGCAGGGCTTTGTTGCTAACGGGCTTGGATCTGCGGCAGGAACAAAGGAAGGGCATGGGCTGTGTGCAGAGGAGCTTAGAGTGTGAATGGCTGCAGAGAGCTGCCCCAGCATGCCCTGGGTGTCTACAGGACCTTTTTCAAAAGGCTCCAGAGGTGATCCCAGCAATTACAGGCCAGTAAGTCTAACTTCAGTGCCAGGAAAACTGGTTGAAACTATAGTAAAGAACAAAATTGTCGGACACATAGATAGATGAACATAATTTGTTGGGGACGAGTCACCATGGTTCTTGTAAAGGGAAATCATGCCTCACCAATCTACTAGAATTCTTTGAGGGGGTCGACAAAGGTGATCCAGTGGATATAGTATACTTAGATTTTCAGAAAGCCTTTGACAAGTTCCCTCAGCAAAGGCTCTTAAGCAAAGTAAGCTGTCATGGGATGAGAGGGAAGATCCTCTCATGGATCGGTAACTGATTAAAAGATTGGAAACAGAGGGTAGGGATAAATGGTCAGTTTTCAGACTGGAGAGAGGTAAATAGTGGTGTCCCCCAGGGGTCTGTGCTGGGCCCAGTCCTATTTAACGTATTCATAAATGATCTGGTAAAAGGCGTAAACAGTGAGGTGGCAAAATTTTCAGATGATACAAAACTACTCAAGGTAATTAAGTCCCAGGCAGACTGCGAAGAGCTACAAAGGGATCTCACAAACCAGGGTGACTGGGCAACAAAATGACAGATGAAATTCAATGTTGATAAATGCAAAGTGATGCACATTGGAAAACATCATCCCGACTATACATACAATATGAAGAGGTCTAAATTAGCTGTTCCCACTCAAGAGAGAGATCTTGGAGTCACCGTGGAGAGTTCTCTGAAAACATCTGCTCAGTATGCAGCGGCCATCAAAAAAGCTAAGAGAATGACAGCTTTCAGAGTAACAGCCGTGTTAGTCTGTATTGTAAGGAGAGTGATCACTTTACATAAGCTATTACCAGCAGGAGAGTGGGGTGGGGGGAGAGAAAACCTTTTGTAGTGATAATCACCCATTTTTTTTCATGGTTTGTGTGTATAAAAACATCTTCTGTACTTTCCACAGTATGCATCCGATGAAGTGAGCTGTAGCTCACGAAAGCTCATGCTCAAATAAATTGGTTAGTCTCTAAGGTGCCACAAGTCCTCCTTTTCTTTAAGAGAATGGTAGGAACCCGTAGGAAAGAGAGAGATAATACGACAGAAATGCCACTGTAGAAATCCAGGGCATGCCCACACCGTGAACACTGCATTCAGTTCTGGAGGCCCCATCTCAATAAAGATATATTAGAAAAAGTACAAAGAAGGGCAACAAAAGTGATTAGGGGGATGGAACAGCTCAGGTATGAGGAGAGATTGAAAAGCCTGGGGCTTTTCAGCTTGGCAAAGAGACGACTACAGGGGATGTGATCGAGGTCAATAAAATCGTGACGGGGTGGAGACAGTGAACAGGGAAGTGTTATTTACTCCTTCACATAACAAATGAACCAGGGGTTGCCCGAATGAAATCAACAGGCAGCACGTTTAAAACAAACACAGGGAAGTGCTTCACACAACACACAGTCAACCTGTGGAACTCCTTGCCAGGGGTGTTGAAGGCCAAAAGTATAACAGGGTTCAAAAAAGAACTAGATAAGTTCCTGGAGGTCTGGTCCAGCAATGGCTATTAGCCAGGATGGTCAGGGATGCAACCCCATGCTCTGGGTGTCCCTAGCCTCTGTTTGCCAGAAGCTGGGAATGGTGACTGGGGATGGATCATGCGATGATTCCCTGGTCTGTTCATTCCCTCTGGGGCACCTGGCCCCATCTCGTCAGAAGACAGGACCCTGGGCTAGCTGGGCTCAGCGTGGCCGGCCTGATGAGGCTGCCACAGTCCCATGGAGCACTCTCTGTGAGAGACCCATGCTGGAACGGTGCCTCTCATTACCAGTCCTTCCCCAGACCAATTCATTTCCTGGGATTGAGCCTAATGAGGTCAGGGGCTTGTCAGGAATGGCAGCCAGCCTCCTGCGCCTGCCCCGGTGTGAGCGCAGCCCTTGGCCCTGCCAGCAGCACCTCAGGGCGCCCCTTTAATGGGATTTTCTCGTCTCCTGATGTAATGATCCTCGGAGCCGTGATGATTACACCGCGCGGTGACAGGGCTGCCACGAGCTGTGGACACAGGGAAGCTCTAATGACCGAACCACCCTTTACTAAGCCTTGGGGCGGGGAGCGCGGGGCTGGGTTTGCACAGACACTCTGGTCCGGCACAGCCCCAGGCTCGTCCCTCTGGGAGCTCAGCAGGACCCACAGCATCCGTTCTCTAGCCCCCCGCCCGTCTGTGCACTCGGAGCATGGGCAGCGGGTGATGCTGACAGCCCCGAGAGGCGCGCCCACTGGCATCTCTGGGAGCGGCCGGTCTCAGTGCCTCTCCCACTGCAGTCCCCCCGTCTGTTCAGGGGCGTAAGGCATTCTCCTACGCGGGGCTCTGACTCCTGAGCTGGAAACAGTCCTACGGGTGACGTTCCTCATTCAGCGCGTGGAGTGAATCCAGCTCAGCATCCCGCCTATGACTGCAGCCAGCACCCACCTCTGCAGAGAGCCCCTGTGGTCGGCAGCCCTGGCACTTAGATGGACTCCGGCGTCAAGAGCTTGGACTCTCTCCACTTCTGCCCCAGAGCCTGCCACGCGCAGTGTCTCGTACTGAGCTGTTGGCATGCTTGGAGCCCTGGGCTGAGCTGGGCTGAGAGCTCTCGTCTCTCTCAGGCGCCGCTTGTGGGTTTTCCCAGCCCCACGCCCTAGGCTTTGGGGCTCTGTGCAGCCGACTTCTCCCTCTGCTCTGTCACTCCTTGACACGGCAGCTCACAAGCTGTTTGGAGCCGGTAAACTCCATGGGGCAGCCTAGCCCAATGGGGCCCGATTCCTGACGCGCCTTGGACACATGGCATTTATACCTGGGAGCTGTATTAACAGTGGGACAGGCCTGCCCCCATTTTCTGCCCCCAGTGGGGTCCTTCTGTGAAGGGGTCTCCTGAACTCCCCCAGGAGCCGTGTGGGGAGGGGGCAGGGAGTGGGCATGCTGGGAGAATGCCAATTCTTCGCCAAAGTCCCCCACCTGGCCAGCTGCCCTCCCATCAGATGCATATGCTGTAGGGGTCTGATGGAGCCCTATAAATTTTCCAGCACACGGGGCCAAGAGAAATCAGGAGCCAGCCCTGTATCGAGTCCATGGGCCACATTAATTGCTGGGCTGAGTGTGTCAAAGCCCATTGGGCTCAATGGAGCTGCGCCTGCTTTTGCCAGCTGTGAATTTGGCCCTATGCACCTGCCACCTTCCTGTGGGCTGGGGGCACCTGCCGGCACTCCAAGGGGACCCCTGATGGCAGTTAATGTCGCAGCCGGCTGCTGTGGCTGAGTCTGGAGGGGTCTGCGGTGGGGCTCAGCTAGGCAGAGCCACTGGGGGCCCCAGCCCCTCTCACTGCCTGGTGCAGCTTGAGGAGAGTCCCTGGGGGTGCTCTGCTTGTCGGGTCTGGGAGTGGCGGGGGAAGTTGAGGCAGGGAGGCCCTGATGTGTGGGTCTGGGGGGGCACGCTCCCCGTCAGCACTCCACCCAGCGTGCTGCACCTTAGACTGGAGGGCTGCTTTCATTTGGCTCCTGCTTCCCATAATCAATGGAAACTTTGGGTTTAATTAGCAGGTAACGAACTAGGCCAGATTGCTCCACCCTTGCTCAAGGCAAATAGCCCTGTATCTCCCAGGTAGCCCTTCTCACCTCTCTCCCAGGAAGGCCCTTCAGCTATTTGCTTCCCTGCCGTCATGTCATCAGCCAGTCTGTGGCCTTCTGTCCTGGCATTTCATGGCCCATTGGTCCCTTTGTTCTGCTGGGGGAGCCCTTAGCCTCCCTTGGCTCTGGGATCTAATGCCGGAGCCGCCTCTCTGGACTGACCCTCAGCTGTAGGCAGGGGAGCCACGTGGGTTTTAGCCAGTGGAGATCTGGGCCGGTGACTTGCCTTTTCCCTAGCAGAGTTGTGAATTCTGCCGATCTTCTTTTCTTGGACTCCTGCCATCTGGTCCAGATCCAGCCGGGAGAGGAGCTGCAGCTGCGGGAGGGTGGAGAGCTGAGCCTCTCGTGAAAGCTCAGTGTATTTCTAAGCCCTGTGTGCGCCTCCTGGACACTGCTGTGTAGAGACGTGTGCGCCTAATAACGTTAATTGGGGCTCAGGGACAGGGCTGTTCGTTAAGCAGCACGGCTCTATTCGGTCTCCCTCGCCTTTGGGGGAAAGAAAGTTACTTTCCTGGGGCCTTTCTAGTGACTTTCCCAAGCGTCCCATGGGGCGGGGGCCAGGTTTTGCTCTGTGTTTGTGCAGCGTCTAGCGCAGCAGGGTCCTAGGCACGACCCTGATACAAATCACCATAAATACTGAGCTGAGTGGGGGCTGCGGATGGTCAGCACCGCGGAGAAACAGCCCGTGTATGTCCAACAGACCCCCCTTCGCCCAGCCCAGCCCAGGCTGGGCTGTTCCATTCCCTCGGACCAGCGCCTCCGGAGGGTGCGAAATCCTTCCCCTTTGCTGGTCAGTGTCACTCACCCCCTCGCGTCCGCAGCCCAGGAGCGTGTGCGGCTCTTGCAGATCGGCAGCCTTCACGGAGCAAGAAGGCCGGGCAGAAGAGGAACTTTGTCCTCGTGTTTATTTTTCCTTTGTGCAATGTTCACAGCGGCTCAGCTAAGGGCCTGGGAATCCCAGCCGTGGTTTTCTCACGCAGCCTGGCGTCAGTGGGGTCATGGCTTCGCCGTGTGCAAGGTGGGTTGTCACCTGTTCACGTTGCTCTTCTTTTACTGGGGGAAAGGAGAGACCTGGGTGCCCGAGGCCTGCGACGTGCAGGAGGTCAGACTCGGTGATCACAATGGTCCCTTCTGGCCGTAAAGTCTCTGAGTCTGTGAGCACCTAGAAAGGCCAGAATGGCGCAAGTTGGCTTTCCAACATCACGTTGCTCTCTCCAAAAGCAGGGCGGCCGCAAGCCGGGTACGCTGGCAGCACTGACTGGGGCTGTGCCGAGTAGGGCTCTAGGAGCTTGCCTAGACAGGATGGCAGAGTCCAGGCCGTCTCCGAGCCTCTTCCTCCTGCACCAGGACTGAAAGGTCAAGGGACCTCTGAATCAGCCCTCTGGGGACGAATCCGAGAGGCTCATATTGCGGAGGAAAGGATGCACCGGAATCGTGCATTGAGATTTGCAAGGCTGCCTCCTGGGCTCCTGCCCACGCCTTTGGCAGCGCTGCAGGACCGGCTGCAAGACGGCTTTGTCGAAGGGCCTGGCAGGCGGCCTCAGCATGACCGTGTGAACCCGCGCTGGGAGCTCCCCGGCGCCTGGACTGCTTTAGAACATCGTGGACAGATGGGGACGTTCTCCTGGCCTGTTAATTTTCGTTCTTTGAGACCTTCTGTAGAAAGTCGCCCCTCTTCTGCCCGAGCGGGGTGCTGGCCGTCGGCCAGAGAAGCCGCGCAGGGCTCCGATGCTGCTGTCCGACCAGCCATTCGCTGGGGGTTGGTGAATCGCGTCTGCGTGATTTTTGTATTTGGTTTCACTTTTGAAGTGTTTAGCTGTTGGCTCAGAGGCGGCCAGACACTTACATGGGAAGGCAGGACATAGATGGGTAGCTTTTAAGGCCAGAAGGGCCCATTGTGATAATCTAGGTCGGGGTGGGCAAACTTTTTGGCCCGAGGGCCACATCGGGATGCGAAACTGTATGGAGGGCCGGGTAGGGAAGGCTGTGCCCCCCAAACAGCCTGGCCCCTGCCTCCTCCCACTTCCTGCCCCTGACTGCCCCCCTCAGAATCCCTGACCCATCCAACCCCCCTTGCTCCTTGTCCCCTGACCACCCCCTCCTGGGACCCCCCCAACCTCTCCCCCCAGGACCCCACCCCCTATCTAACCCCTCCCCTCTGTGGCCCGCGGACCATAGTTTGCCCACCTCTGATCTAGGCTGACCCCCTGCCTAGGACAGGCCAGAGACCTGCCCCGAGTCCATTCCTGTTTCAAGTCCAGTAGCCAGGGTTGAACTAGAGCATAACGTCTAGAAAAACATCCAATCCTGATTTAAACCTTTCCCGCAATGGAGATGCGCCCCCAGCCTGTGGTCAGCTCTTCCTGGGGTGATGCCCCTCAGCACGCCTTATTTCTAGTCTGAAATTGTCTACTCAGCTTTCAGCCACTGGGTCTTCTTATAACTTCTTCTGCTGGAGTGAACAGCCCTGTACTGCCACATTTCTGTTCCCCATGTAGGTATTTATAGTCTGTGACCACGTCCCCCCTTCACCTTCTCTTTGTTCAGCTGACTGGACTGAGCTCTGTGAATCTGTCGCTGCAAGGCAGATTTTCCAATCCTTTAATCATTCTCGTGGCTCTTCTTTAAATTCTTCTTCAGTTGTGGACACCAGAACAGGACACGGGATCCCAGGTCGCACCACTGCCAGATACAGAGGGAAAATAACGTCTCCACTCCTCCTCAAGGTTCCCATATTTCTGCATCCCAGGATCGCACTAGCCCTTTTGGCCACAGCATCACACTTGGGAGCCCGTGTTCAGCTGGTTACGCACCAGGACCCCAAATCTCTGTCGGAGTCCCTGCTTCCCAGGACAGAGTCCCCCATCCTATAAGTGTGGCCTGCGTTCTTCATTCCTCCGTGTATGACTTTGCATTTAGCCCCATGAAAACACACATTGTTTGCTTGCACCCAGCGTCCCACGTGATCCGGATTGTGTCCGTGACCTCTGCCTTATGTACCACTTTCCCCGTCGTTGTGTCATCTGCAGACTTTCTCAGGGCTGGTTTTATGTTTTCCTGCCTCGGACAGGCCAGAGACCTGCCCCGAGTCCATTCCTGTTTCAAGTCCAGTAGCTGGGGTTGAACTAGAGCATAAATATTAACTAGCCTGGGGCCAAGAACCCTTCAGGACCCCCCTGGAACCAGCCAGGCTCGATGAGGATTCCCCGTTTAGCTACATGTTGAGGCCGCTAAGCCAGGCAGCTATTAAGCTGTTCCGTGGGGGGGGTGTTGATTTGCTGTCGTTCCAGGGACGTTGCGTGGCACCAAGTCAAGGCGTGTCACGGCAGCACTGCTACCTGGGTCAGCCAGACGCGTGACCTCAGCCCAAAGTGATGTCCAGTTAGTTCGACATCAGCACCAGTCTTCGCGCTCTGTCTCCACGGGCTGGTTGGGGAGAGCTGTTGTCACCAGCGTGGGGGCTGGCGCAGGAGAGCTCGGAGGAGGAAATTTCCCCTTTCTCTCTGGGACCCGGTGAAGGGCTTGCAGTGTCTTATGCCGTAGCCAGCTGCCAAGGATCCTCTTGCTCTAGGCAAGTGCAGAGAGCTGGCGCTGGCCCCGCTCACTGGACAAAGGGGTATGCACTGAGTGGGTGCAAGGGCTTGGCAGTGAATTGCCACCGGGGGTATTTGCTCCCCAAGAGGATGGAGATGCTCCGCGCGGTGTCTGCCAAGGGGGGTACGGAGGGAGATGCAGACATGAGTGGAGCCCTGTGGCTGTTCGTAGGAGTGCTTCTCCTCAGGCGGCCTCTATGGACAGAATAGGAGACCAGCTTCCAGCTGAGCGAGCACCCAGCATGGCTCCGCTCCTGGCCGAGCTGCCCGACGGGGCCCCAGGGTCGCGGGCTGCGATGGGCAGGGCTCTCTCTGGGAGCCAGGCTGCTGCAGTCCGGCTCGCTGGATTCCCGTGGAGTCCTCCTCAGGACTGAGCAAATTTGCAATTCTATTCCCATTTCTCCCTTCAGCTCCTTCCAAGGCAGATGCTGTCTATATGTCGCCATGGCAACCCTGTGCCTCTCTCCCCATGGAATTGCGTGCTGGAAAAATATTAGTTTAAAGAACTATGTTGTGTTTGTATTGACTGGAGCTGAGGCTGGCCGCGGAGAATCTATTGTCCCCATGTCGGAAAAAGTCACTGGTAAGAGTCATGAAAGCCTCTCGGATTGGCCTCGGGTGGCCACTTTTCACGCCAAGCAGCGGTGGTTTCCCGGGAAAGTCTGATCCGCCCCTGGTTTATTGCACCGTTTCAAATACGTATTTGTGTCTCAAATGTGCTGCTGCATTGTTCGCGCCGGAGTGGAGCCGCTCTGCCGCCATCGGCTCCTCTGAGCCACACAGGCCTGGGAGCGAGAGCTGTCCGCAGCTGTAATCGGTCGGCCTGTACAATCACCTCAAAACCTGGTTGTTGTTTAGGCTCTTGTCTGTCTGCTGCTTCCCCGTACCGCACGCCCAGCCCAGGGCACGGCCTCACTGCGATTTTCACCAACGGCAGCACCCGGGCCCTCTGGCTCCAAAAGCCCAGGAGCTGAGAGAGAATCCCCATTGGCAGTAGAGAGGCAGTGATGTCTGGTGGAACAGTTCAGCGTCGGTCCAGCAGGGGGTGTTATTGTTGAGTAGTTGTAGAACCCCATCGGGCCGGGCGCTGGACAAACGCAGAACAGAAAGCCCCTGCCCCAAAGCGCTGGCAATTTAAGTGTAAAAAGACGAGAGACAAGTGGATCAGATGGAGGAGTAGCAGGAAACAATGAGAGAGCCTCAGTCAGCGTGGGCGGGCGGGGGGCTTGGCGTGGGTGGGCGGGGAGCTCAGCAGGCCGGTGGCCGAACCGTTGCTGAGTTTTGTGCAGACATCACGGCCAAGGAGAGTTTTGAGGAGGGATTTGAAGGAGGACAGTGAGGTGGCTTTGCTGATGTTTACAGGGAGCTTCTCCCAGGTGAGAAGGGCAGCCGGGGAGGAAACACAAAGGTGCTTGTTTGAAAATGTGACAAGGGGGTTCATGCACGTACGTGCGCACGCACACACACTCTCTCTCTCTGTCCAGCCAGCTCATTATAGTATTTGCATTTACTTCTACTGTCATGCTCCCTTTCCTTCAGCGTTTCCCCCCATGCTGGGAAGCAGCGGGGGCGGGCGAGGCAGTCTCTGCCCGGGGTGTAATGAAGTGTCACGGCTGGAGTTTCTCATGGAGCCCACGCAGGGTGGAGCAGGCGAGCGTTGGGAGATGGGAAATCACAGAGCTCTGCGCAGGTTCCTGGCTGACCGAGCAGTGTACAGAGGCTGCCCCGAAGGAAGAGAAGCCCACCTTTGGGTGGGGTTTAGTCTGAACAGAGCCAGGGCTCTGTTTTGGCTCATCGCTAGGAGCGTTAAAGCGATGGGGAATGGGATGTGTGTGGATGGGGGAGAACGGCAAGATGGCAAATGCTGGAACAGAGTCTGCATCCCCTAGTAGGGCCCAATCCTGCGTGGTTCTGTGCCCTTCCGAGGGGTGCTCAGCACCCTTAGCTTAAATGGGGCCCTGCCTTTTTAACTCTCTATAAAGGAGTTTTCATAAAGCCAAGGGGCCATAGAAACATTCCCGAAGATTCAAATAACAAGGAATAAAGCCAGTTGAGTGCCAGCAAGGGGCTCTTCCTCTGCAGGGTCCAAAACCCAGATTGTTGCTAAGAAGCTGAAAGTGCAGCTGACTCTAAAGCAAAGGCAGACAGGCTCCCTGGATCTCTCTGTCCCAGCCTGGAGAGACGGTTAAGTGACTCGGAGCAGCCAGAGTGGCGCGTTGGATTTCTCCCAGCATTAACGTCGAGGGCCCATTGGTAACTCAGGCAGAGAAAGGGGTTTGTCGAGAACGTGGCTGTTAAATTCACGGTGTTGCTTTAAATTAGAAGATAAATTATGTGAGACCAAGACCCCTTGGTAGTGTGTATCAGGGTAGTTCTCTTGGACCCGCTGCCGCAAGGCTGAGTTACAGCACCGGAGGATCTGGCCCAGATCCTGGCCTGTGGCCGGGGCCATTTCAGGCTTCCTGAGGCTTTGCTGAGACTTCTTTCCCGGCATGAATTTTGGATGCAAACGCAGCTCCAGATAGCAGAGGCAGTGCCCTAGGGAACAGAGACTCTGCTAGGAATGGGTAGAGCAGAAAAAGAGAAATGAATTTTTCCGGCCACTGGGCTCTGAAATCGGAGGAATGCAAGCTCACCACGCTGAGGGCAAGAGCACCAATGGAGCCAAGGCTTGGCAAAGCGAGGTTGAGTCACCAGGCTGGAGACTGGAGTAGAAACGGGATCTCTTGGCTCCCTAACTGGAGCAGGGGCAAAGCTGGGAGATGCAGGGATTCAGGAGAGCGAATGGATGTGGATCATTCAACATATCTGGGTGCCGAGGCTTCCCACAGGAGTCAGTCCCAGCCGCCTTTGGGGCCGCAGATCCCTACCACTCCTAAACCGGGGGTGACAGGAGTCCTGCTTTATGTCCTGTCTAAGTACTTCCATGACCCAATTCCATAGCAACTGAGCACCTCCTAATCTCCCGTGTGCTCTCTGGACACCCCCCTGCGAGGCAGGGACATGCCACTGCTCTTGCCTTGCTGACAGGGGCAGAAAGACTAAGCAATGTGCCCAAGGTCACACGGGCAGTCTGTGGCAGACCCCAGAACTGAAGCCAGCTCTGAGTGCCATGGTAGTGCTCTAACCACTGGGCTATCCTTACCCTGTGTCTGAGAAACAGGAGCGGCAAAGGCAGTAACCGCAGAACTCACATCTTTAGTGTGTCCAGCTGGACTAGTGGACAGAGCACAGGGCTGGCCGTCAGGACTCAGAGACTTTAAGGTCAGATGGGACCATTATGATCGTCTAGTCTGACCTCCTGCACAACGCAGGCCACAGAATCTCACCCACCCACTCCTGTAACAAACCCCTGACCTATGTCTGAGCTATTGAAGTCCTCAACTCGTGGTTTAAAGACTTCAAGGAACAGAGAATCCTCCAGCAAGTGACCCGTGCCCCATGCTGCAGAGGAAGGCAAAAAACCCCCAGGGCCTCTGCCAATCTGCCCTGGAGGAAAATTCCTTCCCGACCGCAAATATGGTGATCAGCTAAACCCTGAGCAGGTGGGCAAGACTCACCAGCCAGACACCCAGGGCTCCTCTGGCAACATGGGGCAGGGCTGGGCCCAGCGGCCAGTGGGTGGTTTCCAGAAGCCGACTGGGCTTGGGGAGGTTTGCAGAATGCAATGAAAGGAGCTTGTGAAGTTGCAGTTGCTCAGGCCCCTGGTGCTGATCGTGGCATCATCATCGATTCATATTGTGGCGGTGTCACCCAGCCTCAGGCAGGGACTAGGGCCCATGGTGCCAGGCGCTGCAGACACATCTAACGAGAGGAGCTTGCAACCGAAGTGTAAGCAGAAGGGTTCTCTAAGCAAGTGTCAGACACAGCAAGTAGACAGTGGCTGGGGGTGAGGAGCACAAGGTAACAATGGAGTGGCCAGGCAGATGGGCTGTTGCAGCCCCATTCGAAGTGAGAGCCATGTGATCATGTCTGACTGGTGACGGATTAAGCACCAGATCTTTCACAACATGCCTCTGAAATGGCAGCTCCATATGCTGGTGCACACACTCTGCATTGGCACTCGCCGATCGCGTAGTGAGATGTCGCTCCGCTTCCCCATGCAAATGCAGGTTTTTCATTCCACCCCCGTATCTGGTGCAATTTCAGAAGCTGAATCAAGGCCGGCTGCATGCGTGGCCCTGAGAGCCCCAACTTGATCACGCATTGCATCAAGAAAGCAAAACTAAGTGGGTCAGCATGGTGGCAAGAGCCAAGTGTGCGCCAGCCTCTGTCGTGGTGGGCACCCTCGGCATTCCTGGGCTTCGGGCATGCACTGCCAGGAACTACAGACGATTGGAATCGCCCTGTCTGCCTGCCTTGTGCCGCTTTCCCCAGAAATCAAGTCCCTGGGGAATAGATTTGATTGTGACCATGTCTGGCTAATTATCTTTCAGCGTTTCCATTCCATTCAGTTGCTACAGGGTGAGCCAGCCCCCAAACCCTCCAAGTGGCTGTGGTAAAATCCAGCAAACCCACAAGGAACTAATCAAGCCATCAAAATGCAGAGCCCTGTAAGCCAATAAACCGCAGGGTGTGACCTGCTAATGTGGCAAGAAAGGGCTCACTCATCTGAACTGATTTTACCAGGGGATGTGGGGGATTTGCCATCACCTGACGTCTTCACATGAAGCTTGGGCATTTCTGTCTAAACTGTGTCCTAGCATAGCCACCGGTTCTGGGCTGAAGGCAGGAAGCACTGGGGCTGGGGGGAGTCCCTGGCCTGTGTTATGTGGGAGGTCAGGCAAGAGGACCATAATGGTTGCCTCTGGCCTTTACCTCTAGGAACGACCGGGAAGAGCAAGGCTGTGTTGTTATTTCCCAGCCAAGAAGATACAAGCAGGTGCCCAGACAGGCCTCGGGATGCGTTGGTGATCTCTGATAGCTGCATGGCACATGGCCGAGGAGGTGTTTTTTTACTCTGCTGGAACAGGGCATCAAGGCAAAGGGTTAGCTATTGAGCAGCAAGAATTTCAGAGGCCGGGGCCTGACAGGCTGTAATTTAGTATCTGAGGCACTGGGTGGGGGTTGGAGGGGAGAAAGTGGCGTGAAGTGAAATCAGAGCGCTGTTGTCTTGGCAGCAGTCTAAACATGCTTTCACCTGCTGCTAATTCCCCTCTGGGTTCCAAGGCTGCCGCTCATCTGAACAAAGAGGGGAGAGGAGTGCGGGGCGGGGGGTATGAATGTTCAGTGGGATGATGGTCAGGTCAGTGTGCAGCTGTGAGCATGGCCCAGCCCCCGAACGCGCTGCAAATGGGATGGTAGCTGGTGCAGCAGACTGGAGAAGCTTTAAGTGGTCTGGAAGAAATGGGGGGGGATCTGTCGTCATGTGGGAGCTACAGTTCTGGGGAGACAGTGCTGAAAGCGCGCCCCTCAGCGCCGCGGCTCGAGGAAAACACGTGGTCTCTGGCCAGGTCTGACCCCTTGCAGATCACCCCCCCCCACCCCCCCACACACATGCACACTTCAATTGCTGGCAGTTGGATGGATGGTTATGGTTCCTGGCGCTGGAGACGGCGGTGCTGCCCCTGACTCGCTGCGCCGCGCTGCCTGGTGTGTCTCTTGCCCCCTGCTCAAAATCTAGTCCTGAACTATCTGCTAAATTACCCCAAACACCCTGCAGTGGCCAGCCTCAGTCCCTGCGAAGCTTTTCTGTTTCACACTCCGGAGCAGGGGCTCTCAGCCTCTCCGGACTATTGTACTCCTTTCAGGGATCTGACTTCTCCCCACGTTTCACCTCACTTAAAAACGACCTGTTTACAAAATCAGACGTAAAAATACAAGTGTCCCAGCGCACTGTTCCCGAAACATTGCTGGTTTTCTCATTTTTACCGTATAATTGGAAGTTAATCGATTGGAATACGAATACTGTAGGTACACGTCAGTGTCCAGTGTATGGGGCAGTATGAACCAGTCATTGCCTGGATGAACTTTTCGTTTGTACGGACTCCGCTAGTGCGTTTGATGTAGCCTGCTGTAAAACTAGGCCAATCTTTAGACGAGTTGCTGTGTCCCCCAGCAGACCTCTCCGTACCCCAGGGGTACGCACACCCTGGGTGAGAACCACTGCTCTGGAGGCAGTTTGGGCTAGGTGCTAGGGCTCCAGTGCACCCAGTTCCGCCGTGCGGCACTGACTAGCTGCTTGGTCCAGGTACGTCCCCTGTCAGAGCCTCTGCCTTCCCGTCTGGAGATATGGCTCCAGCCTCCCTCCCCGCGGGCGGGCTGGGGCTCAGTGAAGTGCTTTGCTAGCCTTGCATTGTTGTTATCTGAGATTCCGAGGCCGAAGGGCCCATTGTGATCATCTCCTCTGACCTCCTGCGTAACACAGGCCAGAGACCTGCCCCGCAATAATTCCTAGGGCAGAGCTTCGAAAAACATCCCGTCTGGATTTAACAATGGCCGGTGATGGAGGATCCACCTGGCCCTGGGTAAATTGTTCCAATGCTTAATTACTGTCACCATTAAAAATGTCTGAGTGTGTCTAGCTTCAGCTTCCGGCCACTGGATCGTGCTCAACCTTTCTCAGCTAGACTGCAGAGCCCAGCAGTAAATATCTGTTCCCCATGTAGGTGCTTATAGACTGTGAGCAAGTCAGCCATTAACCGTCTCCTTGTTAAGCTAATTACATCGAGGTCCTTGAGTCTGTCACTATCAGGCAGGTTTCCTAATCCTTTCATCATTCCCATGGCTCTTCTCTGACCCCTCCAATTTACCCACATCCTTCTTGCACCCTGGGCACGAGAACTGGACAAAGGATCCCAGCAGCGGTCGCACCAGGGTCAAATCCAGAGGGAAAATCACCTCTCTGCTCCTACTCGAGAATCCCCTGTTTATGCATCCTGGGATCACACTAGCTCTTTTGGCCACAGCATCACACTGGGAGCTCGTGTTCAGCTGATTCTCCACCAGGACCCCCAAGTCTTTGTCAGAGTCCCTGCTTCCCAGGGTAGAGTCCCCCGTCCTGTAAGTGTGGCTGATGCTCTTTGTTCCTAGGTGTGTGCCATGTCAGCTTTAGTAAAACGCAGATTGTTTGCTTGCGCCCAGTATACCAAACATCCCAGATCTCTCTGAATCAGTGACCTGCCCTCTTCGTTATTTACCAATCCTCGAGTCTTTGCGTCATCTGCAGACATCAGTGAAGACGTGTGTGTTCTTCCAGGTAAAAATGTTAAAGAGCCGAGGGCCAAGAACTGATCCCCGCGGGACCCCACTGGAAACACACCCTCTTGATGATTCCCCATTTACAGTGACATTTGGAGACCTATCAGTTAGCCAGTTTTTAATCTGTTTAATGTGTGCCAGGTTCATTTTATATTATTCAAGTTTTTTAATCAAAACGCCCTATGGTACCAAGTCAAACACCTTACAGAAAACTAAGTATATTACGGCAAAACGATTACCTTTATCAACAAAAGTTGTAAACTCATTAAAAAACACTATCAAGTTAGTTTGACAGGATCTATTTTCCATAAACCCATGTTGATTTGCATTAATCACATCACCCTCCTTTAGTTCTTTATTAATTGAGCCTGGTATTGGCCACTCCATTTATCTTGCCTGGGATCTATGTCAGGCTGACAGGCCTATAATTACCCAAGTCATCCCATTTACTCTTTTAGAAATGGGCACAACATTCGCTTTCTTCCAGTCTTCTGGCACTTCCCCAGTGCTCCACAACTGAACGGACCAGTGAGCTCCTCAGCAGCTCTTCAAAGCTCTTGGATGCAAGTTGTCTGGAGCTGCTGATTTAAGAATGTCTGACTTTAGTTGCTTCTGTTTAACATCCTCCAGAGATACTAATGGAATGGAAAGAGTTAGCATCACTATATGATAGGGTGACCAGACAGCAAATGTGAAAAATCGGGACAGGGTGGGGGGTAATAGGAGCCTATATAAGAAAAAGACCCAAAAATTGGGACTGTCCCTATAAAATCGGGACATCTGGTCACCCTACTATATGAAGAGACTGCTTCATCTGGCTTTGCCCCAAATACAGAACAGAAATATTTATTGAACACTTCTGCCTTTTCTGCATTATTGATAATTCTACCATTTCCATCTAGTAATGGACGAGTACCATTGTCAGGATTCTTTTTGTTCCTAATGTATTCAAAAAACTCCTGTTGTCCTTAAGTCTGCTGGCCATAGATGTTGCCTTGTGTCTCTTGGCTTCCCTTATCAATTTTCTACAATTCCTAACTTCTGATTTATATTCATTACTATCAACTTCCCCTTTCTTCCATTTGTTATGTATTACTTAGTAATACTTAGTAATACTTAGTGCCTTGAGTGCAGGGGACTGGACTAGATGACCTCTCAAGGTCCCTTCCAGTTCTATGATTCTATGATTATTTTTATTTTTTTACATCTGCTTTCACTTCCCTCTAACCCAGGTTTTCTTTTTAACCAGCCCAACCTTTTCTTCCTCAATTGTGGCTTTTTAGTCATCTCGTCAGGTGTTCTTAAATGATTTCCATTTATTCACATTTTTCTGATTAAATTCTTCCTCCCAGCTGATTTGGCTCACAATCATTTTCAGCTTTGTGAAATGGGCCCTGTTAAAGAACCAAATGTATCTATATTACTTGTCTAGTCTTTATTCTGCTTGCACATTATAAATGTGACCAACATGATCACTTGTACTTAGGCTACCATTAATTTTTAGGTCTGTGATCCGTGCTTCTATCTGTCAGGACAAGGTCTAATACAGAATTCACCCATGTTGGCTGTAGCTCTTTTTGAGTTAGGAAATTGTCAGCTAGAATGTTTAGAAACTCTATGGATGTTTTAGTCCTGGCTGCATGATACCTCCATCATGTGTCACTCTCACTGATCACACAGTGCTTTTTCCTACACACTACCGGTAGGTGTGTAAGGAGCCTGTTAGGGGCTTATTCCTTCACCCACTCACTTCCCTGGTCCTTCTCGCATGAACAGAGAGCAACAATACCCAAAGTCCAAAGGTGCAAACAATTCAGTGTTTATTGGGGTGAACTTCCAGCAAGCATGATTCCAGTTTCCTTCCTTAGTGTCCCCCTTCCCAGCTCTGACACCACAGAGCCTTACCTGTGTCCCTGTTCCCATTCCCCCACTTAGCAAAACAAGAGTCCAATTTCCCCACCCCATTCCCTGTTTCCATTCCCCCCCCCTCACTTCCTGATTGACTGCAGACTATACAGTAAAACTTGAGTTCTGCTTAGCTATACCTTAACCAATCATTTTACTGAAATTTAACTAACCAATCCTAACATATTGTAACATGATTATTTAACCAATTATATCCCACCACCTCAATTAGTTTACACCCAGCAAAATTAATTATACAGCAGACAGAATCCATCACAGAACCAGACAGAGATGATACAGACAAACAATGGGGAAATGGGGACTACAATGATAGAACAACACAGAAATGAGGATTTCACATCCCAACTATTGATATGTGAGTTCTTGCCAGACAGTGATTTTGATTCTTTCTTTTGTACCTCTAGAACTAGCTAAGTGATAAGAATACACCTACATTCTTAGAGTATAGGCCTTTACAGACAGGCCTGAATATCTATATCCTAACAGAGCCAGTCGTCCTGTTCCCTGGTGTGGTTTGGGGGTCTGTGGACTGCCTCTGGTGCTTTTGTGTTAGGACATTGATCCATAAGCAGAGAGGATAATTTTCTTCCAAGATTTCAGTGACTCGGAACAGTTGATGTAATTTTTGATGTAGAGTCCCCTGGCCTAAGAGTGTGGGGCAGAACGAGACCGTTTGATCAGACAAATCGCTCTAAAGATGCTAACGATCTAAGACGATCTGTCCATGCTGCATAGTTGCAAATTACACAGTATTGAAAAACCTGGCGTGGGACACCACCAACTTCCTACGTCCTTGGTGAGCAGGCTCAGCAGCGGCAGAGCTGTGTTTGCCGCGGGGGCCCTGGAGCCCAGGGATTGGGAGTTGCCTGGGATCCTGCAGTCCGAGGCTTATGTCTTGTCTTTCAGACGGGGAGCTCTTTGGGCCAAAGCCTGCCATTTGCTTCGTGCGTGCAGTGTCTGGGACAGTGGGGCCCTGCTGGCTTATGTATTCCAGCCATGTAAATGTTACGGCAGTTTAAAATGAGGTCCTGATAGGTGGGAGTCTGAACCCTGAGAAACCCCTAACCCAACAACCCCAAATTTGCACCATTAACTCTACCCCCGCTTCTGATGTGGCACAATCTGCATCTGTGGGTGCATTTTAGAGCAGTTTGGAAAATCAGCACTCAAACATAAAGCTCTGGCGTGTGCGTGCGTGTTTCCTTCTAACCCTGAGTCCGATTGGGGCAGTCAAGTCCGGTATCTCTGGAACTCTGCACCTGCCCTGGGCTCACAGCCTTGCTGAACTGCTGCTTGGTCCCCATCCTGCAAGGGGATGAGCAGCCTCTGTGCGCTCAGTGCCTCTGGGGTTACTCCCCTCCTGGCAGGATCTGGCCCTTGTTCCTGGGGGGGGGTCGGGGGGCAGGAATCCACATGTCTCTGCCCGCCTGGTGCCTTTGCTGGGCCTGCTGGGAGCTGGATGCGCTGCTGGGTTTCAGTTTAAGCAGCAGAGCAGGGAGCGTCTATTCATTCCCCCCGAGGCATTCATCAGTGCCTTAGTGACCCGCCCCAGCCCCCTCGCACTCAGGCGCGCACGGCTCCATAGTGGAAGGAGCCAGGCAATCTCGGCAGCTGAATGGGGTTTTGAGCTGTGTAATTATGAGACTGTACCGGTCGAGTTGGAACTCATTAGCCATTATCAGCCATTTCAGCAGCACAATGCCACCACCCCAGGCTGCACGGCCTCAGTGTCTATGCACGCTGCTGAGGGGCTGGAGGCCGTCCTGCCTCTGACCTCAGCCCTCCCTCGGGCCCCGCGCTGCGCAGGAACCCCAAGGGCAGGGCCTGGCACTGCCAGAGGTGCGTTCCATTGACACAGCTGGAGAGGAGCCTCTGCCAGCTCCCGGTGTGGGGAGCAACGGGCAATGAATCTAGCCTTCATCCCCTCTGTACGGGAGAGGCCAGATCCCACTCTGTGCTGGCCCGGTCCGAGATCGCAGACCCTGCGGTATGAACCTCACTGTGCTGGCCAGGTCCAAGAGTGCAGACCCCATGGTACGCGCCCGGTCCGAGAGCGTGCAGGCCTCGCGGTACGGACCCCGCTGCGCTGGCCCGGTCCGAGAGCGTGCAGGCCCCATGGTACACGCCCGGTCCGAGAGCGTGCAGGCCTCGCGGTACGGACCCCGCTGCGCTGGCCCGGTCCGAGAGCGTGCAGGTGTCACGGAGTGTGGGGGAGTCCAGGCCCTGCACCCCTCTTCCTGGGATTCACTGAGACTCTCAGCCAGCCAGTAAAACAGAAGGTTTATTGGACAACAGGAACACAGTCCAAAACAGAGCTTGTGGGTACACCCAGGACCCCTCAGTGAAGTCCTTCTGGGGGAGCAGGGAGCTTAGACCCCAGCCCTGGGGTTCCCTGTGTTCCTCCACCCAGCCCCAAACTGAAACTAACCCCACCGAGCAGGTTCCCCGCTGCAGCCTCCGTCCACATTCCTGGGCAGAGGTGTTACCTCCCCCTCCCCCTCCTGGCTCAGGTGACAGGCTCTCAGGTCTCCCATCCCCAGGGCACATTCCCAGGTCAACACTCCCCCCTCCCTGCTGCGTCACATCGTCACATCTCTCCCCCCTTCGAGACTGAACGGAGCGGGGTCACTGTGACCAGTGACCTGGGGAAGTTCGGGTCCCCCTCTCCGGGACAGCGCATCCGCTATCAGGTTGGCACTTCCCTTCACGTGGACCACGTCCATGTCGTAATCCTGCAGGAGCAGGCTCCACCTCAGGAGCTTGGCATTGGCTCCTTTCATCTGGTGCAGCCAGGTCAGGGGAGAGTGGTCGGTGTAGACGGTGAAGTGTCGCCCGAAGAGATAGGGCTCTAGTTTCTTGAGGGCCCACACCATGGCCAGGCACTCCTTCTCGATGGCCGCATAGTGTTGCTCCCGGGGTAGCAACTTCTTGCTCAGGTACACGATGGGGTGTCTCTCCCCCTTTTCATCCTCCTGCATTAACACCGCCCCCAGTCCCGTGTCGGAGGCGTCGGTGAACACCACAAAGGGCTTGTCAAAGTCTGGGTTTGCTAGAACTGGGCCACTGACCAGAGCCTCCTTCAGCGCCCGGAAAGCCTCCTGGCACTGCTCGGTCCAGACCACCTTGTCTGGCTTCCCCTTCTTGCATAGCTCAGTGATGGGGGTGGCTATGGCGCTAAAGTGGGGCACAAATCCTCGGTAGTATCCTGCCATCCCAATAAAGGCTTGGACCTGCTTTTTGGTGTGGGGAGCGGGCCAGTCTCTGATCACCTCCACCTTGGCCGGTTCCGGCTTTAGGCGGCCGCTCCCCACCCGATGGCCCAGGTAAGATACTTCAGCCATCCCCACCTTGCACTTCTCCGCTTTGACAGTCAGCCCAGCCCCCTGGAGTCGGTCCAGCACTTGTCTAACCTGGGACACGTGGTCCTCCCAGGTCTGGCTAAAGACACAGATGTCGTCAATATACGCCACGGCAAAACTCTCCATCCCCCTCAGGAGCTGGTCCACCAGGCGCTGGAAGGTGGCCGGCGCTCCCTTGAGGCCGAAAGGCAGGGTCAGAAACTCATAGAGCCCCAGAGGGGTGATAAAGGCCGATTTCAGCCGGGCATCTGCATCCAGCGGCACTTGCCAGTAGCCCTTTGTAAGGTCCATGGTGGTAAGGTACCGAGCTCCTCCCAGCTTGTCTAGGAGCTCGTCCGGCCTGGGCATGGGGTAGGCATCCGATACAGTGATGGCATTGAGCTTCCGATAGTCCACACAGAACCGGACTGACCCATCCTTTTTGGGGACCAGCACCACCGGCGAGGCCCAAGGGCTGGCCGATGGCTGGATCACCCCCAAAGCCAGCATGTCCCGGACCTCTCTTTCCAGGTCCTGAGCAGTTTTCCCTGTGACTCGGAAGGGGGAGCATCTTATCGGCGGGTGCGACCCTGTCTGCACCCGGTGGACAGTCAGATTAGTGCGTCCAGGCTGGTTGGAAAACAGCTGTCGGTACGGATGCAGCACCCCCCTGACCTCAGCTTGCTGGGCAGGGGTGAGCTGATCCGAGAGGGGGATTGTTTCCAGGGGGGGAACCAGCTCTGGTCCCAGGGAATAGATCTACTAAAGGGTCATCTCCCTGCTCTCCCACTGACCACACACAGCTAACACCACATTCCCCCTGGCATAATATGGCTTCATCATATTCACATGGTACACCCGGCGGTGGTGGGCCCGGTTCGACAGCTCCACCACATAGTTTACCTCATTGAGCTGCTTGACGACCTTGAACGGGCCCTCCCAGGCGGCCTGTAGTTTGTTCTTTCTCACGGGGATGAGAACCATCACCTGATCCCCGGTGGCGTAGGCACGGGCCCGCGCCGTGCGGTCATACCAGACCTTCTGCTTCCTCTGGGCTCTGGCCAGATTCTCCCTGGCCAGGCCCATGAGTTCAGCCAGTCTCTCTCGGAAGGTCAGGACATACTCCACCACTGACTCTCCATCGGGAGTGGCCTTCCCCTCCCACTCGTCTCTCATCAGGTCCAGGGGGCCCCTCACCCTCCTTCCATATAACAGTTCGAAAGGCGAAAATCCGGTAGACTCCTGGGGCACCTCCCTGTACGCGAACAGCAGGTGAGGTAAGTACTTGTCCCAATCCTGCGGGTGCTGGTTCATAAAGGTTTTCAGCATCATCTTTAGCGTCCCGTTAAACCTCTCCACCAGCCCATTGGACTGGGGGTGATACGCTGAGGCCCAGTCGTGCCGGACCCCACATTTCTCCCACAAGCACCGGAGCAGGGCCGACATGAAGTTGGAGCCTTGGTCTGTCAAGACTTCCCTGGGGAACCCCACTCGGCTGAAAATGGTCAGGAGCGCATCTGCCACGGTGTCTGCTTCAATGGAAGCTAAGGGCACTGCCTCGGGGTAGCGGGTGGCGAAATCTACCACTACCAGAATGTATTTCTTCCCCGACCGGGTCGTCTTGCTGAGAGGTCCCACGATGTCCATGGCCACCTTCTGGAAAGGCTCCTCTATGATGGGCAAAGGTCTCAACGCCGCTTTCCCCTTGTCCCGGGCCTTCCCCACCCTCTGACAGGGGTCACAGGATCGGCAATACTGCCGGACGGTGGTAAAGACCCCGGGCCAGTAAAAGTTCTGTAGCAACCTCTGCCGGGTGCGCCGGATTCCCTGGTGCCCTGCGAGGGGGATGTCATGGGCCAGGGACAGGAGCTTGCGGCGGTATTTCTGGGGGACCACCAGCTGCCTCCTGATCCCACAGGACTCCCCTTCCCCTGGGGGAGCCCATTCTCGGTACAGGAACCCCTTCTCCCACAGGAACCTCTCCTGGCAGCCTCTCCTCATGGTCCGTCCCTCACTGAGGTCGGCCAGGTCCCTGAGCTTCTGCACGGAGGGATCTTTCCTCAACTCGGCCTGGAACTCAGCGGCTGGGGAAGGGATGGGGCCCGGTTCCCCCTCCGTGGCCAGGTCTGAGGCCGCAGCCTCTCTGAGCCGTGCCCCTCGGCGCTCCCTCCCCACCCGAGTAGGGTCTCGCGCCTCCAGTGTGGTACCCTCCCCAGGGTCAGGTCGCAGTGCCCCTCGCCGGCTCTGGCTACGGGTCACAACCAGGGCGGTCTGGGGGTCGCTTGGCCAGTCCTCTAGGTCTCCCCCCATCAAAACTTCAGTGGGCAAATGGTGGTGTACCCCCACATCCTTGGGGCCCTCCTTGGTCCCCCATTTCAGGTGTACCCTTGCCACGGGCACCTTAAATGGGGTCCCGCCCACCCCCGTCAGGGTCAGGTAGGTGTTGGGCACCACCCGATCTGGGGCCACCACCTCGGGCCGGGCCAGTGTCACCTCCGCGCCCGTATCCCAGTATCCATTGACCTTCCTCCCATCCACCTCCAGGGGAACAAGGCACTCTCTCCGGAGGGACAGCCCCGCACCCACCCTGTAAACCGAGCACCCTGAGTCCAGAGCCTCCAGCCCTCTGGCGGGGCTGGCTGGGGGTACTCTTCCCTCCTGAGCAGGTGGCAAACTGGTAGCCCCCCTTTCCTGGGTCGCCTGCCCCTCGTCCAGCTGAGTCCCTACCCAGTTAACCCTGGGTAGGTTGGGTCTGCTCAGTTTGTCCCTGAGCCCGGGGCACTGGGCCCGTACGTGGCCTCTCTGGCCACAGTGATAGCAGCTCAGGTCACGTTGGTCCCCTCGAACGGGTCGGAGGGGCCCGACACCAGGCGTTCCCCTTTGGAGGGGGTTCTCCCTATTTCCCCGCTGGGAGGCCCCATGGTGACTCTCTCTCTGCATCGGGGGGGGCCTGTTCTTTTGGGACTCCTCCCGGCTACCCCCTGACCGACTGTTCACAAACTCGTCGGCCAGCTGCCCTGCATGCTGGGGGTTCGCGAGCTTTTTGTCCACCAGCCACAGCCTCAGGTCGGAAGGGCACTGTTCATACAGGTGCTCCAGTACAAACAGGTCAAGCAGGTCCTCTTTAGTTTGGGCCCCCGCTGTCCACTTGCGGGCATATCCCTGCATCCTGTTGACCAGTTGTAGGTAGGTGACCTCAGGCGTTTTACGCTGACTCCGGAACCTTCTCCGGTACATCTCGGGGGCCAGCCCAAACTCACGGAGCAGGGCCTGTTTGAACAGTTCATAGTCCCCTGCCTCTGCCCCTGTCATCCGGCTGTAGACCTCCACGTCTTTGGGGTCCAGTAAGGGGGTGAGGAACTGGAGCCTGTCTGCAGGGTCAACCCTGTGCAGCTCGCAGGCATTCTCAAAGGCCGTCAGGAAGCTATCTATGTCCTCCCCCTCCTTCCGCTGGGCCAGGAAGCACTTATCAAAGCTCCTTGCAGTCTTGGGTCCCCCCTCACTCACCGCAGCCGGGGCCCCACTGCTCCTCAGCCTGGCCAGCTCCAGTTCATGCTGTCTTTGTTTCTCCTTCTCCTGCTGCTCATGTTGACGTTCCCTCTCCTTCTCCTCCTGCTCATGCTGACGCTCCCTCTCCTTCTCCTGACGCTCCCTCTCCTTCTCCTGACGCTCCCTCTCCTTCTCCTCCTGCTCATGTTGACGTTGTTTCTCCTCATGTTGACGTTGTTTTTCATGATCCTCCAGCTCCCTCATTTTCCTCTCCCTCTCCCATTCCAGCCGCATCCGCTCCAGGGATGGGGAGCTCCGCTGGGAGGATCCCCTGCTGGCTGCTGGGGTCAGGGGGCCCTCGGTATTCGTTGGGCTTCCCACAACCCCTCCCCCAGGCATAGGTAGGAAGGGTCTCGGGGTGTCCTGGGCAGCAGTCTGACCCCTCCCAGCCTGGTCAGGCCCCAGGGCCCACGCTGCGTCCGCCGGGCGGCTTCCCTCAGGGACAGGGATCGGGTCATCCAAGCGATCCCTCTCCTCCAGCTGGGCAATCAGCTGTTCCTTGGTGGACCTCCCGACGCGCAGCCCCCTCTGCCTGCACAGCTCCACCAGGTCGCTCTTAAGGCGTTTAGCGTACATCTCCCGGCTGGCCACTCGCAGGCCGGGCAGCTGTCCACGGTTTCCAGGAAAAGCCCCTAGTGTGCCAGTCCTTCTTGAGGTCACCACCTCTTTGCCAGGGTCGAGCTGCAGACTCCTCCGCCCCTGGGACCGCTCGCTGCAATCCCCCGGGGGACCCTGTTACTGCAAAAGTCCTTCTCTCTGGTCACACACTCCCAGGGGTTAACCGCCCCCTGAAACCGTCTCTCTCTGAATCTTCAGCACGCCTGGTCCCCGTCAATCCCCCTTCGTTTTACTGTTCCCCAGTCACTTACTGCAGGAAGCGCCGTTCACGGGGTGCAGTAGATCCCACCGCTGCCACCAGTTGTCACGGAGTGTGGGGGAGTCCAGGCCCTGCACCCCTCTTCCTGGGATTCACTGAGACTCTCAGCCAGCCAGTAAAACAGAAGGTTTATTGGACAACAGGAACACAGTCCAAAACAGAGCTTGTGGGTACACCCAGGACCCCTCAGTGAAGTCCTTCTGGGGGAGCAGGGAGCTTAGACCCCAGCCCTGGGGTTCCCTGTGTTCCTCCACCCAGCCCCAAACTGAAACTAACCCCACCGAGCAGGTTCCCCGCTGCAGCCTCCGTCCACATTCCTGGGCAGAGGTGTTACCTCCCCCTCCCCCTCCTGGCTCAGGTGACAGGCTCTCAGGTCTCCCATCCCCAGGGCACATTCCCAGGTCAACACTCCCCCCTCCCTGCTGCGTCACATCGTCACATCAGGCCCCATGGTACGCGCCCGGTCCGAGAGCGTGCAGGCCTCGCGGTACGGACCCCGCTGTGCTGGCCCGGTCCGAGAGCGTGCAGGCCCAGCGGTACGGACCCCTCTCCCCGCACCGCCCCAGATTGAAAGTGCCTGATGTGCTGCCCCCAGTGTGAGTGGACAGACCCGGCTGCCCAAACTCTGCGCTGAAGGCTCTGGCCCCAGGTCCCCCTGCCCCGACGCCGGCTCTCGGGGACCCGCTGCCCCGACGCCGGCTCTCAGCAATCAGCAAGCGGGGGCTGAGCAGAGGTTCTTCGTGTCTGGGTTGGGACGGAGGCGCTGTGCTCGGTGCCCTGCGTACTCACAGCTCCTGGTACATTCAGGGCAGCGCCACGCTGCCAGCAGCCGTGTAGACAGCGCTTTTGAGCCGCAGCATCTACACGGCCGTTTCTCCGCACGGCGGCACGAGCCCCGTGCATTTGTCAGCCTGGCTGGGCGCTCGCTGCCAGGGCTGCGTAGATGTCCCCCGAGAGAGCCTGCTGCAGACTGGCAGGGCGGGGCACTGTGATTTCTAAGGTCCCCCCCGCCATGGCTTCATGGCCCCAGTACACCTGGGTGCTTGCCGATCAGGAATTCCCGGGCCCATTGGCCCCCTCAGCGCTGCGCAGCCAAGTTCTGTGCGTCCCCGTATGCTTCGTGTCGCCGGTTTGGGGCGCCCTGCAGCTGTTCTACCAGCCAGGTGGGGCAGAGCCATCGAGTGCAGGTGTGGCAGGGTGCTGCCCGCAGGGAGGTCAGAGCCTGGGGTCCCGGTTTGCTCCTTTGCTCTGGGTGAGGCCCCAAAGGCCGGCAGTAGCCAGGAGACAATGCGCTTTGACCCCTTTGGTAGCCTGGGGGATGGCATCGCTGCAAGGGAGCTGTGTCCCGCCCTCCTGGGCCGGGAGTAGCGTAACGGGGCAGAGGTAGCATGGGGCTTGTGGGGAAGCACCCAGGCTGGTCGTAGTGCGCGAGGGGGGACCCGTAACGGGGGAGGGCTCTGCCCTGGCTTGCTAGCCGGAGTTGCAGCCCTGCAGGTCATTGATTGCAGTGGGGCAGGTGGGGCTCATTAGATGCCACCTTGACTAGCAGGGAGGTGGGAGTAGCCCGATGTCAGGGGAGCTGGGGCTCCTGCAGTGTTACCCAGGAGTGCCCTCACTGGCAGGGGAGACACTGACCCCTCGGGGATCGTGGGAGGTTTGCCTGGAGTTGGGTGGAGGTTTGCCTGGAGTTGCCTGGAGTTGGGTTTCTCCACTGGCAGACACACAGTGGCCATCTCTGCACCAGGAACCAGCCAGCCTTCCCTGTCCTCCTAATCCCCAGTGGGCCTGTTTAAAGGGCCCCCAAGACAAAGGGCCCCGTCCTGGCTTTAGGTGCGTACCTACCGCTCCTGGGTACGGACACTTTCCTCTACCCATGGTTCTAGCTCTGCAGGACCTGACTAGGGCGTCGGGCGCTTCCTTCTCCGTGTGTGTGTGTGTCACACCAAAATGGTGGCCATATTAATTGGTGCAGTGGCTAATGACAAATAATTTGCATGCAGAAGGCCTTTCCCACCAGACTGTAGCAGCTAACTGTGGGGCCGATATCGGGCCTAGCAAAGATGATTTTGCCTGTGTGGCCCCCTGGTTCTACTCACAGGTGCTGCTCTGAGGGTGGTGCCAAGTACAAACACTCCCCTTCTCCGCTCTGTGTGTGTCTCAGCCGGAGCCAGGCTGGGTGGGTGTTTGTCTGTTGCTGCCCCTCATTCCCACACCCTCCTGACACCTGGGAATGAATCAGCATGGCCTCCGGACTTCAGGAGGAGCGACTGAGCCCCCGGCAAGCCAGGATTGCAGCTCCCCTTGGAGTTCTGGCTGGCTCTGAGCCCCACGTCTTTTGTGGGGGAAACCTGACTCCAGAAGAAACAATGGGGTTTGTGTTAGTGTTTCTTGCATGGGAAACTTTAAATGCAGTTTATTTCCCAAACAGACGTTTCTGGGAGCTGCTTTGATACCACTGAAAACAAACCTAGGGCAGTGGGCTGGGTTTGTGTGGGGGGGAGCCCAGGGCTCCCAACAACCGCAGTGCTTATGGGGGAAGGGAAACACTTCCATTGACTCGAAAGCCCTGGCAGCGCCTGCCAGTCTCCAATGCAGACATTCCAGGGGTCCAGGCAGCTCTCCCTACAGAGGCTTGTTCCAGGGCAGCTGGGGGAGGCTGAGAGCAAGGTGCGATGTGACTCGAGTTTTGTGCCGTAACATAAACCTGGCTCTAAGCTGCGGATAGGCACACTGGGGGGCCTCCATGCTAATTTATAGGAGTTCAGAAACATCTGTGGGTCCGTGCGTCTGGGTCTTTGCAGACGCTCGATGTTTGCTGCATCGGCGCAAGGGGACGGCATTCCAGGGCTTTGTTGCACATATTGTGGGCAGCTGTTGCTGTTCCTGAGCCGGTCATTGCTTTTGTAACAGCGACGTTATCCCCCCCGACCAGAGAGCCGCACACATGTGTGGGGTGGGGGGCGCAGGGAGCTGCCCTGCTCCTGCCCACCCTGCATTCAATGCCATTGAAGGGGGACAGATTAAAAACTACATCGCAGTGCTTTTACACACGGCCCACAAGGAGCCTGTGGAACTTGCTGCTACAAGATCTCACTGAGGCCAAGAGCCAAGCGACGGCCATTGGCATGGATAATGGGAGTGACATTACATTCCACGTTCCTTATGAAAATATGCTTATGCTATGAATATGACATAGCTGAGATATACTTTTATGCAAGATGGCTCATGTGAGATCTCATTGGAAAGGTTATGATTTACAGAATTGGATTATCCAGTCTGTATGTCTGTGTTATTTCTATATCTGAAGTTAGGAATATTGACTATGTATCTGTATTTCAACTATGCTGCTTTGGGTGATGCCCACTGCTAACACTTCAGGTTCAACAATGGAAAAGCCAGACAGGGCAGATGGCCCATCAGCAAGGACAATAGGCTGTGAAAACTTGGCCTTCCTGTGGACCCTCCATACTGCCCCTGACTCATGGACGCTGTGAGTCTACAGGGTCAGGTGGTCTTGTCAAGTTTGGGAAACAAAGGATTCCCATCTTATGTAAATCCTATTTAAGGGCGGGGAGGAAGGCAAATAGGGCTCCTCCTCTCCATGGCCTGTCTGCCCAAGAAGAAAAACTGACAGCAAGGGGGGAGTCCAAGCTGAGACAGGGGTCCTGTCTGAAAAGGACTATACCTGGAACTCTGAACCACAGAAACGTTGCAAACTGCCTGCAACAATATCTAGAGCAGTGGTTCTCAAACTTTTGCACTGGTGACCCCTTTCACATAGCTAGCCTCTGAGTGCGACCCCCCCTTATAAATTAAAAGCACTTTTTTTTACCTGTTTAACACCGTTATGAATGCTGGAGGCAAAGCGGGGTTTGGGGTGGAGGCTGACAGCTCATGACGCTCCACATAATAACCTCATGACCCCCTGAAGGGTCCCAACCCCCAGTTTGAGAACCCCTGATCTAGGGTGAGAAATACTATTTGTCACCAATTTCTTTAGTGAAACTAGCTTAGTTTGCGTGTTTGATTTAATTTGGTTAGTAATCTGCTTTGTTCTGTTTGTTACCCCTTTTACCACATAACATCTGCCTTTTATAGTTAATAAAATTTGTTTATTATTAAACCCAGTTTCTGTAATTTCTAACTGGAGGAGGGGTCTTAAGAAGTGTGCACACCTCTCTCCACACTGAGGGAGGGGGCGAATTTCATAATATATCTGTGGGTCTGCCCCCCAAGGGAGAGGACAGCTGAGCGCTGGAGCAAGTCCCTGAAGCGGAGTCTTCCCAGAGCTGATCTGCAGCTGGGGTGGCCCTGCCTGTGTGTGGGTTAGAGGAGCCCTTAAGGGCCTGGCTCAGCAAGACAGGTCCAAGGGGGCCCAGGCTGGCAGAACAGGTAGACTCAGGGGTATCTCGGCACATCAGGTGGCTTCCCAAGGGGTCCAACCCGTCACAGTGGGAACAGCCAAAGCCAGACTAACAGCCGGGGTGTTGAGAAGGGCTGTAAACCCTCCTGCTTTGGGGCGTTAGCTGACCATTAACAACTGGCCATTTGGAGGAAACGTTCCCCACAGGGGTCCTCACACCTTCCCAGACAGCAGCTGGTGCTGGCCGGTGTCTCAGACAGGAATGCGGGCGAGCTGCCTGTTTCCAGGTCCATGGAGAAGCCCTGTTAAATCTAGCTGTGGTCTGGCGCCTGCCTGCCTCTGGAGGGCCTCAGCCCCCCCCACCCGGCCCAAGCACTGGCTGCGGGAGCCCAGGGCTCCGACCCTGCTGTACATCCGCCCCCGTTCGCTGACCATCCCTTCTTCTCTCCTCAGGGAGCTGAACGGGAACAACATCACCCGGATCAACAGGAACGACTTCTCGGGGCTGAAGCAGCTGCGTGTCCTGTGAGTCCCCTGCCCCGAGCGCTAGCGTGGGGGGCGCTCGCCCCCTCTGCAGCAGTGTCTGTGACGGGGGGGTGCTGCCAGGCCTGGCTGGGGCTCAGCACTGCCTGGGGCAGAGGCCTGACCGGGCCAGGGCTGACCCAGGTGGGACTCAGCCTGGGGAGACTGGTGCCGCTAAAGCCCAGGCTAATAGAGAACTGGGGCAGGCGGGGGAGGGGAAGGGCTGCTGGACCTCAGCAGGTCCCAGGCTCATTGTAGGGCCTCTGCTGTCCGAAACACGGTGTAGAGGGGGGTCAGAGGTCACTGGCCTCCTGGGTGGCTTGGGCTGGGAGGCGGGCGACTCCTCTGACGGTAAAGGGGGCTGGGATGAAAGGGACGGGGGGAGACAAGAAACAGCGAGCGTGAGCCTGAGGGCACTGACTGGGCCACCTCCCGGGAAGGGGGCTGGGTTTGCTGCCGGGTGACCCCACTATCCTGGAGGGACTTCGACCCTCGCCCTCCGGCTGACTCGCTGCCGACAAGGCCTGCATGCCCTCCAGGGGCGTGGAAATCGGGTGATGGGAAAGGGCGCGGCTGGGAGCTGCTCTGCAGTGCACGTCTGGCGGCGCTAAACACGAACATGGTGCCAAGGAGGAGCCGTGTGACCGCGAGTGACCTAGCTGGGGCACCGGTAGATGTCTGAACAAAGCAGCCCTTTCCCTGGCTGGCTCCCAGTGATGCTGACGGGAGGTGGCTGGGGTCCCTGTGAAGGTGGCCCCTGCTCCAAGGGAGCGTGGCAAGGCCTTGGCCCCCCCTGACATGGTCCATTGCACCCCTAGAATGAGCATGCCCTGCCCAGCCAGTACTCGGGCAGGTCCCCAGGCTGCTGTGCGGGGGCTTCCCGTGGATTGCCGGCGAGCGAGCGCGCTGCCCTCGGTGCGTCTCGGCTCTGACCTGTTCTCTCTGCCTCCCTTTTCCAGGCAGCTGATGGAAAACCAGATCAGCATGGTGGAGCGGGGAGCGTTTGATGACATGAAGGAGCTGGAGCGGCTGTGAGTGCCTGGGCACTGCGGGACGGGGAGGGGTAGGGGGGAATGGCCGTTATTGCTGCAGACAGCAGAAGGGTCCGTGGTCCCGCGGGCTGCTGGGGAGGCCACTGGCTGTGCTATTGCGTGGGGGGGATTTGGGTGCAGCCCACTGCTCTCCCTGTGCTGGCAGGGCCTGGCACTGCACTCATGCTCTGGAGAAGAGAGAGCACCTGACTGCTCTGAACTGAGCTCCCTCTGGCTGATCCAGGACCAGCCTGAGCAAAGACCCTGGTGCGGATGGGAGGGCATAAAGAGAATCAGGTGGGGGTCTGGAGCAGACCCTTGTCCATCTCTGCTCTCCAGTACAATTCAGGTGCCAGCAGGATAATCTGGGGGGCAGGACTCCTATGGGAATGGTCGAAGTCAGACCCCGTTTGAGGGCAGGGCATGGCAGTGTCTCGGCGTGGCGCTGTGCTGCGGGACAGGCCCTGCTCTCTCGCTAACACAGACAGATGGCTGGAGCACAAACCTTTCTAGACCCCAACCGTGGAGCTGCCCGCCGTTTGCACTCAGACGCTTCCCAATCTGCTCCTCTTCCCTTGTGGATCAAAATAACTCCTTAGCGATGTGCTTAAGGCGTCTGTGTGCAAATCAGCCACAAGCGCAGCTGGGACCTCACCTAGCAGCTCCTTCAGTGCCGTGCAAAACCTGCACCAGCTCAGGTAGATCTTGGCAGCCGAAGTGCTGCCCGCGGACACCCCGCCTTGGGCTGTGACCCCGTCCGCTCTCTTCTGGGAAGCAGAGGCAGGGCTGGAACGGGCAGCCTCCAAGGCTCACACAAGCGTGGTGATGACTCAGGAGCAGACGTTCATCTCGAATCAGAACTGACTCACGTTCCCGCAAGGCACCGTGCTGCAGAGTGGAGCATGCGGCTCAGTGGGGGCCCTGTCCCCTCTTAGCGTCCGCATGCACAGCAAAAAAAACCCCCCAAAACCGCGTGGCAGCATGGCTCAGACTCAGAGCCTGGGTCAACTGACTTGGGCTCTCATGACAGGGCTAAAAATAACAGTGTGGACCTTCCTGCTTGGGCTGAACCTTGGGCTCCGAGACCCTCCCCCATTTTGGGTTTCAGAGCCCTGGCCCCAGCCCGAGTGGGAACAGCTGCCTAAGTCAGCTGATCTGGGCTCTGAGACTTGCAGTCGCAGATCTTTTTCGCAGTGTAGATCGAACTTAGGGCTGAACCCAGTGTCACTAGAGGGTGCTGTGCTAAAGGAGGTGCTCCACCTTTCAGGTGAGCTAGAAAACGGAAATTGTGACCATTAATGATCCCGCAGCACCTGTCACAGGAGTAGGGGTGTCCTGTCCAAAGTCCAAGTTGTGCAATTATATTTTGCCTCTTCGAAACTGCAGGGGATTTTAATCGGAGGTGGTCTTCACTTTCTGTCCTAAACTGCAACGTAGTGTTGCTGGGTGCTTTTTTAAACAGCTGCTTGTCTTGCCCCAGAGGTGGCTGCATTTAATGGTGGAGGAAATAAGATACAACCGATACTAACCATGTATATGTAAAGTACTGTGAACAAGGGCGATACCTGTTCTACTTCAATTGTTGCTAAATAAAGAGACTCGGCAAACAGACTGAGCAGTGGGTCACCAGGCAAAGCTGCAGCAGATATTGACTGTGCACCCTCTGGAAGGGGACCCCACATCTGAGCCTGAATAAGGTGTCAATTTTTACCGGGGAGAGTAACTGGCCATTGGAACAGTTTACCAAGAGCTGTGCTGGATTCTCCATCGCTGACCGTTTTTGAATCAAGCTGGGATGTTTTTCTAAACAATATGCTTTTGGTCAGGAGTCGGTGGGCTGGAGCAGTGTGTACAGTGCGGGGCTGAGAGCCACTGAACCAGACTGTCACCCCTGGATATGATGGAAACCATGGCAAGCCGGGGAGTGCGGCAGCCCCCCAGCACCCCTAGTTCCAGCCCCTGTGTTAGGAGTTATTGTGGGGACGTTCTGTTGTTGGTGCTCTCCAGGGGGTCAGACTAGGTCAGTGGTCTCAACCTGTTTGCCATTGCGAGTCTCCTGTGTAGCTCTCTGTGTGTTACATGGGCCGCATCCACACAATAGGTATCCTGCCTGTGTGGCCCTGAGGAGGTCCCATGGGCTGCAGCTGTGTGCTGATCGGGCCGTGGGTTGAGAACCAATGGACTGATCACGATGGTCTGCTTTAGACACATCCCTGCAACCCTCGTGTGTGGCCGCTCCTCTCAAACTGAAATCAGTGCCCAGGCAAGGAAACAAAGTCTCTTTCTCAACCAGCTCCATTAAACCAGAGCGACTTCTGTGCACAGACCAGGCCCCTGCTCAGCCGTTGAGCACTGCCGGGGCGTTTCCGTAAAGGGTGGTGGTGTAATGTACCTGCAGCAGGGAGTAAGGCCACAGCAAAGGGTGGGGTGAGCACTGGTGGGAGGAAGTATGGAGTATGGGGGTCTGGGGCTTTGCTGAAGAAGGAGCAGAGCAGATGCTGAGCGACAGGCTGAATGTAACTGCCCTTTGCTGGAGTCTGCTAGAGCAGGCAGGAGACCGCCTTGCCTTGGCTGCGCTGCACCAAAGCTCAGACCTGGCCGTGCTCACGATGATTTCAGCGGGAGCTGCTGAAAATCAGGCCGCATATTTAGGTACCTAAAGGTGGACTTAGGAGTCCAACGTCCAGGGCCCATTTAAAAAAATCTCTTAGAGCCTAGAGACTCCTGGGCAGGGTGTCCCACGCACCCCTCGGCTAGCTATGGACTAAGAAGACTAACCATTAAGGACACAAGTGGTTCTCAGTAGAGAGAATGTGAGGAACGCCCTGATTTTGGCCCAGTAACTCTGTAATTACTCTGTAAGGGGAAAGGTAACATCTATGAGAGAGACCCTGTATGGGCCCGTGCAGCAAACCTTGACCTTTCCAGCTGCTGGCTCCTTCCACTTCCCGTCCCCCCCGCATTCCTCTCTCACTGGAGCCATCCCTGCATCAGTTCCAGGGGTTCAGATCTGGGCACTGGGGCTCCTGGTTGGGCTGGGATCATTGCCTTCCTCCTTGAACATGTGACTCCCTGTGACCCTTTCTCTCCCCTTTCCCAGACGGCTGAATCGGAACCAGCTGCACACGCTGCCGGAGCTTCTGTTCCAGCACAACCAGGCCCTGTCGCGACTGTGAGTACCTTTCTTCTCAGTCGAGGGTCCATCCTCTGCCTTTGGACGGCTCAGACACTGGGGGGGCCCTGGCTCGCCATACAGAGCTCTCTGGGTGGGAATGCAGCAGAGTTCTAGGAGTTAGATCCAGAGTTCTCGGCTGCTGCGTTGGAGTTAACTGGGGTTTTATCAGAAGGGGAACTAATTGGGATGCGAGGAAACATGTTTAATTGGAGTGACGTAAATTCATTGCCCGGCGTCTGCAGAATGAAAAGAAATCAGCCGTGGAAGATCTGAAGGATCAGCATCTTTAAAGGCTGTTAAATGTTATTAAAGAAAAGAGCAGTGCCTAACAAACTGCTTAGTATTCAGGCTGGCTGGGCAATGTTAGTATTGTGACATGCAGGTTTGTCTGTGCTAATGTGAAATTTAAAGGAACACAAACGCCCTGGGGCCCTGTCCAGCTGGAGTCCCAGAGACCTTGAAATGTGACACTTTTAAATATGAAGTGAGGCTGTGAGCTCTGGTTTCTCCAATACCTTTCCTATGTCTTTCATTTGGATCCTCTTGTGGGCCTGCTTCTAAACTCGCTTATATTGGTGTAACGCCATCGACTTGGACAGAGCTACTTCGGATTTACCCTGCTGTCTACGAGAGATGAACCACTCTGGCGAGCCCTAAGCAGGGGGTGGAATTATCCGCAGCTTGGGGATACCAAATGCAAACCGTGGCCAGCAGCAAAGCCCATCTTTGTGTGATTCTGATAGAGCTGATTCTGGTAGAGCTGTGTGTGCTGTGTGAAGCGTCAGGGCTGTGCGGATGTGCTGTCTGAGCTGCTGTGTCGATTGCATCAGAGCTAGACTTGCTCCTAAAGGGCGTGCTGCTGGCTTTCAATTTGTGCCGCCATGCTGAACTCCAGCTGGCATTCTAGGAGCTGGTTTCCAGGTGTGACATGTTCTGGCTGGCTAGCAAGGCAGCTGTGTTGGAAGCAAGTGTTTCTTTGGGCCTTAGAGAAGCGTGGCGGTGGAGGAACTGGAAGGAGAGGGCTGAGGTATTGGGGTGCAAAGCCAGTGTCAGACATGAGGTTTCTCCCGGCTGTCATGGAACAGTTTGGTAGGGACACTGTCCCCAGTAGTGACGGGAGCTCTGATTGTGCCTGGAGAGCATTTCCATTGCAAGTGTATATCATGGTGTGTAGCGTGGGGAGCGAGCTAGAGGAGATGCTAATGCTGGATGCTGCGGGCTGGAAGTGCTGGAAGCGCTTTCTCCAGCTCAGGGGCACGCTTGTCTTGGAATCCAGGAGTCTCCATTGTGCCCTTTCTTTCCCAGGATGCGTGGCTTGTTGGTGCAGCGTGTCTCTGGGTTGCACGACTTGTGAGTGGCTGATCCTGTGTGAACGGTATTGTCGGGAGCCCGCGCAGGCTGGGCCTGAGCTCTGAGGATTAAGAAAGGAATTTCTAGCACGTGTCGTTGTGTGAATCTTTCTGGAGTGCCTTTGCCCTCGGTTCTTGCCGGGCAGGGACCAGCTGAGAAGGCAGCATGTGATCTATGGAGACAGCAGTCTGTGCATTCAGCGCTTACCAAGAGCTGGGCAGGATGGAGCTGGAACCTCTCTGCGGGGGGGGGGGGGGGGGGGGGTGTTCTCAGGGCCCCTTTTGGGTGGACGCTGGGTGGCTGGGGTGTGACCTAAATCTGCTGCGGTTCCTTTTCCCACCTCTGTTCTGTGTGTGCACAGAGGGGAAGGGAGAGATGCCAAGTGCTTTCTGGGTACTGGGCTGGGCCACTATCTAGACCCTCTGCCTGCCCATTCAGCCTCGTTCCAGGGGGGCTGAAGCACTGGGAGGACACAGCCGTGCTGCTGTTCTCTCAGTGTAGGAGACCTGCAGCCTGGGAGGGCGTGCTGGCCCCGAGAGAACTGAGTGCCCTTGTTCGGTGTCTCCTTAATGATCTCTTCAGCCCTTCCATCCCCAGACCTGCAGGCTCTTGCTTTGTTGGCCTGTGAAGTGTGCCTAGCCCACGGGGAGGTGGGAGATGGAGGGAAGGTGAAACCAAGGAGGCAGCTGCTAATAAAACCATAATGAATGCAAAGGCAGCAGTAACCTTCAGTCACTAATTAGCGCGTCAGGATGCATCTGGATCTGCACAGCCTTTCAGCGGAAGGAAAAAGGCCCTTGTATTATCAAAAGGGGTGGGGTGGGGGAGGCGGGATGGGACACAGGTGGGAGCCGCAGCAAGGGCTGGGGCTCTGGGGAGGCTGCACCTGGCGCAGGAGAGGTGCTGGGGAGAACCACCATGGCGCCGTGTGTTATTTGCATGGCTCCCGTGTTGGTGGTGGGACGCTGGGGGGCGGGGGTGGCTGTTCAGGCTCAGACAAAGCGGGAGCTGGCTCTCCCCTGGCACCGCGCCCCGGAGAGCGTTCCCCGAAGGGTCTGGACGGGCCCTTGGCAGGTGGATTGCTGCCACTCGGTGCCCAGCGGCCCCTGGGCTGCTCTGGCCTGCGTTGGAGGGGCACGCTGGGCAGCGGGTCCTGGCAAGGGGCATCTCCAGAGGCACTGGTGAAGGAGCCTCCTGCCTCGCTCAGAGCACAGCTCTGGCCCCGTTGTTAGGGGCTCCCCCGGGGACAGGGAGAATATGCGTCAGGCCATTTCTCAGCACAGGCCGGGCCCTGCTCCCCTCCAGGTGCGGAGGCCGGCGGGAGGGGGCGAGGGGAAGTGGCTGGAAGATTGTTTCCTCGGTTTTGTGTGTGAGAGAAAAGGACAAGAGACGGGGTGGCCTGTGCCAAGCACCCTGAAAAGGGCCCGTTTATGAGGCAGCCGTTACTATGGCACCAGATGACTTGATCTGGCGCTTTGCCATTGGTCAGCGACTGAGCTCCCGTTAGCTCCTTTACCTCGGAAACGCCATGAGCGGTTGGCGGCGGGTTTGATCCCCCAGCCCAGATTCTCTTCCCACGTGAGTTTCAGGGCTGCGGATGTCCCAGGGGTCAGTCCACCCTGGTCTTCCCCCGCCCCGTGCAGAGTGCAGACTCTGGGCTCGACCCCCCGTCTCCCCAGCCCGAGAGCACGCTGATTCTTACCCCAGCTCTTGCTGGAATAACCCCCCCATGCCACAGGGGCTGATACAGACTTGGTGCGACAAAACAGAGGCAGCGCTGCTCAGACACTGCGGCCCTGGGTGCTGCGTAAGCGCCCAGATGGACAGCGAGTCCCCGTAATGCTAAGAACAGAATCAAGCCAGGCCGGGCTGTTGGGAATGCTGGAGAAGCAGAGCTGCAATGAGGCTAGTTTGTGGTTTTCCCGGATGTGGTTTGTATTGCACCCAAGATGAGCAGAAGGTTAGCCGGGAGTCAGGAGCTTGAGTTTGAGCGGCTAGGAGGAGGGAGAGGAGTATGCCATACATTACGAGGGACCTTGTGTGCGTGTCCTGCGTCCCTCTTTTTACAAACGTTCTATCTGCCCGTCCAGCCTGCTGCCCAGCACTGTGGTATCTGGGCGCCTCCCATGCAAAGTCAATAGCCCTAGGGGACTCCACGGAGCATCTGGCCTGTCTCATTTTTGAGGGTTAAAAACTCTACTTGGGGAAGAGTTTGTGCTTTTTAAACTGTTATTAATTTTCTTGGCTTGTCCCAGGCTGTGGTTGTCGGGGCAGTTTGGCCGTTGTGGGTGGCTGGGTTCTTGGTACCATTCTTGTGGGGGAAAGTCTTTTAACAAAGCAATTCAAATTCTAAATAATAATCATCCTCTTGTCTCCATCCAAGTTCCACGGCAAATGTAAACACCAGATGCTAATAGGATTCTGGGCAACAGCCTGGCTTGAACGTTAGTTGGCTGTCTCTAGAGGCGGGGTGCTTGAGGGCGGATGAGTCACATGGTGTGGTCCTAGACTCTTTCTAGGTGTACCCCATAGCTGAGAGCAGTGTCCTTTGGTGCTGCTGACCCAGTGATCTCCTTCAGCAGGTTGATCGGTTTGTACTTCGTGTGAGTGGGAAGAGTGGGCTAGTGGACAGGGCACTGGGCTGGGGCCCAGGCTCCCTGGGAGACTTCAGGCGAGTCGCTTCCTCTAGTCTATGTCTCAATTCCTAGCTGTAAAGCGGCGATAATAGTTCCTGCCTCACAGGCGTGTGCAAGGATAGAGCCCAGGGATGAGCGTGAGGAGCTGCAGCACTAGGGGGCTGAGGGCCAGGAAAGCACCTAGACAGACGTATCGCCACCTCTGCAGTGCGTCTTTGCTGGCAGAGCCAGCGGGTTTGGAATAAGCTCCTTGGCCTGCCAGAGAGCTGGTCCCAAGAGTCCGTTCACAAATGTATTGAAAAGGGTTAAAACCAGCCGGGGGCTGCCAGCTTGGAGTGTGTGAGACGGTGGATCAGTGCCCAAAACTGGCATATGTAATGGCAGCTGATAATGCACCCTTCCAATTAATTATGGATTGGCGTTTCTCTTGGTCTCAGCTCTGCGGTGGTGGAGCATGAGGATGGGCCATCCTGCTTCAAAGGCTCCTATTACATAAAAAGAAAAAACAATTAAGGTAATGAGGAACATTTTCATTTTAATCTGTGCTGGGTTTTAATACCAGGCTCTGAAATAAAATCCCACCAGAGGGATACAGATGTGGGGTGGCCCCCGCGGGGGCTGGGATGGTGAGAGCTGTCACGGCTCCCTCTCTGTCTCTTTTTGCAGTGTGATTATTTATAGTCCATGCTGGTGCGCACGGAGCTGTGCAGACAGCTGAGAAGGGACCATCCCTGCCTTGAACAGCTCCTGGTCTAACATGCAAGTGTCCGGACAAAGGGGGTGCAGAAGAGATGCAAATGGGCAGCACGGACGGCTTGAAATCCTTTCTGACCTTACTTTGTGTGGTGTGGTAGCTCTTAGCCCTTGGCCTGTTTCACTGTGGCCTCCTTGTTCTTCTTTTGTTTGTTTGTTCCAACCCTTTCCTTTATGAGTGTGTTTTAGGCCTTTCCTGGTGGGGAAAATAGCCGTTGCTGGAACTCTCTGAAATGTTGTTTTTTGAAACTGTGACTACCCCCGGATCCTGATTTTGCAGCTATTCCGGCTGCTCTTTGATGGTCCAAACGGCATCTCCTGCTGCTAACTCCACTGTCTCTGTGCTGGCTTTTGTATCCCAAGCTGTGCATGAGCTCAGGTGAGCTGACCAGAGAGCTGTTGCATGTCCTGTGTCTAATCCTTCGCTGAGTGAAGTGCTGCGGGGTACGTGAAGGAGGAAGGTGTGTGTGAAACCAAACGCTCCCTTGCTGTAGGGTGTCGTTCTTAATAATTGCTGTCCTCGCTATGAGCTGGTATGTTCTAGCAGTAACCATGGAGCTCCAAGGATTGGAGGGTATTCCAGGAAGGGTCTGGGACGCGTCTGCAGTGCTGTAATCCTGAATCCAGAGACACTGGGCCAGATTCTGCTTCTCTACGCTGGTGTCAGTCCAGAGAAACTGCGCTCTCTGTCTGTTAAATTACTCCGGCTTTACTTTGCCGTCGCTGCCAGCCAAGCCTGTCCCGTGCCTCGCAGTGTTAAGTGCAAGCCCAGGTGGGTGTGGGGTGTGACTGGTCCCTGCAGGGCTGAGAGCATGGGGCACACTCAGTGCTCCAAAGTCTGTGCAGCTTGGAGCTCCAGGGGGAACCGGAGCCCGTGGAGGCTTTGCTGGGATTCCCACCCGGGCAGCAGAAAGGGCTAGTGACCTGAGCACAGTCAGGAAGGCAGCGGCTGACTGAGTGGGAGGCTCAGGAGACTGATGGCAACACTCGCTGCCCGGGGCTCCTGTCAGCCATTTCCCATAGGGGGCTGCTTTGCCCTGGCCCTCCCGGGTCCGCACTGCTCCCAAGCGGGAGACTCGGGGTTTAGATGGGAGGGGCTGAGGGGGGAGCGAGTCCCAGAGCAGAGCTGGTCTACGTGCAGAATCACACTGGTTTACCTGCAGGTGAGATTTAAAATTAATTTAGTCCAGCCAGTGCCAAGGGCCACATGGATGCTCTTAGCGCTCTGTATACGTGGCTCGGGCTATGTGGATATAGCTTGGCTAGGAACAGGTTTAAGTTAAACTGAAATAAGCTCGTCTTGAACCAAACCTAGAGTGTCAACAGGGGCCTTTGGTCCGATTTAACTAGAAACTGGTGCAGCCTGAGTGTGTGGACAAGGCAGTATGGCCCCTCTCCGACCTGTCTGACCTGCAGAGCAGGTGCTGGGTTTTGTTGTCTCAGGCTGCCACCAGGTGGGCGAAGCCTTGCCTGGAAAGGTTGCTCAGGACGCAGACAGCAGGCCAAAAGCATGTTTATTCCCTCGCTCAGGTTTCAGGCTTTTCCAGCGATTGAAGAGCCTTATGGTCCCTCTCTCTGCAGCTCTCATGCCAAGCTGCCTCTCTCCTGCCAGAGACCCTCAGCCTCCTCCCCTCTCTCCTAGCTGACCCCCGTTCCCTGGCCCTCCCACGCTCCTATCACTCATTGCAGACAATACATCCGCGTAGTGGTCCCTGCTGACACAGGAGCCAGAAACCACTTCTGCACTCGGACCGGCCTCTCTCTCCATAGCTTCAGCGAGGTAGGGAGGTGCTGGGGATTGCAGGGCTCAGGTGAGACGCAATCGGAGCCTGTCACCTCTAGGTCAGCAAGCTGCACCTCCCACCCCTCCCAAGGTGAGACTGACCTTGCTGCCATCTGACAGCTGGGCAGTGCTCTAGGAGTTCCAGTGCGAGCAGCCATGCCATGACTGGCTCTTGCTGGCCCTTGGCTGCCCGGAGGTCTCTGCAGGGCGGGCCGAGGTACAGTGGTAGGGCGGGGTCTGTAGCACTATGGCCCCAAGCCCAGCAGAGCCAGCTCAGCTCCCTTTATTTATCAAAGGCACCAGTCCCAACAAAACAGCCACAACCCAATCCACAAGACTCCCCACGGGAGATCTCCCTGCCCAGCCACCACCTGCCCCGCAGGGCAGCCTGAGACAACAAAACCCAGGGCACACTTGCTTTATCTGTTAGGAGGTGACTTCCTCGTGCTCTGGGGAAGGATCGCTGGGAGCAGAGGGCATTTTGAGCTCCAGTGCTTGGAAGTTGAAGCTAGACAAATTCAGATTAAAAATGCACCCCACATTTTTAACAGTGAGAGGCACTACCCATGGAAACGACGTACCCGGGGCCAGGGTGGATTCTGTGTCCCTTGGCAGCGTTAAATCGTGTGTAAACACCCACGCTAGCGCCGCCAGCAGCTGTGGGCTGCAGGCAGGCGATGCTGGGGGAGGTGCTGTGGCTTGGGCCCTGCAGGAGGCCAGGCTGAAGGGTCAGCACGGTCCCTTCTGGCCTTGACATCTGTGACTCTTCATTGCCATGTTAGTAAAGCAACGAGGCAGGTAGATGCTGGCAGTGCAGCGCTCACCACTGTATGGTGGTCTCGAAGCCCTTCACAAACCACCCCCCAGAGCCCGGGGCGAGTGAGCCGGAGGAGCAGCTGGGAGCCTGAGGCACGCAGTGGGGGGTGACCTGCCGGGGCACACGCTGGGTAGGGTCGGAGCCTGGCAGAGCCCAGCTCTGCTGTCTCCCAGGCCGGAGTATCAAATCATCATCCACTCCTGTGGCATGTTATGGTCTGAAAGCCCTGCTCCAACTGCCATTAGTTACTCGGCTCTGTGCCGCAAGTAACGTTTCTCCATCACCGTCATGGAGGGGGTGGTTGTTCACTCTGAGCCTCTGACCTGAGCTGAACTCCGGGAACGACAGGCAAGAACCAGCGGAGACGATCCCAGGCTGCATGCGCAGGGGCCTCGCTCACCTCGACCTCTCGGAACAGGCAGGACTGTCGACTCCCCAAGTCCCACTCCCACCTCCCCTGAATTGCTGGGAATGGTCAGGGCCACTGGCTTTCCCAGCCTGTCCCCCTCTGTATTGCTAGGGACAGCCCAGGCTGATGGCTCTCCCGTCGGGCACTGCTCAGGGCGTATTCTCTGATGAGCCATTTCTTGGAATTAAGACGAAGGCTTCTCTCCCAGACACTCCTGTGGGGTGGCTGCCCTGTGCCCTGGGCCCGGCCATGTGCTCTGCTCAGGCCTCAGCTGAGAAGGCAGGGGCACCTGTCTGATGCTACAGGGCCCTCCCTTGTCAGGCTGGGGGGTTAATTGTGAGGTTGGGGGCAGACAATGATCAGATCTGGGGCAGGGCAAGTGCAGGGAGAGGTTGGCTATCCAGTGGCTCATTTCCTGAATTGACGTGAGCAGAGCTCACCATGGGCCGATGGGTGCCTTGCTGCTTTGGTCTACCCCTGTGCACGGCGCTGTACTCTGCCCTTGTCCCCTGCCTTCTCTCTCACCAGCCCCAGCTGCATGTGGGGACAAAGCCGCTGCTAACAGGTAGCCCAAATCCTTTGTGTCTGTGCCAAGGTGTGAGGCAGGGAAGGGTCTGGGGGCTGGAGGGCCCTGGACTAGCTTGCAGAAAGAGCCAGGCAGGCAAGTCAGTGCGTTGTGCTCCCTTGTTTACACCTCCACCGGAATGAGGGGCTAGCTCATTAATCGCCCCCAGTGGCTGGAAATGGGGCGATCTGAGATTTCACTGGAGAACGCGTGACCCCGCTGACCCTGTCACAAACTGGGTTTAATTAAACTGTCAGCGCTGGACGAAAGAACAAAGGCCTGTGGTTTCCCCCTCCTAATGCAGTCGGGAGAACGGTGTCTCCCGCGAAACGCAGAGCTGTTAAAAATGGATCTTTCTTTCCATCAAGGAAAATTACCAAGGCAGGAAGGTGACCCTGGCTCTCGGGCTGGGCTCTGCACAGCTAAACACATTTACACTCACTCCCCATGCACGCGGTTCCCGGCCCCCCTCGTGCATCCGGCAGGCTGAAAGACAAGGAGGGGAGGGGGGGCTGGAGGCTTTTCCCCGGCTTTTCTGAGAGTGCCTGATCCCAGGCCTGTGAGTGTTTTTCCAGTGGCTTTGGCCCAGGCCCCCATCTCCCAGAATCCTGCACTGGGAAGGGGCTGTGGGATGTTATAACTGCCCTGGATTTCTTCTCTCTCTGCTTCCCCACCCTGCCTTTAAACCTCTCTCCAGAAATTGCTTCCCTCTAGCAGCTGCCACCAGGCACTGTGGTAGAGAGAGATGGAGAAAAGGCTACAAGAGCAGAGCGAGAACGTATGGTGGCGGCTAAATATGGCAGGAACAGTGTCAGGGAGGCAGGCGCGTGGGATGGAAAACTGGTAGCCAGAGGTGTTAAGAAATACTATAAATAAGAGGATGTTAAAAGGAAAAGCCAGCAAAGGGCCGGGGGAGGCGGAGAGCAATATGATCAGACGCTGCTAGCAATCCAGCAGCAGATGGTCCTGCAATGGCTGGGAGACAGAACCGCTCTGTCAGAGGATGCTACCGAAGGGAGCTGTGAACTCAAGGTCAGTGTGAGAACACGTGTAGGATGGGGACAGACGGCTTAGGGATGGCGAGACCAGCATGTTCCAAAGTGGTTCCTGAGTTTGGGGGCAAACCTGAGACATCTTCTGGGCTTGATTGTTGGGGTGTTGGAGCCCAGGGGCCCTTCCTGGTGTCTGAAGTGGGGCCGCCAGCCTCCCTGGGCACTGTCGAAATGTCGGCCTCCATGTACGGGTCAGCAGGAGCAAGCAAAGGCTGCCGTCAGCTCTGCCGAGAGTGGGCAGCTCGGTAAGCCACCACTCACCAGCCCGGACCGGCACAGGTCTGAAAGCAGACAGTGGGGAGTGAGGAAATATGGACCAGTCTTCAAAAGGAGAATGTGGCCCATTGGTTCGCTGGAGCTCTGTGCCAGCCAAGAGGCTGGAGTGGGTTACCAGGAGCCGACAGGACGCGACTAAGCACAGGCAGGAATGCTCATCCCAGGGCCACATTAGGGATCTGCTCCTGCTGCCAGTGAGTCAATAGCAAAACTCCCAGGTGGTTTGGGGCCAGCCTCGCCCTGTGATGCGGCCTTGGCAGGGGGAGGTGGGAAATGCTGTTGGGGCTCTTGCATTCGTTCCTCGTGACTAGTCTGAGCCCCACAGCCTGGGAAGGAACCTATAGCCAGAGCGTAGTAGAGGTGCTCCCGGATTGCTCTGATCGGGACCGGTAGAGCGGTGCGTGGTGAAGTACCAGCGGTGCCCTGCAGGGGTCGCTGCTGGGAGCGGGTTATTTGATGGAGTCGAGTTGCAGACGGCCCGCAGCGGGATGTCTTGTGGGCACACGAGAGGCTAGCGGGGTAAAACATTGAGACTAGAGGGAGATTCATTGCGGGTTTAACTCTTACCCCAGGCCTGAATGGGACCCAGATGTGTTGGGAAGAGCAGGCAAAGACTCACCCAGTGATGGCAAGTGATCTGGAGAAGTGCAAAGGATCCCTCCCCGTAGAACAATACCCTGGTGGGACGGCACAGTGGGAGGCCATTCATTGATTAGTAACAAAGCAAGGTGGCCATCGCAGCGTGAGCCTGCCGAGAGAGTGATCGCAAAACGGGCCGCTCAGGTGGGCTGTGTCCAGGCAAGGTGCAGCTGGTGAGTCCCGAGCAGCGAGGGCTCCCCTGCACAGAACAGGGCAGGCCTCCCCAATACCCTGCGGGGGACCAGTGCTACAAAACAGAAGTGATAGATCAAAGCCAAGAGCAAACCCGTGTCAGCGCAGTGCTGGGGTCCAAACTTAAAACACAGCCCAGTCGGGAAATCCAAGGTTTGGGTTCCCACCGGAGTCATAGCATCCCCTCCCCTCCCCTCCCCTCCCCTCCCCGCGGGCCCCACTTTGTGTTAGCGTCCAAATGGTTAGATTTGTGCTTTACAGTGAAATAAACTGTTCTCCAGTAACCCTAGCACTTGGATGCTCTCTGGCTGTGGGTTTGTCTCCCAGAAGCAATGAGGGAAAGCCTGTCACTTGGGTAATTTAACACGAGACGAGAAAACGCCTCCCCCAGGAGAACAGACTGCTGGGGACAAGCCTGCAAACTGACCCCTGGGGAAATTAACGTGATGGGACCTGAGAGACCTTTCCCATTTCCAGCTCTATCATTTACCGTCCGTGAAATGGTTTCTATTCCAGAGCCATCCCTTCCAGCGTCAGGGCTGCTTAGCTGCCGGATTGCTGACTCCTCCGGTCCCTGTGCTGCCCGTGCTGTGTGTCCCCGGTGCTCGGCGGGCAGTGTGGGCGTGCGGGGTGGACCCTGCTAGAGGTTTCTGTGTCTGGTTGTGTATGCTGGGCTCTGATCCGCCCCCATCCTTCCACTCAGTGGCCCCAGCCCCTGCCTTACCGCTTGTACGTGACCCCTGTGCTGTGGAAGGGCTGATTGGGACAGAAATGCCACGTCTGCGCTCAGCTGCCTGCGGGGCATTTCCTGGGTGCCAGAGGGGCAGGGGGCAGCTGTGATCAGAAGCACCTGGGACCAATGTTCCCTCTAATTTTTGACAGGCCATGTGCGCAAAAAATTTATTCTGTGCAAACTGTTGTGCTGGTGTGCAAATGTTTGTGTGCGCGGTGTTTCGCCAGGTGCGCGGGGTGTGTGCACACACGCACAGCTGAGCGGGAACAGTGCCTGGGACTGTTTGGGAGTTGGAAGGCGAGTGAACACCTGAAGCAGCCTCACCCCACCTTTCGCGGAGGTCTGGGTATGAGCAACGTGACGTGTCTCCCAGCAGCGTGGCCGCGCTTCCCCGTGAATCCGTGCTGTACAGGGAGGGGCAGAGGACTCTGCCTCCTCCCACGCTTGGCACCGGTGGCTGCTGCCCATCTGGAGGAGGCCTGTATGGAGGCGGCGGGCAACTCCATAGCCCCTAGAGAGGCAACAGCCCATGGTCAGTGCTATCCCAGGGGGCTGAGAACGGCCGGCTGCCAGAGCCTTGGCCAGCCAGAAGGAAGGCCCGGAACCCAGGCGGTGAATAGGAGGGGTGCCGCAGGTCGGGGCGGAGGGGCATTGGCAGAGCCAGAGGTGGTGACTGGGAGCAGTACCTGTTTGGACTCTGCATCTGTCTGTAGCAGGGAGCAGAAGAGCTGCTGTGTGAAGTGCGTGCCTCGCCTGGGTTCCTGCACCCTTCTTCTCAGCACCTCTGCTGGGAGGAACATGGGAGCCCCGGCACCATTCCCCTGCCTGGGAGAGTCCGTCTCTCTCCTTCCCTTTGAAGGGGAGCCCAGGTATTAGACGTGACCAGCGTAAACCCTGCCTCATTTCTGAGACTCGCCCCGAGCAGCCTGTCACTGAATTGTTCCCTGCCCCTTCAGCCGGAGCGCGGACTTGGAGAGCTTGCCTCTGGTCTGACGCCTGTCCTAGCCCAGCGTAAGCATCGCTGGCGTCAGCGGGGTGCCATCTGAGTTACACCTGGTCTGTACACGCGCACTGGCAGCTCCATGTGCACCCAGACCCCCTCCCCCGCCCTCCGCTGCAGCCCCGAGGCGTGGTGCGTGCTCACACGTATTCCCCTGCGCCAAGAGGAGCACTGCCGATCTCTGATCTCGTTGCAGCCTCGGCAGGCGGCTGCAGAACTTGCCCGAGGTAACAGCTCGTTAAAATCCGCCTGATGATCTTCAGCCTTTGTTGGCTGACTGGAATCTCTGCCACTGGCTTTGGTTTGTTCGGCCTCAGGCTCCTGGCTCCTGTACCAAACCCCCTCCCCTACTCCCCCCCCCCCCCTCCGCCCCGAAACACATACAGAGTGAGGCTTGTAATATGAAGTTGTTGCTAAGTTCTCCTGGACACCTGGCTGCCAGCCTATGAGCCAGACTCTGCATCTGGCTACACTTGGGTTTCGTCAGGCCTGATTCTCCACCGCCCTCCCCTCCTGTAGCCCTGCCCTCCGCCCCAGTCTGGTAGCCTGTTGCACTTGCTTTGCACCCAGGCTGAGCAGTGAGTGGATTTCCCAATGGAAATCTCATTGACTTGAGCCCCGGAGACAAGAGTGTAAAGCGCTGGGAAAGGTTAGCTAGAGCTTAGTCTGTCCTGTGTCTGGGACAATTGCCCTGACTCACTGCTGGCCTCTGCCTGCTTGGGCAATGCCCCATGGCCTGGTCCCCGCTGCAGCTCCACCGGTGGGAGCAATGCTGGGAGTGCTGTGGTAAGCCAGGGACTGGTTTCTGCCAGTGACGCTGCTCAGGATGCCCAAGTCCTTTCTACACGAGTGCTCCCACCATCGCTGCCCCCCAGAGGGGGTGAGGGATTTCCTCCAGGTTCCCAGTGGAGCCGCAGCCCTTGCTGGGTGCATGCTGCGGCCGGAGGCCCTTGAACCCTTACGGGGGAGCCTGAAGTTCTTTTCTTCCTGTGTCCGTTTCCCTACGAAGCCTCACAGATGCCTGCACGTACGCCCAGGTCTTTAGGCACACCAGGTCCCTCGAACACCCAGAGCCTGGGCCTGGCAGGGGCTGGGTTCTCCGCTCACAGCTGTGCGACACCGGAAGTGGGGTTCTCCATGCGCCTGCCCCATTGGTAGCGGGGGACACTCCCTTTGGGCAGGTGCACCGGACTCCACCCGGGCTGGAGGAAGGAATCACGGGGCAGGTGCTCTGCTGGAGGCCTGAACCTCTCTGAAGGGGGCAGGCCAGAGCCAGGCCAAGCCCGCGCTGTCCTGACTCCATCGGGCATGGGTTCCTACTTGTTTGCTGAGGGGGTGCGTGGACCAGTCTGAGTCACGGGCCCTGCCCTGAGGAGCACACCACCCGGGTCCTGCCCTGGGACTGGAAAGCCCTTGGGTTCTGGGAGACTGGGTCACTGGACCCTGTTCTGGGGTCCGTTGGCTGAGCAGTGGAGGGGGAATGCAGGTGGCTGTCCAGGCTGGGCTCTCCTCAGCCTGGCTTTTGTGCCCGTGATGTTCGCTCTGGAGCGGTGTGCCCCCACCGTCAGCCTCTCACTCTTCCCCGCGAGGGCAAGGCGGCTCCTCTGCAGCCGGGGCTGCGCTCGCCCTTTGCAGGGGGTGCCGTTGGGCTCACACGCCAGGTGCTGCACCCCCTCTGCGCCCCGACAAAGGCCCCTCTGTTAGGGAAGGAGCAAGGCGGCGTGGCAGAGGGAGCCTGGCCAGAAGGTGTTCACCGAATACCAATCAGGGGGAGGGGGCGTTTGAGTCCCCCCCCGCCTGCTCTGCTGGGCGGAGGTGTTAGGCTCTGAGAATGTAAACTCTTCCCCCTTCCCCCCCCCCCCCCCCCCCGGTGTCTGACTCCGGAGAGGGAGGGCTCCGCACAAGCCCCAGAGGAACAAAGAGTCACTGTGGCCTGCTGACAGCTCCAAGGAAATGCAGGGAGACAAATGAGCCACTAATGGGTGGGGAGGTTACCTAGGAAAAGACGGGGCAAGCCGAGCTGGCAGAGCAAGGCCCTCCTGGCAGGGTGTCGGGCAGCGCACAGAGAGCCAGGCCGAGCAGGGCCGGAGGAGGAGTGCCACGCAGACGGATGGGAGCATTGTGGCCAGGCCTGGAGATGAAAGCGCTGAGCCACGGGGAAAGCAGAGACCCCAGGGAGGAGACCCCGGGCTACAGCCTGACCGCAATAGGGCAGGCTCTGGAGACGCAGGTCCCAGAGACTGGCAGCCACCCACTGTCTTGGAGTCAGGCCTTCGGTTGAGAAGGCTGCGCTTGAGAGTTATCAGCTGCTTGCTCCTTCCCCATGCCGCCTCCCCTGCCCTGTACGAGGTCTGGGAGGCTCAGCTAGAGTTAGCTCCTCTGTCACGGGAAACCTGCCCCATGTCCCAGCTGGCTGCTGGTGAACTGTAGGGAAGAAGAAGTGACTTTGGGACAGCTGTTCCATGGAGCCAGGGCCGGTCCCAGAGGTCACAGGAGCAGGGCTTGGAAGGAGGGCCAGGCCCCCTCCCCGCTAATCGGAGACGTCCACGGTCTGGACGCTGTCCTGAACCCCCAGGCTGGAGCTGGCCAGTGCTTCCAGAAGGAGCCTTGAGCGGGGCAGGCAGGAGAGCCCCAGCACTCCTGCCCCCGGGCAGCTCTGCATTGGCAATGGGCTATGTGCTGCTCGGGCCGTGTGGCTGGGCGGCAGTTTCCAGAGGCTGTGTCTTGTCCCCGGCTCATTGTAGAGGAGCAAACCAGGGTCGCCAGCGCTCACAGGTTGGTTGTAAAGCCCCAGCTCCTGCGTCAGGCAGTTCCAGGGGAATCACCACTTTCACGCAGAAAAAGTTTCTGGTTCTCGTGGTTGTGGAGAAAAGGCTGAAATGGGGATTCGACAGGTGCAGAAGCCAGACGCCAACTAGCAAAAGGCCCCCCCCAGCCCTTTTTTTAAGTCTCCTGATTTTTTTAAGCTCGTCTCATGACTTATGAGTGCCTGAACGCCGCTGACGGTGGGAAATGCCTGTGCGTCTCACCGAACAAGCTGAACGCTAGGGGCCTCTCCAAAGACTTGTCTGAACACTTTTCCCACAGCAGTGCCCACCAGCCCCTGGCCCTCTCCCTGGTTAGGGTCTGAGATGGGCCCACGGCACAGGTCTGGGGTCCAAAGCTGAACCCGCCCTGAGTCTGTGGGCATTTGGCTCTGGGGTTTTATTTTGGTCCATTATCCATTTCGTGCATCTTGGGTGTCAGAAAAGAGAGACGGTGTGACTGAGTCCGCTGCTTGGAGATACCCCTCCTCCCGCCCAACCCTCTCACACAATGGTGTAATTAATACGTCACAGGCTTGAGCCTTTAGGTGTTCGTTAGCCTCCAGGATGTCCTCAGCAATGTGCAGGCTTGGGCCCTATATCCCCTACTGTGGCCAACTGCCCCCTGGCCTGCTTAACTTGGGGCACAGCTACACCAGGCCGTGTGAGCTCTCTAACGTAGCTGCTCTAAGCTGCCAGGAAAGAGCTCGCCCGGGGTCACTGGTGCTGCTGAGAGGAGGGGTTTATTCATCTCCCTGAGCGCCATACCTTACGCCGACGTAAGAACAAGTACACACAAGGTTGTTACAAGGAGGAGGGAGGTAAATTGTTCTCCGTAACCTCTGAGGACAGGACAAGAAACAATGGCCTTAAATTGCACAAGGGCGGCTTAGGTTGGACATTAGGAAAAACTTCCTGACTCTCGGAGTGATTAAGCCCTGCCGAGGGGGGTTGTGGCATCTCTGTCATTGGGGCTTTGTAGGAGCAGGTTGGACAATCACCTGTCAGGGATGGTCTCGATAATACTGAGTCCTGCCATGAGTGCAGGGGCTGGACTAGACGACCTCTCGAGGTCCCTCCCAGTCCTACAGTTCTGTGTTTCTAAGCTGTAGTGTAGACATAGATCCCACCCGCTTTCCTTGTCCTCTCTTTGCTTGTCCTTCTTTAATTGGTAAGTGATTTGGGGCAGGGACTGTGCATTTGTTCATGTCTGGAAATTACCCAGCACATTGTGGGCACTGCCAAAAACAAACGGTTAATCATCAGGAACGCGTGATTAGGGTTGCTCTAGTACGAGTCAGAACGTTTGGATTTGGATCTAGCCCTGAGGCAAAAAAAACCAACGTTGGCTCCAGTTTTTGGTTCAGCTCCACGTCCAGCGAGCATCCACTACCCCTCGTATTTTATACCGTCCTTTCCACCGTTTAGGTGGTGCCTGCTCGCCCCTGGAGTTCCCTTTTCATTCCAACAAATGGATATTTGCAGCTCACAAGACAATCAACAGCAAGTAGAAGCTTAATTTTCCAATGCTGGGGCAGCAATACTGAATACCGAGCTGTTAAAACATGAAGGAACTCTTTTGTCTCTTCAAATCCCCTTTCAGCTCCTCCCGTACATTACAGAATGTTTGCCCACCTAGTCGCTGTTCCACCGAAAGAGTTAAACAAAGAGAGCTAATCCCTTGTTTATCGATGTCAGTAGCAGAATAAAAACACCTTCTCTCTTTGCTTTTTTTCAGTTCAGATAGTAAAAAAAGAAAAGATTCTTGTCCTTCAGTAATTGGAGTATAGGAAATGGAGAGACAAGGCAACCGCCTGACAACTCATTACATATGCCCAGGCAGCCAGCAGATAGGGGAATTTGCAGAGCCTTCTGATTAAACTTCATTTATGATGCACTTTGTACTGCCTCACCTGCCCACTGATCTCTCACCATCAAGAATACTTCTAACAAGCCAAACCCACCAGCTGCTTCAAACAGCCCCCTTTTGAAACAGCCTCTCCGAGGAAATGTCTCCTCCCCCCTGTGTCCTACAGATGGCAAATTTGTCTCCATAAATTCCACCAGGATGAGGAGGATTCAGGCTTGCCCCAGTGACGTGTGGAGCTCTTCAGAGCTGGGACTGGGTCTGACAATGGGTTTGTTGCAGTGTCCTATGCCGGCAGGCTGGTCCTGATTCGGGCTTTAGGGCATGACCATAATATAAATAATAATCTCCAGTACATCACAGCCATCGGGGCTAAAACTGTGCTCTCTATCCCATCCGAAGTTCCACTTCCGGATGCTCTGTGGCTCTGGATATTATGAACTATCAGACCTCACCAGTAAAACTGCTGCGAGGATTTCCCTCCCATCCCGAGGCAGGCCTGAGCAGTTCGAATCCTGGTGCTAAGTGAGTGTGAAGCTGAGTGAGGGATGCAAGAAATAAACCCAGTGCAATTTTAAAAAAATCCCTCTGAACCCTTCTTTCAGACTGGCTTTCCTGCTGTGCATGGCATGTGCTGAGTGCGGCATGATGTGGAGGCCAGTGCGACTCGCTCAGGAGTCCTGCGGCCACGCCACGCTTACTGGGAGTATTAATCCTTGGGAGGACAGTGGTGCCTGGAGACCCCGGCTGAGTTCAGGGCTGCGTCCCAATGGGTGCTGTCTATTTGACCGAATCCTGCCCGGCAGAGCGTATGGGCTGCAGAGACACACCACCGAAAGGGTGAATTATTACCCTTAGTTCGCAGGCGGGAGCTGAGGCCAGAGATGCAGGGCGTCTGTGACACAGCTGGGAACTGAGCCTCCCTGGGTCCAAGGGCCATGCCTTTAATCAAGGGAGCAGCCTTCTGCCCCTAGCGCAGGCCGGTAGCTGGGCGCTCTCGGTATGGTGTAACTCTCACCCGTCCCTGTGACCAATTTCCCCCTTTGCCGCAGATGCTCTCCTTCCCTTGGCCTTAGGGACTGCGCTCGCCTGGCTCCCCTCCTGCCTCGCGGACTGACTTCCTTCAAGGCCTCCCCTGTTGGCTCTCTGTTCTCCCCTCCCCTGCTGTCTGTTGGCTCCAGCCCTGGCCCTCCTCCCTTGGCACCGCTAACTGGCTGCTCTCCCTCCGGGCCAACCACTTACACGGTTTGGGTGCCTGGCTGTGCTGCCACGTGGGGCCTTGCGCAGAATCGGCCTGGTGCCGTCGCCTTTTCCTCATTAGCTGAACCATGGCTCCCTCTTCTGCAGAGCTCGGCCTGCCCACACATGCAGCAGCCTCGCCTGCCAGCTCCCTTACCCATCTGTGGGCAGAGCCTCCCGGGCGGCACAGCGGGGACGTGGGGCCGGCAGCGACACAGAGAACTAAGGGATGTTGTTACCACCAAGACACAGATATGGTCTGTGGCCGGGCCCGTGTCGTGCTGTCCAGTCCCTACATCAGTTGGGGCCAGACTGCTTCTAAGCCGGTCGCTAGACAGACGTGCTACAGAGGAAGTGGATCCATTTAATGGATTCCTAGATGATGAGGCCGGAAGGGACCAGCCTGACCATCCATTCTGACCTCCTGCAGAGCACAGGCCAGAGTCCTGCATCACTCGCATCGTGTGGTTGAGCTAGAATGATTCCAGCCCAGTAACAACCTGCATACTTCCTTTTTTTTTAATGTGAGGAAAATGAGCCTGTTTCACCCTCGGGTGACTCGATAGCTTGGCAGCTGGTTACGCTGAAACAAAACCTTTAGACTGGAGAAGCAAAGACTGAGGGGGGTCTGATAGTCAGGGTGGTTAAGCCCTGGGATAAATTGCCTAGAGAGTTGTGGACTCTCTGTCATTGGAGGTTTTAAGAGCAGGTTGGACAAACACCTGCCAGGGATGGTCTAGTTATTCCATAGCCCCTCCTCGAGTGCTGGGGACTGGACAGGTGACTACTGAGGTCCTTTCGGTCCTACACATCTCTGATTCTGATTCTTTGAGCCAGGCAGGGTGCCATTTCAGTGCCAGCCGCCAGCCTGAGAGAGTTCACCTGAGGCATGCTCACCCTAAGGTGGAGCGAAATGCACTAGTAAGGGAGTGTGTGTCTCTGGCAGTGTCCATGCATGTGTGCGGGACATGTGTGCTAGAAACCTGTCATGGAGCGGGCGTGATCTAGGAAGAAGGGAATTTGTTCCCCAGATTCTTGGCTGGGTTAAATTAATGATCATCCGTGCTTATCCCCACTTAGACACCTAGACATAGATGTCTGGTGTTAATTCCCCCTTGGCTGGAGTCTGCTGGAGCGTCTGTGCTATTAAACAGCCTGTGGATTACAGTGTCTCATCGGCTGCCCCCTCATCCCCCCAGGCTTCAGTCCCACTTTGTGTGTGTTTTTCTTAAAGGCAGGAAAAGCTGGATGAATTGTTACTCCCCTGACAGAGCTGTGGTTACTGAAGACGTGTTTTCTGTAAACTGGGAGGCAGGAACCCCTGGGAGGCAGGGAGGTGGTTTTCTAATGGGGTGTCCTCAGCTCCCCCCCCATCCCCATCTCTTCCTCACTGCCCAGCTTCCTCTCCAGCGGGGTTTGATTCACAGCAAGAATGACTTTTGCTAATATGTTCCCTCCAACCTATGCCTCCCAGAATGCTTGGTGGCAAACGTCTTCCCAGCTGGCCGGGATGGTGGGAAATATTATACCCATTATATAGCTGGGAAAACTGAAGCACTACGCTGCCAAGTGACTTGCCCAACCCCACATTCTAGTGAAAGGGCAAGGAACAGAACCCAGGCGTCCTGGTGCCCAGCCCTGTGCTCTAACCACTAGAGACTAGTGTTTCATTTTCTAAGTAGAAGAGATGCTCTGAGGCAACCAGCTCATGTTGCTGTGGCTGCAGGAAGGGCTCTGGGGGACAGTCCCCTTCCCAGCACGCACTCGGTGGCAGCTGAGTTTATCCGAGTGTGATCCAGCTGCGCAGCCCTGGAAACAGAAATAAATCAGTGCCCCAAAACCGGCACGAATGGGTGGATTTGCAGCCAGGCCGGGCCGGGGCTGGGCGTCTCAGTGCGGCCGAGGGAGGGGGACGCGTTCTCAAAGACACTTTTGTTTAGCGACAGCTAACTCCTGCACAGGTGGGTGGGTGCTTCCTCCGCCCGCCCTGGCCAGCCCAGCGCCGAGCCCCCCGTGGCCCAGGCAGGGCCCGCGGTGGCGGCTTGGATTCCTCCCTGGGCTTCGCGGCAGGAGCCCGGAGCCATCGCGGGACCCAGCAGCTCACGGGGGAAATGCTGCATGTGCTTTTCCCAGGAGCCATTATTCCCAGTTGCTAGGAGACGTCGGCCTTCAGGTGTCACCAGGGAAACAAAGGCCTGGGTGTTTGGCCGTAGGTCAGGCACACGAAAGGCCTCGCAATGGGCTGGGCGTTCTGGGCCCTCCTCAGTCTGCCGCGGAGCCTGGGGGTGGGGATGTGTGTGACACTGGCGCTGGGCAGGGGAGGGAGCAGGCCGCCTGGCAGCACAGTGCCTGGCAGCTCACTAGCCCACCTGGCTCCGTCGCCATGGGCAGAACTGCGGGAGCAAAGGCCTGGGGAGCAGTCCTGCCCTACCGGCCCGGGTGAACCCCAGCGGGATGTGATGTGGATTGACCACGGGCCTAGGAGCCAGGGCCTGCTGTTTCCCAATCCTGGCTCAGGCACCCACTTGCTGCGTGACCTGGGGAGAGATCCATCTGCTCTCCGTGCCTCAGTTTCCCCAGCTGTGCAATAGAGGAAGAGTCCTGACCTACCCCTCGGAAGGCTGTAGGGATTCATTGCTAAAGGTGACCTGCAGGGGCATTTTAAAGTTGGGTTTGTGTTCTGAGTTGCTTTGTTTTGATGGATAAAAGAGGCCAGAGAGGTTGCTTTGCTATATTTTATTTTTTAAAGTTTTTTAAATGATATTTTCTGCTTTTTATAACCATAAAGGAGTCTCTGGAATGTGAAGTCCTGTGCTGCCCTGGCTTTGCTGCAGGATTCCAGGAGGGACTCAGCTGTGACTTGCCTGCTCTCAAAACGTAATTGGTGGGATTGGTTGAGATTTTAACGGAGATGTCCTTTCTCCCATGAGTTCTCAGGCTTTAGAGTTAAATGGTGTTAACCGAACAGCAAGGGGTTAAAAGTCTCTCCCCCTCTCAGCGTCGCTCTGGGCTCTATGTCCTCAGTTCAGTAGTTCTCCGCTCTGCCCCAGGGCAAGCCCAGCCTGGATTTCTAATGGAGAAAGAAGCTGGAAGAGAGAAAACTGGTTTTTGATAAAATCCCTTTCATGCCTCCCTTGTGTAAAGAGGGCTGAGCCCGGCTTCTTTCTCCCGTGCAGGTCATTTTTAAAGTGCAGATATTGACGTGTGATGTACCAGGAGAGGGACAGGCCACCTGCCAGCCCACTACAATGCAAAACCCTGTTGGAAGAGAGAGACTGGGGAAAGGGCCTGATCCTGAGCCCCCACAATTCCCAGTGGCATCAGTTCAGCCCTTAGTTACCATAAGAATCATTCCATCCCCACTGGCCCGGGCAGCGTGCTCAGCGTCACTGGGTGGCTCTGACTCCCAGGCTGCTCAGACTCCAGTCCTCTTCACACAGTGGTGCCCAAAACACAGGAAATGCTGGTCTGATGTGACAGCCGCCATCTCAGCCAACACTGTGTACCTGTGTCTCTGCACCTTGCCTGTAGAGACAGGCTCCAGTGCAGAGTCTGTAACAGACTCGCATCCTCTGTGGATCAGGCCGGGAGGGGGCTGCATAACGCACATGGACCAGGGGTGACACAGCCACATGTGAAGAGACATGAAGGAAAAGGGTGGGAAAGGCAGGCCCCCTGCTAAGAGCAGCCCTGGCTTTGCCCCCTTCTTGGCCCATAGCTCCCTAAGGAGAGGGAGGCTGGTCCAGTGGTTCGAGCACTAGCCTAGGGTTTGGGAGCCCGAATCCAAGTCCTGCCTCTTCCATAGACTGCCTGTATAACTTTGGGCAAGTCACTTAGGACAGCAGATATCTTTGAGGATCTGGGCCTTAGCCTCTCTGTGCCTCAGTTTCCCCTCTGTTAAATAGGGATAACAGCTCTGCCCTGCTGTGAGGAAAACTACATTAATGAGTGTGTGGTGCCAGATATTGTGGTGATGGGACACGTGGGACATATAAATACATTATCTAGACTAGCCAGATAGCAATTGTGACTAGCCCTGTTAATTACTGTTTGGATTTCTGTATCATCTAGATGCCCTACCTGGCCCGGTGGGAGGGGGAGCAGGGGGAGAAGGCCAGGGGTAATGCATACACAGTTAATGACAGGCCCTGCCTCAAAGAGTTTACAAGCCTCATGGATGGGGGGACGCAGTAGATGTAGTATATCTTGACTTTAGTAGGGCTTTTTGATACTGTCCCACATGACCTGCTCATAAACAAACTGGAAAAATACAACCTAGACAAACCCATAAGGTGGTGCGCAACTAGTAATCATCAAAGGTTCACAGTCAAGCTGGAAGGTCCTATCAAGTGAGGACCTGCAGGGATCTATCCTGAGTCCGGTTCTATTCAATGTCGTCATCAATGACTTGGATAATGGCATAGAGAGTGCAGTTATAAAGCTTGTGGACAATACCAAGCTGGAAGTGGCTACAAGAGCTTTGGAGGACAAGATTTGAATTCAAAATGATCTGGACAAACTGGAGAAATGGTCTGAAGTAAATAGGATGTAATTTAATAAGGACAAATGCAAAGTACTCCACTTAGGAAGGATCAATCAGTTGCACACATACACAATAGGAAATGACTGCCTGGGAAGGAGTCCTGCCCAAAGCACAAGCTAAATATGAGTCACCCGTGTAACGCTGTTGCAAAAAAAGCGAACATCACTCTGGGCTGTATCAGCAGGAATGTTGTAAGCAAGACACGAGAAGTAATTCTTCCGCTCTACTCCGCACTGATAGCTCTCAGCCGGAGTCTTGTGTCCAGTTCAGGGCGCCACATGTCAGGAAAGATTTGGACAAATTGGAGCAAGTCCAGAGAAGAGTAACAAAAATGATGGAAGGTCTAGAAAACATGACCTATGAGGGAAGATTGAAAAAACTGGGTTTGTTTAGTTTGGAGAAGAGAAGACTGGGAGGACGGACCCGAGGGAGGTTGTGGAATCTCCATCGTAGGTGTTTAAGAGCAGGTTAGACACACACCTGTCAGGGCTGGTCTAGATAATACGTAGTCCTTCCTCAGTGCAGGGGACTGGACTAGCCGACCACTCCGCGTCCCTTCCAGCCCGACATTTCTGTGATACTAACCCGATCAGAAGGGGAGTATTACCCCTTTCCCCTCCCCCACGCCAGCTCAGCCCAGAGCACTGCTGTCGGTCTGGGGCATTTCCTACTTCCATTGTCCCCCGGCCCCGCATCGCTCCGCGCTGGCTCTCCTGCTGCTTGTTGTGCTGCTCATTCCTGCATCCTCAGATTTCACACCCTCTGCCGGGCTGTGTGCTAATGAGGTTAGACCCGAGCTGTAAGCTGTCCCTACCCGTCGGTTTGCCATTCACTCACACAGGGTGCCCAGTGTCTGCCTCTGAGCGGTGCGGGTGCCAGCCAGCCGGGGCGCTCAGTGGAGCCCTGGGCATGGTGCTGGGTGCCAGCTGGCCGGGGTGTTCGGCGGAGCCCTGGGCAAGGTGCTGGCCAGCTGGGGTGCTCAACGGAGCCCTGGGTGCGGCGCTGGGTGCCAGCCGGCCGTGGTGCTCGGCAGAGCCCTGGGCAAGGTGCTGGGTGCCGGCCGGCCAGGGGGCTCAACGGAGCCCTGGGTGCGGTGCTGGGTGCCCGCCGGCCAGGCGGCTCAACGGAGCCCTGGGTGTGGCGCTGGGTGCCGGCCGGCCAGGGGGCTCAATGGAGCCCTGGGTGCCAGCCGGATGGGGTGCTCAATGGAGCCCTGGATGCGGCGCTAGGTGCCAGCCGGCTGGGGTGCTCAATGGAGCCCTGGGTGCGGTGCTAGGTGCTAGCCGGCTGGGGTGCTCAATGGAGCCCTGGGTGCGGCGCTGGGTGCCAGCCGGCTGGGGTGCTCAATGGAGCCCTGGGTGCGGCGCTGGGTGCCAGCCAGTGTTGTGTGTGTGTTTTGGCTGCTCTGCACAGTCTGGCATTTTCATTGCTGCCTGCTCCTCGACGGGGCCGCTGGAGCGCAGAGGAGTTGTTTGCGTTATCTGCGAGAATGGTGATGTTTGTTGTCCTGGGGGGGCAGACGGCTGCAGAATTTAAAGCAGGGATTAAAGGCAGGGGGTGGGCTCCAGTTGGGCGTCCCCACACAATGAGAAGTGCTGTCTGGGGGCCGAGAAGGGGTTGGTGGCTGTGGGCAGCCCCATGGTTTGGGGATGGGGAGGCAGGAGCAGCTTGGAGGGAGCGTTAGTCTCTTCTCTGCTGTGCTGGGGCCTGGGGCTTGTGCTGAAGCGTGTCTAACTCCCAATAGCCAGAGCTCTGCAGGCCATCTTCCCATGGGGAGCTGGGCAGTGACCCTACCTCCCGGCTGTCAGGCTCCCCTCTGCTCCGTCTCCCCTTGGGGAAGGCTGTCTGCCCCTCTGGCACCCTTCTAGGCTATGACATGGTGCCAGCAGACATGGTCTGTGACAACGGACAGGCCCCATGGCAGCTGCACAGGGACCGGGGAGCATGTGGGATGGGGGCCTCCATTCCCAGTGGTACCACAGCAATACTGAGCCCTCCTCCGGTGCCTTCCAGCTCTGGCTCTCAAGGCGCTCTGTGGACATGCATTCGTGCCCTCGGCAGCCTCTCAGTGTTCTTAGTCAGGAAACAGAGGCCCAGGGAGGTGAGGTGACCTGCCCCATGCCCCAGCTTGGCTCACTTCCCTGCCCCTCGTTAAATCTCAGGAAAAGCTTCCAAACTGTCAGAGCAGTCGGCCAATGGCGCAGACGCCTCGGGAGGTCGTGAAGCTCCTTTGCTGGAGGTTTCCCAAGGAGGATGGAGCCATCTCTCTGGGATGGGTTAGACACCACAGATCCTGCATCTCGGCCGGGGGTCAGACTAGCTGACCCCCGCGGTGCCGTCTGCCCCTGTGGCTCTATGAGTCTAGAAAGTCAGTGGAATCGCACCTGCTTATGATTCTGGCTTGAGGAGTCGGTGGGAGAGCTGGGCACAGGCCCGGGAGTCCAGCCTGTGAGCTCACCACCTCCTGCTGGGTGAGTCCATCCCAAGTCTCAGGCTGAAGCCAGCTCCTGGCTGGGTCAGAAGGGAGCAGAAAAGAAGCACAAGGCACCCCATCCAGCCCAAGGTCTGAGCTCACTGCCTCACAGCCCTGGGGGTGCGGAGTTCTTCCGTTCCCCACGTGTACCTGGTCGTGACTTCTAACGATGCCGTGTCTTTGAGAGGCTCTCTGCAGGCTGCTAGGGCTTCTCATTTGCAGCGCTGCCATGCTAGGCATGTCCACTGCAAATGGGATAAAACGTGCGGGAGTCACAGTGCTGCGAATGGCCGTGGGCTGCAGGGGTGCATCTCCAGCAGCACGGGCAGGCCTGTCGCTCTGTGGTTTCATGAATGACCTAGAGCAGGGTTGGGACATAGTCTAGCAAGGCCACTGCTGCTGGGAAGAGCGTTCACGCCCTTGGAGATGTCTGGGTTGTAAAGCAGCCAGTTGGTTGCAATGTGAACGAAGGTCCAGCAATTCATTTTCCACCGCGAAGTCCTAAGGTGGAAGATACGTTGCTGGGTACAGATTGCAGAGGGCCAGATCCCACACACCCTTTTCCCCAACCCAGCACTTGACACAGAAGCCCTGCAGCGTTTCGATGCACATCCCTGTCCATAGGCTGGACACGTGGCAGTACCTAAAATCAGAGGTGAAAGTAAACCAGTATGCCCCGGTACGGCCTACCGGAAAGAGCCGGTGTGCCGTACTGGGACAGGCTTTCCCAGACAGCAATTTAAAGCGCTGGGGTTGTGGAGGCGGGGCTCCAGCGGGGATTTAAAGGGCCCCGGAGCTCCAGCCCCCGCTACCGCCCCGGGGCCCTTTAAAGCTCTGCCAGAGTCCAGAGCCCCGGGATAGCGGTGGCAGCCGGGAGCCCCCAGGGCTCCTCAGTGATTTAAAGGGCCCAGGCCTCCACTGCGGTAGCAGCAGCTGGAGCCCTGGGCCCTTTAAATCACCCCTGAGCCCCGGGGTTCCCAGCCGCCTCTGCAGCTGGTAGCTCCCAGCCGCCACTACTGTAGCTGGAGTCCCGGGCCCTTTAAATCAAGATTTAAAGGGCCGGGGAATTAAGGCCCTGCCTTTTCCAGTTGAGGCCCTGCTCAGGACTCTGGCGTACCGGTAAGTCCTTTAACTTACTTTCACCCCTGCCTAAAACTGAAATGCCCGTCCACAGTGCGGACTGAGGGGGGCTGGGAGAAGAGGAACATAAAGGCGTCAGAGAGCATCTCTTATAGGGGAGATCTGACGAGGAGAGGGAAGCAGAACACAGCTGTGTGGGTCAGCCCCTCACATATGGGGAGGGCCCATCTCTGCCTCTCTCCCTGACGTTACTCTTCATCTCCGTCCCTCTGAACCTCCCTGTCCATCAAGCTGATCTGAGGCCTTATGGGTTCTGGTGACAGCTGGCTGCCTGCGTGGCCTGGCGGGCCGAAGGGATGGCTGGAACGCGCAGGGCCACGGAGAGAGCACCCCTGTTCCTTGAGAGCACGTTGCGTGGCAGAGGGGGCGGCGTGTCCCCTGCTTTAACTGGCCCTGCGTGCTGCTGGTCACCGGATGATCCAGCGGAGACCAGCAGGGAGTCGCCCTGCCCAGGGGGTCAGGGTTCGCCTCTTGCATTGTAACAGCTGTTCGGGTTTGCGACATGCTTGGCCTTCCCCTGTCCATGTGGGGACCCACATTGCTTGCACCACGCTCGCTGCCTCTCTTCCATGCTGGTTTTCGCAGGACACTTTGTTTGCTGCTCCTCCCTTGGTCCCTCCCCTGATTGTAGGAGCAGCAAAGACCCCACCCCTCACCCTTTCAGGGCAGGCCGTGCCCCTTGAAAGGACCTGGACTTTTCTTCCCAGGGCGAGCCCCCCTTGTTTGGAGATGCCGAGTTGTTTGGAAGAGCAGGATCCCATGCCCAGGGGCTCTGAAAGCCCTGCAGCTGGGCGGGTTGGCCCGGAGCCCCCCTCAGTCGTGGGCATGCATGTCGGGGATGCCCTGCGCGATGCCGTGAGATCTGCCACAGTTGCTTCCACGCACACTGTGCCTCCGGACGCCCTGCCGAGGCATCGGCTCTGGGGACGCAGCTGATGGGAGCAGCGGAGGCTGGGGAGGCCGTGCGTTTTCGGCTGGGGAGGCCGACAGCGCGTCGGTGCGACGGAGACACAGGGCGGCTGTTCCCGGCTGCGGGGGCTGTGGAGTGGGAGGCGCTTGGGCCCGGATGATGGGGCCTGGCGCTAGAGCAGCAGGGGGGCTCAGAATGAGGCGCACGCGTGGAGGGTTTTGTGAGCCGGGAGGGCTGGCGTCTGCACTGATCTGGGGGGCCTTCCTCACCCGTAGCTGCCGTGGGGGATGGGGCCCAGCCTGTCGACCTCCCGCAAACTTTCTGTCGGCGACCTGCCTGGGCCCCCGGCCCCCAGCTCTCATTTCCTTCCACAAATATTGACAAAACAGAGCAGCGTGAAAAGGATGAAGGGGGCTCCCTCCACATGCAGGCCCCCCCTCCCGGGAGCCGAGCAGGCGATGACCCCGACATCCCCCTGCTCCAAGGCTTAACCTGAGAGAAAGCAAACATTCGCTTCCCTCTGACTGGAGCCCCCAGCTGGGGCCTGCTCCTCGCCAGTGCCCCCCAGCACGTGGCTAGGACGTGGGGTCCCATGTGGCTGGAGGCCGCAGACGAGCTGGGACAGGGCATCTGTGTGACACGAGCCGTTGCCTTAAGCCCATCTGCAGGCCCCCTTGGGTGAGCCTGGCCGCCTGGGGCGAGCAGGGGCCCAGCTCTCCGAGCGGATAAGCATGGGCCCAAGCCAGGCCTACTGGGGCAGCTGCACTGCAGTCAGTGGGGTTACGCCAGCCACAGATTTGGCTGTAAACCCTCATGTTCCCGACATACTCCCAGGGCTTGTGCCTCTCTCCCCACAGACTGGTGATGGCCCCGGGGGCTGGGACACGGTTCCGAGGGGGTCTAAGGTTGGGCTCAGGGCCGACCCGTCGTTGCAGGATGTTCCCAGGGTGCTGTGGCTCATATGGTGGCAGTTGCACCGGCTGGGTTGTTCTCACAGGGTTTGGGCCAGGCCCTTCTGGTTTGCATCTGACCTGACCCAGGGCCATGGAGCTGGGGCTGGATGCCAGTATTTGGGCTTCAGGGAGGTCAGTCGCTTGTGTGGGTCTGGGTTGGGCCTGTCTCTGGACTCACACCCAGAAGGGGTCTCAGCCTGGGCCCGCTGGAGCTCCAAGGGGTTAGTTGTGCTCTGGGTCCCGTGCGCCAGGGGCTCGCATCGCTGGGCTCCGTCCTAGTGCGGCACCTTGCTGCGTGGTGCCTGCTGGGTCTCGCTTCCTTAGCACGGGCGTCAAGCTGAGAGCGCTCTGCTGGTGCCCTGCTCCCCAAGAGCTCCTGGGGAGCGAAGCCCGGTCAGAGGGACAGTGCTAGTGAGCACAGGGTCCGGTCAGGGCCCCCGGCGCATCCTGCGGCTGATTCACAGACTGGACGAATTCCCACAGACGTCTCTGGCAGCTCCTCTCTCTGCCTGCTTGGCCCTGCATGTGTTTGTGGCAGAGCCGGGGAGGAGCTGCTCCATGAAGCGTGTGATTTGTGCTGGAGGAGTGAGCCAGGAGCTCAGCGGTGCTGCGGCCTGAGATGCACTTTGTTAGGATATAGATATTCAGGCCTGTCTGTAAAGGCCTGTACTTTAAGAATTTAGGGGTATTCTTATTACTTGGCTAGTTAGAGGTATAAAAGAAAGAATCAAAATCACTGTCTGCTGGTGTAAGGGCCTTCTCTTACTGTGACAGTTTGAGGCCCTGTGCTTAGGCTAAGGCCTTTGGCTAAGCAGCAGAGGCAGCCATAAGCCAGGAAGCGAACAGTCACATCCTCACATTCCAAACTAGTCACATTGAAAGAAGGTGCTATTGGGCTGTTAGGAATACAATCCTGTCCTGAATACAACCCTGTCCTGATAATTCCTATCACCTCCAGAGAAAGGGAAGTGCCTAGAAAATGTAAAAGGAAACTTAGTTTGATAGCATCCTGTCTGGCAAGAACTCACTTATCAATAGCTGGGATGTGAAATCCTCACTTCTGTATTGTTTTGTCATTATAGTTCCCACTTTGCTATTGTTTGTCTGTATAATCTCTGTCTGGTTCTGTGATTGCTTCTGTCTGCTGTATAATTAATTTTGCTGGGTGTAATCTAATTAAGGTGGTGGGATATAATTGGTTAGCTAATCATGTTACAATATGTTAGGATTGGTTAATTAAATTTCAGTAGAATGATTGGTTAAGGTATAGCTAAGAATATTACTATATAAATTAGGGGCAAACAGGAAGTAAGTTGGGATTCGAAAATAAGGAAAAAGGAACTTGTATTTAAGCTTGCTGGAAGTTCACCCCAATAAACATCGAATTGTTTGCACCTTCGGACTTCGGGTATTGTTGCTCTCTGTTCATGCGAGAAGGACCAGGGAAGTGGGAGAGTGAAGGAATAAGCTCTCTAACACACTTCACAGATAGTGCTGAGCGAAACCTCTGCTCCCTCTGGGAGGCTCTGGCCGGAGCTGAGATCCATCACAGCGAGCGCCTCGAACGCTCCTCGCTCGCTTGTGCACAGACCTTAGTCTCTGCTCCCGCTGGGCATCCTCTGTCTCTTAGCAACTGCCTCTGGCCAGCACCTGGGGCTTGCCTCTGCCGCCTGACCCTTTCTGCACATCACTCCCCTTGCTGTTGGAAACCCTCCAGGAAGGTGTTAACTCCTGCGAGCCTGGCTTGCCATTTCGCAGAGCAAGCTGGGCTCTCGGAGGGAGGTTCAGTGCTGTGGAGTCTGCTGGATTCTCTGCGAGGTTTATTGACCCAATAACTATAGCCCCGTTAGTCTGACACCGATCCTGGGCAAAATCCTGGGAAGACTGATATGGGATGTGCTCAGTGAAGAATTAAACGAGAATTGACGCCAATCCAAATGGTTTCATGGACAATTGGTCTTGTCAGACGTACCTGGTATCATGTTTTTGATCAGATCACAGTCTGGTTGGTAACTCTCTGCACTGACGTAGTCAACATCGACTTCTGTGCGGCACAGGGCTGAGTCCTGCGGGCAGCCTCATAAAACATTAGCAGGATACTGTCACAGAGTCCCCGGGCAATGCTCTGGAACTGCTCCCCATGAAGCCAGTCAGGACTCTGGGGAAGTCTCCTCTCTGTGAGCAGCCTGTCTGCAGGACACACAGCTCACCCAGCTTCCACCTTCCTGGGTCTGACCTCGGAGCATTCAGCATCCTCTGCCCCTCCGTGCGCTTCCCACAGCGAGTCTGCCCAGGCGGGGCTCCTGGGGAAGCCAGAGGGTCCTGCCCCCCAACTCCGCAGTCAGACGGGACTCTCAGCCAGCCAGTAAAAACAGAAGGTTTATTAGACAACAGGAACATGGTCTAACACAGAGCTTGTACGTGCAGAGAACCAGACCCCTCACCTGGGTCCATTCTGGGGGGCAGTGAGCCAGACAACCCCGTCTGCCCTTCACTCCATGTCCCAGCCAGCCCCAAACTGAAACTCCCTCCAGCCCCTCCTCCTCTGGGCTTTCCCCTTTCCCGGGCCAGGAGGTCACCTGATTCCTTTGTTCTCCAACCCTTTAGCTCTCACCTTGCAGGGGGGAAGGGCCCAGGCCATCAGTTGCCAGGAAACAGGGTGTTGGCCATTCTCTGTGTCCAGACCCCTGCACACACCTGCCCTCTAGGGCTCTGCAATGATCATACACCATTACCCCACCCCCCAGATACTTAAGAACTGCCTAGGGGAAACTGAGGCACCCCCACACTATTCAGAGGAAAGATTAAGAACAGTCCCACTTCGTCACAGATACACAGTCTGTGGAGCCAAATCAAAAAACTGATAGACTCAAAAAAGTCACTATGGATGGGAACTGTCGTCCCCTGGCGGTTTTTCTAGTGGGGTCTGTGAAACTTTGGGCTTCAACCCAGATCACTAAGAGGTTGCGTCATCAACCTTGGGTGCCTGGAACTCTTGCTGCAAAGTTCACAGCCCTGACACTAATAGCCAGCCTACAAGCATGTGGTCACATCCTGGCTGCCACCATCCAGTTACTGTTGGCAGGGTGACCCCAACACCCCCCAGTCCCAAATCTTCCCCAACCATCTGCCCTGCAGTGTCCAGCTCTCTCCTGGGACCGTCACCAAAGTGAAGTAGTTCCCTGCTTTCTTAAAGAGAGAGTGTTCAGCAGCTTATTCCCTTAACTAGGGCTAACAAACACTCTGTTTTAAAACTGGCTTCTACTCAAAGTCAAACAAGTTTAGTAGGGCTGTTGATTAATTGCAGTTAACTCATGCAATTAACTCAAAAAAATTAATCACAATTAATCGCACTGTTGAACAATAGAATACCAATTGAAGTTTATTAAATATTTTTGGATGTTTTTCTACATTTTCAAATATATCAATTTCAATTACAACACAGAATACAAAGTGTACAGTGCTCGCTTTATCTTATTTTTTATTACATATATTTGCACTGTAAAAATGATAAACAAAATAAATGGTATTTTTCTGTTCACCTCATACAAGTACTGTCGTGCAATCTCTTTATCGTGAAAGTCCAACTTACAAATGTAGATTTTTTTGTTACATAACTGCACTCAAAAACAAAACAATGTAAAACTTTAGAGCCTACAAGTCCACTCAGTCCTACTTCTTGTTCAGCCAATCGCTAAGAGAAGGAAGCTTGTTTCCATTTACGGGAGATAATGCTGCCCACTATTTAATTACAATGTCACCTGAAAGTGAGAACAGGCTTCGCATGGCACTGTTGTAGCTGGTGTCGCAAGATATTTACATGTCAGATGTGCTAAAGATCAATATGTCCCTTCATGTGTCGGCTGCCATTCCAGAGGACATGCTTCCATCCTGATGACGCATGTTAAAAAAATAATGTGTTAATTAAATTTGTGACTGAATTCCTTGGGGGAGAATTGTACGCCTCTGCTCTGTTTGACCCGCATTCTGCCAGATATCTCATGTTACGTCTCGGGTGATGACCCAGCACATGTTCGTTTTAAGAACGCTTTCACTGCAGATTTGACAAAATGCAAAGAAGGTACCAATGTGAGATTTCTAAAGATCGCTACAGCACTCGACCCAAGGTTTAAGAATCTGAAGTGCCTTCCAAAATCTCAGAGGGATGAGGTGTGGAGCATGCTTTCAGAAGTCTTAAAAGAGCAACACTCTGATGCGGAAACTACAGAACCCGAACCACCACAAAAGAAAATCAACCTTCTGCTGATGGCATCTGACTCAGATCATGAAAATGAACATGCATCAGTCCGCACTGCTTTGGATCGTTATCGAGCAGAAGCTGTCATCAGCATGGACGCATGTCCCCTGGAACGGTGGTTGAAGCATCAAGTGACTTATGAATCTTTAGCGCATCTGGCACGTAAATATCTTGTGACGCCGGCTACAACAGTGCCATGCGAACGCCTGTTCTCACTTTCAGGTGACAGTGTAAACAAGAAGCAGGCAGTATAATCTCCTGCAAATTGTAACCAAACTTGTTTGTCTGAGCGATTGGCTGAAGTAGGACTGAGTGGACTTGTAGGTTCTAAAGTTTTACATTGTTTTGTTTTTGAATGCAGGTTTTTGTGTACATAATTCTACATTTGTAAGTTCAACTTTCATGATACAGAGATTGCCCTACCGTGCTTGTATGAGGTGAACTGAAAAATACTATTTCTTTTCTTTTTTACAGTGCAAATATTTGTATTAAAAATAAAGTGAGCACTGTACACTGTATTCTGTGTTGTAATTGAAATCAATATATTTGAAAATGTAGAAAACATCCAAAAATATTTCAATAAATAGTATTCTATTATTAACAGTAAAAAGAAAAGGAGGACTTGTGGCACCTTAGAGACTAACAAATTTATTTGAGCATAAGCTTTCGTGAGCTACAGCTCACTTCATCAGATGCATGCAATGGAAAATATAGTGGGGAGATTTTATGGAAATAAACAAGGGGAAATAGTTTTACTTTGTGTAATTACACAAAGTAAAACTGTTTCCCCTTGTTTATTTCAACCTCCTACTGTTCTTGTAAACTGCTGGAAATGGCCCACCTTGATAATCACTACAAAAGGTGTCCCCGTCCCCCCCCCGAGCTCTCCTGCTGGTAATAGCTCACCTTTCCTGATCACTCTTGCTACAGTGTGTCTGGTAACACCCATTGTTTCATGTTCTCTGTGTATATAAAATCTCCCCACTGTATTTTCCACTGTATGCATCCGGTGAAGTGAGCTTCACGAAAGCTTATGCTCTAATAAATTTGTTAGTCTCTAAGGAGCCATAAGTCCTCCTTTTCTTTTTACGGGTATAGACTAACACGGCTGCTGCTCTGAAACCTGTTACTATTAACAGTGTGATTAATCGCAATTAATTTTTTTAATCGCTTGACAGCCCTAACGTTTATCAACCAAAAGGTGGTAGATTTCAGTGAGACCCGGGATAAGGAACAAAGACAGGAAGGGTTACAGGCAAACAAAAGTACCAATGTGCTTCTCAAACTAAAACTTAGCAAGTGCCAATCTTGGCCTAAGCCGGTTTCTCACCTATGCTCGGTTCCCAGAGACTCCCGCTCCCTGGCTGAAGGATCCAACCTACTGTCATTTCAAGAGCTCTGGCCCCTTTAGTCCCTCAAGTGATGGATGCCAGAGTGGCTTTTTCTCTCTCCTTATATCTTCTGAAAGCTCATTGCCCTGCTTCCAGAGGCAGGAGGGCTTCCTGGGGGTGCCATCTGCATCCCCGTTGAGACTGTTAGGTGGTTGTCTTTCCCCTCTTCCTCTCCTGATGGATTTGTTCACCTTGCGTGGAAATGTGCTTCGCTTTGTGGTCACCTCTTGCTCCATTTACATTGGAGACACATTGCAGCAGGCGGATCCACATTCCTCTCTCTGGAACAGGTGTGGCATGGGCACTGCTTGCCACATACATCTGAAGAACATATCTCCAGGAGTTGTGCGACAGCGTTATGCAGTTCTTTGTGGGTTTACTGTACATACATCACGCAAGAATACTGTGACGAAGTGGGACTGTTCTTAATGTTTCCCCTGAATAGTGTGGGGGTGCCTCAGTTTCCCCTAGGCAGTTCTTAAGTCTCTAGGGGGTGGGATAAGGGTGTATGATCATTGCAGAGCCCTAGAGGGCAGGTGTGTGCAGGGGTCTGGACACAGAAAATGGCCGACAGCCTGTTTCCTGGCAATTGATGGCCTGGCCCTTCCCCCCTGCGAGGTGAGAGCTAAAGGGTTGGAGAACAAAGGAAAAAGGTGACCTCCTGGCCCGGGAAAGGGGAAAGCCCAGAGGAGGAGGGGCTGGAGGGTGAGTCAGTTGGGGGCTGGCTGGGGACATGGAGTGAAGGGCAGACGTGGTTGTCTGGCTCACTGCCCCCCAGAATGGACCCAGCTGAGAGGTCCTGTTCTCTGCACCTACAAGCTCTGTTTTAGACCATGTTCCTGTCGTCTAATAAACCTTCTGTTTTCCTGGCTGGCTGAGAGTCACGTCTGACTGCGGAGTTGGGGGGCAGGACCCTCTGGCTTCCCCAGGACCCCGCCTGGGCGGACTCGCTGTGGGAAGCGCACGGAGGGGCACGCTGAATGCTCCGAGGTCAGACCCAGGAAGGTGGAAGCTGGGTGAGCTGTTTGCCCTGCAGACAGGCTGCTCCCAGAAAGGAGACTTCCCCAGAGTCCTGCCTGGCTTCGTAGGGAGCAGTTCCAGAGCATCTCCTGGGGACTCCGAGACAAATACTAATGATTAGTTTTCCAAGGGCATGTTACATGCCCCGTTTTGGATGTCTGTCATAACAGCAGTGTGCCAGCTGACTCTCGGGGGCTTTCAGGGTCCCAGTGCTAGTGACTGTCGTTCAGTGAGCTGGAAGAAAATATAAAATAATTGTGGGTAAAATCTGCAGCTGACACAGAAATTGGTGGCGTGATAGATGATGATGGGGATAGGTCAGTTTTATAGCCTGGCCTGGATCATTTGCTCAGGTGAGCGTATTTGGAAAACATGCATGTAATACAGCTGAATGCAAGGGGCAGACATCTAGGAACAAGAAATGTAGGTCACATAGTCCAGATGGGGGACGGGAGTGTCAGATGCAGTGACACGGGAAAGGACTTTGGGGTCATGAGAGAAACCAACTAACCATGAGGTCCCAGCACGATGCTGTAGCTAAGAGGGGGAACCCGATCCTGGGTGTATAAACAGAGCCATACCAAATGGGAGTAGGGAGGTGGTATTACCTCATTGCTGGATATTATGTCCATTCTGGATGCCCCCCTTCAGCAGAGGTGTTGACCAGTTGGAGGGGGCCACGGAAGAAGTTTTCTGAGAGCAGACAGCTCTTTGTAAATAAAGGCAGACAGGATCCAAGGCTCGGAAGCTGAATTCAGATTAGAAATGAAGTGTCTTTTTAAACAAGCAGCGTAATTAACCATTGGAACAGCTTGCCCTGGGATGTGGTGCATTCCCCAGCACTGGGTCCCAGACAGGCTGCCGTTCTGCTAGATCGGTGCTGGCTCCCCAGAGGTTGTGGGCTTAGTTCAGGAATCGCTGGGTGAGACTCTGGCCTGTGCTCTGCAGGAGATCAGACTATAGAGCTGTGGTGACCAACCGGTCGACCCTAGAGAATCTCCCAGTCGATCACGATCTCCGGCAGCACAGCGGGGCTCCACTAAGGCCCCACGCCGCTCCCAGAAGCAACCAGCGCAGCCCTGTGGCCCCAGGAGTGGGGAGGGCAGGGGGTCTCCCTCTGCATGCTGCTCCTGGCTGCAAGCCGTGGCAGTGTAGGGCAGGGAAGTGCCTGTCTCTGCAGTCATTTCTATTTCATTTACATACCTTGCCGTGCTGAAGTCCCGCTGCGTGGCTGGGACATCACCAGAGTGGCCCAGGTGACCCATCAGAAGGTGGCTCTGAACAAGCAACCCTGATCCCACCCCCCTCTTGAGCGTCTCAGATGTGGCCAGAGCCTGCGCGGCATTGCATGGCCGTCGGAAGCACATGGATGTGGGGAACCTAACTTCCCATGTGTGTGTCGAATTCCCTGAGCGCAGCACAGATGCTCATTGGTGGCGTGCTGACCCCTAAGCCCCGAGTGGGAGGAATTTGGTCCCAGGCTCTCAGAATTGCTACATTCTCCTCCTCGGTTTCTGGGTCGGGTTCATGTTTTCCAGCCCCAGTTAACAAAGGCACCTATTCTCCTCTTAACACACTGGGGATTTGCACAGAAAGCTCGCCCTGGCAGGAGAATAAACCCCGCTGGCTGGGTGGGGCAGCTCACATGACATGCCGTGTGTGTGGCTTTACTGTGTAATTCTGCAGCACAGTGAACTGCCCTGGCCACCCCCCGAACGAAGGGAACCTGAGGTGCCCTCCTGGGGCCAATAGAAGCTGCCCCGGCCTAGAGCCCAGTGTGCACAGCGAGGCCTCTGCCCGGGCAGATCCTGCTCCAGCCCCATGAGCGTAGAGCAGAGTCAGCGGCATTCCTGGCATAGCGCAGCCCTTTGTGCTCAGGCCAGGGGCGTTTGGCAGGAAGGAGATGGTTGTGTTCCAGCATCAGGAATAAAATGCATCCAGCCACCCCCCATGAGGCTGGAGCTGCCCGTGCAGGGCTGCGGGGGATATTCCCGCAGCCGGCACTGCTGGCTTTTACCATGCTAATGACTCTCGCAGGGCCGCAGCAGCTCTGTCAAACCTGTGTTCAGACCTGGTCACGGACATTGGCTCAGAGCATGTTGTTAAATATTTATCCTCTCCACCACTGCCTCCTCCCCCCTCAGCACAATGGAGATTCCCCGCCCGTGACAGCTACATTATCGTTTGTCCCCGTGAATTATTGATGAGCTATAGGGTCGTTCTTGCATTGCAGTAACAAGGAGAAGGCGAGAGCTGTTTGCATGGCTCAGGCTTGGGCTGCACCTCCGCCGAGGATGGGCCGAGGCAGCGGCTCCGTCCCATTTGTGGCTTTAAACCCCCCATCAGCCTGGTCCTGCCAGTCGGCTGACCGGGTGGCTGATGAGCATGGCAGGGCAGGGCCAGGCTGGGCTGTCCTGTGCGCATTCAGGCCCTGGGCAGGCAGGACTGTGTGTTTTCCCCTCCTGGATGGTGCTGCCAGCCCAAGCCGGACTGTGTCCCAACCCAGAAGCCAGGCCTCCCTCCCCAGCCCTTCTCCTGGTCTCCGCTCCGTTTGGCATGGCGTCTCTTTCTCTCGCTCCCTAGGATCTGTTCCTGGCTCCGACAGATCTCCAGACCTGCCGTGCTGGGTGGGATCAGAGCCAGATAGGTCCTGCCCTGCCCTGCCCCTTGCAGGCTCTGTCAAAGGCACTGGAATAAGCTACTGGCTGGAGAGCTGGCGCTGGGGCTTTCTACCTGGTTGTACAAAGGGCTGGGCCAGATCCTTGGCTCCGCTGACTTCCCCTCTTGGCTCAGCGGAGCTGTGCTGACTGAAAGCCGCCGGAGATCTAGCCCTGGGCCTCTCGCCTCACCCACAGCCCCCTTTCTGGGTCGGCTGGGCTTGCCGGACTGCCTTCTCCACCTGGCCGCTCCGCTTTCCTCCCCTTCCCCAGCTCTCCCCTGGAGCCCAGCCACCCACTAGCGTCAACTGGAGCTGAACCTTCCTCCCAGTGCCCTGCGCGGAGCGGCGCTGCCCCGCCACCCCAGATCCAGCGAGCTGCTCCCCGATCCCACCGCCGTGCTCTGGGCGTCCGCTCCTTCCAGCTCCGTGGGACGCCATGGGAGCCCCAGGCTGCCCGGTGAGCGAGGGGCAGGTGCCACACTCCTGCTAGTAGGTGTCCTTATCCAGACTTTCCTGGGCTTCCGACAGCCGCCTGCAGCGGGGAAAGCTTTGCTTTGAAAAGCCGAGCTGCCTGGCGGTGGCGGGGGAGGAGCATGGCCCAGTGGCTAGAGCCCTAGGCTGGGAGACAGGAGATCTACTCCTGGCTTTGTCCCCGTGTCCCCTCCCTGGGCTTGGTTTCCCCCTCTCGGTAAAATGGAGCGAACGCTGCAGATCCCCGGTGTAAAGCAGCGAATAGGTGCAAAGTCTTATTCTTAACTATAATTAAGGCTACGATTTTTTCACGGAGGTTGCGGAAGTCACAGAATCCGTGATTCCAGCAGCCACCAATACTTCAGCCTGCGGCAGCCGGGACCAGCCAGAGGCCCCCCTGCAGCTCCTGGCTACAGCAGGTGGTGCAGGGACCCCTGGAGCTCCGAGCCCACACGGGTGGCGGGGGGACCCCTGGAGCTTCTGCCTTCCACAGGCTGTAGAGGGACCCCCAGAGCTCGGAACCCCCACAGGCAGTGGGGGGCCCCCAGAGCTTTGAGCGGCCCCCGCAGCTGCCCAGACTCTGCAGGGGGTGTGGGGACCCCACAGCTGAGCGCCCCATTTGGTCAGGGATATTTTCAGTAAAAGTCAGGGACAGGCCACGGGCTTCCGGGAACTTTATTGCCATGCCCTGTCCATGACTTTTACTAAAATAATCCCTGACAGAATCTTTGCCGTAGCTAGATCCCGGGCCGGGGTTTGCCCCCTTGGTGCCCAACCTGGCACTTAGCGGGAAGAGGAGCAGCAAAGCCAAACTTGCCAGTGCGAATGGAGCGTACCCTGGCATGCAGAGGTGAGCCCAGTGCTGACGAGGAGCCCAGCCAAGCATCCTGAGCACAGCCGTGTCTTCACCTCCAGCCCTCCGCCTGGCCTGGTGGCCCTCCCTCCAGTATCTGGGCATCTTACATTCACTTTGCTCCCAGCTTTTACTGTGATTCCATCAGGATGGGCAGATGGAAACCGGGGGATCATGTAGCCAGACTAAAGCCAAGGCACCTAACTCAGAGCCAGGCGTGAGCCCATGGCTGGGTCCTAACAGGGCAGGGGCATTGTCATGCCGTGTAGCCAGTGCGATGCACAGCTGTGATCCCTCACCCGGTCCCCCCCAACTCGACTGGGTCTGTAGCGGGCTCCTGAGGGTGGTTTTTAGGCAGCAACTCCCCCTTCAGCTGTGATCACACAAGCTAAGCCCGGTCACCCCCGGTCAGTGCTTGGAAGGGAGACCTCAGCTTGATGCAGGAGGCTGCAGGGACTGGGGCTGGAGAATCACTTCTCCTGCTGTCTGCACAGAACCAATGCCCCAGTGTGCTGCCAAGGGGGTGCCATGCTGTCAGGGGGCGCCGTGCTGATGGGGGGCGCCATGCTGTGGTGCCAGGGGGTGCCGTGCTGCCGGAGGTGCTGGCTCTCACAAGTGGTGTGGCAAGTGAAGTCCTGGCTCTGTGGTCGTTAAAGGTTCTCCAGCACTCCCCCGAGGGCTGGCGCGTGAATCCCCATGGCCTGGGCAGGGTCCAGTGCTCGTCATTCTCTTCTGCCTCCCCAGCTTGACGCAGGTGCAGAAACCCCCTGCTGTCCCTGTCCTAGGATATTGGGCAGCGTCACCCCAGCTGTCAGACAGCTGCTGCGTCCCCGTCCCCCCCCCCCCCCCCCGCGGCAGCCGCGCGGCACAGACCCACGCAAAGGCTGGGGGCTCTGCTCCCCTGCAGCGCCTGCTAGCAAAGGCTCCCAGCTTTGTCTTATTCCCTCATTGGCTTCCTGACGGGATCCTTTGGGGGCTGATGGGAGGGAGTTTGGATACCCAGCAATGCAGGAGCCGGAGCGCAGCAGGAGGGTGGCCTGTGCTGGGCTCCAGGTCCTCCTGCCACACACAAGAAATGGGAACGGTCAAAGGAGCACAGCCATGGAGCAGGGCACCGTCGCGCCCAGTGTTGCCAGCACTCGAGTCTCGCAGGATCTGAGGTTTTTTCTTCAAGCCCCAGCTCCGGAGCCAGGTGATCAGGTGATCATCTCTGCGTGCGTTTTACGATAATGTCAGTTTCTAGCCCTCCAGGTTGCAGAGAGAACCCTAAAAATGTGACTCCGAAAGGCTCCAAAAACAGCCGGCAAAGAAGTGAAGCCAAACACTGATTGTTCTGAAAAAGCATGTGATTTGGGGCCTGGCTCGCGGCTGTGGGATGTGGGGAGCGGGGCCTGGGGAGTGCTCTCCGGGAGTCATTCGAGTTACAGCAGCAGGGAGCGTGGTCCCCGATATTTTATTATAAACAAACCAATCCAGCTGTCCTCCCCATGCTCCCAGATACAGCTCTGGAGGCTGACATGAGGAATTTCGCCAGCCACACTGGCCAGCCCCTGAGCCGAGCCGAGCTGAGCAGCAGTTTCCCATTTGTTTAGAGTCTGACATGCAGGTTCCTGCAGCCTCTGCCGATCCCCAGGGCACGTCTGCACGGCAAAGAAAAACCCACGGCACCAAGACGGGGAGCCTGGGTCACCTGGCTCAGACTCTCAGGGCTAACCAGAGGCGTGTAGATGTTCCCGCTTGGGCTGGAACTCGGCTCCAGGACCCTTGCCTGAGCGGGAACACCCACACGGCTCTGGTTAGCTGTGCAGCCCAAGCCCCAGCTTGGCGGGTTTTTCTTTGCAGTGTAGACGGACCCATGATTCCCCAGCGAGGCCATTGCAATGGCTCCCGTTGAGTCCAGCGGGCAGTGGGTCAGAGCCCTCGCGCTCGGTGCTCGGCTCACGGTGGGACGCAGCCTGGGCGTCGGGGCATTCGGCTGGGCGCAGGGCTGTGCCTGCCTGGGCTTTGCAGAGCCGGGTTCTGAGCCGGGTTTGCTCCATTGGTGGAGAGCGGGGCTGGGAGATGGCTCCTCCAGATCCCTGACCGGGGTGGGGGCAAGTCCCCTTTCGGCTGCACTCGTGCTTTAGCGGGGAAGAATCATAGAATCATAGAATATCAGGGTTGGAAGGGACCTCAGGAGGTCATCTAGTCCAACCCCCTGCTCAAAGCAGGACCAATCCCCAATTAAATCATCCCAGCCAGGGCTTTGTCAAGCCTGACCTTAAAAACTTCTAAGGAAGGAGATTCTACCACCTCCCTAGGTAACACATTCCAGTGTTTCACCACCCTCCTAGTGAAAAAGTTTTTCCTAATATCCAACCTAAACCTCCCCCACTGCAACTTGAGACCATTACTCCTTGTCCTGTCATCTTCTACCACTGAGAATAGTCTAGAACCATCCTCTTTGGAACCACCTCTCAGGTAGTTGAAAGCAGCTATCAAATCCCTCCTCATTCTTCTCTTCCGCAGACTAAACAATCCCAGTTCCCTCAGCCTCTCCTCATAAGTCATGTGTTCCAGTCCCCTAATCATTTTTGTTGCCCTTCGCTGGACTCTCTCCAATTTATCCACATCCTTCTTGTAGTGTGGGGCCCAAAACTGGACACAGTACTCCAGATGAGGCCTCACCAATGTCGAATAGAGGGGAACGATCACGTCCCTCGATCTGCTGGCAATGCCCCTACTTATACATCCCAAAATGCCATTGGCCTTCTTGGCAAGAAGGGCACACTGCTGACTCATATCCAGCTTCTCGTCCACTGTAACCCCTAGGTCCTTTTCCGCAGAACTGCTGCCTAGCCATTCGGTCCCTAGTCTGTAGCTGTGCATTGGGTTCTTCCGTCCTAAGTGCAGGACCCTGCATTTATCCTTATTGAACCTCATCAGGTTTCTTTTGGCCCAATCCTCCAATTTGTCCAGGTCCCTCTGTATCCTATCTCTGCCCTCCAACGTATCTACCACTCCTCCCAGTTTAGTATCATCCGCAAATTTGCTAAGAGTGCAATCCACACCATCCTCCAGATCATTTATGAAGATACTGAACAAAACCGGCCCCAGGACCGACCCCTGGGGCACTCCACTTGACACCGGCTGCCAACTAGACATGGAGCCATTGATCACTACCCGTTGAGCCCGACAATCTAGCCAACTTTCTACCCACCTTATAGTACATTCATCAAGAGCCTGACTCCCCCCACCCCAGCCCCTAGCGCAGGAGCAGGGAGGGGCTAGAGCGGACACCGTGTTCGGGCTCGTCCCTCCTTCCCCACAGCTCACAGGGCCACGGCAGCAGAGTGCCCCCGAATGATGGAGTGCACAGGTGGTGTCTACCCAGCCTCACCCCCCCGTTCCTGGCCTCAGCCCCGGGGTGGCGTCACTGAGCACAGGACCCAGAGCAGGGCTCCCAGGCCAGGAGCTCGCTCCGGGGTCCCCGTGTCCCAGTAGCCTGGGACGAACCATGAAACAGACTGTGGGTCTGATGCTTAGAAACGGGGGCACTTGGTTAAACAACCAACCGCAGACCTCCCACCTCCCCACCCCGAACGGCTCCATTCTCCTGCTGCCAGGGAATCCAGGGGGGATTCATTTTCACCTCATGGCTGGCAATGGTGGGAGGCGGGTACAGAGACCATGGCCCAGTCCCCACCTCTGCCCTGCTGGGGGTGCTGCCCCTCCTGCCTGGCACAGAGGCTCCTGTCCACCCCTTACATTTGCTTTTCTGGCCCGAGCGATGGCTTTGGTGCAGCAGCGTGTCACTCCCTGCGTCTAGCTCCAGACTCGGCCTCCCACAGAGCCGGTACCAGTGGCAGGCGCAACCCCCCTCACCCCCCATGGGACGCTCCCAGGGAGGGGGCCCTGGGAAGGTCATGCGGGGACTGCGCTCCTGCCTGAGGCCGCGGTTCCTCTGGCCCCTGGGGCTGCAGAGGGGGGCAGCACAGCTTCCTGGTGTGACCATCCCAGCTCCCCTGGGGCACAGGTGCCTCAAACACTGGCAGGTCGGGGCGCTTCTTTCTCGCCACTGGTCGCTGGTGCTGAAGAAGATGAGCCAACCCTGGGATGCAGGGGTGTAAAAGGCGACTGTCATTCTGGGCGTATTCACAGGAGCGTTGTCTGTCCAGAGCGCTCCAGTGCACCTTCGGGTGGCCAAAAGGCCTCTCGCGTTCCCTGGTGGCTGCATGGGTCGGTCTGCGAGGAGCGGGGCCGGGAACAGAGGTCACGCGGGGTTACGTCGGCTCCCACCGTGGGCCCCTTTGCAGTACATTCTTGGCATCTGTCTTTCTCAAGGGCTTACAGCCGTTCCAGAGAGCGTCCTAGGCTGGCTGGCTGTGCCGCCCCAGGGTGTCTTGGAAGCCTCCTCTTGACTGCCCTGCCGGCACTCCCTGTGGCTCAGCCTCCTCTCCGACTGCCCGGAAAGGCCTCGCTCGCTCACCTCCCGCTCTCCGGCTGGGAAGCGCCCACCGAGGCTGCTCAGAGATGTACTTTGAAGGGTGAATTTCAAACACTTCTGTCTCTTTTCATCCATTCTTCTGGGTCTGGCGGGAGGCCAGGACCACGAAACGCCTTCTTGCTCAAAGCCTGGCCCAGGGCTTCAGCTTGAACAGCCTAGTAAACTTCCAGCCCATTCCCCAGCACTGGTCTCTGGAGCAACTGCTGGCCCCTTCCCCTGCCGGCTCGCCCGTCCTGTGCCCCACAGCACCTCCTGCTGGGACAGGCCGGGGCTGGAATAGCCGGGAGCTCCCCCCAAGCCCAGAACCCCAGGCCTTCTAAAACAGTCAGGGGAGCTGAGATGAGTGTTATGAAAACTGGACTCTGCCTGGTGGGTCCTTGTGCATTTTCTCTTTTGTCTCCTAAAAGTCCATTTGGAGCTTTTAAACAAATAGTCTAAGCTCCCGCCCCCATCCCCAAATCTACATGGGGAAAAGTCAATGAATTCTGCACCGGCTCTTTCCAGACTGTCGGCTATGGAGGAGGCCAAACAAACTCCTCTGCTTTAGAGGCTTTTAATTTTGCTGCTGGTTAGAGGGCTGTGGTGACAATTTCCCTGTCTACCCGTGGGCCTCAGTGAGTGGAGCCTCACAGTCCCTGAGGGTGTTTTACAGCTGGGGAAACTGAGTCATAGAAGGAGGAAGGGACTGTCTGAGTTGGGACTAGAACCCAGGAACCAGCTCTCTACACCCTACCCCCATCACTACCAGCCGGTCCTTCCTTGCTGGCCCCGTAGGCCTTCCAATGTGAGTCACTGGGCAGGCGCGTGCATCCTGCTAGAGGGGAGCCTGTAGCCTCCTGGCGAGGGGACGGAGGGAGGGAGTCACTTGACGTGTCCTAGAGCAGCGGCTGGCACCTCATTCCCACCGCAGTTTCCGTATGGGCTTGGCATCCCCGGGGGCTAGTGGAGTGCTGGGGGTCGGGCAGGGTCAACCAGGGCCTGGGACACGGGGCTTCCCTGCTGTGCGTGGTGGGCAAAGGGCTCAGAGGGCTCTGTGCAGTGACAGCCCCTTTCACGCGCTGCCCCAGGCCGAGACGCTGCCTGTTGTCAGCGCTCCTGGCTCGAGCCCGAGGGCTCTGCTTGTCCAGCTGGCCTGGCCCCGGACAAACCAGAGACTGGGCAGCACGTTCTGCTCGGGGAGCCTTCTCGTCAGGCTGGCTACCAGCCCCTGCGACCTCCTCGCCCCTGCTCAGCGCCCCACGTCTGCTCCCTCTCTAGCCCCATCTCCGGGCTCGCAGACAATTCAGGAATGGTTGCTTAGCTGATCAGGCGCACACCTCCCATTGGCTCTGCTGGGCCAGGGCCGGGGTGCTGCTCTGGGACTGGGGCCCTGCTCCCCACCTGGGCCCCGGGGTATGGGCAGCCCAGCAGAGCCGAACTCTTCACACCACAGCTCCCTGGTACAGCCGAACCCTTTGCACTGCAGCTCTCTGGCACAGCATCACCACCCAAGGACGAGGAGGCGTTGGAGAGAAAGGGGAGCTGGATTTGGCTGGGAAGGTTCCTCCTAGGCCAGGCCGGCAGGGATGGCTGTAGGGAAGGCCCCAGGCACCCAGCCAGACCATTTCCTGGTGGCCAGAGAAGTTCCCTCCTGCCTTGTCCATCCAGAATCCATGTCTGAGCTTTCCCCGGAGGGACTGTTTGGCAGCAGGTCTCCTCTGGGGCACCTGGACTCCCGCCCTCCCCTTGCACAGCCCAGCACCGCTCGGTGGCCATTCTCCCTCTCTCACCGTCAGGACAGCCTTGCCTTGCCGGCGGTGGAATAGCGACAGCTCCTGGCCGTATCCCAGGAGATCCGCGCCAGCTGGGCGTCACGGCAAACGCAAGGAGATGGCGCCGCAGTCTGGGCCCGCAGGGACAGCTTGGCAGGGCCAACGCTCCTTCTCTGAGCCTGGGATCGTGCTCGCCGACGGCGGGGCTCTGGCACCAGCTCTGCCCGTGGCGTTAGCATGTCAAGCCTGCGCCCAGGTATCAATCTCACAGCCGGCCTGAGGCCCGCGGGCAGCTGCTCTCGCCTACCTCCCACCCGCCGGGGTGGTAAACATTCGTGCCGAACCCGGCACTCCTCCGCACAAGGCTGGAAGCAGCACACTCAGTGCCAGCTGTGCTGCACTCGGGCCACGGGGGCTCCCCCCAGAGCGAGGCAGCAGGGGGGCTAAGGAACCACCGGGGACAGGACTGCTCTCCCAGCCGTGGGCTCTGTGCTGTAGGCCAGCAAGCGCTGCACCTGAGCCAGGAGTCCGGGAGCCTGGGGCCCCCTCTCTCCCTAGGCACCCCTGCGCTGGCTGTCATCAGGTGAGAGCCCCTGCTCGAGGCCTGGAGACAGGCTGCTCCCTCTGGCAGGCCTGTCCCCCTGGGGCCCCACATTTCCTGGGCTTCCACAGGGGGAGCAAAGCCTGGCATTTCTTGTGGCAACAGATCACATGGCGGGGGGCATGCCAGCAGGGGTGGTACCCACCACAGCTCTGGTTTGCCATGTGGCCAGAAGGGGGGAGCTCAGCCAGGAAAACACTAAGCGCTGAGCACTGCTTGCCCCAGTGCATGTGGGGGCCCTGTGGGGACACCCCCCTCTGGCCCCTCCATGCAGCAAGCAGCCGTCACGTGTGTGCAGGGCAGTCGGAAAGTGGGCTCCCACCCAGTGGAGCCTGCAGGGCTCGCTGCCCCGAGGGGGCATGTCTGGGCAGCATGCGGGCAGGGCTTGGGCTGTCCCCATTGCCCCCCAGGCACAGGGCCCTGTGTGTCCGTCAGCCCGGGGAGCTGCGGTGCGAAGGGTTCGGCTGTGTGTCCGTCATCCCGGGGAGCTGCGGTGCGAAGGGTTCGGCTGTGTGTCAGTCACCCCAGGATCTGCGGTGCGAAGGGTTCGGCTGTGTGTCCGTCAGCCCAGGGAGCTGCGGTGCGAAGGGTTCGGCTGTGTGTCCATCAGCCCAGGGAGCTGCGGTGCGACGGGTTCGGCTGTGTGTCCATCAGCCCAAGGAGCTGCGGTGCGAAGGGTTCGGCTGTGTGTCTGTCAGCGCAGGGAGCTGCGGTGCGAAGGGTTCGGCTGTGTGTCCATCAGCCCAGGGAGCTGCGGTGCGACGGGTTCGGCTGTGTGTCCATCAGCCCAAGGAGCTGCGGTGCGAAGGGTTCGGCTGTGTGTCTGTCAGCGCAGGGAGCTGCGGTGCGAAGGGTTCGGCTGTGTGTCCGTCATCCCGGGGAGCTGCGGTGCGAAGGGTTCGGCTGTGTGTCCGTCATCTCGGGGATCTGCGGTGCGAAGGGTTCGGCTGTGTGTCAATCAGCTCCGGGAGCTGCGGTGCGAAGGGTTCGGCTGTGTGTCAGTGAGACCGGGGAGCTGCGGTGTGAAGGGTTCGGCTGTGTGCTGGAGGATGGGGATGGTGGCAGCTCTCAGGTCCCTTGAAGATGGCGGCTGTAGGAGCCCCTGCCTAGACGGGGGTTGGGCTCAGGCCAGACAAGCCCTGTTGACCTCGGAAAAGAGGAGCACGCAGAGGAAGCCAGGGACAGCGAGGGCGGGTGAGGGGCTGTGCTGCCCTGCACGCTCTGCAGGGAGGTGGCTGTTGTATCTGCCTCCCTACCCAGGGAGCCTGTGTGTTTTGCGGGATCCCTCTCCCCAGAGGACAGAGCAGGGGAGTGACCCCCGGCCGTGCAGGCAGCATCCCCCGAAGGAGGCTGGTCTTGGAATGACATTAAATCAGCAGGGGACAGCTGAGCCGCTGGGAACCCCGGAAGCAGAGCCCCGAGGGAGATGGGCTTGAAGAAGGATTGTGATACGCATACCCTGATCCAGCCACTGATCCAGGCTTGTCCCTGGGACAGAGAGAATCCAGGGAGCGGAGCCCACCAGGGGCCAGTGGCAGAGAGCCCTGGGCATCAGCCCAAACCCGCAGCTCCTGGAAGAATGGGGCCTGCTGAAACCAACCAGCCCGGCTCCTCCAGACCCTCTCAAGGGGTGGCGGGCGCGGATCAGGTGCCCTGGTGAGGGTGCTGCAGAAGAGAGAGCTCCTCGGATCAGGAGCTGCGTTCTCGCGGGCGCTGTGACAGGCGGGGGGCGGTGTACCCGAGATAACACAGCGCTCTACCCTGTGCTGAGACGTGGCTTCCCCGGCCGGCCGCGCCCAGCTCTCACTAGGCCTGGCTCCTTGCAGAGCGCCTGTTTGACAGGATCACAGAACCGGAGCCTGGACAGGGGACAGGCCATTTAGGCCAGTCTCCCGGGGGCTGTGCAGTGCGGGGCCTATGGCACGTTTACTTGGCTCTGCCCAGTGCTCGATGCCCCAAGTGCTGGGGCTCCCCACCTGCCCCCTGGGAGACGGGTCCCTGGCCAGATCTGTTCCCCCACCAGGGAGCTTCTGCAGCCTGAGTCCGGGCATCTCTCCCTCTCTGGTTCCTGCAGCCAGGACCCCGCTGGTGGGAGATTTCACCCCCTTTCATCTTGGCTGTTGGAAGCTGGGAGCTGATAATGAGGAAGGAGTGTAACTGTCAGCGGGAGACTGGCTTCAATCAGAGCTGTTAAAATAAACCCGCCGGGGTAATGGGGTGGAGTGGCTCCTTCCGCTGGGTCCTAGAGCCCCTGGTCCGCGGCACAGAGCGAGCTGCTGTGTCTCTGGGACTCCTGAGAGGGGATCGCTGTGTGCAGACCCCCCCAGCAGTTATGCCCAGGCTGAGAATCCTCCCGGAGCCCCAGCGTCAGGGTGATGGGGACCTGCGCGTTGGGCCCCTGTGAGTCCCTCCCGCGTGCAGCCGTCTGGTGACAGATTGTGCCACCTTCACCCTCGTCCAACCACAGGGTCCCAGCACTCTTCAACTGGATCTCTGGGCTTGCACCCCCGTTTACCGGCTGTGATAACACGACAGGACACCTGAATGCCCTTTACCTGCGGGAGCCTGTGACCAGCAACTGATTAAAGTGACTCAAAAACAGCTTCTTTAAAGCAAAGTATTTATTCCCCCAAAGGTCCACAGCCAGCAGACCAAAGAGATAAAACAATAAAAGGCCTGTATGCCAGGTCCTACCAAACCTGTATCTTTTCCCTGCCAGGCTTGGGTAAGTTCCACTCAGCCTAGACCCCTGCTCCTGGCCTGGGGGAGACAGACAGCCCCTGTCGTGTTCTCCCAGCGTCTCTGCCAGAGACTCATCTCCAGCCACTGCTGCCCCCTTGTCCCCCTGCTCTCTAGGCTGGGGTCTTTCATGGTTTGGTACCCCTTTGATCCTAGGCCTTGGGAAACCGAACCTGCTAGTCTGGTGGGAGCCAGGCAGGTAGGCACTTCCCGATTAACAGCTCCCACCTTGTTCCTTGAAGGACCCTGGGCCTTCCCTCTGAAGGTACCTTAGTTCTGTCATCGTTTCGTTTCCTGTTTGTTTCTCCCCAGCCGCCTCCCCTGATTTAGCTCCATGCAGTCTGGCAGTTGTTGATGTTGATAAATTGGAGGGGTCAGAGAAGAGCCATGAGATGGATCAGAGGCTTAGAAAACCCGTCTTATAGAGCTGGACTCAAGAAGCTCAATTTATTTAGCTTTACAAAGTGAAGGTTAAAGGGTGACTTGATCACAGTCTGTCAGCACCTACAGGGGCATCAGATATTTAATCCTGAGCTCTTCCATCCAGCCGAGGAAGGTTTAACATGATCCAATGGCTGGAAGTTGAAGCTAGACACACTCAGACTGGAAATAAAGCGTCCATTTAACCATGACAGGAATTAACCATTGGAACAGCTCCCCCAGGGCCAGGGGGATTCTCCAGCACTGACCATTGTTAAATTAAGATGGGATGTTTTCCTAAAAGACCTTACACAGGAGTCCCACGAGATGATCACAATGGTCACTGCTGGCCTTGGAATCTGTGACTCTAAATAGTTTTCATGCGGTAAAATCACTCACACCTAGTCCCCACTTACAGTGAAATGCTGAGACCTGTCAGTGTGACGATGTGACGCAGCAGGGAGGGGGGAGTGTTGACCTGGGAATGTGCCCTGGGGACGGGAGACCTGAGAGCCTGTCACCTGAGCCAGGAGGGGGAGGGGGAGGTAACACCTCTGCCCAGGAATGTGGACGGAGGCTGCAGCAGGGAACCTGCTGGGTGGGTTTAGTTTCAGTTTGGGGCTGGGTGGAGGAACACAGGGAACCCCAGGGCTGGGGTCTAAGCTCCCTGCTCCCCCAGAAGGACTTCACTGAGGGGTCCTGGGTGTCCCCACAAGCTCTGTTTTGGACTGTGTTCCTGTTGTCCAATAAACCTTCTGTTTTACTGGCTGGCTGAGAGTCTCAGTGAATCCCAGGAAGAGGGGTGCAGGGCCTGGACTCCCCCACACTCCGTGACAACTGGTGGCAGCGGTGGGATCTACTGCACCCCGTGAACGGCGCTTCCTGCAGTAAGTGACTGGGGAACAGTAAAACGAAGGGGGATTGACGGGGACCAGGCGTGCTGAAGATTCAGAGAGAGACGGTTTCAGGGGGCGGTTAACCCCTGGGAGTGTGTGACCAGAGAGAAGGACTTTTGCAGTAACAGGGTCCCCCGGGGGATTGCAGCGAGCGGTCCCAGGGGCGGAGGAGTCTGCAGCTCGACCCTGGCAAAGAGGTGGTGACCTCAAGAAGGACTGGCACACGAGGGGTTTTTCCTGGAAACCGTGGACAGCTGCCCGGCCTGCGAGTGGCCAGCCGGGAGATGTACGCTAAACGCCTTAAGAGCGACCTGGTGGAGCTGTGCAGGCAGAGGGGGCTGCGCGTCGGGAGGTCCACCAAGGAACAGCTGATTGCCCAGCTGGAGGAGAGGGATCGCTTGGATGACCCGATCCCTGTCCCTGAGGGAAGCCGCCCGGCGGACGCAGCGTGGGCCCTGGGGCCTGACCAGGCTGGGAGGGGTCAGACTGCTGCCCAGGACACCCCGAGACCCTTCCTACCTATGCCTGGGGGAGGGGTTGTGGGAAGCCCAGCGAATACCGAGGGCCCCCTGACCCCAGCAGCCAGCAGGGGATCCTCCCAGCGGAGCTCCCCATCCCTGGAGCGGATGCGGCTGGAATGGGAGAGGGAGAGGAAAATGAGGGAGCTGGAGGATCATGAAAAACAACGTCAACATGAGGAGAAACAACGTCAACATGAGCAGGAGGAGAAGGAGAAACAACGTCAACATGAGCAGGAGGAGAAGGAGAGGGAGCGTCAGGAGAAGGAGAGGGAGCGTCAGGAGAAGGAGAGGGAACGTCAACATGAGCAGCAGGAGAAGGAGAAACAAAGACAGCATGAACTGGAGCTGGCCAGGCTGAGGAGCAGTGGGGCCCCGGCTGCGGTGAGTGAGGGGGGACCCAAGACTGCAAGGAGCTTTGATAAGTGCTTCCTGGCCCAGCGGAAGGAGGGGGAGGACATAGATAGCTTCCTGACGGCCTTTGAGAATGCCTGCGAGCTGCACAGGGTTGACCCTGCAGACAGGCTCCAGTTCCTCACCCCCTTACTGGACCCCAAAGCCGTGGAGGTGTACAGCCGGATGACAGGGGCAGAGGCAGGGGACTATGAACTGTTCAAACAGGCCCTGCTCCGTGAGTTTGGGCTGACCCCCGAGATGTACCGGAGAAGGTTCCGGAGTCAGCGTAAAACGCCTGAGGTCACCTACCTACAACTGGTCAACAGGATGCAGGGATATGCCCGCAAGTGGACAGCGGGGGCCCAAACTAAAGAGGACCTGCTTGACCTGTTTGTACTGGAGCACCTGTATGAACAGTGCCCTTCCGACCTGAGGCTGTGGCTGGTGGACAAAAAGCTCGCGAACCCCCAGCATGCAGGGCAGCTGGCCGACGAGTTTGTGAACAGTCGGTCAGGGGGTAGCCGGGAGGAGTCCCAAAAGAACAGGCCCCTCCCGATGCAGAGAGAGAGTCACCAGGGGGCCTCCCAGCGGGGAAATAGGGAGAACCCCCTCCAAAGGGGAACGCCTGGTGTCGGCCCCCTCCGACCCGTTCGAGGGGACCAACGTGACCGGAGCTGCTATCACTGTGGCCAGAGAGGCCACGTACGGGCCCAGTGCCCCGGGCTCAGGGACAAACTGAGCAGACCCAACCTACCCAGGGTTAACTGGGTAGGGACTCAGCTGGACGAGGGGCAGGTGACCCAGGAAAGGGGGGCTACCAGTTTGCCACCTGCTCAGGAGGGAAGAGTACCCCCAGCCAGCCCCGCCAGAGGGCTGGAGGCTCTGGACTCAGGGTGCTCGGTTTACAGGGTGGGTGCGGGGCTGTCCCTCCGGAGAGAGTGCCTTGTTCCCCTGGAGGTGGATGGGAGGAAGGTCAATGGATACTGGGATACGGGCGCGGAGGTGACGCTGGCCCGGCCCGAGGTGGTGGCCCCAGATCGGGTGGTGCCCAACACCTACCTGACCCTGACGGGGGTGGGCGGGACCCCATTTAAGGTGCCCGTGGCAAGGGTACACCTGAAATGTACAACTGCACAGTCAGACGGGACTCTCAGCCAGCCAGTAAAACAGAAGGTTTATTAGACGACAGGAACATGGTCTAACACAGAGCTTGTAGGTGCAGAGAACAGGACCCCTCAGCTGGGTCCATTTTGGGGGGCAGTGAGCCAGACAACCCCGTCTGCCCTTCACTCCATGTCCCCCGCCAGCCCCAAACTGAAACTGCCTCCAGCCCCTCCTCCTCTGGGCTTTGTCCCTTTCCTGGGCCAGGAGGTCACCTGATTCCTTTGTTCTCCAACCCTTTAGCTCTCACCTTGCAGAGGGGAAGGGCCCAGGCCATCAGTTGCCAGGAAACAGGGTGTCGGCCATTCTCTGTGTCCAGACCCCTGCACACACCTGCCCTCTAGGGCTCTGCAACGATCATACACCCTTACCCCACCCCCTAGATACTTAAGAACTGCCTAGGGGAAACTGAGGCACCCCCACACTATTCAGAGGAAACATTAAGAACAGTCCCGCTTCGTCACAACTACATCAAATACAGAACAGAAATATTTATTGAACACTTCTGCCTTTTCTGAATGATTGATAATTCTACTGTTTCCATCTAGTAATGCATCAATATCATTGTTAGGATTCTTATTGTTCATAATATACTTTAAAAAAACTCCTTATTGTTCTTAACTCAGCTAACCATTCAGGTCTCCTTGTGTCCCTTTGCTTCCCTCATCAATTTTGTATAATTTCTAGCTTCTCATTTATATTAATTTAGGAGACACCTGGGAAGTTCAAACATTCGTCTGTACATTCAAATCCCTCTTTATAGGGATCCTGCATGGGTGGGAACCTTTCAGGGAACCTGGACCAATAATTCTTGGCCCCCCCCACCTCTTTTTTGCCTATTTCCAAGTATGCACACTGAGTGTGGGGAGCCCAGAAGGCGCTTTCAATTCCCACTGAGGCAGCTCATCTCTGCCAAGCACAGTTTGCTCATGGGATGATTCTCTTTCTGCCAAGATGCAGGGTTCAGATCTGAGTTTCAGAACCTTCCAAACCCTGCATCCCTGGGATGTGGAGGTTTGGTTCAGCCCATTACAGAGACTTGGATCTGGATCAGGGTTTGGCTCTGGGAGTTGGCTGAGGCCTATCTGTACCTGGGAGAGGAGCTGGGTTGTGAAATGATACAGTGACTGTGGGAAGCAGAGCCTGGCAGAGGGCTCCAGTCTGCTTTTCCAGGGGTCTGGGCATGGGGTGAGAGCCTGCGGTGAGGAAAGGCCCCCAGCAGCATCACATCCTGGCTGGCCAGGCTGCCAGAGCCCGGGACCAGCTGGGACTCAATTCTCAGCTCCGCTCGGATTCACGCTCACCTGACTTGAATCCGGATGGGCGAGCGGGGCCGGCTTCACACTTATTAGCAATTAAAAGCCCCAGAGCCCAGAAGTAAATTAGCTCTGAGCTCGGCCAGGACACAAAGCCATGGGCTGGCTGGCTATGGAGAGCGGCAGCCTGCTCCCCAAGGGGCTCAGCGCTGGCTCGGCAGGAAGGGCGGTTAGCTTTTCCATTTGCACCTCAGAGGAACAGTGCTGGTGGGGAGACCTCTCAGCTGACGGGACCCCCCTTCTAGCCCCAGCCAGAGCCGGCAGGACGGGAGAGAGCTCAGGGGCTCCCTGAGGCACGGCGCCTCCTGGCGCTCCCAATGGGGCAGTGCAGCTCGGCACCATCTCATCAGGTACAACGGAGCCCAGTGACTGTGAACCATGTGGGGATCCTCGGAGGAACGGGGCAGTACGTGGTGCTGGTGATGGGGGTCTCAGAACCACAGCCCTGCACGGCTCCCACCGCAGGTCAGCTCACCCCCCAGAACAGCCGGGACACTCGGGGGCTAATCCTTGTGCCCAGGTACTTCCCAGCACCCTGTGTTCCCGCCTGCGGGTCACCAGCCGGCCAGACTTCACTGATGAAAGGGCACTGCAAACCGAGTTCTTGCTGTCCGGTGTCGCTCCCCATCCTGGCCTCTGTTGAGAGCCATGGGGTGTTTGACCGGTTTGGGTAGCCGCTGCTCGGCACTGTTGTGCGGTGAGCCAGCCTGTGTGGCATGCCGGGGCCCGTGTGGACTCACTCACCCTGTAGCGTGGGCAGTACCTGCAGCAGCCCTTCGCAGCAGCCCCGCACGGTGCAATGCCCAGGGAAGCTGGAGAGCGCTCTGCTTCGTGAACGTTGTGTGGACAGGGGAGGAGGGTGTCAACTGAGCATCGAGATTTGGGGGGGGACAAAGAGTACAAAGCCTGCCGGGGAGGAGTCATCTCTGTGCACAAGCTGGAGGGGGTCTCTGTTGCCGGAGAAGGTGGTGAGGGGTCTGGGCGCCAGGCATGAAGTATCTGGCATCGTCTCAAACTCTGTGCTAAGCCCCGCTGCGCTGTCACTGCGTCCGGCCCGGAGTTTCAGGCAGGGTTGCGCTAAGATGTCCCAGCTCCTGGTCCTGTCTCCTCTCTGCAGAGTGCAGGGGCCTCGTTTTCAGAGGCGCTGAGCGTGGCATCCGTACGAGCGGTGCCAGCTCAGTGCAAGGCACTCGCAGAGTGTGGGGCTGGGCTGCCCAGAGAAGAGCCACGAGAGAAGGGAGTTTCCCTGCTAGCTCAAGTGGCAGAGGTCTGTGCTGAAGGTTGCATCCGATGAAGTGAGCTGTAGCTCACGAAAGCTTATGTTCAAATAAATTGATTAGTCTCTAAGGTGCCACAAGTCCTCCTGTTCTTTTTGCAAATACAGACTAACACGGCTGTTACTCTGAAACCATTCAAACAGTGTTAAACTCGCGGTCTGTCACTTTCGGCCCCCCGGGGTTTTCCTTGCAGGCCAGGGGCTCTGGGGGAAGCGGGCAAGCTGGGCCTAGCAGCAGGCAGTTCTGCAGCCAGCCAGCCTAGGGCAAGGGGGGTGAACATGCCTCTCCGTTTTAGGGAGCAGCCTGCTTTGCCTTTTGGGGTTCTTGGGGGTTCTCATTCCTAATCCCCCTGTGCTCCCACTCTCCTGGGCTTGGTGTAGCCTGCGGCCTCTTGCCTTACGCGGCACGTGGGAGCAGCTCTGGGGAGGAACCCTCGTGGTGTCGTGGGCTGGGCACAACGGGGCTCTGATCCCGGATCATGGCAACTACGCTGCAGCAGTGCTGAACCCCCCAGGCAGGGGGACGAGTACAAGAGTGACAGCAGTTACCCCTCCCATTCCCACGGCCTTAACGAGCTTGAGTTAACCAGACCTACTCCACGCTCCCAGGGTTGCAGCAGCATAGCTGGGCGCTCAGCAGCAGGGATAGTCCTCCCGTCCCACACATACGCCGGACGTGGCCATGAGCGTGCCCAGCCCCTGGGGGTGGGAATCAAGGGCACCTGGGCTGTGTTCAGGCTGTGCGGACTTGCCCCCTTGCAGGTGGGGGTGTGGGTGACAGGCCAGCCTGCCAGACGGACCTCGCATACGTAGCCGAGCCCGGGCACAGACAGGAGCAGACTGGTGTGGGGCAGGGGTGAGGCCTGGGGTTTTGGGCACAAGCTCAGCCGGACTTCTGCCAAACTGGCAGCTGTTCCCAGCCAGCCGCGCCAACCCTCCTGTCCACTGAGCTCAAGGGCCAAATCGCCCTTATGAAACGAGCTCCGTTCATCCCAGCCCCCGTGCCCCTGAGGTCGCCTGGCCATCGAGTGAGATGAAGGGGCAGGGTGTGACAAAGTGGAACTGTTCTTAATGTTTCCTCTGAATAGTGTGGGGGTGCCTCAGTTTCCCCTAGGCAGTTCTTAAGTATCTAGGGGTTGGGATAAGGGTGTATGATCATTTAGTGCCCTAGAGGGCAGGTGTGTGCAGGGGTCTGGACACAGAAAATGGCCGACACCCTGTTTCCTGGCAACTGATGGCCTGGGCCCTTCCCCCCTGCCAGGGGAGAGCTAAAGGGTTGGAGAACAAAGGAATCCGGTGACCTGCTGGCCCGGGAAAGGGACAAAGCCCAGAGGAGGAGGGGCTGGAGGGAGTTTCAGTTTTGGGGCTGGCTGGGGACATGGAGTGAAGGGCAGACGTGGTTGTCTGGCTCGCTGCCCCCCAAAATGAACCCAGCTGAGGGGTCCTGTTCTCTGCACCTACAAGCTCTGTGTTAGACCATGGTCCTGTCGTCTAATAAACCTTCTGTGTTACTGGCTGGCTGAGAGTCACGTCTGACTGTGGAGTTGTGGGGCAGGACCCTCTGGCTTCCCCAGGACCCCGCCTGAGCGGACTCGCTGTGGGAAGCGCACGGAGGGGCAGAGGAGGCTGAATGCTCCGAGGTCAGACCCAGGAAGGTGGAAGCTGGGTGAGCTGTGTGTCCTGCAGACAGGCTGCTCACAGAAAGGCGACTTCCCCAGAGTCCTGCCTGGCTTCATGGGGAGCAGTTCCAGAGCATCGCCCTGGGACTCCGTGACACCCTCCCTCTGCCTGGGCCCCCTGCGAGGGCCGCGCTCCCCGAGAAGGGGCTTGCTTGCAGCACAGAGGGCTACCGGCTGCAGACAGCCCCGCCCCCACCCAGTCCTGCCTGCCAGCTGTTGCCTGCATCCCCCCCAGATACAGAGGGAGACCAACAGCTGTGAAACGGCCTCGCACAATTGGCTGTGCGGCCTCTGTGCTAATTGCAGCCTTTGCCGTGGCTCAGGGATCGGGGGGGGACACGCTGGCGGGGCCCAGATCAGTCCTGGGGTAAGAGAGCATGACATCCCCTGCAACCAGCGGCGCTGCTCCCCCTTACGCTAAGGCTGCACTTGGCCCTCAGTGAATCTTCTTCCTCAGCCCCCTGCACCGTCCCTGGGGGCCCCAGGTGCTGCGTCAGCTTAGGACCAAACAGGGCCTAGGCTCCAGGAGACCCTGGCTTCCCCCAGGCCCTGCTGGTGTGTTCCCTCTGCCCTGCTGGAGCCCCCTCAAGGGGCAAGAGGGGTGTTCGGAATCCGGCGCTTGCTCAGGCCTTGGCCACACTGAGGAGGTTGGCCCGTTTCGGCTGGGCCATTGCACAGCTGTTAGGCGACCATGAGCCATTAGCCGTGAATAATTGATGGGCTGGCCTGACCCAGTCTCATTATAAACAAACAATGGGAAATCAAACAGCAGCTCATTTAAAACTGAGAAAACAAAGTGCATTTCTGTGCATTGCGCTGTTAGCCTGTGGAACTCACTGCCACAGGATGACATTGAAGCCTGGGGATCAGTGGGATTCAGCAAAAGACTGGACATTTCTGTGGATAATGAGACCATCTGATGGCCCGTTACATGGGGCTGTAACCTCTCCTGCATCCAGCCATGTGCCAACCCCTGACTAGTTCCCCCTTAGTCGGTGGTCCCAGAGCTGCCACGGCAGGTTCGTGCCCTTCCTTTGCAGCAGCTGGTGCTGCCTTCTGGCGTAGGGGACGCTGGGCTGGATGGCCTCTGGGCTGACCCGGTCTCTGTTCTGGCAGTGTCTGGCGCAGTTTGTGTGAGGCAGGGAGCCCGGGTGAGGTCCTGCTGGCCCGTACACCAGTGCAACTCCGCTGGCTTCTCTGGCGGTCACTGCAGATTGATGCTGATGCTGCTGAAGGTGGGCTCTGGCCCCACTTCTGTAGCTAAACCCAGCAGATCCCCCTCTCGGGGGGGGGCGGGCTCCGCGGGGAGCTGGGTCCCTCTCCCCAGACCAGCCCCACTGTCGGGAAGGCTGGAAACCCCCCCGCATCGGAAGCGTTGGCACCCACTCATGGGCAGGGCAGAGAGGAGCCGGGCGCAGCGTCCTGCTCCAGGCCTGGAAAGTCCCTGGGGTACAGCTGGGCCACCCTGTCCCCGGCCTGGGGGGCATGAAGGAGTTAAGTACCGAAGCTGACAGAACCGGCCTGCTGGATGAGCAGAGAGCCGTGGTGCATCAGCCTTTCGTCTGGGGAGCAGGAGCCTGGCAGCAGCAAAAGGGTTAATGCCTTTGATCTGCTCGCGAGCGTGTTGCCCATGCTGAGCGGGAGCTGTGCGCCCGCTGGATGCTAACGAGTTCCCAGCACACAGGCCTGGCGAGGCAAGAATTAACGAGCAATAGAAATTCCATTTGATTGGACCCGCCTGGAGCAGGGGGATGTGAAGGGCCCAGTGCAGGGGGGAGGAGAGACCCCGGCGCTCGGGGCGGGGGCAGGATGGGGAGCCGGCAGCAGATGATTTCAGACGCCAGCTGGGAGGGAGGCAAAGTCCTGCCTTGCTCCCTGCTTGGGACCAGGCAGGGGATGGGCGGAGACCCGCCGTGGGCGCAGGGGCACAGAGCGCCGGCACGGAGGGTAATACCAGGGGAAGGGAGGCATCTCACTGGCTCTGCAGTCAGGGCCTGATCCTCACCTGCCCCGCGTTTGGGGTAGGGGACGAGGCGGGAGCACCCTGTACTCCAGCAATTGCTGACTGCCCCTGGAGGGCTGCCCGGCCAGGAGCTCGGTCCAGCCAGTGCCCAGGATGCGAGGGAGCTAGAGGTGGCCTGGAGCCATCTTTGTGTGTGTGGCAGGACCCGGGATCTGGTACTTCACAGCCTGGCTTTCAGAATTAGGGGCTTGCAAAGGGCGGGTGTGATCCCCCGCTGCAGTCAACCCGGGATTCACATCCACGGCCTCCTGCCCGTGCAGACGGGATTGCACTCGCTGGCTCGGCTCACGGCCGCCCGTGCCCTGCTGGAATGCCAGCACCCTCAGATCCCGCAGGAGCTGTCACCACCTCCCCTGCGGGCGCGCTGCAACCAGGGTCTCCAAGCACGCCCAGCGCTGCGCTTTCGGGAAGCTGGGGGCCAGCGTGCCGCAGATTGCTCCGGCCCAGCCCCCCGCTGCCGACTCTGGAAGCGATGGTTTGTGCCTGGCACCAGTGACCCATCCCGCTTGGCTAAGGTGGAGTCTGTGACGTGCCTGCCCTGACGTGCTGTTTTGGGGGGCGGGGGACTGCTCATGGGGCTGCTCCGCACGACTCGGTTAACGGGACCCTTCGCCCCGGCTCTGGGCTTCCTGCGCAGGCTGCGTGCAGCGCTGTGGGTGCGGGTGCGTGGGAAATCCCGCCGTTCCTGCTCTGGGCCCCGCAGGTCTCTCAGCTCCGCCCGCCGGGCGGCGGGGGGCAGGGGGTGTGCGCCCATCTTGGGGTGCTGGGGGGGTGACTGGCCCCAGCCCTCCCTCAAGGGAACCTTCCCGTCACTCCCAGTGCTGTGTGTAGGGGGGCTGGGCGGAGGCCGGGGAGGAGCAGGGCTGGGCCGTGGCCCCTGGAGCCACCAGCTGCGGGGGAGCGCGCGTTGCTGTCTGAAGGGCTGGCCCAGCCGCTGTGGTCCCCCAGGAGCTGAGTTTCACGGAGTGTGGGGGAGTCCAGGCCCTGCACCCCTCTTCCTGGGATTCACTGAGACTCTCAGCCAGCCAGTAAAACAGAAGGTTTATTGGACAACAGGAACACAGTCCAAAACAGAGCTTGTGGGTACACCCAGGACCCCTCAGTGAAGTCCTTCTGGGGGAGCAGGGAGCTTAGACCCCAGCCCTGGGGTTCCCTGTGTTCCTCCACCCAGCCCCAAACTGAAACTAAACCCCCCCAGCAGGCCCCCTTCTGCAGCCTCTGTTCACATTCCTGGGCAGAGGTGTCACCTCCCCCTCCCCCTCCTGGCTCAGGTGACAGGCTCTCAGGTCTCCCGTCCCCAGGGCACATTCCCAGGTCAACACTCCCCCCTCCCTGCTGCGTCACATCCTCACATCTCTCCCCCCTTCGAGACTGAACTGAGTGGGGTCACTGTGACCAGTGACCTGGGGAAGTTCGGGGCCCCCTCTCCGGGACAGCGCATCCGCTATCAGGTTGGCACTTCCCTTCACGTGGACCACGTCCATGTCGTAATCCTGCAGGAGCAGGCTCCACCTCAGGAGCTTGGCGTTGGCTCCTTTCATCTGGTGCAGCCAGGTCAGGGGCGAGTGGTCGGTGTAGACGGTGAAGTGTCGCCCGAAGAGATAGGGCTCTAGTTTCTTGAGGGCCCACACCATGGCCAGGCACTCCTTCTCGATGGCCGCGTAGTGTTGCTCCCGGGGTAGCAACTTCTTGCTCAGGTACACGATGGGGTGTCTCTCCCCCTTTTCATCCTCCTGCATTAACACCGCCCCCAGTCCCGTGTCGGAGGCGTCGGTGAACACCACAAAGGGCTTGTCAAAGTCTGGGTTTGCTAGAACTGGGCCACTGACCAGAGCCTCCTTCAGCGCCCGGAAAGCCTCCTGGCACTGCTCGGTCCAAACCACCTTGTCTGGCTTCCCCTTCTTGCATAGCTCAGTGATGGGGGTGGCTATGGCGCTAAAGTGGGGCACAAATCTTCGGTAGTATCCTGCCATCCCAATAAAGGCTTGGACCTGCTTTTTGGTGTGGGGAGCGGGCCAGTCTCTGATCACCTCCACCTTGGCCGGTTCCGGCTTTAGGCGGCCGCTCCCCACCCGATGGCCCAGGTAAGATACTTCAGCCATCCCCACCTTGCACTTCTCCGCTTTGACAGTCAGCCCAGCCCCCTGGAGTCGGTCCAGCACTTGTCTAACCTGGGACACGTGGTCCTCCCAGGTCTGGCTAAAGACACAGATGTCGTCAATATACGCCACGGCAAAACTCTCCATCCCCCTCCTTCCGGTGGGCCAGGAAGCACTTATCAAAGCTCCTTGCAGTCTTGGGTCCCCCCACACTCACCGCAGCCGGGGCCCCACTGCTCCTCAGCCTGGCCAGCTCCAGTTCATGCTGTCTTTGTTTCTCCTTCTCCTGACGCTCCCTCTCCTTCTCCTCCTGCTCATGTTGACGTTGTTTCTCCTCATGTTGACGTTGTTTTTCATGATCCTCCAGCTCCCTCATTTTCATCTCCCTCTCCCATTCCAGCCGCATCCGCTCCAGGGATGGGGAGCTCCACCGGGAGGATCCCCTGCTGGCTGCTGGGGTCAGGGTGCCCTCAGTATTCGCTGGACTTCCCCCAACCCCTCCCCCAGGCCTAGGTAGGAAGGGTCTCGGGGTGTCCTAGGCAGCAGTCTGACCCCTCCCAGCCCAGTCAGGCCCCAGGGCCCACGCTGCATCCACAGGGCAGCTTCCCTGAGGGACAGGGATCGGGTCATCCAAGCGATCCCTCTCCTCCAACTGGACAATCAGCTGTTCCTTGGTGGACCTCCCGATGCGCAGCCCCCTCTGCCTGCACAGCTCCACCAGGTCGCTCTTAAGGCGTTTAGCGTACATCTCCCTGCTGGCCACTCGCAGGCCGGGCAGCTTTCCACGGTTTCCAGGAAAAGCCCCTAGTGTCCCAGTCCTTCTTGAGGTCACCCCCTCTTTGCCAGGGTCGAGCTGCAGACTCCTCCGCCCCTGGGACCGCTCGCTGCAATCCCCTGGGGGACCCTGTTACTGCAAAAGTCCTTCTCTCTGGTCACACACTCCCAGGGGTTAACCGCCCCCTGGAACCGTCTCTCTCTGAATCTTCAGCACACCTGGTCCCCGTCAATCCCCCTTCGTTTTACTGTTCCCCAGCCACTTACTGCAGGAAGCGCCGTTCACGGGATGCAGTAGATCCCACCGCTGCCACCAGTTGTCACGGAGTGTGGGGGAGTCCAGGCCCTGCACCCCTCTTCCTGGGATTCACTGAGACTCTCAGCCAGCCAGTAAAACAGAAGGTTTATTGGACAACACGAACACAGTCCAAAACAGAGCTTGTGGGTACACCCAGGACCCCTCAGTCAAGTCCTTCTGGGGGAGCAGGGAGCTTAGACCCCAGCCCTGGGGTTCCCTGCGTTCCTCCACCCAGCCCCAAACTGAAACTAAACCCCCCCAGCAGGCCCCCTTCTGCAGCCTCTGTTCACATTCCTGGGCAGAGGTGTCACCTCCCCCTCCCCCTCCTGGCTCAGGTGACAGGCTCTCAGGTCTCCCGTCCCCAGGGCACATTCCCAGGTCAACACTCCCCCCTCCCTGCTGCGTCACATCCTCACATCTCTCCCCCCTTCGAGACTGAACTGAGTGGGGTCACTGTGACCAGTGACCTGGGGAAGTTCGGGGCCCCCTCTCCGGGACAGCGCATCCGCTATCAGGTTGGCACTTCCCTTCACGTGGACCACGTCCATGTCGTAATCCTGCAGGAGCAGGCTCCACCTCAGGAGCTTGGCGTTGGCTCCTTTCATCTGGTGCAGCCAGGTCAGGGGCGAGTGGTCGGTGTAGACGGTGAAGTGTCGCCCGAAGAGATAGGGCTCTAGTTTCTTGAGGGCCCACACCATGGCCAGGCACTCCTTCTCGATGGCCGCGTAGTGTTGCTCCCGGGGTAGCAACTTCTTGCTCAGGTACACGATGGGGTGTCTCTCCCCCTTTTCATCCTCCTGCATTAACACCGCCCCCAGTCCCGTGTCGGAGGCGTCGGTGAACACCACAAAGGGCTTGTCAAAGTCTGGGTTTGCTAGAACTGGGCCACTGACCAGAGCCTCCTTCAGCGCCCGGAAAGCCTCCTGGCACTGCTCGGTCCAAACCACCTTGTCTGGCTTCCCCTTCTTGCATAGCTCAGTGATGGGGGTGGCTATGGCGCTAAAGTGGGGCACAAATCTTCGGTAGTATCCTGCCATCCCAATAAAGGCTTGGACCTGCTTTTTGGTGTGGGGAGCGGGCCAGTCTCTGATCACCTCCACCTTGGCCGGTTCCGGCTTTAGGCGGCCGCTCCCCACCCGATGGCCCAGGTAAGATACTTCAGCCATCCCCACCTTGCACTTCTCCGCTTTGACAGTCAGCCCAGCCCCCTGGAGTCGGTCCAGCACTTGTCTAACCTGGGACACGTGGTCCTCCCAGGTCTGGCTAAAGACACAGATGTCGTCAATATACGCCACGGCAAAACTCTCCATCCCCCTCCTTCCGGTGGGCCAGGAAGCACTTATCAAAGCTCCTTGCAGTCTTGGGTCCCCCCACACTCACCGCAGCCGGGGCCCCACTGCTCCTCAGCCTGGCCAGCTCCAGTTCATGCTGTCTTTGTTTCTCCTTCTCCTGACGCTCCCTCTCCTTCTCCTCCTGCTCATGTTGACGTTGTTTCTCCTCATGTTGACGTTGTTTTTCATGATCCTCCAGCTCCCTCATTTTCATCTCCCTCTCCCATTCCAGCCGCATCCGCTCCAGGGATGGGGAGCTCCACCGGGAGGATCCCCTGCTGGCTGCTGGGGTCAGGGTGCCCTCAGTATTCGCTGGACTTCCCCCAACCCCTCCCCCAGGCCTAGGTAGGAAGGGTCTCGGGGTGTCCTAGGCAGCAGTCTGACCCCTCCCAGCCCAGTCAGGCCCCAGGGCCCACGCTGCATCCACAGGGCAGCTTCCCTGAGGGACAGGGATCGGGTCATCCAAGCGATCCCTCTCCTCCAACTGGACAATCAGCTGTTCCTTGGTGGACCTCCCGATGCGCAGCCCCCTCTGCCTGCACAGCTCCACCAGGTCGCTCTTAAGGCGTTTAGCGTACATCTCCCTGCTGGCCACTCGCAGGCCGGGCAGCTTTCCACGGTTTCCAGGAAAAGCCCCTAGTGTCCCAGTCCTTCTTGAGGTCACCCCCTCTTTGCCAGGGTCGAGCTGCAGACTCCTCCGCCCCTGGGACCGCTCGCTGCAATCCCCTGGGGGACCCTGTTACTGCAAAAGTCCTTCTCTCTGGTCACACACTCCCAGGGGTTAACCGCCCCCTGGAACCGTCTCTCTCTGAATCTTCAGCACACCTGGTCCCCGTCAATCCCCCTTCGTTTTACTGTTCCCCAGCCACTTACTGCAGGAAGCGCCGTTCACGGGATGCAGTAGATCCCACCGCTGCCACCAGTTGTCACGGAGTGTGGGGGAGTCCAGGCCCTGCACCCCTCTTCCTGGGATTCACTGAGACTCTCAGCCAGCCAGTAAAACAGAAGGTTTATTGGACAACACGAACACAGTCCAAAACAGAGCTTGTGGGTACACCCAGGACCCCTCAGTCAAGTCCTTCTGGGGGAGCAGGGAGCTTAGACCCCAGCCCTGGGGTTCCCTGCGTTCCTCCACCCAGCCCCAAACTGAAACTAAACCCACCCAGCCGGTTCCCTGCTGCAGCCTCCGTCCACATTCCTGGGCAGAGGTGTTACCTCCCCCTCCCCCTCCTGGCTCAGGTAACAGGCTCTCAGGTCTCCCCTCCCCAGGGCACATTCCCAGGTCAACACTCCCCCCTCCCTGCTGCGTCACATCGTCACACTGAGCGTGTCTGAGATGCTGAGCCCTGGGACCACGGGGAGGGAGGTTGTGAGTCTGTGTGGGCCTGGGGTCGGCATGGGCCTGGGGCGCTGGCCTGGGGTTGGGGTGGCCGGGGGAACGGGCGCTGGCCTGGGGTCAGCGTGGTCAGGGGGTGGGTGCTGGCCTGGGGTCAGCATGGTCAGGGGGTGGGCGCTGGCCTGGGGTCGCTGTGGCCGGGGGTTCGGCATTGCCGGAGGGGCTCTCCATGGAGCTGTGACACTGATGTGCCCAGTGGGGATCTGGCCCCTGATTTCAGGGGATGGGGAGGGGAGGCTGCCAGGCCCAGCCGCCCAGCGCTGGGAGACGGGGTGTGGGGAACTCCATGCCACAAGGAGATGTCTCGCAGTTGAAGTCAGGTCTCTGCTGCCTGGCCGGCAGCCAGCGGGGATCAGAGAACGCAGGGCCCAGGCCGCCAGGCTGCAATTACCTCCCCGCTGCACCCCGCTGTAATCCCGCCGGCGGCCCAGCGCCCGCTCTCCAAACAAGGCTCAATCAGGTTAAAGTGTGAAGGCAGGATTAGCCCGGAGCCGGAGCTGTGGTAACAGCCCTGCCTGGCCTCGCCTGCCGCTCGCCGCGGGGGCCGGAGATTAACCCTGCCTGCTTTGTCTGCTGGAGTGGGCTCCCTGCCGGGAAGCCGTGTCCTAGTGAAGTTATCCATTGCTGCCCCGCTGAGTGCCAGGCCGGGCAGCGCGCTGGGGGCTGCAGGCTTCCCCGTGACGCCCCGAACAAGATCTGCCGCGGAGCTGGGCAGCACAGGGCTTTATCCTGCGGCCGCAGCCCAGCAGCGAGCGGACGGGGCAGCACCCTCGGGCAGGCAGCTCAGCACAGAGGGAAGCTGCAGGATGTGGCCCAGCTCTGCTCTCGCCAGGGAGCTGCATGTCCCAGCGCAGGGCAGGATGTGCTGTCGTCCCCCCGGGCAGGGCAAGTGGATCTGGGCCTACGCGCCTCGCCCACGCTCACATGCACAGTCTGTGGTACTCCTGAGTCCCGGCCTTCTCTGAGACGCCCCCTGGAGCAGCCCCTCTGGGGGACATGGCCTCTGCTGCCCGGCAGGGAGCGCTGGGAACGGACCGGAGGCCCCAGCAGTCAGAATAGAGGCTGGGGGGGGGGGCGGGGGCTGAGCTGGTGCCTGCAGCCCAGCCGTGCTGCGGTGCCGGCCATTGGCTGAGTGTGGGATGGGGCCTGTGCACGGGGCAGACGGGAACCCCCAGTGTCCCTGCAGGGGTCGCCCCGGCCGTGGGGGCGGGAATTCGGCCCCCAGATCTGAGCCCTGCCTGGCGTCTAGTGCGTGGGGGGCGCGTGGCCTGGGCAGCCTCACAGCTTGTGGCAAAGCAGCCGGGGGCACACGAGCCGTCCCGGGGAGAGGCTGCAGCCCCTGCCCACCCAGCCAGCGCCGGGGATTAGCCGGATGTTCAGGACAATGAATTGTCACAGCTCCCTGGTGGCCAGAGCAGGGAGGCTGCTGCTCTCCTTCCCAGGCAGCTGCCGGCCAAGCGCCCTTCCAAGGCATGTCTGCTGGAAGGGTTATTTAGCACAAGTGTCACAGCAGCGCCCGGGGGCCCGCTCAGGATCAGGCCTCATCGCTGCACAGACCCCCCAGAATTACAGACTTGCCGCAGACTCAAGGCGGGCGGGCAGGGGAGGGAGGTGCCGGTGGGCGCACGTTTTCAGGGGGCGGGTTTCTCCAGTGGGGTTCACAGGCAGGGTCAGGCCATTTGTTGGCATTTCATACTTTGGATTCCTTCGGCACGGGCACATCGCAGGGGGCTGAGACGTCAGACGTCAGTCTCGGGTGTCAGCCTTTGAGCAAACGCGTGTGGTGGCCTGGAACGGCTGAGTGCCGACGCGCTCAGCACAGTGCTGACAGTGCCCACTAGGAGGCGATATGCTGCGGCTGGGCCAGTCGGTGCTTGGAGACGGGGCGTGCTAAGGACACAGCAACTGTCTCTGGAGGTCAAAGAGAAGGCGGGAGGACGTGTGAATAGAGCTGGGTGGGAAGTGATATTTTCTGTGCAAAAAATGCATTTGAAACAAACATTTTCTTCTTCCTCAAATAACTGAAAACTTTGGGAAAGAAATGAAATCAGGGAAGAAAAGGAAACCAGCAAGGAGCAAGCCCTTTCATTTACAATAAAAGGCCCACGTTTCCTCACGCGATTCCCGTGGGGGAAGTGTTTGTGGGGCGAGCTGTGCTGGACTCTGGAGGGGTCTGCAGTGTCTCCGGTCTGGGGCGCTGTATTACCCTGACTCCTCTCATTCGTCAGTATTCCCCAGGGCGCAAAGGCTGAAGGAACTGGGTATGTTTAGCTTGGAAGAGGAGATTGCGGGGGAACATGAGAGCCTTCGAACACTTGAAAGGCTGCCCTCAAAAAGAGGGAGACAGGTCGTTCTCTCTTGCCACAGAGGGCATGACGAGGCAACTCGCTCGAACTCCAGCACAGCAGATTTAGATTCAATCTCAGGAAAAGCTTCCCACCTGCCAGAGCAGTAGGACAGGGGAACAGACGCCTGGGGACTTCACAAGCTATCTGGCTTGGATGGTTTAGACCCAATAACTCCTGCATCTCGGCAGGGGGTTAGACGAGGTGAGCCCTGTGATCCTGTCTACACCCGTGGCTCTGTCATTTATTGGACCGAGGGCTGTCGGTGAGAGAGACGAGCCCCCCCCAGATCCCCGGGCTCTTAGAATCATAGAATCATAGAATATCAGGGTTGGAAGGGACCCCAGAAGGTCATCTAGTCCAACCCCCTGCTCGAAGCAGGACCAATTCCCAGTTAAATCATCCCAGCCAGGGCTTTGTCAAGCCTGACCTTAAAAACCTCTAAGGAAGGAGATTCTACCACCTCCCTAGGTAGCGCATTCCAGTGTTTCACCACCCTCCTAGTGAAAAAGTTTTTCCTAATATCCAATCTAAACCTCCCCCATTGCAACTTGAGACCATTACTCCTCGTTCTGTCATCTGCTACCATTGAGAACAGTCTAGAGCCATCCTCTTTGGAACCCCCTTTCAGGTAGTTGAAAGCAGCTATCAAATCCCCCCTCATTCTTCTCTTCTGCAGACTAAACAATCCCAGCTCCCTCAGCCTCTCCTCATAAGTCATGTGCTCTAGACCCCTAATCATTTTTGTTGCCCTTCGCTGGACTCTCTCCAATTTATCCACATCCTTCTTGTAGTGTGGGGCCCAAAACTGGACACAGTACTCCAGATGAGGCCTCACCAGTGTCGAATAGAGGGGAACGATCACGTCCCTCGATCTGCTCGCTATGCCCCTACTTATACATCCCAAAATGCCATTGGCCTTCTTGGCAACAAGGGCACACTGTTGACTCATATCCAGCTTCTCGTCCACTGTCACCCCTAGGTCCTTTTCCGCAGAACTGCTGCCTAGCCATTCGGTCCCTAGTCTGTAGCGGTGCATTGGATTCTTCCATCCTAAGTGCAGGACCCTGCACTTATCCTTATTGAACCTCATCAGATTTCTTTTGGCCCAATCCTCCAATTTGTCTAGGTCACTCTGTATCCTATCCCTCCCCTCCAGCGTATCTACCACTCCTCCCAGTTTAGTATCATCTGCAAATTTGCTGAGAGTGCAATCCACACCATCCTCCAGATCATTTATGAAGATATTGAACAAAACCGGCCCCAGGACCGACCCCTGGGGCACTCCACTTGACACCGGCTGCCAACTAGACATGGAGCCATTTATCACTACCCGTTGAGCCCGACAATCTAGCCAGCTTTCTACCCACCTTATAGTGCATTCATCCAGCCCATACTTCTTTAACTTGCTGACAAGAATACTGTGGGAGACCGTGTCAAAAGCTTTGCTAAAGTCAAGAAACAATACATCCACTGCTTTCCCTTCATCCACAGAACCAGTAATCTCATCATAAAAGGCGATTAGATTAGTCAGGCATGACCTTCCCTTGGTGAATCCATGCTGACTGTTCCTGATCACTTTCCTCTCATGTAAGTGCTTCAGGATTGATTCTTTGAGGACCTGCTCCATGATTTTTCCAGGGACTGAGGTGAGGCTGACCGGCCTGTAGTTCCCAGGATCCTCCTTCTTCCCTTTTTTAAAGATTGGCACTACATTAGCCTTTTTCCAATCATCCGGGACTTCCCCCGTTCGCCACGAGTTTTCAAAGATAATGGCCAAGGGCTCTGCAATCACAGCCGCCAATTCCTTCAGCACTCTCGGATGTAACTCGTCCGGCCCCATGGACTTGTGCACGTCCAGCTTTTCTAAATAGTCCCTAACCACCTCTATCTCCACAGAGGGCTGGCCATCTCTTCCCCATTCTGTGATGCCCAGCGCAGCAGTCTGGGAGCTGACCTTGTTAGTGAAAACAGAGGCAAAAAAAGCATTGAGTACATTAGCTTTTTCCACATCCTCTGTCACTAGGTTGCCTCCCTCATTCAGTAAGGGGCCCACACTTTCCTTGGCTTTCTTCTTGTTGCCAACATACCTGACATCTTCTTTGGGGGGACGAGGTAATTTACCCAGGTTTGTCCCCACAGCTCCAGGACAGCCTGTCAGCGCCACCCCCTGGGCAGAACATGAACTGCAGGTCAGCGCTCACAGAGCAAGAAGGCCCTTTAAAACCCCACCTGGGCCCGTGGCCGGTTGGTGCGAGGCCCAGGGCCCGGCTCTCCAAAGGGCTCCAATGTGTCAAAAGAGCTTTTTCCTCTGACTTCCCTGCCGCTGCCCCGGCATCCTGCCCGCCCCGCGTGTGTCCCTGAGAGCTGCTCGCGGCCGGCCAAGGGCTCGCTGGGCCTGCGGGCGCCCCCCTGCAGCCAGAGCCCTGAACACCCGGCTGCTCTGGGGCAGGGGCCCCTCTGCTCTGGCCCCATGTCCCCCACGCTGGATTTGCCCCCTTGTGCAGCCTGGATTGGCTCTCGGAGCTGAAGGCCAGTCTTCCCCCCTGCGTCACTGCTGGGGGACCGAGGCCACCTGCCCCTCTCTCCTTGGGAGACCTGCTGCCTCCTAGTCCCAGGGAAGCTGTGCCTGGCAAGGCCCTTTGCAAATTCAACCTCAGGGCAGGACCATCGTTCCTGTTGTACTGATGGGGAAACTGAGGCAGAGCGCCTCTCCCTCAGCACACAGCCTGGATGATTGGCGACGTCCCAGGAGGGGCGGGCGCTGATCCTGGGTCACATGGCCTCGGGACAGTGCAGGCCAATCAGGCTCCCGTTCGGGTTGGTTTTCTTAATGTGTCCCATCCAGATCCATTCAGACATGCCCTGCTCCGGCTCCATGCAGCTCCACCTCACCCTTAGCCATCCCGGGCCAGCGTTCATCCTGGCCGCGAGCCCGGGGAGGCTGCAGGCGCCCCTGTTCCTCCATCCCCTGGTTCCCTGGGAGGCCAGGACACTGTCTTCTGTGGAAACAACTTTCCAAGTCACTGGCTGCTCAGGGCCTGGGCCCAGCCCCACTGGCTCTCTCCTGACCTACAGCTGGGCTGTCTGTCTGTCCATCTCCGCCTGGCTGACCCAGGAGCAGCAGAGAGCTTTAGAGCTGCTCGGAGGGAGCTAGCGCTCTATGTTGGGGCTGATGAGATCAGCGCCCTAAAGGGCTTAGCAGCCGTAATGCCCCCTCTCCCGATTTCTTTTGGGACCCGCTCCCCTTCAGATGGTTGGGCTGGGAGTGGCTGCTGGGGCCACAGGCCCTTCCTGGCTGCAGGGAAGCTGCTCCACGTTTCCTCTTTGGTTTGGATTTAAAGTGCTGCCTGCCGGGGGGTGCCAGTCCCAGCCCGCAGGGGTCAGGACTGCGGGAGGAGTGAAGTCTCCCCGTGATCCCCCTGGGTGTCTCTGCCTCTCACTGGCTCTCATCCGGTCAGTGCTGCCTGGCCCCCACCAGATCTGTGGTTCAGAGTCAAGCCTGGGAGAATTCAGTTCCGATTAGCATGACCGGGTGGTGTCCGTGTGCTCTGGAATCTGGATCCCATTGCACAGGATGGCTCTTGGCCAGCCTCCTGCCGAAGGCTGCCCATGGCTCTGCCCACGTGTTCCTGGTGCCCCTGCCAGCCAGGACAGAGCAGCTCCTGCCCTGGGGCCATTCGCTGGTGTCTGCACTGAGCCCTGAATGGGCTTTGGTGCATATGGGATTGAGCCAGAGCCCAGGGGACTCTCAGCCAGCCAGTAAAACAGAAGGTTTATTAGATGACAGGGACATGGTCTAACACAGAGCTTGTAGGTGCAGAGAACAGGACCCCTCAGCTGGGTCCATTTTGGGGGGGCAGTGAGCCAGACAACCACGTCTGCCCTTCACTCCATGTCCCCAGCCAGCCCCAAACTGAAACTCCCTCCAGCCCCTCCTCCTCTGGGCTTTGTCCCTTTCCCGGGCCAGGAGGTCACCTGATTCCTTTGTTCTCCAACCCTTTAGCTCTCACCTTGCAGGGGGAAGGGCCCAGGCCATCCGTTGCCAGGAAACAGGGTGTCGGCCATTCTCTGTGTCCAGTCCCCTGCACACACCTGCCCTCTAGGGCTCTGCGACGATCATACACCCTTACCCCACCCCCTAGATACTTAAGAACTGCCTAGGGGAAACTGAGGCACCCCCACACTATTCAGAGGAAACATTAAGAACAGTCCCACTTCGTCACACAGTGTTACCTGCAGCGACCCCCCATCGGCGTAGGTGGATCCCACCCTGGAGCACTGCAGTGTAGACGTAGCACAAGAGACAGGAGCCAGGTGGAGGGACGAATTCTGCCATCCGCCTGCCAGCGCCCGCCCCAGGCCTTCGGGCAGCGTAATGGCAGAATTAACCTACCTCACTGCAGCGTAACCTGGCCCGGAGAGTCCTGGGGGAGCCCCTGTGTCAGTCCGGGGTCACACGGGAAGCCCCAAATTCCCCGAGCCCCCTAAAGCAGGAGGTGATACTCTGGGGTGTGCTAGGCCGGCCCCGGGGTCGCAGGCCCCAGCTATCACACTGATCGATAATGCTGAATGCTGCCCGCTAGGAAGGCGCTGTCCCTGCCCCATGGCCTGGCGATAGCAGCCGCGGGCACTGAGCTGACCCAACGCGTCCCGGTTCCCCCCGGCACCGGCCCCACTCTCAGGGAGGGGACGTCGCTTTCAGGGCTTCGCTGATTTCGCCGCCCACGTTTTGTTTCCCCAGGGACCTGAGCGAGAACCTCCTCCAGGCCGTGCCGAGGAAAGCCTTCCGCGGAGCCACCGACCTGAAGAACCTGTGAGTGGCCGTGGTCCAGCCCTCCTCTGGCCCGGCTCCTCTTCCCCTCTGGGATGGGCCACGGAACTGGGCCAGGGGCTCCCCGGTGCTTTGCTCCAGGATCACGCACGCTGGGGGTGCTGGAGCGTGGGGAGTCCAGCTGGGGAAGGGCGGGTCTCTGGATGCAGACAGCCGTGAGTCCCTGGGGCGTCCCGTGCTCTGCTGCTCCCCAGGGATGCAGACGGCCGAGCGCTGCACCGCCCGGCCCTTCCCACCCTCTGCATTGGGAGCGCACGGGGCAGCAGGACGCCCCAGCAGCCTGCCCCGCTCTGCCTGCCGTGACCGATGGCACACGGTGCCGGGCAGCAAGGGGCAGGATGATCCACCAAGCGTGGCAACGAGGGGGGCTCAGCCCGGGAGAGCCACGTCTCCATGGCACGGGGGCGGCCCCTGGGCAAAGCCCCGGGCTCACAGCCAGGATGCATGGTGGTGCCCAGGGTCCCCAGCCTGCCCTGGGGCACACCTGGGGCAATATCTGCTTAGTTCAGGCCAGGAGGGGGCCCCATGGGGGCAGATATTGCGTAAGCCTCCCACACAGCTCTGCCAGTGCCCCTCACTCCCAACCCGCAGCCCCTGCTGTGGCTGTTCTGAGCTCCCCCCAGCTCGGCCGGTGCCCCTCACTCCCGACCCGCAGCCCCTGCTATCCCGGCTCTGGGCTCCCCCAGCTCGGCCGGTGCCCCTCACTCCCGACCCGCAGCCCCTGCTATCCCGGCTCTGGGCTCCCCCAGCTCGGCCGGTGCCCCTCACTCCCGACCCGCAGCCCCTGCTGTGGCTGTTCTGGGCCCTGACATTCCTCTGCCCAGCTCAGGGCGCCGGCCCGGCCTGCAGACTGTCCTGGGGCCTGGAGTCTGTTCGGCAAAGCTGGGTCCCCTTTTGTTGTGCAGGCAGCTGGACAAGAACCAGATCAGCTGTATCGAGGACGGGGCCTTCCGCGCGCTGCGGGGCCTGGAGGTTCTGTAAGTGGGGCGGACACGGGGCATGGGGCACGGGATTCGGAGCCGTGAGTTCGGCTGTCCTGGGGGGCAGGGGGGCTCCCACCTGCCCGGCCTCCAGGTGCCAGCTCCGGGAACAGGCTGTCTGGGGGTGGCCAGCCTGGCCAAGCCTCGCTGAGCAAACCGGGGCTCAGCCCAAGCCCCAGTCGCCAGCAGCACAGAGCTGGGGGGGGGGGATCAGCCCCAGGTGCGGGCAGCAGGGGGCACGGAGCTGGGGGGGGTCAGGAACTCCCTGGCCCTGGGCACCTCTGCCCTCTCACAGCCCGTGTGGGCCCTGCCCCAGCGCCTGCCCCCTCCCCAGCCCCCTGCACTCACCCGAGAGCCTCTCAGAGCCAGGGGGGCGGGCTCTGGCTGGTCTGTCCTGTGGGGGGACACGTGGGGGGGCGGGCTCTGGCTGGTCTGTCCCGGCGGGGGGACACGTGGGGGGGGGCGGGCTCTGGCTGGTCTGTCCCGGTGGGGGGGACACGTGGGGGGGGAGTGGGCTCTGGCTGGTCTGTCCCGGCGGGGGGACACGTGGGGGGGAGTGGGCTCTGGCTGGTCTGTCCCGGTGGGGGGGACACGTGGGGGGGGCTCTGGCTGGTCTGTCCCGGCGGGGGAACACGTGGGGGGGGCGGGCTCTGGCTGGTCTGTCCTGTGGGGGGACACGTGGGGGGCGGGCTCTGGCTGGTCTGTCCCGGCGGGGGGACACGTGGGGGGGGGCGGGCTCTGGCTGGTCTGTCCCGGTGGGGGGGACACGTGGGGGGGGAGTGGGCTCTGGCTGGTCTGTCCCGGTGGGGGGGACACGTGGGGGGGGCTCTGGCTGGTCTGTCCCGGCGGGGGGACACGTGGGGGGGGCTCTGGCTGGTCTGTCCCGGCGGGGGGACACGTGGGGGGGGCGGGCTCTGGCTGGTCTGTCCCAGTGGGGGGACACGTGGGGGGGGTGGGCTCTGGCTGGTCTGTCCCGGCGGGGGGGACACGTGGGGCGGGCTCTGGCTGGTCTGTCCCGGCGGGGGGGACACGTGGGGGGGGCTCTGGCTGGTCTGTCCCGGCGGGGGGACACGTGGGGGGGGCTCTGGCTGGTCTGTCCCGGCGGGGGGGGGGCTCTGGCTGGTCTGTCCCAGTGGGGGGGACACGTGGGGGGGGCTCTGGCTGGTCTGTCCCGGCGGGGGGACACGTGGGGGGGGCTCTGGCTGGTCTGTCCCGGCGGGGGGATACGTGGGGGGGGGCTCTGGCTGGTCTGTCCCGGCGGGGGGACACGTGGGGGGGGCTCTGGCTGGTCTGTCCCGGCGGGGGAACACGTGGGGGGGGGCTCTGGCTGGTCTGTCCCGGCGGGGGGACACGTGGGGGGGGCTGTGGCTGGTCTGTCCCGGCGGGGGGACACGTGGGGGGGGCTGTGGCTGGTCTGTCCCGGCGGGGGGACACGTGGGGGGGGCTGTGGCTGGTCTGTCCCGGCGGGGGGACACGTGGGGGGGGCTGTGGCTGGTCTGTCCCGGCGGGGGGACACGTGGGGGGGGCTCTGGCTGGTCTGTCCCGGCGGGGGGACACGTGGGGGGGGCTGTGGCTGGTCTGTCCCGGCGGGGGGACACGTGGGGGGGGCTCTGGCTGGTCTGTCCCGGCGGGGGGACACGTGGGGGGGGCTCTGGCTGGTCTGTCCCGGCGGGGGGACACGTGGGGGGGGGCTCTGGCTGGTCTGTCCCGGCGGGGGGACACGTGGGGGGGGCTCTGGCTGGTCTGTCCCGGCGGGGGGACACGTGGGGGGGGCTCTGGCTGGTCTGTCCCGGCGGGGGGACACGTGGGGGGGGCTCTGGCTGGTCTGTCCCGGCGGGGGGGGCCCTGACCCGTCTCCGTCGCCTCCTGCAGGACACTGAACAACAACAACATCAGCGCCATCCCCGTGTCCAGCTTCAACCACATGCCCAGACTCCGGACCTTGTGAGTACGGGGGGGCTGGGGGGCGGGCGGGGGGCTGGAGCAGGGTGCACAGTGGGGGGCTGAGGGCCACTGAACCAGGCTGTAACCCCTGGATATGGTGGAACCCAGTCAAGCCAGGGGGCACTGCAGCCCCCCCGCACTCCCGCACCCCTAATCCCAGCACCCGTGGGGCAGGTGGTCCCGGGATGGGTGGAGGGCAGGGCCCCAGGGCTGGGCTGGACACTGGGGAGGGGAAGCTGGCCAGGGGGACGCGCTGCTGCCTCCAACCCAGCGCGTTGCAGAAGCTTTTGGCCCCCCCTTGTTCCCACGCTCTGGTGCTGCCTGCCGCAGCTCAGCCATTGCCCCTCCCGGGGTCCCCACGCGCCCCTGGAGCTGGGGCCGTGGGCCCTGGGGGGCTGGGCCGTGGGCTCTGGGGGGCTGGCTCTGGGGGGCTGGGGCCGTGGGCCCTGGGGGGCTGGTGCCGTGTGCTCTGGGGGGCTGGCTCTGGGGGGCTGGGGCTGTGGGCCCTGGGGGGCTGGGCTGTGGGCTCTGGAGGGCTGGACCTGGGGTCTGGGCTGTGGGCCCTGGGGGGCTGGTGCCGTGTGCTCTGGGGGGCTGGACCTGGGGGGCTGGGGCTGTGGGCCCTGGGGGGCTGGTGCCGTGTGCTCTGGGGGGCTGGGGCTGTGGGCCCTGGGGGCTGGGCTGTGGGCTCTGGAGGGCTGGACCTGGGGTCTGGGCTGTGGGCCCTGGGGGGCTGGTGCCGTGTGCTCTGGGGGGCTGGACCTGGGGGGCTGGGGCTGTGGGCCCTGGGGGGCTGGTGCCGTGTGCTCTGGGGGGCTGGCTCTGGGGGGCTGGGGCTGTGGGCCCTGGGGGGCTGGTGCCGTGTGCTCTGGGGGGCTGGGGCTGTGGGCCCTGGGGGCTGGGCCGTGGGCTCTGGAGGGCTGGACCTGGGGTCTGGGCTGTGGGCCCTGGGGGGCTGGTGCCGTGTGCTCTGGGGGGCTGGGGCTGTGGGCCCTGGGGGGCTGGTGCCGTGTGCTCTGGGGGGCTGGCTCTGGGGGGCTGGGGCTGTGGGCCCTGGGGGGCTGGTGCCGTGTGCTCTGGGGGGCTGGGGCTGTGGGCCCTGGGGGCTGGGCCGTGGGCTCTGGAGGGCTGGACCTGGGGGGCTGGGGCTGTGGGCCCTGGGGGGCTGGTGCCGTGTGCTCTGGGGGGCTGGACCTGGGGGGCTGGGGCTGTGGGCCCTGGGGGGCTGGTGCCGTGTGCTCTGGGGGGCTGGGGCTGTGGGCCCTGGGGGGCTGGTGCCGTGTGCTCTGGGGGGCTGGGGCTGTGGGCCCTGGGGGGCTGGGCTGTGGGCTCTGGAGGGCTGGACCTGGGGTCTGGGCTGTGGGCGCTCGGGAGGCCTGGCTGGGGGCTCCGCAGGAGCCGGCAGCCCAGGGACGGGCGGCTGGGGACGTCCCCGCGGGGAGACCCCGACACTGACCCTCTGCCCTTCCCCAGCCGCCTCCACTCCAACCAGCTGTTCTGCGACTGCCACCTGGGCTGGCTCGCAGGGTGGCTGCGCCAGCGCCCCGCCATCGGGCTCTTCACGCAGTGCGCCGGGCCCCCCCCCCTCCGCGGCGCCAGCCTGCCCGAGCTCCCGAAACACGAGTTCAGCTGCTCAGGTCAGGGGGCTGCTGTGGCCTGGGGGGGCCTGCCTGGGCGGGGGGTCTGGGCTGGGGGGGGCCTGCCTGGGCGGGGGTCTGGGCTGGGGGGGGCCTGCCTGGGCGGGGGGTCTGGGCTGGGGGGGGCCTGCCTGGGCGGGGGTCTGGGCTGGGGGGGGCCTGCCTGGGTGGGGGTCTGGGCTGGGGGGGGCCTGTCTGGGCAGGGGTCTGGCCTGGGAGGGGCCTGCCTGGGCGGGGGTCTGGGCTGCAGGGGGGGGGCCCTGCCTGGGGGGGCGTCTGGCCTGCGGGGGGCTCTGCCTGGGCAGGGGGTCTGGGCTGGGGGGGCCCTGCCTGGGGGGTGTCTGGCCTGCGGGGGGCTCTGCCTGGGGGGAGGGAGCTGCTCTGGGCTGCCGGGGGCCTGGTGCCCTGGGGGGTGAGGTGAGGGTGATGCCGCGTCTCCGCCTGGCCCAGCACCAGCTGCGCCCTCGAGCTCCCTGCCCCTGCCCAGGCCGTGTCCCCGTCTCACTCGGCCGCTGCTCTGCTTCCCCGGCAGGACAAACGGACGCCTCCCACGCCCAGGTCTGCAGCCTCTCGTCCGGCTCCTGCCCCGCCATGTGCACCTGCAGCAACAGCGTGGTGGACTGCCGAGGCAAGGGGCTGACGGCCATCCCCGCCAACCTGCCCGAGGGCATGACAGAGATGTGAGTGCGCCAGTGCCCCCCGCCGGACCCCCAGCAGCCCCACGGCGACACAGGGCGCGGCAGCTGGGCCCAGCCCCGCCCCCAGGGGACAGGGCCGGGGACGGCGCTGCAGGCCTGGGTGGGGCCGAGGGAGCAGACCCACCTGTGTCCGCCAGGCACCGGGCATCCTGCTCGCCCAGGGAGCCCCCGGCAGACACCGACCTGGCGTCGGCGCACAACAGGCCGGCTCCCGATGGCGGCCAGGGCCATGCCAGGCGTGTCACATCCCGCGTGTGGCCCCCACCTGCCGCCTGGGAAAGGAGTCGCTCGTCAGGGCAGCCCTCGGCAGCAGGAGGGTGGTGCCGCTAGCCAGGCTGGAGCCGGCCCTTGGACAGACCCGTTGCCCCGGTGTAACGAGGCTGGTTCTGGCGGGACCCCACTGAGAGTGCCAATTCAGGACAAACTGCTCAGAGCAGGGCAGTCACAGCCCAAGGCTGGGGTTTCTGTGCACACCGAGGCAAACCAAACCAGCCAGACAGAGAGGACTTTGGTCTCACCCCACTGGCTAACCACAAGTCACACAAGCAATTCCCCCTGGACACTCCAGTTTCCCAGTATCCCCAGCGCCACTCGTTATGGGGACAAATGGTTATGAAAACCAATACCCCAGTAAAATAAAAGAGGTTCTCTCGTTCCCAAAGGACCATGCCCCAGACCCAGGTGTGATGTTATGAGTGTAATATAATATCTCATTGAAAGGTGACAGGGCCAGAAAGAGTTAATGAACTCCCAGACTGACCTGACCCTGGGCCGGGCGAACTTTAAAGACTGGTTAGGAAGAGATGGAAATGGAGAGAGCTGTGAAATGCAGCCGGCAGGGTGAGAGAGAGAAGGGGAGCTGTGTGCTCAGGGCTTGTGATGTCAGCAAACGAGGCTTGGCTATGGCTATGGCTTTGATTCAAAGACCAAAAAGCGAATATTAATATATACTTGAGTGACATAGTACTGTTGTCTATGTGCCTCTTTGAAGGTTGTGATAACCTGTGTCTGAACTGTTAATGGATAAATGACCCTGTGCTAATTGCCAGGGTGTTTGGGAGAAGGAAAGTGAAGCCGATTGTCTTCTCGGGCCAAGAGGCTGCAGGAAATGTTTAAAAATCTTGGGACACGATCCTTCTTCATCTCAGATCTGCTTTGGGTTTCAAGAAGGGGAAACCCTGAGCCATGAGGATTGAGATCCCCAGTCGCTGACTGGAGTCACTCTGAATACGAACATTGGACTGTAACCTGTGGACTATTTCTAAAAGGACTTTTGGCCACTACAAACTCACCATCTCTGCCATGTACCTGGACCTCAAGAACTGAACTCAAGTCTGCCTGTATATTGATCTTTCAGCCAACTCTCTCTCTTTTCTTTTTAAATAAACGTTAGTTTAGTTAACAAGAATTGGCTCTAGCGTGTATTTTGGGTACGATCTAAGTTATCATTGGACCTGGGAGTGTGGCGGATCCTTTGGGGTTGGAGAATCTTTTCTTTTATAGGATGAGATAACATGTTCAGTAACCATCCTCGTATCTGACAGGTGTGTCTGGAGGGGGGCCTGAGGCTGGACGTCTGAGTACCCCGGGAGGTGATACAGAGGCTGGTTTGGGCTGGTTTGATAACTCTAAGTATTGGAATATCCACCAGCATGTGGGGTTTGTCTGCCCCGGTCTGTTTGCAGTTCACCCCGATTGAGTGACCTCAACTGGCTCCCACAGGCAGCACCGTCACCCCAGGTCAATGTACAAATCAGATCTTACCCACCAATCACGCTGTTGCCAATCCTTCAGCATCTAAAATCTAAAGGTTTATTCAGAAAAGGAAAAGGATAGAGATGAGAGCTAGAAGTGGTGAAATGGAATCAATGACAGACAGCAATGGCAAAGTTCTTGGTTCAGGCGTGCAGCAGTGATGGAATGAGCTGCAGGTTCAAATCAAGTCTCTGGAGAACATCCCCAGCTGGGGTGGGTCTTTCAGTCCTTGGTTCAAAGCTTCAGTGCAGCAAAGTCCCTCCAGAGGTCAGAAGCAGGATTGAAGACAAGATGAAGGAGCTGCAGCAGGTTTTTATAGTCTCTTGCCATGTGGTCTCTGCTTTCTTTGTCCCAAGGACAAGCTGTCCCTCACACGGCCTGGGAAAACCTCAGAGTTCTGTCCATAGGCGGGTCCCTGCCCACCTTGCTGAGTCCCAAGGCATGTCTGCCTTCTCTCAATGGGTCAGTTGTGTAGCTGATGGTCCTTAATGGGCCACCAAGCAGGCTAGGCAGAGCTGACACCACCTTGTCTGGGGTGTCACCCAGAAGCAGAGCATAAGTTTGAAATAGAGACAGTATAGAGCCAATATTCAAAACTTCAACTTCAAAATGATACCCACATACAGATCACATAGTCCTAACCAGCAAACCATAATCTCGTCTTAGACACCTCATTTGACCCCCTTTATACAAGATTTGGTGCCACTACAGGACTTTGGTTGTGATCTATACAGATTATGTCAATAACATCACACCCGGTTTCCCAACGACCCCCCCCCCGGGGGGCAGTGACCCTGCTCACCGGTTCCCCCAGGACTTCGCCCAAACTGTAACTAGAGCGAATCTCCATCGGGAACTCCAGCTGAGCCAGCCCAGGGCAAATCCGCGCCGCGGAGAGCACCCCTGCAGGGAGAGGTGGGGCTGGGGCAGCTCCCCCCACAGCCAGCACCCCCCTGGGCTCCCCACAGCGCCCCCTGCAGGGAGAGGCCAGGCTGCAGTAGACAGCCAGCAGGACGGGCGGGTTTGGTTCATTTTCTGTCTCTCCACAGACGCCTGGAGCTGAACGGGATCAGATCTGTCCCCCCTGGGGCCTTCTCGCCCTACAAGAAGCTGCGGCGGATGTACGTGCCCCAAGCCTGACCCTGGGCGTGCCCGGAACTGCCCCCATGCCCTCTGCCCCATTTTCCCCAGCGCGTGCCCCGCGTCCCTGCTGCCGCCTCTGGAGTCTCAGCCCGTGAGGAGCCCAAGGGGCACTGGTCCTGTCCTGGGTGCCCTGTGGTCTCTCAGCTCCGCACCCAGCGGAGGCAGGGCGGGGCCCCCGGCACTGGGCCCCTCTGCCCCAGGCTCACGCAGCAGGTCCCAATGGGGCTTAGGGCGCCTGTGCGGCGAAACCAGCCCTCCCAGCCGCCAACAGCAATTCCGGGCCCCAGGGCAGAACAGTCCATGGGCCCCTAGAAGGGGCCACCTGACATCGGGCGGGGCTGCAGCCGTGCTGGCTGGTGCCTGGAGCCGGCCCTGGCTGGCTGCGCTGCTGGGCGGCTCTTCTGGCACAGCCAGGGCTTCCATGTGCCCACCCGGCTGCCCACGCCGGCAGGAGTGCCAGGACAGCGGTCCCCCCGGGCCCCCGAACCTGCAGGAGGTTTCTAGCCGGTAAGGGGTACTGGGAAGACGTGGGGCCACCGGACGGCCCCATGGCAGCAGCTCCAACACCCGCCCACGGAGCCCCGCCAGAGGACATGGCTGGGGGGCAGGGCTGTGCCTCTGGGGCCATTCATTCTTAACAGCACAATCCCTATGCTAACAAACCTAAAGGAAGGCTTCCTTAGCATGTGCACGGCTGTTTTACCTTGGTCAGGGCCAAGTCAAAGGCACAGGGGCTGGTAAAGGCAGGCTGGCAGAAACTTAGTTTGGACATAAGGGAGGCACTGATAGTGTGTTACCGGCAAGTGGGGTGACTGTCCTCCCTAGCCTTCTTTCATTCAATGTGGGGGGCTGCTGGACCCTCAATGACACCTGGAGGTACAGGTGGCCCCAGGGGCCCAAAGCATCATTTTACACCTGCCTCTGTTAAATTGTAGACAGGTAACGGGAGTGTCAGAGGGGACGGGGAGAGCGTGGGGGCCTGGGGCTGGGCAGGGTCACATGGAGGGTCGCGTGCCCCCCCTTGTGTCCCTCCCATGAGTGCAGTACTGGCAAGAAATTATTTCTACTTGCACCACTGGCCGCCGGTACCACCCCGCACGCCTAGGAGCCCTGTGGCCCGGCCGGGCAATTTAAAACGGCCCCACTGCCGAGTTCCCTCGAATGTTTCCCACCTGTGTGTGGAATGAATTTTGTTACGTGCCCCAGTATGGAGGTGAGGTGGGACACGACCCTGTGTGACACATCACCTCCGTATTCGTGCACATAACAAAATCCATGTGGTGGGGGTGAGGCCGAGGGGTTTGGGGTCCGGGAGGTGGCTCAGGGCCAGGGCAGAGGGTTGGGTGCAGGGGATGGGGGCTCCAGCTGGGGGTGCGGGCTCTGGGGTGGAGCCAGGGATGAGGGGTTTGGGGTGCAGGCTGCCCTAGGGCTACGGCAGGAGAGAAGACCCCCCCCCCCAGCTCTCTCTCCCCGCAGCAGGGCTGGGGCTGGGTTCGGGCCTGGGGAGGGGCGCCCCCACCACACCAGAGTTCGGGTACCCCAGCTGCGTCCAGGCCGGGCTGGGCTAGGTGGGGTCTGGGGGAGGGGTACCCCCAGCCGCGGCAGGTCCCTGGGTGGATTCCCTGAGCACCTGCACGGTGGTAACTAGGCTGTTGCATGGCCGTGCCGCTTCCAGGGACCTCTCCGGGCCCTTTTACATCGCCCAGGCCCCTGGGCAATTCCCCCTTTGCCCCCATCGCTGGCCTGCCAGCCCTAAGGACCGGGACTCGCAAGCGGCCAGCTCACAAGAGCAACAGCTGAAGCTTCTGCCTCCTGACCCACCCCCAGCCCCACTCCTGCGAGCCCTTCCGCCAGCCCATCACCCTCCCCTCAGGGCACCTGCCACGGCCCCGTAACCCCTGTCATCCCTGCAGCGCCCGTGGGGGAGAGACCCGTCTCCTGCCCCTCTGCCCCAGGGCGGCCAGCCACCCCACAGCCTTGTCCCTCCCCGCCCGGCGGAGGGCGACTGGGCAAAGACCTGGCCCCTCCATGGGGTGCTGTGGGGAGCAGTGGGATTCTGGCCAGCCCTGGGGGAGACGCTCCCTGGGCCCCCCAGGGCTGCAGCTGGGTGGGGCTGGTGTGGCGGACGCGGGCTGGGGAGGGAAGACAACGCTGGGCATTTCCCCCTTTGCCTTGCAGAGACCTGAGCAACAACCAGATCTCGGAGATCGCACGTGACGCCTTCCAGGGGCTGCGCTCGCTGAACTCCCTGTGAGTCCCGGGCTCCCCGGGCCACTCCCGGCCAAGGGCTTCGCCACGTCCAGAGCCCCGGGAATCACGACCTCCAGCCTCACTGATCGTCACAGGGTCCCTGGGAGCCGCTACGGAGCCACGCTGCCCTGGGCCCCCGCCGCGCCCCCAACGCCCCTCACTCCCGACCCGCGGCCCCCAGCCCTGGGCCCCCGCCGCGCCCCCAACGCCCCTCACTCCCGACCCGCGGCCCCCAGTCCTGGGCCCCCGCTGCGCCCCCAACGCCCCTCACTCCCGAACCGTGGCCCCTCGGCTGAGGCTAGCCCGTCGCACTGGGAGGTGGGTCTGGATTGGAGGCGGAGGTAGGATCCCTGGCCAGGACCAAGGCTTGGGGCCCCAGCAACGTGGGGTGGCCCGTGCTGGGGGTCGGCAAAGCTGGGGGCTGCGGGGCTCCTGGCTGGAGTCCTGTGGGGATCCCTGTTCGCTGGGCCGGGGGCTCAGGCCAATGCCCACGGGTCTGCGTGCGAGCGACGGGCTCTGTCTTTTCCAGTGTGCTGTATGGGAACAAGATCACAGACCTGCCCAGGGGCGTCTTCGGGGGACTCCACGCGCTGCAGCTGCTGTAAGGACGCGGCGGCTCGGGCAGGGGCTGGGTCTGCCCGGCTCTGCTCTCGGGAGCCCGGAGTGCCAGCCCCGGTGTCTGCGGTGCCCCCCCGGGCTGGCCCCGGCAGGGCCCAGGGCAGGGCCGGCCTGCGTCTCTGTTTGACGTCTCCCTGCCCCCCCAGGCTCATCAACGCCAACAAGATCAGCTGCCTCCGTGCTGACACCTTCGGGGACCTGCAGAGCCTCTCGCTGCTCTCGCTGTACGACAACAAGCTGCAGGGCCTGGCCAAGGGCACCTTCGCCCCCCTGCGGGCCATCCAGACGCTGTGAGTGCCAGGCAGCGCCCGCCCCGCCAGCCACCAACTCCCGGGCTCGGGGGGATTCCTGCCCCGCCCTGCGAGGCCCACGTGGGGCAGGCTCTGGTCCAGGAGGTGCAGCCTGGGGGGTGGGCAAAGGGGCCTTCACGCCCTCGGATCCTGGGCTCCCCCGGGGCTGAGACGGGGATATAACCCTGGAACCGGGTAAGTCAGCGGAACCTGGGGGGTCCTAGCACCACGTGCTGCAGGCCCCCCAGCAGGGCTCGGTGGGGCAGCATGGAGGGCTAGCTGGGGCTGGGGGTCATGAGCTGGTGTGCAGGCCCCAGGGCAGTGCAGAGGGGCCAGGCCGGGGGTTGCTGTGATTTACCCACAGGGTCCCTAGAGCCCTGTTGGGGTTGGCGCTCCCCGCCTGGGCCCAGCTGCGAGCCAGGGCCCTGCCCATGTGGGGCCGGCACCCCCCGCTCAGGGCCTGGCCAGTAACACTCAGAGCTGGGGCCCGCTTCACCCTCCTCCCCTCTGCGTCCCCCCGCCAGGCACCTGGCTCAGAACCCCTTCGTCTGCGACTGCCAGCTGCGGTGGTTGGCGGATTTCCTGCGTGCCAACCCCATTGAGACCAGCGGTGCCCGCTGCGCCAGCCCGCGCCGCCTGGCCAACAAGCGCATCGGCCAGATCAAGGGCAAGAAGTTTCGCTGCTCAGGTGCGTCCCTCCCCTCTGCCCGGGGCCCTCCCTGCCCCCTGCCGCTGCGGGACCCGGGGCTGGGGCACGCAGGCACTTACTCGGGGAGCTGCTGCTAGACCCGGGGAAGGCAGCGGGGTCCCTCCAGGATCTTGGCCCCGTCGGTGAAGGGAGCGAGGGGCCGGTGCCCCCGGGTGCTGAGCAGGCAGAGGGGCGAGCTGGGGCATGGAGTCTCCATGCAGCCAAAGGGGGCGGGGAAGCTGGAGCCCAGGCTCCTGCTCCGCCAGCCCCGGGCCCTTCCCTGGGGAACCAGAGCGTCCGTCCTCCCCGCCGCTATCGCGGCCTTAAGGGAGCCATGGGGTGCTGGGCGCCGCAGACACCGCGTCACGCCCTGCCCTGCAAGGGAGGAGGGGAAACTGAGGTATGGAGATGGAGGGACTTGCCCAAGCTCAGCCAGTCGGTCAGTGGCAGAGCCGGGGCTTGAGCCCTGAGTGCCAGCCCACCAGAGCCTGTCTCACTGAGCGAACCGAGGGCGGGAAGGAGGAGATCTCGCCAGGCACCACTGGCTGTGCCCAGCTCTCCCCCTCCCCACGCGGGCCCCGGCGCCTGGCTGCCCCGCTGACGTGTTTGTGCCTTTCTCTCCGCAGCCAAGGAGCAGTACTTTATCCCAGGTAAGGACCGAGCAGAGGCCTGCGGGCGGGAGCCGGGGCTGAGGGGACGTGTCTGCCCAGGGACTGTCCATGGGCCTCTCTCGGAGGGGCTGTGGTTTGCCGTGTGACGTCCTGCAAGGTTCAGTCACTGGGTTCCCGGGTACCTGGGCTCTGAGTCGCTGGGTACGGAGCCCCGCAGGACTCGCATGGCCCGGCTCTCCAGACCAGCACAGATATTGCCACCGGCTGCTGGCACCCTGGGGTCCGGCTCCAGAGGTGGGCGAATGGCCTTTTGCTAAGCAGTCAAAGGCCCTAACCCAGCCTGGCCCACGCCCCACACAGCCCCACACACTGGCACGGTGCTGGCGCAGGGGCTGGGATGGAGGCTGAATGAGAGAAGAAAACCAATGGCCCCTCCCCACGCCTGGCTGCCGGGCACTGGCTGGGCTTCTAGCAGAGAGCAGCTGGGGACTGCGATCTCAACCCCCATGTGGGGCAGGGGTGGCCCTGAGCCCCCCGGCCTAGGGGCTTGATCGCTGCAGGGAAATGGCATCTGCTCCTAAACCCCGGGGGAGTAGGAGGTGCAGCTCCATGCGCGGCAGGCTGCGCTGCCCCCTGCTGGCCTCACTGCACTGGGGCAGGACTGTGGCAGGCCAGCCCCCCCCCCAGCCCAGTGCCCGCCCCCCTGCCCCCCCCAGGGCGGTGGCTGGCGTCCTGGCCTCCCCGGCGTGTCTCTCGTGGCAGGCACGGAGGATCAGCAGCTGAACCGCGAGTGCAGCAGCGACGTGAGCTGCCCCCCGAAGTGCCGCTGTGAGGCCAGCGTGGTGGAGTGCTCCAGCCTGAAACTCTCCAAGCTCCCGGAGCGCATCCCGCAGGCCACGGCAGAGCTGTAAGGGCCCCCGGCGGCTCCCCGCGCGCTGGGCGTCCTGCCCCGGGTCTGTCTGTCTGTCACACACGCACTCGCCTTGCTGGAGCCCCCGCCCGGTCCAGGGGGCTGCATGCGTCACACCTGTGGGGGGGCTGGGGGCTTCCTTTATTCCTCCGGGGGGGCCGAGCCCTACCTGGGCCTCATCGTCAGCGTCTTTGTTCTTCTCTTCCCCGCCTCCCCCACCCCCAGCCGCCTGAACAGCAACGAGATCTCGGTCCTGGAGGCCACGGGGCTCTTCAAAAACCTCCCACACCTGAAAAAAATGTGAGTGCGACCCCAGCGAGTCCTCGCAGCCACGGTGAGGGCATGGGAGACACCGCAGGCAGGGCCAGGGAGCGGGGCACGGCCAGCGGAAGGGGGAGGCCGACGCTGCATCGTTTACCTGTGGAACTCACTGACGCAAGATGTCACTGAGGCCACGAGCTGAGCAGGAGTGGGCATTTCTGTGGCTAGTAAGAACAGCCAGAGTTACTGTAAACCTCCCATTCCAGGGCACAAGCCAGCCTCTCATGGACAGGGCCAGGAGGAACCACCCCCGCCCCAGACCAGTTATTCTACTAGTGCCCGCTAGGGGGTGCCGTGCACCTTCTCTGCAGCAGCTGAAGCTGGCCCCTGCTGGACAGACGCCCCCAGCCTGCCCGTGTTCCCACGGCATAGGACCGGACGCCCCCAGGGGATAGAGGGGTGGGACCCAGCAGGTGATGGCCTGCAGTGCACAGGGGTGGCTCTCTGGGGGGGCTGCACCCCCCCATCCCCTACGTAGGTCCAGCCTGCCGCTCCCCTCTCTCTCCAGCAACCTGAGCAACAACAAGGTGACGGAGATCGAGGACGGGGCCTTCGAGGGGGCGGCGTCCGTCAGCGAGCTGCACCTGACGGCCAATCAGCTGGAGTCGGTGCGCGGCGGCATGTTCCGGGGCCTGGCGGGGCTGCGCACCCTGTGAGTGGAGCCGGGGCCAGATCTGGCTGGGGGGGCTGGGGGGGCTGCGGGCGGGTTTCACTGGGTGCCTCGTGCCGCCCCCGTGCCTGCGTCCTCCCTCCCGGTGCCGCACCCCGCCCTCACGCTGCCTGCTCCTTAGATCGGGCCCCTGCAGCTGCCCCGGCAGGCGCGACCCAGACGGCTCTCCCCACTCGGGGCAACCTCCCACTGCACCCCCTGCCCTGGCACAGAGCCTGATCATTGCTGCTTCTGTCTGACTGCTGCCTGCCGCCCGCACTCACCCCGGCCCTGGGGACGAGAGGGAGACCCCCCACTCACCCTGGCTCTGTCGGGGCAGGAGGGTGCCCCGTGCCTGCTTCCTCCCTGCCGGGGCCAGGGGCGGGAGGGATGGGGAACAGCCGGGGAGTGGCACCCTCTGGCACTGCCCCCCTGCGCTGACGTGGGGCGTCTGTTTGCTGCTGGTCTGGGCCAGGCCCTTAGCTGCCTCCCCGGCCCCAGCTGGCCTGAGTCGCCGGGGCTGCTGCTGGGGGGTCCGTGCGCCCAGCGCCCTGTGCGCGAGGTGGTGCCCCGGCCCCGGGCAGGGCTGAGTCTCACTGCAGTGAGGGTTCCTGGGTGGCGAGGCGGGCAGCGGGCGGGTGCGGCTGGCGTGGCGACAGGGAGCCAGGCCGGGGCGCTGCTCGGGGGGCCGTTAACCCTCCCTCCCTCCCTGCCAGGATGCTGCGAAACAACCGCATCAGCTGCATCCACAACGACAGCTTCACGGGGCTGCGCAGCGTCCGCCTGCTCTCGCTCTACGACAACCAGATCAGCACCATCGCGCCCGGCGCCTTCGACACGCTGCAGTCGCTCTCCACGCTGTGAGTCGGGGCCTCCCGCCGTCCCTGCCGCTCCCAGCCGGCTCAGCCCGGCCTGGGGACCCTTCCCTCCCTCTCCCTGCCTGCCTGACGGCCCCGCCCCGCTGCCTCTGGGCTCTGGGGTGGGTGATGCTGGAACGATGGGGGAGCCCGCTGAGGTCACTCAATCGGGGTGAACTGCAAACAGACCGGGGCAGACAAACCCCACACGCTGGTGGATATTCCAACCCTGAGATTTCCCAAACCAGCCCAAACCAGCCTCTGCATCACCTCCCCGGGTACTCAGACGTCCAGCCTCAGGCCCCCCTCCAGACACACCTGTCAGATACGAGGATGGTTACTGAACATGTTATCTCATCCTATAAAAGAAAAGATTCTCCAACCCCAAAGGATCCGCCACACTCCCAGGTCCAATGATAACTTAGATCGTACCCAAAATACACGCTAGAGCCAATTCTTGTTAACTAAACTAACGTTTATTTAAAAAGAAAAGAGAGAGAGTTGGCTGAAAGATCAATATACAGGCAGACTTGAGTTCAGTTCTTGAGGTCCAGGTACATGGCAGAGATGGTGAGTTTGTAGTGGCCAAAAGTCCTTTTAGAAATAGTCCACAGGTTACAGTCCAATGTTCGTATTCAGAGTGACTCCAGTCAGCGACTGGGGATCTCAATCCTCATGGCTCAGGGTTTCCCCTTCTTGAAACCCAAAGCAGATCTGAGATGAAGAAGGATCGTGTCCCAAGGTTTTTAAACATTTCCTGCAGCCTCTTGGCCCGAGAAGACAATCGGCTTCACTTTCCTTCTCCCAAACACCCTGGCAGTTAGCACAGGGTCATTTATCCATTAACAGTTCAGGCACAGGTTACCACAACCTTCAAAGAGGCACATAGACAACAATACTATGTCACTCAAGTGTCTTCCTAAATGTTAATCCTCCTTTTTCGATCTTTGAATCAAAGCCATAGCCATAGCCAAGCCTCGTTTGCTGACATCACAAGCCCTGAGCACACAGCTCCCCTTCTCTCTCTCACCATGCCGGCTGCATTTCACAGCTCTCTCCATTTCCATCTCTTCCTAACCAGTCTTTAAAGTTCGCCCGGCCCCGGGGTCAGGTCAGTCTGGGAGTTCATTAACTCTTTCTGGCCCTGTCACCTTTCAATGAGATATTATATTACACTCATAACGTCAGAGATGCGCACGCCTGAGGCTTGGCCCAGGCCCCGCTGGCTCGGGAGCTGGGAGCCAGGGGGACTCCGGGTACCACGTTAGCCCCGCGCTCCCCTCTGCTGCGCAGGAACCTGCTGGCCAATCCCTTCGACTGTAACTGCCGGCTGGCCTGGCTGGGTGACTGGCTGCGGAAGAGGAAGATCGTGACGGGGAACCCGCGCTGCCAGAACCCCGACTTCCTGCGGCAGATCCCGCTCCAGGATGTGGCCTTCCCCGACTTCAGGTGTGAGGAAGGTAACTCACAGGCGCCATGGGGCTGAGCGGGGCGGCCAACGATGGGTCACCCCGCAGCAGGTCCCCCGGCGGGTGCTTCCCGGCTGGCCACGTCGGGCCCCGCTGCCACCCCACACCAGCCTCTCAGTCCTAGCCCCCAGCACCACGCCGCGCCCGGCCGGTCTCAGACTCAGAGCGGAGGCTGGCGCTGGGACACTACCCAGGGCCCAGGCACGCGGGCCAGCAGGCGGGTGGCTGGACCGGCTTAACTCAGGCTGGGGAGTTACACCCGCCCCAAGGGCGTCAGGGACAGAATTATTTTGATTTTTAGCCTTGGTTTGGTTTCGATTAAGGGCACAAGAGACTGAGGAAAACTTGCCCTGTAGTGCCGGACCCCTGGACCCCCGTCTGCTCAGTTTCCCAGAGAGACGGTGAAGGGGTGACTTGATTACGGCCCACAGGTATCGCCATGGGGAGCGGGTCCTGGGCGGTGGGCTGCCGACCAGCTGAGGAAGGTCTAACGCAGCCCAGGGGCTGGAAGCTGGAGCGAGACTCCTGCAGGCTGGAAACCAGGCGTGGATCTGTGCCAGGGAGGGGAAGTAGCTGTTGGAACAAGTGACCCGAGGGCGGGCGGATTTTCCAGCATGGGATCTGCTTTTGGGGCACTTGGGGGGCAGGCCTTGGAGTGTAGGAATCTCTGCCCCCAGGACGGGGCGAGAGCCTGGATCTGGATGGGCCCGTTACTTGCTGTGCCCCCCCTCCCCCACTTTGCAGGCCAGGAGGAGACGGGCTGCGTCCCACGGCCACAGTGCCCTCAGGAGTGCACCTGCCTGGACACGGTCGTTCGCTGCAGCAACAAACACCTCAAGTCCCTGCCCAAGGGGATCCCAAAGAACGTCACTGAGCTGTGAGTGTCCCAGGGCTCGGCCCGATTCCTCTCACCGCCCACCCCGGGCCCCGGCTCACGGGGCAGGGAGCCTGCGGGGCCAGGCCTGCTGGGCACAGGGAGAGCGGGACAGATTTCCCAGCAGGGGCTGGGAGGAGGGAGGGGGTGACAGTCACAGAACAGCCGGGCACCCCTGCTGCAGCCGTTCCCCCCCGGAGGTCACGGTGACACCCTGCACGCTCAGGCCAGCTAATCCGCCCGGCAACGGGCCCAGAGCCGCGTGCGTCGCACGCTGGTGTAAATCCAGAGGGACCCCACTGGCTTCAGTGGCATTTACCCCGGCAGCCCAAAAGCGGAGCCTGGCCATGGAGCGGGCGTCGATGGGGAGCTGGAGGTGTGAATTCCCGCCCCAGGAGAGGTGCCCAGGCCAGCACTGGCCCAGCCAGCGGGCTGACAACGGCAATGTCGTGGGTGGGGGGGGGCTACCCCCGAGCCAGAGGGGATTCCCCCTCCACCACAGCCTGCGAGAGCCCAGTCCCGTGAACGCTCCCTGGTGTCCCGTGGCACGGCGGGGCACGGCTGGGCACGGCCGGGCACGGCCGCACGTGGGTGCTGCGGGAATGCCTGGGCCAGACGAAGCTGTTTGCGCTGCTCCAAGGAGGGGTCAGGGTAGCGCCACGTCATTCGGGCCCCGACCAGGTGTGTGACCCGCCCGGCGGGAGACGGGGGGCGGGGGGGGCAGGAAACGCAGCTAATGGAGGCTGCACATTAAAGTCGGGGGGGCATTAATTATTCACCCTCCCATTAGCTGTTCCTGCTCCTGTGACCCCCCCATGCCCCATAAATAAACAGGAGCAGAACAAATCCTCGTTAGCAATGGGGCGCCCCATGCGCCGGCTGGGACTCTGGGGCGGGGCCGTCTCTCGCCGGGTGTTCGCGCAGCACCCGCTGCACTGGGGCTGTGACCCCGCCCGCTTCGCGCTGTGCCATAGCGATGGGCCTTGCTCCCGGCGGGGGCTGCTGAACCGGCTCCAACTTCCTACGCGCCCGAAACAGAACACCCTGCCCCGCCCCTTCTGTGAGGCCCCGCCCCTTCTGCGAGGCCCCACCCCTTCTGCGAGGCCCCGCCCCTTCTGCGAGGCCCCACCCCCTCCTCCCTCTGATGCTCACTCTCCCCACCCTCATTTTCACTCACTCGCTCATTTTCACTGGGCTGGGGTGCGGGGCCGGGGGGGGGAGGGCCCCGGCTGGGGGTGCGGACTCTGGGGTGGGGCCAGAAATGAGGGGTTCGGGGTGTGGGAGGGGCCTCTGGGTTGGGGCAGGCGGTTGGGATGCGGGAGGGGGTGAGGGCTCTGGCTGGGGCCAGGGATGAGGGGTTTGGGGTGCAGGAGGGGGCTCCGGGCTGGGGGTGGAGCCGAGGGGTTTGGAGTATGGGAGGGGGGTCCAGGCTGAGGCCGGGGGTTGTGGTGTGGGAGGGGGTACGGGTTCTGGGCTGGAGCAGGAGGTTGGGGTTCAGGGGGGGGAGGTAAGGGCTCCAGCTGGGGGTGCAGGCTCTGGTGTGGGGCCAGCGATGAGGGATTTGGGGTGCAGAAGGGGGCTCCGGGCTGGGGCTGAGGGGTTCCGAGGGCAAGAGGGGGATCAGGGCTGGGGCAGGGGGTTAGGGCCCGGGAGGGGGTTAGGGGTGCAGGCTCACCTCAGGCAGCGCCTGGAAGCAGCGACATGTCCCCCCTCTGGCTCCTACACGCTGCCCTGCCCGAAGCCCCAGCTCTGCAGCTCCCACTGGCCGGGAACCACAAACACTTCCAGCCCACCTGGAGTCTCAGACAGATGCCACACACACGTACACACTCCTGCACGCTCACACACGTGTGCCCCCCATGGTCAGAGCGGGACCCTGATCCCCTGTGTGGCTCTGACAGTGCTCCGCTCGGCATGGGGTCGGGGGGTCTCTGCACGGACAGACCCCAGGGCCGAACTGGGTGCGGTTGGTGCTGCACCCCACACGTGAGCCTGCCCCCTCACTACCCGTGCACCGGCCTCCTGAGCCCAGCCCCGATCGGTGACGGGCCTTTGTTCTCGCCCGCAGTTACCTGGACGGCAATCAGTTCGCGCGGGTCCCTGGAGAGCTCTCCTCCTTCAGATCCCTGCAGCTGGTGTAAGTATCCTGGCCCGGCTCTGCTGCTGCGTGGGCCCCGGCGGCAGGGATCCCGCGGGCTGGGCTGGCTGAGACTCGAGCCGCGAAGGCCGGGCAGTGCGCGGGGGTGGGGGCAGCGAGCCGGCCGGCGTCTGGGCGCTAGCTCAAGGCCGCGCAGCCTGGAAGCCGTGACAAAGCTGGGATCAGCCCTCGGGGGCTCCTGGCTCCAACCTGCCGCTTCTCGCTGCGGCGCGGAAGGTTTCTCAGCTGCTTTTCCCGAAGGGGGCCGGTGAGGGCAGGGACCGCGGGGGCCCGGCCAGGCGATGGCAGGGCGTGTGCTCTAGCAGGCCCAGCATCTTCTGCCCATTCACCCCCAAATTCACCCCTTCTGCCCTGTCCCCTGTCCTGTCTTTTCCCTGCCCCCGTCCCAGTCCCACGTCCTGTTCCCCCGGCACCCTGGGGAAGGGCTGTGAGCCTGTTAGAAACGCAGAGACAGCCATGTCCGAAGTTCCCACCCACCGGGGCTCCGAGCTGCCGAGGACCTGGCTGGTCAGAGCACTGAGCCTGATGCTGCCCTTCGCTGTTCAGGGCATAGCCCAGGACTTCTGCAGAGCAGCCCCCAGCGCCTCCCATTAGCACCCAGAAAACCGGGCACACACCCTTAGTGGCCCCTTTAAGTGACTTGCCCAGCATCTCACAGGAGGTCTGTGGCAGAGGCAGGGACAGACTCCAGTTCTCCAGGGCAGCATTCAACTGCCTTAACCACGGGATCGTCCTCCCTCCTCCTGCAGTCCCCGCCTCGCTCGCTGCCCAGCCCGCGGCGCCAACGGACGAGGCAGGGCCCAGAGGCAGCAGCCTCCGTCGCTGCCCAGCCCTGAGCCAGCCCCGGAGCAGGCCCAGCCGGTGCGCTGGCAGAGGCGGGTGCTGAGGGAGAACAGCGAGCGCCCCTATCGAGCGGAGACCATCCGTCCCGCGCACGGAGCGATGGTGGAATCACAGACCGAGGGGGCACCGGGGGCCAGGCACTAGCCCAGGGCTTGGGCATCTCTGTCTCCGTCCCCTGCGCTGTGACCAGGAATGGGACCGGGCTGACTTGGGCCCCAGAGGGGATTGTGGGCAGAGGGCGGGCAGAGGATGAATGGGGTACCAGCCGCGGAGCACTCCGGTGCTGCAGGATTGGGGCCGTGCTAGTCCTGGAGAGAAAATTCATCTCTCCATGGAGGTGAACAAAGGTAGCCCAGGCTCTGTTCTGGCGCTTCCTATCGGCCGAGCGCTCGGCTCTGCAACTTCCCTATTGTTCTTTTCACCCAGTTTTTAGCCCTGCCAGACCCAGTCTCCTACCCCCCAACAGCCCCCGTGCTCTAGGGCCAGGCTCACCAGTCTCCTTACCCCAATCTACTCCTTGGCCGACCATGTCTGTTTCTCCAGCCTCGTTCTCAGAAAGGGCTGCACTGGTTTGGCTGAAACTTTCCCTGAAAATTCAGCCTGAGGCAGCCCCTGGGGAGGAAAGTTTCAGCCCCCCTGGTTGACATTTGGGAAAGTTATAAACAGTTGAAAATTAGGGCTTATAGTGGGACGTGTCAGGGAACCTTCCTGATAGGTGGGTGCTCCCAGTCCCTTGTCTGAGAAAAAACAACTCCCTTCTCTTTGGAGAAACTAGGAGTGACCCCCTTTCTCCATCGCAGACCCCAACACCCCCCAGGCCCTGGGGTGAGCTTCTCAGCCATAGAGTCTTTTGGTCCTTCTGCCCCGCACATCGCAGGCCCCAGAGCCTCGCCCACCCGCTCCTGTGCTAGACCCAGACCTCCGGCTGAGTCACTGACGTCCTCAAATCATGGTTTAAAGACGTCAAGTTACAGAGAATCCACCATTGACACTAGTTTAAACCTGAAGGCAACTTCCCCCCCCCACCCCCCAGGGTCTCTGCCAGTCTGTCCTTCCCCACCCCAATATGGCGACCAGACCCTGAGCAGGTGGGCGAGACCCATCAGCCAGACACTGGGAAAGAATTTGCTGTAGTAACTCAGAGCCCTCCCCGTCCAGCGTCCCATCACCGGCCGTTGGGGGTATTTGCTACTAACAGTCGCCGATTGGCCATTGTGGGCAGTCCCATCACACCATCCCCTCCACACACGTATCACGCTCAGGCTTGAAGTTGGTTCGGTGTTTTGCCCCCCCGGCTCCCCTTGGGAGGCTGTTCCAGACCCTCACCCCTCCAGGGCTTAGAAACCTTCACCTCATGTCGAGCCCAAACTTGTTGACGGCCAGTTTGTCTCCATTTGTTCTCGGGGTAAGTCTGCGACAAAGCAGGGAACCGAACCGCAGTAGCTACGTACCCAGCGGAGCAGCCCCTCTCTCCTCCCTAGGGCTTGTGCCCGCCACCCACACGGGGCGAGTGGAACCTGCATCACCGCCCCCTGCAAAAGTCACACCAGGCCACAAACAGTCACGATGCTGGCTTAGCACCCGCAAGGGCAACCAGCGAGTACATCCGGGTGCCTTTCCTTTGCCTCCTGGTGCCGGCAGGGGGAGGTGACGTTTCCAAGCTTTGCTGTGCAACCCGGAGGGCTGGAAATTAGTGTAGCAAAGTGAACGCTCAGCTCAGCGCCTGACTCGGCAGCTGGGGCTTCACGAGAAACACCGGCAGCCAGGAGACTTGCCAGTGACCTGAGCATTGGCAGCACTGGTTAATCGAGTGGCACGTGGTTAAACTGCCACAGGAAACAGCTTCCTCCTGGAGCTGCCGGCGCGTCGTGTCCTGGGGCCCCAGTGGACGAGGGGAGCCCGCGGTGGCAGAGGAATCACACCACCTGCAAGGCACCCAGAGCGCTCACTCCACAGCGCCTGCCTGCCCTAGCCTGGCCACAGGGGGTGGCACCTCTACAAAACCACGGTTCCTTCCCACTGCCCCGGCCCCTGGGGCTGCGCCCGCCTGTACATCCGGCGCCCGCCAGGGCGTGACACCAGCCAGCACCACCCCACAGGCTGGGCGAGGCCGAGAGCCCAGCCCAATTGGCACCCTGCTGCCCTCGTGTTTTCCAGAGACCTGAGCAACAACAAGATCAGCTCCTTGAGCAACTCCTCCTTCAGCAACACGAGCCAGCTCACCACCCTGTAAGTCCCGGCCCTGCGGGGAGGGGGCTGCGGCTACTGACCCACTGAGGGGCGGGAGGGCGAGGCCTGGGAGTGCTGCAGAGAGCAGACTGGGCTCTGCCTCCAAACGCAGCCCCACCTGGCTTGCTGCTGAGGCCTCTGGGCCGTGCAGTCCAGGGCCGGATCCTGTAAGAAGAAGAACCGTCATTGTGGCCTCGCTGGAGGGCGCCCGAGAGGCCGTGAGCGGGGGGTGCCGGGCCTGTGCCCGGGGGTGACTCGGAGGCATCCCGTAAGGGAGAATGGCGCGGGAGCAGCCCAGGGGAGCCCCACCGGGGCGCCGCCCCTCGCCGCGTGCGTGTCGGCGCTCGGAGGACGTGACCGCATGTTGCTTCCTCCCCTGCGTCCCTAGGATCCTCAGCTACAACGCCCTGCAGTGCATCCCCCCACTAGCCTTCGAAGGGCTCCGGGCGCTCCGGCTGCTGTAAGTACGTCCCCGTGCCCAGGGCGGGGTCCTGCCCTGCTCACAGCACAGGGCCCAAGTGGCACCTCCGTGGCGCTGTCAGTGGCCTGCTTTGGAGAGGTGCTGAGCACCCACAGCGCCGGGGGCGAGGTGCGTGGTGTGAGGACGTGTGTCCCAGCTCGGCTTAGCCGTGGGGGGCTGGAGAAGGTGCCAGGCGGACGCGGTGCAGTGCCAGCGAACGGGGGGCTGGGGAAGGTGCCGGGCAGACGCGGTGCAGTGCCAGGGGACGGGGGGCTGGGGAAGGTGCCGGGCGGACGCGGTGCAGTGCCAGCAAATGGGAGGCTGGGGAAGGTGCTGGGCGGACACGGTGCAGTGCCAGCAAACGGGGGGCTGGGGAAGGTGCCGGGAGGACGCGGTGCAGTGCCAGGGAACGGGGGGCTGGGGAAGGTGCCGGGAGGATGCGGTGCAGTGCCAGGGGACGGGGGGCTGGGGAAGGTGCCAGGTGGACGCGGTGCAGTGCCAGGGGACGGGGGGCTGGGGAAGGTGCCGGGCGGACGCTGTGCAGTGCCAGGGGACGGGAGGTGGAGGCGGGCGAGGGGCAGGGCTGCCGCCATGAGCCCTGGGCTCTTGCTCTGCTGCCGCCAGGTGGATGCAGCCCGAGGGTCTAAGCTGCCTGGGTGTCCCTCTGGGCCTCGCGCTGGGCGGGCGCATGCCTGGCTCTCATGGAAATGCACGGGCTGCCCGGTGGCGCCCTCTGGCCCTGTGTTGCCATGAGCCTTGATCCCATGCTGCCGGCATCCTCTGGGCTCAGAGCCTCTCGTTCCCACCGCAGGTCTCTGCACGGCAATGACATCTCCAGCCTGCCAGAGGGCATCTTCGCCGACGTCACCTCCTTGTCCCACCTGTGAGTAGCTCCCTGCGCCCGGCTGCCCCGGGAAGGCCCCACGGTTCCGGGCCAGGCTCCCCAGAGAGCTCAGAGATCGCAGACAGGCCCCAAAGGGCAGGAGACAATCACTGCTGGGGTGGGGGGGGTTATTTCCTTCTGGGGTCAGCGCCGTCAGGCCACACCTGGGGCCAGGTCCCAGCGTCTCTCTGCAGCCTGGCGGGCGCCATGTGGCCGAGGCCTTGCCGGGCCCCAGCCAGGCCCCTGGCTCTCTGGCTCGAGTGCCGCTGACGCAGGGCCCAGTAAGTGCAGAGGGGACTCGGCTGCTCCATGCCGCCGGTGCGCTCCAGCCCCTCTGCGCCGCGGGGCCGTGCGGCTGCTCTCACTCCAGGCGAGTCGGGAGCAGCTGCCTGCAGCCAGCCTCGCAGGCAGGACCAGCTCTTCGGCTCCAACGGCAGCTGGGATCCCCCGGCAAACCCCTGGCACCGGGAGCCTCGCTGGGAATGAGCGGAGCCGGGCTCCCAGCCGGGGGGCGAGAGGTGCTGCTGGGAGCGGGGTCAGTACAGGGTCTGCGAGGCCCCCTCTCACCCCGAACACCCCTGGCAGCCCCCGCGCAGCTTCTCTCCAGTCCCCGGCATGGCAGGGCATGTGCACTGGCCCAGGACAGCCAGCCCCTGACCTGGGCACCCATCGGCTACAGGAGAGACCGTGGCAGGGAGACCGTGGCAGGCGGGCAGCCAAGGGCCAAAACCCCGGTGAGCAGGAAGTGCCCGGGCCCCACACGTCCTGACGTGCCCTGGGGCACGGCCTGGCCAGCAGCCTCTGCGAGCTCCTAGGAGAGGGGCCCCAGAGTCAGCTCCTGGGGGAGGGGGGCCCCAGAGCGGGTGCTCAGGGAATGGCTCCCGGGAGCCGGGACTGTCTCCGTCCCCGGGCACCGTGCCGTGGGCCCTCAGAGCGCTCAGTGCCGAGCCCCCGAGAACCGTCCGCCCCGCCGAGAGGGACGCCACTCGCCTGGCTCTGGGGAAAGGGGGGCTCCCGCCTGGGCAGCCGGTGTTGGAGCAGCTCCCGGCTCTGGGGCTGGAGACGGATTTGTGGGAGTGGCGTGCCCCCTGGAGGAGGTATCGCGGCACTGCACCCTTGTCTTCCCCACACCCGCGGGTGGCGGGAGAACCAGCAGCTCCCCGTGAGCGCCAGCCCTGGGAGTTGGCCCTGCCGGCTGGCCTCGCTCAGCCCAGGGGCTGCGAAGGGAGCGGGGCCAGGCGGGCTCGTCCCGCCCCGTGGCCAGGGGCCAGGTCTCGCTGACTCACCTTTGCTCTTGTCTCCCCGTGCAGCGCCATCGGGGCCAACCCCCTGTACTGTGACTGCCAGCTACGCTGGCTCTCGGGCTGGGTCAAAACAGGCTACAAGGAGCCCGGCATTGCCCGCTGTGCCGGCCCGCCCGACATGGAAGGCAAGCTGCTGCTCACCACCCCGGCCAAGAAGTTTGAGTGCCAAGGTGAGGGGCCTGTTCAGCGCCCGGTTACTGGGGGCTGTGCCCGGTGGATGGGCACAGACAGGGTCCCGTGGACTCTGACCCCTGCCCTGCTCTGCCCTGGCTGTCACCCCCCGCAGGTTAATGCTGGAGCGAATTCGCCGGGTGGGGTCACTGCGGGCAGGGGATTGTGTGCCATGGTGGGTCCCATGCAGGGCTGGGACCCGGGGGGTCCTGAGTCCGATGCCCAGCTCTGAGATACCTTCTCCATGTGGCAAAGCCCCTCCCGCACCCTGTGCCTCAGTTTCCCTCTGCTGATCCTGACCAGCCTCCTGGGCTGCTGCGAGGGTCAGAGACGCTAGGGCCAGGAGGGACCCTGCCGAACAGCCCATCTGACGTCCTGCACAGCACAGGCTGGAGAACCTGCCCCGGATTCTGCCTCCAGCCCAGTCACACTGGATACGTCTACCCCTGCCCGCAGCGGGCCCGGCTCAGCCGACAGGCTTGCAGCGCTGAGCACGGCTGTGTAGACTTTCCGGCTCAGGCTGCAGCCCGGGTTCCGGGACCCTCCCCACTCCTGGGGTCCCAGAGCCAGGCCCCAGACATCTCCCCAGCCCCGCCAGTGGAGAGCGGCTGTCTGATTGCTGGGTGGACGTGCCCCTGGCTGAGCTGGAGTGTGTCTGTCAGGGAGAAGAGTCCAGCCACGGGCTGGTGAATCCCCCGTCCCTCGGTGGGTTAATTCCCTGCTGGGTGGAAATGGGGTTCACCTTAGTTCTAGTCGGAATGGGTCTGGCTTCAGCTCCGGCTGCTGGCTCTGACTCGGCCCTGACCTAGCGAGTCAGGGCTCCCTGGACAATGCGGGGCCTGGCAAAGGGGCTGTGTCGGGAAAGGTGCCTGGCTGGAGAAGGGCAGCTCTGCTCCCTGAGCAATGCCAGGGGCTGCAAGGGCCTGGCTCGAACTGTCTGTGACTTGCGACTCCTGGCCCATGCCGGCCAGTGGGTAAGTCTGAACCTAGAGCGTCTGACGGCTGCAGCCCTGCTTCGGTCCAGCCGGAGCAGACTCTCAGAGGGGAGAGAAGGACACTCTGTGGAGATGGCTAACACTGGGTCAGACCCTAGCAGGGCCCAGGCCCGGCTGTAGCTAGTCACGGTCAGTAACCACCCCGCGGCACTGGCCACAGCGTGGTAGAACGCCCGGTGCCTCGCCAGCGCCGTGCAAACACACCCTGGGTGCAGGCCGCTGAGCTAACTGGGGTTTGCACCTGCCTGGCCTTGGTTCAGCGGGTGCAGACACTGCCTTGTCCCAGTGCCTGTCCCTGCTGTGGGGTCGGGGGTCCCTGGAGCCCTGACCTGGGGCCAGCCCCCAGCACAGCCCAGGCCTGGGCGTTTGCACCGTTACAGTCCCACAGGGCGAAAGGGACACGGGGGCCTGGGGCCGGGCCGGCTGGTCCCTCGTTCCCAGGAGGACTTTGACGCCCCGGCAGCGAGAGGCACCAGTTCGGGCCACGCTCTCCAATGAGGAGCAGATATTTATAGGGGCGAGAGGAGCCCCCACCCCGAGGGGACAGAGCCAGAATTCCAGCCGCGTGTGAGACCCCCGGCTCCAGGGGCTGAGCCAGATACTGGAGACCAGGATGAGACCTGCGGGGAGGGGGCCTATCCCACAGCGGCTGCACCGGCCCATCAGAGACCGGACACGGACATGGTCCGGCCGTGGCTGTCTTCCACTGGCCGGTCGCTACCTAGAGACCACAGAGGGGCCCTTTGGGGTCTCGTATGGCAACGCTGTGACTCTGAGAAATGAACCCACCCTCGCCAGGCCAGGAAAGCCCCCCCCTCGCGGCCTGCTGGGGAGATGAGCCCATTTTAACCTCTCGGTCCCAGAGCTGGCCCACACTGCACTGACCAAAGAGGGCTTGAAAGAAAAGAGCTGGAAGGAAACCCAGCGCGGCTGCTGCCGCTGGGCCAGGCCTGGGGCTTTACAAACTGTCCCAAAGAGGGTGAGACTCAGCCTGCCAGGCGTGGGCCCCTGCTTCCGCCCAGCGGGTCAGCGCTGCCCCTGCTTCCCCCAGGATTGGCAGGGATTGAAAGGGAGCCGCTCAGCCTAGCCAGAGCTCCCGTTCGATGGGCTACAGGCTTGGCTGATACTGCTCATGGTGTGGGCGTGCTAGTGCCTGGGGGCCCACGACACGGCCACTACAAACGAGAACCCCACAAACTGGGCTTGGCGCACGGGGACTGCGGCAGGAGCTGGCTGGCTGGTCGGTCCGCAGCGTGACTGACTGGGGGATCGGCATGGGGGCCCACGGGGATGGGTTCTTGGCCCTACGGCAGGTAACATCTGTATCGGTGACCTGGAGAACCCACAAGCGCGGTCACTAGCCCCAGGCGTGCGGTGACTTGGCAAGCTGGGCACAAGCAGCAGGAGCAACAGCAGCGCGCCCCGAGGGGTCGATACCCTGAGCGCTGAGGAAAGGCTAAAAGCTGGGCCAGTCCAGTGCGGCGCCAAGGAGACTGAGGGGGCCTGCGAGCAGCCTACACCTGTGAGCAGGGCTGTTCCAGCGGGCGGGGAGCGGTTGTTCCCCGTCTCCACTGCAGGCTGGACAAGTAGCAAGGGGCTTAATTCGCAGCCCGGGGATGTTGGGTTGGTATTCGGAAAACGAACGCTCAGGGCAGCGAAGCTCTGGGCCAGGCTCCCAGGGGAGGTTGTGGAGGTTTTTAAGGCAGGTTAGACACACGCCTGGCAGGGCTGGTTAGGTGACTTGGCCTCGCTGCCGTCTCATGGTCCCTTCAGCCCGACAGGTCTGTGATTCTGTGTCTGTGTTTCGGACGTTCTGTAACGACAGCTGGGAACAAAGACTCAGCCCTACTCACCCGAGAGGGGACTCCGTCCCCAGAAGCAGCGACGCTGAAAAAGACGAGGGTCAGGGTGGACAATCAGCTGACAGGAGCTCCCAGTGTGAGGCCAAAAGGGCCAATGCGATCCTGGGCTGCATGAACAGGGGACTCTCAAGAGGGAGCAGAGAGGTTATGTTCCCTCTGGATTTGGCCCTGGTGCGACCGCTGCTGGGATCCAGTGTCCAGTTCTGGCGCCCACAGTGCAAGAGGGATGTTGACAAATTGGAGGGGTCAGAGAAGAGCCACGGGAGTGATTAAAGGATTAGAAAACCTGTCTGATAGTGACAGACTCCAGGAGCTCAATCTGTTTCACTTAACAAGGAGAAGGTGAAGGGATGGTTTGATCCCAGTCTGTCAGCACCTGCCTGGGGAACAGGTATTTAACCATGGGCTCTGCAGTCCAGCCGAGGAAGGTCTCACATGATCCAGTGGCTGGACATTGAGGCTAGACACGCAGACAGGAAACACGGTGTTTCTTTAACAGTGAGGGTAACTAGCCACTGGATCGCATTACCCAGCCTTGGGCAGATTCTCCATCACTGGCGTTGTTTAATGGAAGTGGGCGGTTTCCCTGAACGCTCTGTCCTGGTGCAGAGCGCAATGAATCCAGGGCCATCGCGTGGCTTGTGCTGTGCAGAGCTCTAAGGAGATGATCACAGGGCTCCTGGCCGTGGACTCTCTGAGTCTGGTTCAGGGGCTGGCACCTGCCATAGGGTGAGAGGCTGCTGGAGCTCGGGCTGTTCAGTGTCTGATGGCTGGCAGGTGACTGGATCCAGGTCTGTAAGTGTCGCCCTGGGGAGTAGAAGTTCGGCTAGGGACAGCCCTGCCGCTGACCACGCTGAAGCCAGACATGCCCATTTAACGGGGAGGGTAATTAACCATTGGCCCTTCCCAGGGAATGGGCGGGTTCTCCATCACTGGAGGCTTTTCGTCGGGCGGCTCTCTCTGAACGCTGGACAAAGGGGCCTTGGGGCGGGGCCCTGGCCTGGGTTGTGCCCCAGGTCAGACTGGCCTTAGACACTGCTGATCTGGGACCCCTTGCTCCTGCCCCCCGGCCCATGGCAGCCGGTGGCTGAGTGCGGGGGGCTGCCCAGCTGTGTTCCAGGGACGGTCGAGCTGCGCTCGGCGCCGGCTGCCTTGCACGGGGGTTGAACACCTCCCTGCGTAGCCCAGCCGTGCGTTAGGGGCTGGGGCTGTGGGACTGGCTTGCTCCTGGATTATCCGGCCCTGGGAGTAAGGCCCCAAGGCCAAAGTGCCCTGGCTGAAACAGCAGCTGCGCCTGTGTCCCCCGTGCCAGGCGCCTGCTGCCAGCACCCCCGCACGGTCACGCGCTGCCAGTGGGCTCCAGGGACCCTCCCTCCTTCCTTCCCCCCACCAGGTCCGCCGGCCCTGAGCATCCAGGCCAAGTGTGACCCCTGCCTCTCCAGCCCATGCCAGAACCAAGGCACCTGCCACAATGACCCGCTGGCTGCCTACCACTGCACCTGCCCCAGCGGGCACAAGGTGAGCAGGGCGCGGGTGCCAGCCCCTGGGTGGGTGGACAGGCATTCGTTCGCTGTCACGGCCTCCCGCTGCAAGTCGCGGGCAGCAAGACATGGGCAGGAGCCCAGGGCTCTGCCAACAGCTCAAATCGGGGGCGGGGGGCGGCACTCGCACCCACTGGCTGCTGGGCTCAGCTGCTGCCCCCGATCCTGCCTGGCGGGGCGTCGCTCCCCACAGGATGGGGCCTTGCCAGGGTATTGCTCATGACACCGTTATGGGACTGGCAACGGGGGACGGGGCAGGGACCTCGCGGCCTGTGGCCACAGCGCCTAGCTTTGAGCTCTCCATCCCCAGGGCAAGGACTGCGAGGAGCCCGTGGACAGCTGCTCCAGTGGCCCCTGTGTGAACGGCGGGACCTGCCAGCCCCCGGCGCGGGAGGGAGCCGGGTTCATGTGAGTGCGAGCATGGGGGGGTTACGGCTGTGGGACCCCGGAGATGGGGCACCAGGGGATGGCGCTGGGCGCCCACGCAGCTGAGCGGGCGCGTGTGTGCACGGGCTGCGCCTCAGCTCTGAGACCTGGGCCCAGCGGCCTTGTCCAAGCTCCCCATCCCGGAGCCAGGAATAGCGCCCGGGGGGCTGGGACCCTGTGGCCCAAGGCCAGGTGGGGCTTGGCGGCTGTGGCAAAGGTGGGGCTGGCTGTAGGGGCGGGAGCTGGGAGCTGCTGAAGAGGGCACAGCGAGGGACTGGGAGGCCATGCTGCAGCCCACGGGGCCGTGTGGCAGGGACACTGGGTCCCCCCCTCCATCCCCGCATCCGCTCCGTGCTGAGCGGCCCCTCCACCCCTCAGAGAGGAGCCCCCAATGCGGCCCTGCCCAGCTGCTCGCCCCGTTCCCCCGTCGATGAGAGCGGAGCTTGGGGAGCTGAGTACCAGGGCAGGTGCCCGGGTGCGATTCCCTTTGAGCCCGAGTCCAAGCAGGTCTGTGTGCCAGGCCGGTCCCTGCAGGGGGGCCCCGCCGGGCGCAGGAGCCAGCCCCGGGAGCGGGGCTCACGCACTCCCCACTGCAAGCCGGAGGCAGCGGGGTCTCTTCTCGCGCCCCAGAGAAACACCCCGTAACTCACTGCTGAGGCAGGGAGAGCCAATGGGCTCCTGGCACAGCCAGCCCTGCCCCCGCGCGCCCACCCACCCCCGGACACCAGTGCCCACGCTGAACGGCCTTAGCCCGTCGCCACAGCAGCCCAGCTGCCGCGCCAGCCAGCCTGGCCTGGGGGGTTGCAGCTCTCTGAGCCGGGGCTGCCAGAGGCTCCGGGCACGGCCAGCCAAGCAGCCCTGGCCCCGGGGCCCACAGCTTATCATTCGTGTCAGCCAGCCACCCCCAGCCTCCTTTGCACACACACGTGCAGGGCGTGCACTGGCCACGCACGCACTGTGCACGTGCCGTACACACTGGCAGAGATCTCGGGCCAGGCAGGTTCTTGGCACTGCTAGTTTTGGTGCTTCCCGGTAATTCATCCCTCACGGCTTCCTCTCTCCCGGAGCGCTGAACCCCGGCCCAGCTCAGGACGGGGCGTCCTGTGAAGCCGTCCCCCGCTCCTGCCCCTTTACAACCATGGGACTCGCAGTTGGCCCTGAGTGCATCCCGGGCTGGGCCTGTCCTGGGGTCCCGCTGATCTGCACGGTGCCGCAGCCTCACCCTGGGCCCACCCTGCAAAGGGCGCCGGGCCTCGGGGAGCTTCCTGCAGACGGCCTTTCTGGCTCGCTCCCCTTGCAGCTCTGCGCCAGTTCAGAGCTAGCAGGGCTGGGCACAGGGTCTGATCACCAGCTTTGCCACAGTCATGCCATGGGCCCGGCAGGGGCGCCTGGCTGCAGCGGGGAGCTGGCAGGCAGGACTCCTGGGTTCTGCCCAGGCCTGGCTCTGGTCAGGAGGGGCATAGAGCGCAGGACTCCTGGGTCCTGCCCCAAGGGTTTGCGCGCCATGGGCTAGAGCAGGGAGCTGGTAGGTGCGGCTGGTTCTAGCCCCAGCTCTTCCGCTGCCTTGGGGTGTTTCCTGGGGCACGTCCCCTCGCAGCTCTGGGCGTCGGTTCCCATGGGGATGGGGGTCTCCCTCTCACAGAGCAGTGTGGGTTCAAAGGCAGTCGTGTCTGCAAAGGGCGCAGGCTCCCTTGGACAAGACGTGCTGCGGCTGGCCCCTTGTGCTTCGCTCCATTGGCAGTCCAGGGATGTGCCCCACTGGGAAAGCAGGCGGGGGGGTGGGGGGGCCAGGTGACAATTGCTGCAGAGCCAGCGGGGGAGCCTGTGCAGTGGTTTTGGTGGGCCACACAGAACCGGTGGCTGCTCCTTGCCAGCTCAGCCAGGGGGTAGCCGGGGGCTAGGGCGTTAACCTGTGGGTTGTTTTCCTCCCCGCCTGGCAGGTGCCTTTGTGCAGCAGGATTCGAGGGGCCGACCTGCAGCGGCATCAGCGACGCCTGCCAGGACCACGCTTGTGCCAATGGGGGCACCTGTGTGCAGGGGCTCGGAAACTACACCTGTCTGTGCCAGCCCCACTACACAGGTATGGGGCAGGAGGGGCCCTCCCCGGGCTGGGGCAGGGGACAGCCCACCTGGGAATCAGCCTCCGAGGTCCCCAGCTGGGCGCTGTCCTCCCCCAGGAGGAGAATGCTCTCCCTGGCCCCCCACACATCTGTCTGTCAGCATACCCCCCCAGCCAGCCATCCCTCTCCTGCCCTGCTCATCTGAGCGAGGCTGAGCACCCAGCAGTGTCCCAGCCCCTGCCTGTGGGAGCCGGGCACAGGCCCCAGGGCTGGCACTCCTTGCTTGTGCCAGAGGGACATTTCAGGACGCTCCGGCTAGCACAGGCCAGGCCTCCGTGCAGCACCGGGCGCCCTGGCAGCATCTCCCTGACCCAGATCCGAACGGGCAAGGCGCCTGGAGAGGAGGCATGGCTGGGTAACAGGGGGACTTGCCTGGAGTGCACATGGCCTGGGGACCTTCTCTGCCAGGCTGTGGTGCCCTGCGCCAGCCTCCCGCGCAGACCCCCTGCATGCTCCCCGCGGCCGTGGGGACAGCTCCCAGGCCCCAGCGGTGACTCAGTGGCCCTGGCTGCTCCCTTCCTTCCGCCTCGCGGAGCCGGGGCCCTGGGGGGCCAGCAGGCTCGGAAGGGTCAGTGCTGGCACTGCCCAGCCCCTGCAGCTCTGGGAGCAGAGGGCTGCAGCCAGACGAGCCCGGCCTCTCCCCTCCCTTGTCCAGGACGGACCTGCGAGGAGCTGGTGGATCTCTGCTCCGTGGACCTCAGCCCCTGCCAGCACAGTGCCCAGTGCGTCGTCACTGCCGAGGGGCCCCGGTGAGTTAAATCCCCCTGTTCCCTGCCCGTGTGGCTGGGCACAAGGCACCTGGGGCTGCCCCAGACATGCCACGTTCGTGGGCACAAGCCCGCAGACCCCCCCAGTCCCCAGGCATTGGGGAGGGGCAGCGCCGGTCACCGCAGCATCTGAATTAGGACCCCATTCGCCATTGTGCTGGGCCTCCCCCCTCCCCTCCCTGGGCTGTCGGGGACACAGAGGGTGGGCAAGGAATTCACACCAGAGGGGCAGAGCCGTGAGCCAGATGGACCTGCAGCCGGGGGACACCCGGGGTGCCGAGTGCCTTTGGCCTGGCTTGACATTGCTTGTGCCCGGACGTCCCGCTGGGGCGGTTTGCCCTGGTGCCGGAGGGCAGCCTGGAGGAATTGTCGGGGGCACCTGGCCTGGGCAAAGATCCCCCTTGTGCGTTCCGGGGCTGGGGCTGTCGGGCTCTGGGGCCGGCCAGCACCTAGCGCTCCGGGGCCCTGGGTCACAACGGCCCCTGAGAGTCAAAGGATCCCCCGGCGCGAGGCGTGGAGAGCCCGCAGAGCCTGAGGGGCAGATTCAGCTCTGCCAGGTCCCCACGGGCGGGAGGGGGAGCTGTGCTGGCACGGGGCGGGGGCTAGGCCAGGGCAATGCATGGGCATGGAGCCTGGGGGAAGGCCCCGAAGGGGCGTGGGGCAGCCAGCGAGTCCTCGGAAACACAAGCACAGGGACAGTGGGGCCTAACCCTGCCCTGGCCCGGAGCTGGGCTGCGAGGCCCGGTGGATCTCGGAGCACGGTTCCCTTCCCCCCAGGTGTGAGTGCGCCCCCGGCTACGGGGGGGACAACTGCAGCCTGGACTACGACGCCTGCCGGGACCACCGGTGCCAGCACGGTGCCCAGTGCCAGGACGAGGGGAACGGCTACTCCTGCCTCTGCACACAGGGCTACAGGTCAGGCCGGCCGAGCCGCGCTGGCACCCCCGGGAGGGGTGGGATGCCCAGGCCCCAACACCTCCATCCCATGCCCCTGCACACGTGGCCCGGGCGGGGCCCAGCCTGGGCCATGCAGCTGGAGGTGAGGGGGCGGCGGGGGGGCCGTGCCCTGCTGCAAGCGGGCCCCGGGCACCCCCTCACGCACCAGAGCCAGACGGAGGCAACTCGTGGTCCGGGGAGTCTGGTCCTGCCCATGTTGCTGCCCCAGTGCAGCCAAGGGGGGCCCAGAACCTGGCCTTGCTCTTTGGGGGGCCGTCGCCCTCACCCACCCAGAGCCCCTGCACCTGCTGTGGGGTGGCTGATCTGGGCCAGGCCTGGTTCTCCATTCCCTGCTCCAGGAGGGGACCAGCTGCCCTGGCCTGGGTCTCGCTGGGGTCCCAGGCTTATGGGCTCCTCTCACCACCTGCTGGCCGGTCCCTCTCCCCAGCGGGCAGCTGTGTGAGATGCCGCCTCGCGCCCAGCCCAGTCTCTGCGCGCGGGCCGAGTGCCAGAACGGGGCCGAGTGCGTGGAGCTGGGCAGCCGGGCCGTGTGCCGCTGCCGACCTGGCTTCGGGGGCCCCGAGTGCGAGAAGCTCCTGAGCGTCAACTTCGTGGACCGGGACACGTACCTGCAATTCACCGACCTGCACAACTGGCCACGGGCCAACATCACGCTGCAGGTACGGCCCGCGCCGGCCCCCCACCCGTCAGCACCGGGCACGGCCCCTGCCAGGGCTGCACCTGGGGCTGCTGCAGGGCCGGCACGTGGGGTGAGCAGGGGCAGCGTGGCTCTGGGCCTGGCCTTGTGTCCCCAGGCCCTGCCAGGAGGTGAGGCTGAGGGCTGGAGGGAGGTGGGGGTCTGGGAGGCAGGGCTGCGTGCCAGGTGGGGTGCATGGAGGTGGGGCCGGGGGTGGGGCTGGGTGCCAGGGGGCGGGGCTGGGTACCAGGTGGGGTGCAGGGAGGCGGGGGAGTGGCTGGGCACCAGGGGGCGGGGCTGGGTACCAGCTGGGGTGCAGGGAGGCAGGAGCTGGGCTGGGATGCCGGGGAGCTGCCCAGGCCGGCTGCTGGGCTGTGGCCCCTGGTGTGACATCCCGCCCCCCACGCCCTCCGCCAGGTCTCCACGGCCGAGGACAACGGGATCCTGCTGTACAACGGGGACCGGGACCACATGGCCGTGGAGCTGTACCAGGGCCATGTGCGGGTCAGCTACGACCCCGGGAGCTACCCCAGCTCGGCCATCTACAGGTACCACCCCCTCCCCGCCAGCCGTGGTGCTGGCTGCACCCAGCACTGGGGGGCAGCCCATGGCCTCCCATGGGGGGGGGCGATTTCTGAGGGGCCAGCTCCTCTCAGTGCGTCTAGGAGCCCCCGCCCCCCCTGCCACCGCCCAGCCTGGCCATGCCCCTGCCAGAGCCGGACCCATGGTGCAGGGCATGGGGCAGACCCTGGCGTAACCTGCCGCACACCGCGCCCCTCTCCCTGCCCAGCCGCGGGCACCACGGCCCCGGCACAGCCCCCTGCCCCATTGCCTCTGTGTCGGAGGGTTCTTCCAGGCACGGCGCCGTCCCGCTGCCCCACAGCACGGCTGGCTGGAGTGGCAGTGACGGGGGGGGCAGCCTGGCAAGGATGCCCCGGTGTAGACAAGGTCAGCGCCCCCCAGCTCAGTGCACCCGCAACGGTGGTGCCAGCCCTGAGCCCTGTTGGGGGAGGGGACTGGGCCAGCTGCCAAGGAGCCGCTCCCTGAACCCCTGTCTGTGCCCTGGGATAGCACGTGCCCCCCCCAGGCCTGGGCACAGCCCCCCCCCCTCCCCAGGTCTGGGCACTCCCCCCCATGACAGACACTGAAGGCAGCGAGTGTGGGTGGCTGGGGTGGTGGTGGGGGGCTGGGCTGGGCAGCAGAGTGGGGACGTGTGGCAAGGGGGCCAGGGGTACCGGGAGCTGGGGTTAGTGACTGAGCCCAGCTCAGGGATGCCAGGGCTGGGGGCAGGGCGGGGCCAGGCACTGGGCTCTGGCACGAACCCTGGGGGGCAGGGTGGGGCTGGGCTGGGCCGCGAGGGGGCTGGGGACGCTGGGCTCTGGCACAAGCCCCGGGAGGCTGAGATGGGGATCTGGGCAGGGCTGGGCAGCGAGGGGGCTGGGGGCTGGGCTCAGTCACTAACCCCGGGGCCTGGGCCCTGCCCCCAGCGCCGAGACCATCAACGACGGGCAGTTCCACACGGTGGAGCTGGTGACGTTCGAGCAGATGGTGAATCTCTCCATCGACGGCGGCAGCCCCATGACCATGGACGGCTTCGGCAAGCCCCACACGCTGACCAGCGAGGCGCCGCTTTACGTGGGAGGTGGGTCCTGGCGCTGGGGTGCCAGCCTCGGGGGGAGGGGTCCCAGGGCTGGCCGGGGGCAGGAGCAGGAGCTGAGTTCAGCCGGGGGGAGCCCGTGGGTGCCAGGAGCCATCAGGGAGGCTGGCAGATGGGGCTTGGCAGGGGTCAGGCCGGGACGGGTGGCACCGTTCGGGGGGAGGCTTCACTGGGCCCGGAGGGAGGGGATCTCGGCGCTCGGCTCTCTGTGCCCGGTGGGGCATCCACGCCGGGGGGCAGGCGCGTGTCCCTGGCTGCCTGGGGGATGATGGGGTGGGGCTGGGTGCCCCAAGCGCCCGCCTCACGCCCGCCCCACCCACTCTCTGCCAGGCATGCCGGTGGACGTGAACTCGGCCGCCTTCCGCCTCTGGCAGATCCTCAACGGCACCAGCTTCCACGGCTGCATCCGCAACCTCTACATCAACCACGAGCTGCAGGACTTCACCAAGACCCAGATGAAGCCGGGGGTGGTGCCCGGCTGCGAGCCCTGCCGCAAGCTGTACTGCCTTCACGGCCTGTGCCAGCCCGACGCCGCCCGCGGCCCCGTGTGCCACTGCGAGCCGGGCTGGGCAGGGCCGCACTGCGACCAGCAGGGCCACAGCCCCTGCCAGGGCCACAAGTGAGTGCGGTGCCAGCGCCCTTCCCCACGGGCTGGCCTCGCGGCACCGGGCACCAGCAGCAAGGCTGGGCTCCAGCTGGGCAGCACGGGCCCCGGGGGCTCAGCGCACGGGCCCCTCCAGGAACCGGGGCTTAAACCCCCTGTCAAGGCCAACAGCAAATCAGTTTGGGCCTGTCTGCTTCTCAAACCACCATGGAAAGGGGCACAGGGCGGCCAAGGACTGGACTAGCCAGTGAGAGGGTCCATGGGCACCGGTAGAGCTGGGGGGGCCCGGGGCTGGGCTAGCAGGGGGCTGGGGCTCAGGAGTGAGGGGCACCGGCAGGGCTGGGCTAGCAGGGGCTGCGGATCGGGAGTGAGGGGCACCGGCAGAGCTGGAGGGGCAGGGGGCTGCGGGTTGGGAGTGAGGGGCACCGCAGAGCTGGGGGGCAGGGGGCTGCGGGTTGGGAGTGAGGGGCACCGCAGAGCTGGGGGGCAGGGGGCTGCGGGTTGGGAGTGAGGGGCACCGCAGAGCTCGGGGGGGGGCAGGGGGCTGCGGGTCGGGAGTGAGGGGCACCGGCAGAGCTGGGGGGGCGCAGCTGGGCTGGCAGGGGGCTGCGGGTCGGGAGTGAGGGGCACCGGCAGAGCTGGGGGGGCGCAGCTGGGCTGGCAGGGGCTGCGGGTCGGGAGTGAGGGGCACCGGCAGGGCTGGGCTGGCTGGGGGCTGCGGGTCGGGAGTGAGGGGCACCGGCAGGGCTGGGCTGGCAGGGGCTGTGGGTCGGGAGTGAGGGGCACCGGCAGGGCTGGGCTGGCAGGGGCTGCGGGTCGGGAGTGAGGGGCACAGGCAGAGCTGGGGGGGGGGCGCGGCTGGGCTGGCAGGGGCTGCGGGTCAGGAGTGAGGGGCACCGGCGGAGCTGGGGGGGGAGGGCTGGGCTGGCAGGGGCTGCGGGTCGGGAGTGAGGGGCACCGGCAGAGCTGGGGGGGAAGGGCTGGGCTGGCAGGGGGCTGCGGGTCGGGAGTGAGGGGCACCGGCAGAGCTGGGGGGGGCAGGGCTGGGCTGGCAGGGGCTGCGGGTTGGGAGTGAGGGGCACCGGCAGAGCTGGGGGGGAAGGGCTGGGCTGGCAGGGGGCTGCGGGTCGGGAGTGAGGGGCACTGGCAGAGCTGGGGGGGGGCGTGGCTGGGCTGGCAGGGGGCTGTGGGTCGGGAGTGAGGGGCACAGGCAGAGCTGGGGGGGCGCGGCTGGGCTGGCAGGGGGCTGCGGGTCGGGAGTGAGGGGCACAGGCAGAGCTGGGGGGGCGCGGCTGGGCTGGCAGGGGCTGCGGGTCGGGAGTGAGGGGCACCGGCAGGGCTGCGGCAGGAGGAGTGAGCAGTGTAGAGGGCAGCGGGCACTTGCCGCGTCTCTGTGCTGTGTCGCGCTCCCGCTGGTGCTGCCAGCTGCTCCCTTGCCCGAGCCCCGAGGCCACGCGCAGCCAGAGGCGCGAGCTCTTGCCTGGCCGGGGCTGGGCGGCGCGGCTGGGCGCTGTTAACCTGTCCCCGGTGGCTGCGTCCCAGCGGGCCCGGCAGGAGCGTTGCCAGGGAAGGAGCAGGCCGGGAGTAGCCAGCTCGGATCTGCTGAGTCGCTGGGTTGGTGCCAGCTCCGGGGGTGGCGGGGGGGCCGCGTCACGCCCTCTGTTGCCAGGGGTGCTCCGCGGGCGCCGTCCCGCCGGTCGCTGAGCTCGCGCCGGGCTGCCTGGGTCACGGACAAGGCCCCTGGCAGACAGTGGAGCTGGTCCCCGCCAGGCAGGCCGGGCTCCCGGCGGCTCTGCCCAGGGTCGTGTCTCTGCTCCCGCAGGTGTGTCCACGGGGACTGCGTGCCCCTCGACGCGCTCTCCTACAGCTGCCAGTGCCACGACGGGTACCGCGGCGCCCTGTGCAGCCAGCAGGGGGAGCTCTACAACCCCTGCAAGAGCCTGCAGTGCGGCCACGGGCACTGCCAGATCTCGGACCGGGGGGAGGCGTCCTGCGAGTGCCAGAGCGGCTACGCCGGCCAGCTGTGCGACCAAGGTCAGAGCCCCACCCTCCCTGGGCCCCCCATGCTCCTGCCCTGAGTCGGCCGGGGCTCGGCCCTGCTGCCCGGGCGGCTCCGGAGAGCCCCGTGCGTGGCTGTGACGGCAGAGCCCCACGGACAAGCCGGGCCTGCCCCTCCCACTGAGAGGTGCCCAGGGCCACCGTGGAGCCAGTGGGCCCAGCGGCTCCCTGGCGTAGCACTGCCGCCCGCGGTGCAGCTGCCCCGGGTGAGGTCGGCCCCATGTCCCCGGAGCCGGGCTCCTGGTGGCGTTTGCTGCTGGCAGTTGGGAGCTAGCGCCTGCCTCGTGGGCTCCTCCCCGTGGGCTGGGCCTAGGCAAAGAGCCTCTCAGCCAGCAGGTGCCACGGAGCAGCCATCCAGGGCTGGCGCCCGCGCACCCAGGGCCGGGGCCTCACCCGTGTGCAGGAGGCAGCGTGCCAGGCGCCTCGGAGAGCCCGGGGTCTGACTGCCTCTCTCCTTCTGGCCCTGCAGAGTCGGCGTGCCGGGGCGAGCCGGTGCGGGACCACCCCCAAGTGCAGCGGGGCTATGCCATCTGCCAGACCACGCGCCCCGTCTCCTGGGTGGAGTGCCGGGGCTCCTGCCAGGGCCAGGGCTGCTGCACGGGGCTGCGCCTCAAGAGGAGGAAGGTCACCTTCGAGTGCAGCGACGGCTCCTCCTTCGTGGAGGAGGTGGAGAAGGCCAGCAAGTGCGGCTGCGCCCGGTGCATGTAGCAGCCGGGGGCGGGCGGGGGAACGCCGATAGAGACCGAGGGGCGGAGCCGCTGGAGGCACCGCCCATGAGCCGGGACCGTCTGCCTGGCACTCCCAAAGCCTGCCTCGCTGTCCCTCCCCCGTGTGCACCGCGGGCGTGAGCCGGGCCCCGCCCGGCCGCCCTGGGGCAGGGGCTGCCCCATGCAGCGAGCTGGCACGAAACACCCGTGTAGATAGGGAGGGTTTTTTTAAACCTGCAGCTCCCCCAGTGTATTTATAGTGGGCAGGACACGGGAGCCGCCCCAGCCCCCTGCCTGTCTGTCTCTCTGCTTTCTCCGCTTTGTACAGCCCCAGCCCTGGGGTCAGCCCCGCCATGTGAATTCCCATGGGCTGGGGGCCTGGCGGCCGGGGGTGCAGCGGGGGGCTCTGACCCTGCTGCCTTTGCCTGGGGTGGCGGGACGCGGCCGGCTCAGCGGCAAGGCCAGTCCCGGCCGTGCAGCATTGGCTGGAACGGCAGCAGTGTTGGTTCGTGGGCAGCGCCGGAGCCGCGGTGGCCGGAGACATGCCCTGCCCCACCCCACCCCCTCGCCGTGGGAGTGTTGAGCCCTGCGCGGCCCAGAGCCACCCCTGCTGTGCCAGGCCCCCGGCACTGCCCCCGCCCCAGGGCTGAGCTGGGAGGACGTCAGTGTTTGGGCTGGCGGCCTGGCCACGTGCCCAGGCAAGCGCAGGGCCTGCTGCGGTGGCCGTGAAGCCAGGCTGGGCTGTTCCTGCCTGTGGGCGCGGCCGGCGCCGGAGCTGCAGCCCCTCCCCGGGCCGGGCCGAGTACCGAAGGCACGCCTGTGTCAGCCGCTGGGTGCCACGGGGGCTGGGTGTTCCCTCCCCCCACCAGTTAACATGGGGCCATGTGTCACTGCCCTAGTGTTTGTGTGACAAGGGCCTGGGGGTGGGGTGGGGGGGAACAGTGAATGGTTGAACAGCTGGGCTATTTAACCCCCCTTGACCCCAACCCCCCGGCCAGGCTTGGCCGGCGCAGGGCCCTGCACGCTGAAGTGTGTGTGTGTGGCGGGGGCGGGGCCGATAGGGCCAAACCCACACTGCCCTGCACCCCATTGGAATAGGGCACTTGAAAAACCAGGGGCCTCCTGTGGCTGGGGGCCCAGCAGCTAAGTGCTTATGAGGCCCAGGCCGGGGCGTCCCGTGTGAGGCTGGTGGCACCAGCTGGCGCACTGTGAAGGCCTGGTTGGGTCCTGCTCTGGTGTGGGCAGGAAGCAGCCCCACAGAACTCTGGGGTGGAGCCAGGGATGAGGATTTTAGGGCTGCGGGCTGAGGGAGGGGGGAGTGAGGGCCCTGGACTGTGGGTGCAGGTTCCAGGGTGGGGACAGAAATAAGGGGTGGGAGAGCGGGCTCTGGGCTGGGGCAGGGGGTGGGTGTGAGGGCTCCGGCTGGGGGTGTAGATGCTGGGGTGGGGCTGGGGATGAGTGGCTTGGGGTATAGGAGGGTACGCTGGGCTGGGAGGGTAGGAGGGGGATCAGGGCTGGGACAGGGGATTGGGGCACAGGGGGGATGGCGGAGGTGCAGGCTCACGGGTGGGGCTCAGGATGAGGGGTTTGTGGTGCAGAAGGGTGCTCTGGGCTGGGATCGAGGGCTTTGGAGGGCAGGAGCGGGATCAGGGCTGGGGCAGGGGATTGGGGTGTGGAGGGAGGCTCAGGGGTGCAGGCTCTAGGCGGCGCTTACCTCAAGCAGCTCCTGGAAGCAGCGGCACGTCCCCTCTCCGGCTCCTATGCAGAGGCACAACCAGATGGGTCTGCACACTGCCCTGTGCACATGTGCTGCCCTCGCAGCTCCTCCTAGCCCATGGGAGCTGCGGAGCTGGCACTTGGGGTGGGGGCAGAGTGCAGAGCCCCCTGGCTGCCCCTACACCTAGGAGTCGGAGAGGGACATGCCGCTGCTTTTGGGAGCTGTGTGGAGCCAGGGAGCTGCCTTAGCCCCACTGTGCCGCCAATCAGACTTTTAATGACCCGGTTGGCGGTGCTGACCGGAGCCGCCAGGGTCTCTTTTCGACCGGGTGTTGTCAGAAACTGGACACCTGGCACCCCAACAAGGGGGGCTGGCCCAGCCCATTCGCTCAGCAGCAGGGGGGCTGGACCAAGGTATATTGGGGGTACTGAGAGGCTGAGCCATTGTGCCAGACTGTAAAACCTGGATATAATGGAAACCACTTCAAGCCGGGGGTGCCACAGCCCGCCCCCCCCCCCCCGGGCCCAGCACTTATGTGTCCCTGGGGGCTTTGCGAGGTGAGTGGAGATACCCCAGGCCAGGCACTCGCCTTGCTGCCAGCACAGCTCCCCTGCCTGGTCCCCCAGCTGGGGGCCATTGCTCCTGAGACGCACCCCTGCTGCTTTCCCACTTCTGCACCTGTCCCCGTTTCAGCCTCAGCGCCCCGGCCCGGGCTCCTCTTGCCCTGGGGGTGGCTGGTCCCTGGCCCATTGAGCCACCCCCCAGACAGTTCTACACCAATGTACCAGACACCACGGGCTGGCTGCTCCAGGTCACGGGTGCCAGCTGCCGTTTGCCTGGGCCCCATTGCTCACCCCGCCCCGGGGCACCAGGGCAGTTTGCAGCAAGTTCTCTCAAGAGCTTTAATTGCTGCTGGCTTCTCCCCCGACCAAGCAACCCGCCCCCCCCGTCCTGAGCCCTCCGGCTGCCCACTGCGGAGCCTGGCAGGGCCGCGCCGTGTTTCGCCCGATGCCAAGGCTGGGGTCATTTTCTGTTGCTCGTTGTAAGCTAACCTCTAAAGTATCTCTTTATACAGAATACTTACAGATTCTAATATATATTTGTATTTCAGTTTGTTACAGTATTTTTATACGTTCAGGGCAAGCCAAGGCCGGCTTGGTGGCCGCTGCGGCACCGCCGCCGAAGGCCCACGGCTCTGGTTGCCTGTTTGTTTTTCACGCGTCGAGCTGCAGGGTTGAGCCGGGCCAGGGAGGCGCCCTGCGTGGCCGTGTCTAGCAGAGGCCGTATTGTTTTAGAAGCTGTGTGATCTTGTCGCTTTGTCTTCCACGTGAACATGACATTTATTCCTTCCGCAATGCCGGCTGGTCTCATCTTTCCTGCTAGCAGCACCGGGCCGGTCCCCTGTCCCAGGACGCCCGCCAGCGCCATGGAAGGGGCGTGCCCTGGCCCAGTTTAGGCACCCTTGGAGCTGGGATCCCCACCCAGGACCCGTCCCGCTGCAGCCCGCAGCTCCATGTGGAACACTGCCCGGTCCCCAGCGCTTTCCACGGGCCGCGTCCTCGGCACATGGCCCCGGCAGTGCGCAGCCTGTGGGCAGCCCAGACACGCTGGCCGGGATGTGGGTCCCACTCAAGCACGGGGCTGGGGTGAGAGGACTAGGGACATCCAGAGCTGCAGAAGGCTCCAGGGACACACGTCACAAAACAGCCCCGCCCCTCGGCCCCGTGCCCCTGGGGGTAGGTGCTGGGAGCAGAAACCAAGAGCAGCAGCATGAGACAGGAGTAGCTGGGGTGAGCCAGGTGCAGCAACCCCTCACACCTGCCCCTGCTGGCGTAGGTGCCGGGGGGCCCAAGGCTCGGGAGTCAGAGCCTGATGACGTGCTGCAAGAGGGGGCCATGGGAAGATGACTCACGGGAGGACCATGCAGGCTCCCAGCAGGACAGCCCCAGTCACGGAGGGCGGGTGCTGGGGCTGGGCCCCACAGAGACTCCCTGGGTGCAGGGCCGAGCCGAGAGCGGGAGCCTGGGCCCTGAGACTCCCGCTGGCCCAGCCGTGAGCTGGGCAGGGCCTAATGTGAATGCCAATGGCTGTGGGCCTGCAGCACCCACCCGCGCCGGGCCCTATTCCCCGTATAGCAACCCTTGGAATTGGTGAGTCCTCCAGGCAGGGCCGCGCGGCTCGCGGCGGGTTCACGGCTGCACCACTATCCTGCCCCTGGTCGGACACTCCCAGCTCCCACCCCATGTCAGTGCAGGGCCACCAGCCATTTTGCCAGCACCGAAGGGTCAGGGTAGGGCTTGGCTGGGCCCAGGCTGGAGTGGGATTGGAGAGAGGCTCTGCTCGCTGACGGCAGCCCCTGGCTGTTCCCTCTTCATGTTCCACGCGGAGGGATCCTTTCACTCACACGTGTTTAAAAACCCCAGGGCTCGCGCCCCGTGTGCTCTATTGAGAAGCCGCTGGCAGGGGCCTGGCACGTCCTTGGGAAGGCGGCCCTGCTCACACGGGGGTTACAATGGACTTTGCTGGTGATTCAGGGATTGCCTGACATTGCTGTGGTCGTGGCTGGGCCCCAGGCACGTCCCGTGCCATTCGCCCCATGGAACCAGCACCACGCCCAGCTCCCCCGGCCTGGGCGAGGAGGGGACGCATGGCTGAGGGGGTAGCACCAGCAGAAAGGCAGGAGAGCTCGGGTGATTTTTTTCTGCAGCTGCTAGGAGTCAGGAACTTGAAGAGACTTGACACCCACCAGACCCATCCACTCACCCCCCAGTTACCACACCAAGCAGGCTTCGATATCAAAGGGAAGTTTAATAAGCTGCAATAAAATAAGGACCTTTAGAAAGCTCGTTGGGTCGTTATCAACAATGTCTAAGGAATAAAAGAAAACAAGGTGGTGGGAATCCTGAAGGAGTTTAACCAGTAACAAGAACACAACTTCTCCCAGAGTCAAACAGGAAATAAAACACAGGAACACAGAGTTCACAATGTCACTATTCAGAGACTTGAGACACAATTCAGATCACTCCAGTTCTTATAGCTCTATGTATTGTTTTAAAGCAACTCAATATAATTCTATTTTGTTATATACACTTTCCAAGGTTCTTCAGGTGAGGTATGTAAACATTAGCAAATGAAAACCTTGTTCAACACTTCCGACCCGCAATTCACAGCAGACATTTCATTTTCTCCAGTCACGCTGAAGTATTTCCTAATACCCAGAACAGAACGGAAATGCAGATCCAAGCCAGATCCTCAAACCTAGACAGTCACCAGCCTGCAGTTCTCATAGCTCTTTTCTAAAGTTCACATTGGTTAGGCTCATACATACAGTACCAGACAGGGGGTGGCAGGGGACTTGTATGGTCCTGGGCTTCTCATATCAGTGTCATGGGGAAACTACAAAGTTCTACAAGGGTAGCAGATGTAGATGCAGAAAAACATTTTTGTTATTAAAAAGGAACTACCATTTCAAAGTTGACAAACACTTTAAAAGGGAAAATTACTGGTTTCTACAATGTCCCGAAGGAGGAAGTTTGAGGGGCGCGGGGGAGAGTCCTATGTGACCAAGAAAACCAATCTCAGGAAACAAAAGTTTGGGAGCTTTCATAAGATTCCACTGTCTAAAAGATCAGAAGAAGTTAAATGAATAGAAGCACGAGACGATCCAACCTAACTCCTATGCGCCACTGCAGACAGCTTGGGGGCTAGGTTTGCTCTGCCTGGGGGCTAGAACCAAGACATACATCAAGGACAAAAAAAGAGTGAAAAAAATTCTAAACACATTTATAAATACAAAACCCTAGAACAAAAGCTACTAGCAAAGAGCCAGGGGACATTTGGGAGCCATCCTGGGCAGGTCCAGAGGAAGTCTGGCTAAATGCCTTAAGAACATCAGCACAACACAAGAACCCGGCGGGCAAGTCACCTCCTCTGTGCCTGTGGAATTACGTTCTCCACAATCAGAAGAGCAGACACAAGATGGGGACGTTAGTTAAGAGGTCCTAAGTTGCAACAGGCTAATAAGTAGCTTGGTCTGTCCTGGCCATTTTAGGGGATTCCTAAAATAATCAGGGGCTTTTCTGCAGTCAGATGCCCACTGGAAAACAAGCCCGTTGCTAGCTTTCCTCCCCGGACTCCCCCAGCCTGTGTCAGGTCCAGCCCCGCCATCAGGTTTGTGATTCCCTCTCATAAGGAGACAGTGCACACAGAACCATAAATGATGATTCTAAGCTACGAGGTCCCCATGCAAAGGCAAGCCAATCTGCAGCAAGATTCCCCACCCCCTCCACGGCCCCTGGAGACTCAGTTTTACTGACTTGAACTTATTACTAAGAATCTTATTGCTTATGGTGCCAAGGCCTACTGAGCCCAGAGCCCAGCCGGCCAGGTGAGGCAGCCAGGTCCTGCCGACTAGCTACGACCAGCTTTAAAAGACGAGATGAAGAAAAATATTTAATGCTTTGACTTTTTAATGTTGCATCATTAAAAAAAAAATCATCCCACTCCAGCACAGGACACTGGCCTGGTGCTTGCCTTGAGCTGAGTCCAATGCGAGGCAATGGCCCTCTGCGGCCACGCACCGGCACTCGGAACACTGAGCTGCAGAAAGAACACAAAATAAATATAAAAACTATTTACAAGCCTAGTTTTTGTGAACTCCAAGTGGGAGGAAATGCCTCAGCCTGCCCCAAAAGCTTATCAAGGAGCTCCACATTTCAATGGCTAGCTCCTGGCTACTTTACCCAGCACCGGTCATTCATATAGAGAGAGGTACTCTTACACACAGACGCTTAGAAACCAACCACAACTGGAGGGACCATGTGCTGAAAGGGTCAACAGAGGCCATCAAAACCTTGCAACTCAAGTTCTCAGACTGCCAGGACCTGGAAACTGCCAACGTGCCCAGAGACACACCCAACACCCTGGCCCCCGGCCTAAAGGGAAGGCGACGGACGTGCTCTTGAATAACGGGAAGTCCAATACGGTGAGGCGGGAGAGACCATAACGTCTTCCAATCCTAGGGATGATCACAATGCAGACTACGGCTCCTGAGAACATCTTAGCCCAGATGACTCATGTCACAACCCCAAGCTAAAGTCTCAGCAAAGGGAAGCGGACGAGCAGCACAGGGACATCATGCTGAGCAAAGGGTTGGGCCCAACTAAGCGCTCCTGGTTTGCAGAGCTCCGAGCGGCACAAAGCCAGGACTTTCTACGGTCAGCCTCCAGGAGGCCCTGCCTGCGTTGAGGTGTGCTGCGTGCAGACGCCTGCATTCGGGTGTGCGGATGCGCTGGCATCAAAGGCAGCTGGGTCCAGCCCGTTTTGGACATAATGCACAATCAGTAAATCGGGCTGGGACGTTCAGACTGGGAGGAGCCAATGACGAGGAGAATGTAACTCAGTGGGGCAGTGACCCATTCTCTGCCTTGGTTTTCATGGCCTGGCCCCATGTGTGACTGGCTCCTTTAGGTGAGCGTGCGATGCGTCACTGGGGACAGGAAACGGACCTTCCACTACCAGCGATAAAAACAGCTCAGCACAAACGAGGTCCCGTCCTTTTCCGATTGTTTTAATTCCTCACAGCTACACCCAGGGGTGGCGACAGAGCTCTCACAACTGGCAGTAATTCCAATCGTTCAATCTACTGGGACAAAGAGCTGAAATTTGGGCAGGTCCTGGGCCTTGTTCACCTGCCAAAGGTGCAAAGATACTTGGGGGCCGAAAACAATTTCCATCCCATCAAACATGGGACAGCCAGGGAACAGCAGGAAAAGATTTTGCCTCAGGGGGTTTCCAGGACAAAACACGACAGTTGGGAAAGTTTGGTCCTACCTGTTACCACACGACTGGCAGATCTTTCCAAAAATTCCTGGTAAATCGGTGCTACCGAAGTGGCTTGGGGGGAGGTGTCTGAACAGAGCAATACCATTCTTTACACAGTAAACCTTAGAGTGGTGAGTACAAGTGTGTGGGGGGGAGAGGTGTACACACAGATACCCCACCCCTGCCGGGAGAGACGCTCCCTACCAGGGACCATCTCCCAGCTAGGAGCAGCTGTTGGAAGCCGTTCAGAGCCCTAGCGGTGCTTTGGGGTCTGATGTAAACATACAGGACAAATCTCACTTGAATTCAGCAAAGTGCATGTCACCCCCACTGCAAACCAAGCCATTCCCTGTAAGATGCTACGTTACAGATGCAGTGGGGCTGAAGACACTGCATGGTGAATAAATTGAACCCAGTTGGAAAGGGAGAACAATAGGAGGGCTAGTCAGAGACGATGTATTTAAAGAGGAGATGTGACCAAAACTGGCCAGTTGATGTGGTGGAAATGTCCCGGGAGGCTGTTCCAGATGGATGGGGTTGCAGAGAAGTATTGAGTTCATCTGAAGGGAGTTGGAAAGTGAGGGAGGCCAGTGCTAGACTAACAGGAAAGGTCCAGGAGAAGGTCTGGGGCCAGCCGAAGAGGGTGTTTTTTAGTGAACCCCAGGATGGTGATATTGTGATGGATCCCAACCTGAGGAGAGTCAGGGTGGTGTTTGAAGATGGGGGTGATGTGTCCTTGTGGCAGCCGCAGCTTTCTGCAGAGGCCAGACGGTGGGTTTGGGGAAGATGGACGAGCAGGCCGTTAAGATGAGGAGTCCCAAGGCTGGAGAGCCGAGAGTGGCCTTACCGCAGATGGGAGAGGAGAGCGCAGAGTCGCAGGCCAGGCCAGGCCAGGCATGGAATGAAGGCAGTAAAACACACGGCTTATCATCATCCATTAACCAACATCGGCTCCAGCCTCCTCATGTCTTCACTCTGTGAATGCTGCAGGAATTTGGAGCTGGTGGCTGCAGAAAGCTCACTGCCAGCCCACCCACGTGCACTGACAGGCTGCGCAGAGTAAATAGGAGGAGCACATGCACCTAATTAACAACAGGCAGACAGGTTCTGTACAGTATCATCTGGGTGCATGTCCGATCTCCAGCCCACAACAGTACATTACAGGCCTGCGCCGAGGGGAGATGAGGAACAGTGTGATGCAAAGATGGCCGGGGGGAAAAAGAGGCTAACACCTGAGGCCTGGCTGCCCACACAGCTCTGCCCCACAGGAAAAAACAGACCCTGCGGTTTTAATTCGTCCCTGCCCCAGAATTGCCAAAGAAAGCCAGAGCTCAGTGCCCGCCGGACGACGAGCTCGACTCTGCACTTTGGAAGCTGTGGTGACTCCAGACGTACACGTCAGCTTGCGCCCAGCGACCCAGGAGAGGCGGACAGGGGAGCGTGCACGTTTGTGTGTCTCCCCCCGAGCACTGAGCCGTAGCAGGAGTCCATGGCAATGGGGACTGAGAATGCCCTGTGGGATTTCCATGCCCTAAAAGCCCACACAGCCCATGTGGACAGCGACTGTGCCGGTTAAGAGGACTGTCTGCAGCTCAGGGACCAGCAAGGGGATGCTGCTGTCTCCGCCCAAAGGCTAACTGCTTGGCCATGACTGAAGGGTCCACAGCGTTGGGTGGCCTGTAGTCCTGTCATGGCCACTTCCTCACAGGCCAGGTCCCCCCGTAACCCCTCCCTACCATCAGCCCCGGGGTGTGCTGGCAGAGAACGCCCAGGGTTTCGCTGGCCTTCCCTTCCACAAGAACGTGCATGCGGGAGGCTGGGGCTGCTCCAGGCCCCGCTCCACACACATCTACAAGTTTCAATGCCCAGCTCAGTCCGTGGGGCTAGCCGCTACAGCGTCTCCGGCCAGGGCCGAGAGGGACAGCTTAGGTGGTGCGCTGAGTCAGCACAACTGCTCCATCGGCGAGCTGCTGAAGTCCAACTCCGGGCCTTTGAGCTGGGTGAGAGAGGAGAGGGCGAAGGGGCCTCCTGGCTGGACCAGGGTTCCCAGGCCTGCAGCCAGCCAGGCTGCCTGGGCCCTGAGGAAGAGCTGGGGCCTAGTTGCTCTGCGGACAGGCTGCTCCAGGCACGCAGGCCCACATGGCCAGGCTGCAGAGCCAGAGCGGGAGCTGTGTCTGGGAATGGTAGCGGAGACCTCTGGCTGCGTTCATGTCAGGGCTGCTTGCTTGTGATGAGGATGTGCTGGGAGCGAGTGTGAGGTTCAGAGGAGAGCGAGCAGGCGCTGGGGGCGAATGCTTGCTAGTAAATAGCTGCGAGCTGTTGTGGGGGGGACAGCAGCTCGCTCTGAGCTGGAGGGTTTACATTCTCAGACTCACACAGTTAGCACTGAGGGTACCCAAACAACTGAAAGCTTCCAAATGAACCAGCGTGGGGCGGCTGCGGCAAACGGTAACGTCTGCCCCACGCCGCTCCAATGAGGGCAGCATCTGTCGGGTTAACGCAGCGAGAAAGCCAGCTGCGGGCCCTGACTGGCATGGGGACGGGAGCTGCCATAGGAGAGGCCCCAGGAAGGTTACATCAATGCTGGAACGGTGCAGCCTGGCCCTTCCGAAGGCGTGGAACAGTCCTGGGCCCCGCCAGCTGCTCAGGGCAACCTTCGAGGCACAGCAGCCTGCCTGGCTCCGTGTTTCACCGACTATACGCAGGGCTTTGACCCACCGCGTCCCAGTCTCACTCTCAAATAAATAAATAAATAAATAGGGTTTGCTTTGCAGCTGAAAGACCTGAAATTCCTTTTGCATCTTCTCTCCTGATTTCTACAGACACAAACGTGTGTACACACCCACCCACCGTCCACTAGCCCTCCCCTCCCTTCCCCTACACTGTCCCTACAGGCTGGAGCTAGACGCTCCCACATTAAACACAACATGTACGACTCCCGATTAACACACGGCCGATAATCCAGCTCCCATCAAAAGCAAAGGGCGTCTTTCCACTGCCTTCTCTGGGCGTTGGATTGGGCCCCTGCTTTGAGCACTTCGTATCTGCTGGGGGACACCAACATTTCCCGTAACACCTTTGGACACAGGCTCTAGGTCTAGGAGCTGCTTGGACCCATGTGACAAACACCCCTACTCCTAGCCTGTGCCGAGCTGTGTGTATCTGACCCCTCTGCCCACGGCAGCAACGCGCCCCGCCCGGTGAGGCACGGCTCAGCAGTGCTGCCTTCAGCTGCCCCAGCGGTGTTTCCACTGCTGAGCCCTGGGTACCCCGGCAGGGCTTAGTGCTCCGAGTTCTGGGCTGCCTTCTTTTAAACCTCTCGGCACTGAACACAAACACACACACACACACACACACACACAAACAGGGGAGGTGAAAGGACACAGGCAGGGGCCTGCAGGGGAGACGGGAAGATTTTCTTTTCTTTATGTAGCCGCCTGGGACGAGAGTCTCCCCTGTTTCCAGTGACTGTGTCCTAGCTGGACACCACTGGCAGGTGGGCACGGCTGCCCCATTCGCAGGACGGGCACACTGGCCAGTCTCTCACCCCAGTCAGACTCTAATCCAGATATGCCACGAGTAATGTAGCCAGGCCCCTGGGCAACGTCAAGCAGTGCCCTCAAGAGTCTGCTGGGCAAATGCTTCCTTCTCCCGTAGAAAGGGACACGAGGCCAAAGGCAGGGCAGACAGCGAGCTGACCTGAGCCAGTGACAAGCTACTGCAGGAACCGTCAGGCCTAGAACCATGCCCTCGAGCCCGCCCATCACGGCCACGGTGCACGCACGTGTAGCTAGCCTTGGAGACCTTGCAGGCGAGCTGCAGCACTCCGCTGCCCAGAAGCGCTATTTCAGCTCACTCTTGTTCTCCTATTTCTGTCACTCCCCAGCCTTGAAGCTGGACATTAAACGAGCCTACGGTTCCTGGCGGGTTGTGACAGCTACACGTGACTAGCAGAAAGCTCTGAAATTCGAACCCCACAGAACCTACCAACTTTTCTTTACACTCTGGCATTCATGAGAAAAATGATAGGGAGGGTAAAGGGTTTATTGGCATGAAGTTGGATAGCGCACAGACAACAGAGGTCCTTGCACACGGGCGTGTGCACACGCGCACACACACACGTGCACGCATGCACACGCACACACACACACAGTGTTTCTTTATGAAAGCAGTCCAGACTACAGAAAACAAGAAGATTCTAGATCAGAATAAAAAAAAAAAAAAGAGAGCCAGCGTTCCCCTATAACAGCTGAGGACCAATCCTTCACCGGCAGGAACAGTCCCCCTCTCCTTAAATGCCTTTAGATCTGTTCTGTTGCAATGCCTGACATATTTAATATGCACAGTAAAATTAAAGTAATCGATAACTTCATATTAACCTGTACAGGGCTGGCAGCCACAAAATAACTGTCCAGCATTTACTTTATTCAGCATGATTTAAAAAAATAACAGCTCCTTAAAGGTCAGTGATTTCCAAGCCCACCTGACCCTGGGCTGTGGCTGCAGCACCCCCAGTGCGGGTGCCCGCCCGTCTCAGCACTCGGCACTCTCCAGAGCATGGGGAGCGAACTACTGCACTGGAAAAAGAGTGCTGTGGAGTCCCCAGCTTAGTTTCATCCCCTGTGCTAAATGGATCCAGCAAGAGATTAAAGACAATTAATTATCCACTTTCTGCCTCCAGTAATGAGCTTTGGTATCTGAGGTTCAATGCTAACCGTGAAAATCAATTCCTCCGCAACGCGGCCCGCTGCACACCCCAAAAGGCATGCTTGCAGTAAACCTCTCTGAGGGGAGAGCCTAGTGTAACAAAGATATGCACGTGTATTCAGATCTTGCTAGGACAATGGCGGCTGGAAGCTATTCTCCAAAGGTCAGGAGATTTCAGAGCCTTCACAATCAGATTTCAGGTGTTGAACCTAGTGAATGGAAGGAAGTTTGCTTAGAAACTTGTGCAAACAGCCCTTCTTTTGTACCGGCTTGAAGTGGAGCTTTTGAAATAAAATGGCTGGCCTTGAGCTTTTAAACTTAGGCACTGAGTGGGAGCTGACGCCATCATCTTACAGCTGCTTACACAAGGGGGGGGGGAATTTTCAATATAAAACTCCCCACCCTCACCCCAATTAGCTCCACCGCCAACGTGTGCTGTGGGAATATGATTATTTGCATTTCTAATAGGTTTTACTGTGTATCAGCTGTTACGCTTAGTGTTTCTCCACTGGAAACTATTGCTTGACCTTTAAGCAGTGCATGGTTTCTGTTGATTCGACCCTCAAGGATATGTTTGCAAGCCAGTGCAAGGCGGGGTGTACACACTGCCCGGGCTGTTCTGACAGTGAGGAGAACTATCCGATCCTAGACTCTACAGCACACCACAACACTGGCAGGAACCAAAACAGCTTCACTTTATTTTAAAATGAGATTGAAGTTAATTAAAAAAAAGAATCGGATACTTTAAATCTCAGCATTATTCAAAGACAACATTAAAAATTTTGCCTTAAAATACAGGTGTTCTGTGGGAGTGGGGGAGACAATGTGGGGAGGCTAAAGATTTCCCTTTCACACAGACTGACTAAATAACGAGTGGAAATCTGCCCTGGCTTTTCACAGGAAGGAAAATACCCGATTATGAGTGAAAAGCTACTGTCAGAGAAAGTAGAAATCCACATGGAGAGGTGCTATGAAACAAAATGCTGATCGGAGAGGGCGTTTTGCCCAACAGTCAGACACAGTGGGACTGATTCATCCCTGATGTACTGGAGATCCCCAAGGATGAGTTCAGCCCACTGTGCCTGCAAACAGCGGGAGATGCTACAGAACTCGCGCCAATATTCCAAGCAGTAACCCCTTTGCCACGTCGGTTTTGATCAGACCACACTACCTCAAGGCTTAAGAAGCAGCAGAGTAGAAATAGCTGTCTAACCCTAAAGACCATAAATTATACACAAGTGGCCAACAATTCATATCTTGAAATAGTTACCAACTGTCTAGCCCACCACCTGCTGCTAATGAACGGAGTAATGACCAATTACCCCTTCCCTCTCTGGCTAGAAGAAAAATGCTTTTGGTTTTGCTTCCAATGTCACTCACAAACAAACAAACAGGATGTTTAATGCAAAGGGAAGGGTTTGTGTGCACGCCCCTCAAAAGGCTGCTGAAAGCTACTTTATGTGCATGAAGGTGGTTTCCTTTCTGCTACAGTACAAGTGCTTGTGCATCAAGTATAAAATGCAAGCCTTCAAATCACACAGACTAGCTTTTTTATTTATTTGTTTAAAAATGATAAATAAGGCACTGTACTTTTAACTAAAACTGCCTGGTTCCAAGCTTAAAACCCAAGGAACATTCGAATTGCAGGAACTTCCCTCCTCAACAGTGGAGACAGACAGCTCTCCTCTCTGTCTGAGACACACCTTCTGACGCCTAAAATCACGGGTGTAATCCTTTAGCTGTGGATTTTTAAAGGCTTGCTACAGCTTATAAAAGCAGCTTTAGTTAATGCATGATCAAGGGTTACTACTGTACAACAGGTTTACATGGCTGCCATTCTCTTGGTTATTCTGCATCCAGTCGTGTTCGCTTGCTGTGTGCACAGTCAACTTTTGCCCTTAACTTTCTCTTGCCCTGGGACGTGCTGCTCTCTTGAATTTTCTTCATAGACCTTGTCAGAGTTTTCCCACTGCTGGGCTTCTGATCGGCTGCTTTCTGTGACCTGGTAGAGGGCTCCCCCCTCGGTTTCGGCTTTGCAGATTTTGTGAGCCCTTCCTGGCTGGGCGGGGCTGCAGCTCTTTTGACGGGGTTCTCTTTGACTTTCGGGATGGGGAGCCTGCCTTTGCCAAGCTGCCTTTTTGGGACTCTCTTCTCTTTCGAAGATACCTTTTTCTCGAGCTTATTGCTTCTTTCCATGGCAGCCTGCTTTCTGGTAGCAGGAGCTTTCGGGGGAACCTCGGAATGTTTTACTTTGCTGCCCTTTGTAGCTGGAAGGCGGTCTTTACTGGAGGGGCGAGACAGCTCTGGTACAGTGCTCTTCTCCCGCACCGTTCTCTTCTTTCTGCCTGGCTGAGGGTCAGCTTTGGGCAAGGAGTCCTCCTGGGACCTGCTTTTCCCTTTTCTTCCCTTCACTGCTGCTTCCGCTCGCATGGACTTAGCAGGAAACACATCTGCTTTGACTTGCAAGGCCAGCTTTGGAGACATCAGTGGGTTGATGCAGACACTCTTCCGGCTTTGCTTACTTTCCACTGAAGGATGATCAGCTGTACTGTCTCCCTTTCTCTCATTCTTTGTCAGGCGGTGCTGGGCTCGCAGTTTGCCCCTCAGATTGGAGTATTTCCGCAGGATCCTAGTGCTGGCCTGCGTTGGCAGACTTGGAGGGGGCTGCATGTTTCTGTCTTCACCAGCTTCTTCTGAGCTAGCCTCACAAGCAGGCATCTGGTTGGGACTGGCAGCTTCCCCGGGCTCCGTACTGTCAGCGTTCTCCCGAAGCCTGGCCCATAACTTTTGATTCTTCAAGTTATTTTTAGCAGGGGTAGTTGCAGCAAATTTCTTGAGGTGTTTTTTTAAGCGTTCAGCTTGCAGCGAGCTGGGATACAGGCTGGAAGAGCAATACTTCTGCAGGGGGATCTTGATGGGGGGAACGTCTCCTGGGAGACGGGTATTGAGTTTCTTCACAATGACTAGTGACCTGGTTTCAGTTGTCTCCAAGAACCACCGGCAAATGTTGGACAACTTGAAGGCTTTCATAAACAGCATCTGGACAGGGGAAAGCTTTTGAACTTCAAGAGCTGCTCTACATTTCCGGGTTCTTTTCTTGCTTTTCCAAATCTCTTTCAGCTTGTCAGCTTTGTTCTTTGCTTTGGGGGCTGGCTGTGCTTCTTTTTCCAGCTGAATCCATCCTTTCTGAACTTTCACATACTGGGCATTAAAGTCAGCAATAAGTTCCTGATTCTCTTCCTCAGCACACCACTCCACAAACTTTGGTTTGTCCTCAGCCACTGTGTCCACCTCCTTCAAACCTATGGGGTCTTTGTTCCCTGAACTGCGTTCTTCCTTCTGGTTTTGATTTGCTTGTAAAACTTCCATTCCTGGAATATTCTTTTTTGCAGTGTCCACAGGGATAGGGGTGTGTCTCAAGTTGTAAACTGGGTGGGCCAACTTTTTATGCTTCCAAGTCTTTGACGGGATGTGTTTGCTTCCACTTTTACTGCTGGGACCTGTAGGCGAATCAGTCGGATCTGTATACTGTACCTTTCCAGCATCTACAGCATTGTCTGGGTTCTCCACATCACTTGGTTTCTCATCCGATTGCTCTCCATCCTGTACACCTGTTCCACTTTCCCTAGGAAGGAGAACACTTCTCTTATCAGAATTAGCCTCTACACAGATCTCAAGCATCTCCCCTGACTTACTATGGCTGGCGTTAGCAGGGGGGGCATCTTTCGATGACCCTTCTCTCTCTGCTGCACCATCTTTTGCCAACATGCTTTTGTAAGTTTGCCTAGTAGTAATGCCATTTTCGTCTCCTCCCTGCTGCATGGGCTCTCTCTCCAGGACAGTCCCAGTGCCTGGGCCCTGGATGTTCTTCAGCAGTGTTTTGTGGAAGCAATCCTTTGGGAAGCACACGGATGCTGCTCCATCAAGGTGCACCTCCCTCCTAAAACGCTTTGCACCGGGACTTTTAGAAAGCTTAATCTGAAGACAAGGAAGCTGCAGAGAGGTGGAAGAACCGGACTTTTCAGCTCTGCCTTCTGTGGGTGGCTGGAATTGCTGGCTGCGGAGACGCCGGTCTGATGCTACATGCACTCTCCTGCCTTTCTTTTGCTTCTTCTCTGGGTTTTCTTTGGACAAGACGGTCCCCTTGCCATCCGTTTCTGAAGTGTCAGGTCCTGGTGGCATTTCGCCATTGCCGTTCTCTCTCTCACACAGCCTGCTGCTATCTGGTGCAATCTCGCCTGCCAAGATTCCACTGAGCTCTGCAATAGTCGGCATGGTCTCCCCTGGCTCAGGTGGGCCTTCCTGCATCTCCCTGACGTCAGCTTCTGGGTCAGCAGGAATGCTTTTGGTCACATCAGCAGGCTGCAAGCTAGCAGGGGGGTCGGCCTCCAAACTAGCAGGGGGCTCAGCCTCCAAACTAGCAGGGGGCTGCATGGGAGGATCCAGGTTCATGCTGGCAGGGGGCGTGGCAGGAAGCGCCAGGTCTGTACTAGTTGGGGGCTCTCCAGGAAGTGCCCCAGCCAGCTCCAGGTCTAGTCCAGCAGGAGGCTCAGGGTCCATGCTGGAAGGAGGCTCTGTATGGTGCACCAAGTCTGCACCGGTAGGAAGCACTAGGTCCACGGTGGTAGGAAGCTGCAAAGGAGGAGTGGGGTCCAGGCTGGCAGGAGGCGCCGGAATAGCTTGTATTTCTGAGCATGGAGAAGCTTCCTCCCTACTAGCAGCTTCTGGCGGAGAAAGAGATGTCAAATCTGCAGCCTCCCTGCTGCTGTCTTCTGTGGGCCCACAGCCCCCAGAGAGGTCAGCACCGCTGTTAGGTTGCTGGAGAACATTAGCCTCCACGTCTTCCAGCGGCTGGCACATCCTCTCCTCACTTCCTTCAGCAGCAGAGGGGCCGACGGCTAGAGCAGTGTCAGGGCAGGAGGGAGCAGACAGAGCCAGCAGTGGCTCAGTGTAAGCAGCTTCTCTTGACTTCAGTGAGCCGCCCTCGCTGGGCTCCTTTTCTGCTCTCTCGTTAGCTTCTCTGCTGGGGGGAGCCCCTTTGGACAGGAGCCTGAGGGAAGCTCTTTTGTCAGCCTCTTGGGCTGCCTCTGAAGGCTCACCTCCAGAGAGCGCCGGGCTCTGCTTAGAGCTCACTAATGCTTCCGTCCTCAGGGCCGGACCATTTCCTCTCTCTTCCACTCGGGAGCTTCTCACCAGTGTGCGGACAGTTGGCAGCTCGCAGCACTCACCATTGAAATAATACCCACGGGTGCTCTTCCGAGCTGTCCTCCGGGACGACACTGACCGCTGGCTCTCCAGGTGGCATTCAGTTATTGGCTGGCTGATATAGACAACGTCACATTGGTTGTCATAGTCATTTATTCTCAGTCCCGACGCCCTTTTGTTCTTCCGAGCTGTTTTGACGGACGAGGACCCTGTTTTAGCTCTTGAGCGCCCACTGGAGGCTTTGTGTATCACTGGCACTGGTGCAGGGGCCATCCACCCGTCTTTGGAACGCTCACATGGATTCTTGTCGCCAGGGTGTGTGTAGAAGCCCCCCTTAGTCTTTCCCAGGGTATGGAGATGGTTTTCTTGCTTTGGTCTTGCATCTTCTTCGTTTGTTTCTAAATCCTGGTGCAAAGATGCTTTGGAGCTGCACTGTAAAGCGTTCTCTTTGTCAGCTCTTCTAGGAGAGTTCACTGGAAACCCTGAATCCCAATCCTCTTCTGGTAAAGCTTTGAAAGAGTTCTTCTGAGGTCCCAGGCAGCTCTCTGAGCTGTCCTCACTGCCGTTCACATGGGCCACTTTTACAGCAATGTAGCTGTCTGCTAAGCTCTTGCCTTGGATCTGGTCTTTGTCATCCTCACACTTTCTGACACCAGCCTCTTGCTCCTGTCCAGTGGTTTGTCCTTCCGGGCTCCTGGTGCCAGGGTGGAAGTGCAGGGAGGAAGAGTTCGAAGTGGTGAGGTATCCTTGGGTGGAACTATCCTTTGGACTAACAGAACTAGTTCTAGTAGCGGAGAGTTCAGAGAAGTCTCTTTTGAAAGCAGGACTGAAATTCTCCGTTCTGTCCATGGATTTCACCTCTGCGTGCTGCTCCAAGGGTTGCCCTGCCGCACGCAGAGGGCTATGAAGACCCACTGGGTCTCTGTCCGAGTCTGAGGAAGTAAGAGGCTTCAGTTCAGAACAGGGAGCAGACTTCTTCCAATTTTCAGTGCTTTGCTGGCTACAACCAGAGCTGCATGTAGCTGCATCCATGTTTTCGGATTCGGGTAACGGCCGGCCCTCGCAGTCTGGCTGTACTTCCGTGTATATGTCGTTTAGCACACGAATGAATTGCTTCTGGTGGTGTGTACACAGTCGGACCATAAACTTTTCCAGGGGAGACTTCGGCTGATTGTTAGGGTCTATTGCTATTGTCTCCGCTGTATCCTCACTAGAGAGACAAAGAGAGAAACAGTCAGCAAAGCAGAGGACAGAGAATTCGTGTTGTAAAACCTACAGAAACCCTTCTCCTCCCCCTTAGCAGTATATCTTCTCACATGGCAACTGGCCTTAGCACCCTTGATACTTAGCCAGGGGTGCACATAAAGCAATCCACTCAGGAAGGCAAAGTTTTATCTGTTTGCCAGAGAAAGGGGCCTATCACTATATGTTTGGCAGCTCACTCTGACCACTCGTGGAGATTGACACTTATCCTCCATGCACGTTCAGATCCAGACTTGCATTTCACTTTGGTCTGTCAGCTGGGACATTCCCCCCCACCCCCACTCCCACAATTGGAAAGGGAAGATTTCAAGTTGTGGCCATTCTGCAGGATGACGCCTGGACGAGGCCATGAACAAACCGACAAACACCAGCCTCCGAGACACCCTGCCCCACGGGCGAGTTCTCCACTGCAGCTCATTGCCATTGACAACCACCTTTGGTTTACTCCCATTGCATACACTTGCTGTGCCATTTACAGGGCTGCTGCCCAGCCCAAGAACCATGGACTTCTGGGGCCCTACGGCTGGATGATCATCGTCCTACCCGCTCCTCTTGTCTCGAGCCATCTCTAAGATGGCGGTGACCATACTTACCTGCTGCACAGAGGCAACTCGTTAGGATTAATCAGGGGTGAGGTTAAGGACTCATTAATGTTTGTCCTAGTCTTTGACAGTGTAGTATTAAAGCCATGCTAGTTCCCAATTACAGCTCTTTGAATTTCCACCCATTCCTTCGAATGAGCCTGGTCTCCAGCACATCTCCGGGGTCAGATGCGAGGGGCAGTGGCCTATAGTTCCTTTGTTAACATCTTTCTCCCTTTTAAAAGCTAGAAGTAACAAGTCGCCCCCCAGCCTTCCGGCAGCTGGTCTGACACCAAGGACAGATGTGCCCATGCGCTAATGGAGGCATCAGATCCTCTGCAATCCCTTTGCATTCGGGTATTAACTGTCTGGGCTAGATGATAGTTTGGTGGACACAATCCAAGGGGTGGCTACAAACCTCTTAGCCCCTTTGGTCCTCCCTGCACTAATGCCCCTCTGACATCTCTGCAGCTGCTCTCTGGACACAGGGAGAACGTCCCTGGAACGCTTGCTCTCACATCCGCCCTGGGGGCCCCTGGCTCAGACCCCTCTCACACGCTGTAGAGCTAGTAGGTTCTGTGCTGTCTGCAGCCACCCCCGGCTCCCTTCTCCTGGGAGTGCGGGGAGCATGGAGGAGGATGCTGAGGCAGAGCGAGGGCAGGTGACTTATAGAAGGAAGCACAGCAAGTCTCGGCAGAGCTGGGAGGAGAACCAGGACTCATGGCTTCAACCACTAGACAGTGCTGCATGTATGTAGCTCCAGCTGTTCTCCAGCACTGAGATAGGTTACCCCTATGCTAACCTGAGCAAGGTCACTTCTACTGCTAGCTGCCCTGCCCCAGACTAAGCAGAGGGTTGACTATCATTCCACGCACATGGCCCCCTGTATATACAGTTAGACCCTTTTGCTCCTTAGCCCACCATGTTTCAGTATCTCATTTTAGAACTCAGGATCATACCTAATGTGAGGAGCAGATTACCGCCCTCCCCCTGCCCGCTACTCAGGAGATCTTACACCATCCCCTGCAGCAGCTGTGCTGGCCACTGTCAGAGACATGACACTGGGCTAGAGGGACCTGGGGTCTGCTTCCATCTGCCTATGTTCCCGTACTCCCCCACCCCCTCCAGGGCGGGGTCCTCTCTGCAAGCTCTGGGAAGAGGGAACTGCTGGATTCCACTCAGCACACCTGCTGCGCCCTGGAGAATGCAGGTGCCTTTCCTGGGGAAGATCACACAGCTGTGCTTTTTTCACTACCCTGAAGGCTCCTCACATGGCTCCAAGGCGGAGCTGAGCACCACAGTGTGTAATGGGTAACACCCCTGCGAAGCTATCCCTGTGTTACAGACAGGCTAAGTGACAGGCCCAGCTGGGGTCACACCGGGAGCCTCTGGCAGAGCCGGGAAGTGAATCAGGGCCACTGGTGCCAGGCTAGTCCCGGCCTCTCTCTATCAGCCCCTGCCTGTTTGGAGGGCAAGGTGTGTTGTTATCCTGGACTCCCCACATTTAACCCCCTTCCCTCCCCACGGTCCAAGCTACAACCAAACCACATAGGCCTGTGACATAACGCCTGGGTTAAACTGGCTGGATCAGTACTTGCATGGGAGACCTCTAAGAGAATTCTGAAGTGAGGCTGGTGACGGGAGGCAGTCACTACAGACTAACCATCCCTGCATGGTGCTCAGGGGCTCGACTGCCCGGGATTGTTAACAACCCATGGAAAATGGATGGCCAAGCCCTCCCAGCCTGGCCAAATCACTCCCCAAGTTCCACCAACAATTTCAATTGGATCCGGGCTCTTCGCCGCCTCCTGTGTGAAACAATCAGTGTGGCTGCCAGACCGTGGCTGGGTTTCAGATCAGAGAAGGCTGCATAAGTCAGTCCTGTAAAATGCACCACACAGTGCCATTAGATGGGGGCAGGGGCTGGTTTTGACTAGCCCTCCTAAGTTCCATAGTATTAAAAATAAATAATAATAATAATGCCATTAGCTTCTCTCTTCTTCCTCATTCCCTTTTCATGCTAAATAAATAGCTCTGGTCTTTTTAATCCTCTCTCTTTAAGAAACTCCCCCACCATTCATTATTTTGTTACCGTTCCCAGCTCTTCTCTCTTTCTCCTGGATCCTGTTTTGGGCTGAGTGGTCACCACTCACTGCAGGATTCGAGGGAAGGGCAGAGAACAGTAATAATGGCTTCTCTGCAGAAAGTCCAGAGAAGAGCAACACAAATGATGGAAGGTCTAGAAAACATGACCTATGAGGGAAGACTGAAAAAACTGGGTTTGTTTAGTCTGGAGAAGAGAAGACTGAGAGGGGACACGAGAACAGGTTTCAAGTACATAAAAGGCTGTTACAAGGAGAAGGGAGAAAAATTGTTCTCGTTAACCTCTGAGGACAGGACGAGAAGCAATGGGCTTAAATTGCAGCCAGGGCGGTTTAGGTTGGAGCTTAGGAAAAACTTCCTAACTGTCAGGGTGGTTAAGCCCTGGAATAAATTGCCCAGGGGGGTTGTGGAATCTCCCTCACTGGAGATTTTTTAAGAGCAGGTTGGACAAACACCTGACAGGGATGGTCTAGATAGTACTTAGTCCTGCCATGAGTGCAGGGGACTGGACTAGACGACCTCTCAAAGTCCCTTCCAGACTTAGGATTCATACATGTTTCCTGTAATACATCCTAGAATTCTATTGCCGTTATTATATTTTCAATAATGCCCACAATGCACTTGGCCGCTTCTTGACATACATGAAGACAATGCTCCTGAACCAGAGAGCTTACAGACAGACAAAGGGTAGGAGATGGGGAAAGAAGAGATCAAGCTAGTAACTGGACATGTTAGAAAATACAGTATGTTACTAACACAATGGGTGTCTGGTCTATGTGAGAGAGCTCTGGAGAGCACTCCCCAGTGAGTATCACACAGTTACTTGTGGGTTCCTAGTCCCTTTTCTACAGCTACTAAACACTGGGTTGGTGTCTTCAGTGATCTCTCCCCAGGGACCCCTGGGGTCTGATCCAAAACCCACTGGAGTCTGTGCAAACACTCCCAATGGACTGCAAGTGCTAGATTCAAAGCCCTTTTGCACTCCCACCCTCAAGTGAGGCCAATCAATGTGGAAGCAGCTCACACTACTCTTCCCAGAATGCATGACTCTGCACTGGTCTAGGCTGGATTTCATCTGCCATCATGTTTCCTAGTTATCTCACTTTGTTAGATCCTTCTGAAGCTCCTCGCTCTCCTCCCTAGTCTCAGCCACCCCACAGAATCATTTCATTTACAAGTTCAGCATCTTACAACCCACCCCTTAAGAACATAAGAACAGACAGACTGGGCTAGGCCAATGGTTCATCTAGCCCAGGATCCTGTCTTCCAACAGTGGCCAGTGCCAGGTGCCCCACAGGGAATGAACAGAACAGGGAATCATCCAGTGACCCATCCCCTGTCACCCATTCCCAGCTTCTGGTAGTCAGAAGCTAGAGACACTCAGAGCATGGGGCTGCATCCCTGCTCACCCTGGCTAATAGCCATTGATGGACCTGTCCTCCAGGAACCGATCTGGTTCTTTTTTGAATCCACTTATAGTTTTGGCCTTCACAACATCCCCTGACAAACAGTTCCACAGGTTGGCTGTGCACTGTGTGGAGAAGCACTTCCTTGTGTTTGTTTTAAACCTGCTGCCTGTTAATGTCATTGGGTGACCCCTGGTTCATGTGTTATGAGGAGGAGTAAATCACCCTTCCTTATCTACTCTCTCCACACCAGTCATGATTGTATAGACCTCTATCAAATCCCCCCTTAGTCGTCTCTTTGCCTAGCTGAACAGTCTTAGTCTTTTCAATATCTCCTCACCCCTTCTTCCAGCTCTTTAATATATTTCAAAGAACTGATCCCTGGGCACCCCAGGATTAACCACTGGCTACTTTTTACTTCCCATTTCTCAGCCAGCTTTGAATTCATAATAAGCCTATCTCACACCCTGGTTACCAAGGGTCCTTACCAGGGTTTCGTGTAGGGCTTTAGCAAAGACTTTTGAAAGAATGACTTCATGACACTTAGTAGGTCTCCTTCAGCCACCGCTTTAGCTCCTTTAGAAAACATCTAACAGGTTAGAGAGGCATCATTTCCCTTTACAAGCGCCAGAGGTATCATTTTACTACACACAGTTTTACTCTCCTTTATCATTCTGCCTTCAGTGACTGTCTGAAAGGGGTTTGCTGACCCTGGTGAGAGACAGATTCCTGGGATCAACGTTCTAAAAGGTGCAGGTACAACATTGGCCTCTCTCCAGGTCTCTGTATAGGAACTGGTTTCCCTGCATGTCAGAGCAAATCCCTTATGCAGACTTGTCCCTCCCCCAGTCTGCAGAGTAACAATGGAGAAATCAAGCCTTAAACCCCAACTAGAGAGAGGAGAAGGTTGGTTTCAGCCTGACTGTTCAGAGAGAAGGGGCTCTGCAGTACTTACTCCAATTGAACGCTACTGCCATTTCACAAGGGAGAGGCGTGGGTTCTTTTACCTGTTTGAAAGCCCAGTTTCTGAGGATGGCAGCCATATTCAAGCAGTTGGCCAGCAATCTGGCCTGAATTTATAGCACACTCAGGGGCGTGGCTACCGACTAGCCCCACCTGTGTGACACACTCCTTTGCCTACTGTGGAATTAGCGAAGTATGCTCAAAAGAATGCTGGGATGATGGCGGATCAGGAAGTGGTTACAGTGGCAGAACAATGAACTTCTTCCTTGTTAGGATTGGTCGGGGGGGGGGTTAAAACAATGGTGTTTGTGAAGGAAGACCCTAGGCAGGTACAGGATTTATTTGGATCTGCTTGGTATAAGGAAAAGCATGTTGTGGTCTGAAGTTTCTTGCCAGGGACAAGGTTATGAGTCCTCAACGGCCAAATCTGGGAGCCCGAATCCTGGGAAAGGAAAGGTGGTGATTCTCCCCCGCTTTACGGTAACCTGGACTTGTGCAGTGAGTGTGCAAGGCAGGGGGTGGCATTTTACATCCCCTTTGCACAGTGTGAATAACTCTCTGGGCTGTAGGGTGGGGAAGCAGCAAGTCCACAGAGCCCACATTCTGCTTGCATCACTAAGATGGTACCAAGCTCCCATTCTTAACAGCTCACGGGGCATTTCTCTCTTCTTCTTTTGCGTAGTTTATTTTATTCCTGGTGTGCAGGCTGGGGGCCTGATTCTGATCTCATTTACACCCCCATAACTCAGCTGGCACCAGTGGGGTTCACTCCTAGTTCCATTAACTTGAAGATTTACAAGGGAGGAAAAACGTTTGCATTTTGTAAAGGAAATAAATAAAGGGGGGTGGTTTATCATCAATAAACTGACAGCCCCCCTCCCAAGCCACCGAGGGCCATTCAGCTGTTTCGGGGCATCCTTTGTTCAGAACTCTCCAGTTCAACACTTTCAGTCCTGGGGATTCCCTTCAATATCTCATCTCCAGCTGACCCATCCCCTCTTCAGCTGGAAACAGTAGTTCTGCCTCTGACTGTGCCTCAGCTCCCTGGGCTGCAAAGGGTGAACTCGGGTAGAGATCTCTCCATTACCTGCAGCAACATTCTCCTCTTCCTCAGAGCAGATCTATCAGGATAACTCGGTCTTTTGGGTTCCCCTATAGTTTTCAGTGCTGAGTGTAGGGTTATAGGCGTTACGGTGCAGATGAGTTGCAGGCTGCTACTTGCTTCCATTCTCGGGTCTACTGGGGACAGCGGCTCTCAGTAGTTTCCACATTACCTCGCTGCATTCCTCACTGATTTCTCTCTGTTTTGGCAGCACTGTGAACCATGGATGGTGCATGAAACAGACTGGGCATGTGACCCCCTCGGGATAAATGGTGTTTGGGGGGCTCTTTAAGGCACCCAGTGTCCTTTAGGCAGGTTATGTAGATTACTGCACAGAAATCATTCACCTGCTTCGTGTATGAAAAAGAAGGTGGATGGATGACTTGCTTACAGTGTATAGTATTCAGAGTAACAGCCGTGTTAGTCTGTATTCGCAAAAAGAAAGGGAGTACTTGTGGCACCTTAGAGACTAACCAATTTATTTATGCTCAAATAAATTGGTTAGTCTCTAAGATGCCACAAGTACTCCTTTTCTTTTTACAGTGTATAAATACCTTCCTGGGGGTATTAGAGGGCTCTTTCATCTAGCAGAGAAAGGCAGAACAAGAGGCAGGGGCTGGAAGCTGAAGCCAGGAACAATTAAGAATCCAGCACACATTTTTAACAGTGGAATGAACTCCCGAGGGAAGTGGCAGAGTCTCCACCTCTTGGTGGCTTCAGACCCAGACTGATGACTCTCTGGAAGACATGCATTAGCCAAACAAGTTAATGAGCTTAACACATGGGTAACGAGGTGGATTATAATGGCCTGTGTTACACAGGAGGTCAGATTAGATGATCTAATGGTCCCTGCTGGCCTTAACCCCTATGACCTTCTCTCCAGGATCTTTCCCCACTTGTCCTCTTTCCCTGGGGATGGAGCTCAGGGGTTTCCTACATGGATGCACACAAAGAATGTATCACCCTTTCAGGGCGGTCTCTGGAGAAGCTACCGATGAAGTGAGCTGTAGCTCACGAAAGCTTATGCTCAAATAAATTAGCTAGTCTCTAAGGTGCCACGAGTCCTCCTGTTCTTTTTATGGCCAGGGAGAGTCCCTGCTAATGCAGTTCTGCTGCCAGAGTACACAGTGACTGAGTATCTGCTGGGAACACGGGAGCTTCATGTGGATCTGCGAGGATCATCCTGTTTGGGGACAGGCCCCAGCCAGCTGGTCAGGAACTCAACAAGGGGATCTTCAGAGAGATTGACTCCGTGGGGGAAAGGGCTGCTCCAGCACTAAGATTACTAGTCTCACCCCAGAAAGTTACAGCAGTACCAGTGATTGCTGCCAGTCATTCCAGCTTTGAAGCCACTCACGCCGAGCTGTCACGAGACGTTTTCGTGACCCCTTCTTGCACACACTCCACTAGTTTACTGGTCTGCACCACCTCAATCCCTGCCTCGCTCTGCTGTCCCAGTCACACATACGGCTCCGCGCCCACTGCTGTGTACACAATTTCACGTGTGCACTGGGTAGCCCTAGTAGATTCCCTGGCCTGACCCAGATGCTATCAGCACCTACTAGCTTTCCCTGGGACAGCCCCCTTCTTTTCAGTTTGTCACTGAGGGTGGCAGAGAAATCCAGGGGCAGTAGCTGTTAGCTGTACAAATGCAGCTGTTGCTATGCAACAGTCATGGTGTAGCAATTAATGCTCAGCAAAATGGGCTGTGCTCTGAAGCAATTTGCATAGCTGCATGCTGTAATCCATTTGTTTGCATTGAGCCTCCACTGTTCTGTAGAGTTCACAATCATTCCTTCCCCAGCTCTCACAAAATCCAGGGGCTCTTACACAGGGTGAGGAGACATAAATGATCTAGCCCATAAAAGGCACTTATTTATTTCTCAGTAATAACTAGGGACTGCCCGGGTACAGAGCACGGCAGTGGAGGGCAGGGAGGAAACAACTGATTATCCGCAGTGCGCTCTGCAGCTCTGACGGGCTCTTCCTTTAACTCGTTTTGCCCTTGCCATTACTGCTTATGGAGTCACCCTGCTCCTCCGGATTTGTACACAGGATGCACATGGCTAGGGGCAGCCTCTTGCTGAAGGAGCCCAGGATCCTGTGTGTGTCTTCTGGGGACAGGGAGGAAGAGAAAGCGGGGAGGGGGGCAGTGAGAGGAGTGCGACTGTTTCACGCCAACCTACCTGGAACGCTGGTCTCCAAAAACCTGTCCATTGGCACCGCAATATTCCGATTTCCCACCCCACGAGTCTCTCTACTGAACGGGAAGCCTGGGTCTTTTTTTTTTTTTAAGCCCCGAGCATCAGTTGGCTAGATTATAAGTTTACAGGTATGTTTTGTACCTCAGAGGCACAAGAAGCAGCAGCAGAACAAAAGTTCAAGGCTAAGTGTTTCTGTTCCTTTCAGACCACTCTAAGCACCACGAGTATATAGTTCCTGAAAAGAAACAAAACATAGCTATAAACTTATAAAATCCAGCTGAGTATTTTACTGGGCAGACTTTCCCCCTCCCTCTTCTGCGATCATGCAGATGACTGTGATGGGCAGGAGCGCAAAATGAACTACACCCTGCCAAAGCAGGGAGGGGAGCGCATCCAACCACTCAAACCAACGGGGCAACAGGAATCTGCTTAACATTGGAGCCCTGCTTTGTATTTGAGTTGTGCAGGCAGCTTTGCCTTTAGAACACAATTAAAGGAACAGATGACACTGTTCAGGACTCACGAGTGCTACTATACCTGACCTGACTATTTCTACAGCGATGTATCAATCCAAGACACAGTAGTGTACTTTAAAGGTATTTACAAGCATTGTCATTGTAACCTGGGTTGAGATTCTGGTTGGGTCTACGTTTAAATGTTTTGCCTCCATAGCTACGGCAGTTAGGAGTGTGAAAAAACATAACAAAAAACCCTGCTAACCAACAGAGCTATGCTGGCAAAAGCCCTAGCGTACATGCAGTTACACCACCAAGAGAAGCCCTTTTGCCGGTATAGCTTATTTCATTCGGGAAAGTGGCATACGTTCTACCAACAAAAGAATTCTTTTGCACCCAGTATAAGCTGCATCTCCACTAGGCGGGTTTTTTGCTATAGCTTTTCTAGTGTATACAAGGCCTCAGTAATTAAGTTTGTTTTGGATGAACCAGTTTAGTTGTAACACATTTCAGTGCTCAGCATATGCTTTGAACTTAACGCTTCCCAGTAGAAGAGCGGGGTAGTTTACAGCTCTGTTGGTGCTGAGGTGATTCTGTCTGACTGCAGAGGAAACAGATGAGCAGTGCAGACTGAGGAGAAAGTGAGAGAATGTTTTCTTAACTTAAATTGAAAGCTTAAGTGCTGCAGAGCACAAGCAAAATAGCTACAGAAAAAGACCACAGGCCCACTGAATTTTCAAGTCCCCTGGATTTCTGCTGTCCCTAGTGATGTGCTTTGGGGATTTATAAAGTGTGCGTTTAAACTAAAAGCAGAAAGAAAAAAAGTTGTAGGGATTTTTTGCAAACTGCACTGGCTCATCAATTTACTCAGGATGTACAATGAATCAACTGGCTCAGATAAACAGCAGGCACCCAACCCTGGGTCAGACTTTTAACCTTTCAGAGTATTCGTTTTGTAGAGGGATTACACATTTAAAGCAACCTTCTTCCCCACCTGTATCCAAACAAAGCCAGGAAAGGCCAATGTAGCTTTTACACAATTAAAGCCAAACACAATCCATAATACGCTCTGTTTCTGCAGTGTTCCTGTCTCTGCTCCTTCCACCCCACTCCTGTACAGGGGTTTATCACCAGTTGTGACACATCTAACATTAACCTCGCTGGGGCTAATTAAAAACCTTGCCATAGAGCCCGTATGTTTAAAACCAGGGGAAATTTATCAAGCTGCAAACATTGCCCCACGTACTGACTTTCAAGGGCTTTTCAGAATTGTCCTGACTGATTTCTCTAATTACCAAGGACATTTGGGATTTTTCTTTTAAGGGGTGGAAAAAGAAATCAGCACGAGTGCTCCTGTGTGAGATGGTTTGAATAGCATCAGCGCTGAGCATGGCATTATGGAAGATGGTGGTACCTAGCTACTACAGTGAGGTGCATATTATAAAGCCAGAAGACAGCTGGCAAACCACATCTGCCGTGCAGAGCTCTTCAAAGGCTTCTCACAGCGTTGCACATTTTTTAAATGTAAAAGCACCTGGACAGGACACTAGAGAAGGACATGCAGGGAACAATCCCATTGCTAAGCAGGAGGACGCACTGTCCAATTGAATGATTTCCATGAGCACAGAAGAGGCAAGTGGCATCCGACTCTCCCCATAGGAGAGTAGTGTGTAGACAGCTCTACTCCACATCTCCAAAATCATTGCTGCTACCTGGTCTGGGCTCTGGTAAATCAGGAACTGAAGCACTAAGGCCCAGATCCTATAGTCAGATCTCTATGCCCAGACACTGAAGTTAGTAGGGGCTCAGTGGCAGGATGGGGACCTTATAGGTTGTGTTCATTAGGGATTTTTCCACCACTGTAGCTACCCCAGCATAAACCCTCACCGGAGATGCCCTGCGCTAGGGTCACACAGGGCTTACACCAGGGTATGCCTCACAGACGAGAGCCTCGCTTTATGCTGGTGCGTGTAAACATCTCCAGTGCAAACGACCCCAGAGCTATTCCTGAACCCAGCCCTGTAGCCCTAGCACTAAGCACTGCCACCATCCAACACAGGGAAACTTCAAGGGTTTCAGTCTCATGACTCTTGCAGAAACAGGCAAACGTGAGGCAGGGTTTTTTGCTCTGAAGATGTAAAAGATCAGATGCAGCAATTAGCTATAGCACCTGAGACTGCGAAATATACAAGCAGCACAACTGCAATTATTCCGACGTCAGGAGGGAGATGCCGAATAAGATCGGAGAATAGTGGGAATCTTCGGCGTAATTAACTGACGTTTGGGAATGTGACCCCATTTCAGATAACAGGGAGTTTTAGATAACTGAGCTTTGGACAGACACGGCTGTACTGTAACAGAAACACTTCTGTAACCTCAACTTTAGCATTCTCTACCCACAAATGCTGAAATGTACTGCCTAAGGATATATTTTGAAATATGAATGACCAGTTTCAGAAATATGTCAGTATCTCCAGCCAACTGTTGTCCTTCAAGTGGCAATTGACTTTTTGCTGACACTCCATCAGAAGGACTGCTGGTTGGGAAGTAGGTTAAGACAAGGAAAATGCATTTCACCATTGGAATGCTTGGGGAATAAGACTAACTCAAAGTTGATGGCAAAAGTAAGTTCTATTTTAAATGTGGGTTAACTTAGCTGTTGTTCAACTGCTATTAAATGATACAGGTTAATTTTGCAGTAGTTAGACATCTGTTAAAACAAAAACATTGATAGGAAATCTTTGAATTTCTCATGCATTCCAATGAAGAGGAGCATTTCCTGTGTCCTAACATACCTCGTTGCCTATTAAGTTCAAGCTTCTTATCCTCGCCTTCAAAGCTCTGCACATCTTCATCCTACCTACATCTTTGTTCTCGTTTCTTATTACCCCCGATAGCTCTTCTTTAGCTTCCTAGCTCATCCTTACATCTTACAGATTTTGCTTCCCTGTCCCTGAAGTTTCCTTCTCAGCTCACTGGCCCAAGAGTGCCTGCCCTCTCCAGCCATATCTCTGGACAAAATTCAATGCTAGCGCAAGGCTCACAAACCCCAATCCTTGTCCAGAACATGCCATCTCCCATCCCTCTAAGTAAGCACTTCAGCCCAAGTCTCCCAGGGTGTTTCAGTGTCCAGTTTTTGCCTGGGTAGACTGTAAGAGATACTTAAAGCCCGAACATGCTGTCATCATTTAAACAACTATTTTTCTTTGTGGTGGTTTATTATATTTAAAGCATGCAAACTCCACCCAGGGCCTATGATGCTGACCAATATCATCTCATTGTTTTCTTGTGCTCCATGGCTAGGGCTCCTTGGTGCTATGGTAATACAAATAAATAAATAAATAGATTTTAGCGACTTACTGTTTGTAATTAGCTGTTGTGGTTAGAATATATTTTATATTTCTGTGCAGTTTTCATTTAAGCAAGAAAACGGTTCCGTTTAAAATTTACAAAAAAACCTGAGCCATAAAAAAATAAGTCAGAATTCATCCCCGCTAACTTGTACCCTGAGGGGAATCGAGCTCTCAGAGAAGTGAATATGACCAGCCACTCCACACCCAAGGGTAAAGATGAACGAAGAAGCCAAAATAACACAAAGTCTGCATTTACTAGACACATTTTCAGAGATTCTCTCACCAGGCAGTTCCACTGGTGCTACCAACCAGGAGAACATTCCCCCCCTTCTCACTTTACACAAAGCCTACGACAGCCAGTTAGCATAGGCTGATCATCAAATGCTCATGGATCTCTTCTGCCAAACACATTTGTAACTCCTTTTTGGGAATTACATGTGTCTGAACCCTGAAGGCCCTGTCTCTGCTAGAGCAATTAGGACCCATATGTCCCTAATTGCCGACAGCATTGTGCCAGCTCTAGCCTTTACAGGACACCTGCATTTTTACTACTGTTGTCTAACTTCAGATCAGGTGAATCCAGAGTCTGACCATGTTTAGGAAACACTGCAAAGCCTTGCCCTTGCAAAAAGCCCTGCCATCATTAGTGACTCTCAAATTCAAACACCCCTTTCATTCCCCAATTCCTACAACTCTCCTCCCTCTGCCTCCAGAAAAAGCTGAGTTTTGATGCTGTCGCTCAGAGTCAGAGCTGTCCCTGTGGGCTAGTCTACAGGCACCGTGACATCAATTTCTAACTGAAGTTGTGATTTTTAAGCAGATTATGTTAAACTGTTGTAAGAGGTTGCATGGACACGTTTGTTTGGATTAAACCAGGTGTGATACTATGCCCCATATTCTTCATAGATAGATTGTTATAATATGATTATAGCATAACTATGATATATTTTGTGCAAGCTAATGCATGTGAGAGATCATTGGAAAGGTTATGATTTATTGAATAAGATTATCCCATTTATATCATTTTTGTATCTAAAGTTAGGAATATCGACTATACATCTGTACTACAAAAGTGTTTGCACCTGGGGAATTCCCACCAGACAGAATGCAATCAGTCTGGCAGTCTGGCAACAAGTCAACGAACCACTAGGGAGAACAATAGGTCTTTGAAGATGCCAATCTCCCACCTTCCTGAGAAGCTTTCCTGAGATGCTACAAACAACCTCTGACACATGGCTGCTTTGACACTGCAGGGTCATGTGATTAAGTCACCTGGTACTGGACTCCATGATAGAATACCAGTATTTTTCCACTGGGGGTGTGTACGTGTGTGTGTTCCACACTGAAAAACAAAGGATTCCCACTATATGTAAAACCTATTCAAAGCCAGGGAGGGACATAATCAGGGTTCTTCACTGAATCCCCGCCCAGAATGACTGTGGTGAACATCTAAGAAACAAAGACAAACAGGGGGAGAAGGACTGAGCCCAGGCTAGGAAGGTGTCTGGCCTGTGAAAGAAATACCTTGAATTTTAAGCTGCAAGTAAGAGCAGCTTGCCTTCAAGAACCTCTGCAATCTGCCTAAAACAACAGTTAGGGTGAGATATTACTCCTTGTAACCAGTTTCTTTAGAATTAAGCTTAGTTTGCGTGTTTGTTTCATTTGCTAGGTAGTCTGCTTTGATCTGTTTGCTAACCCTTACAATCACTTAAAATCTACCTTTTGTAGTTAATAAACTTGTTTTTGTTTTCTCTAAAACCAGTTTGTGGAATTCATAACTAGGAGGGCAGAAAGCTGTGCATATCTTCCTCCACATTGAGGGAGGGAGCGAACCTCATGAGCTTACGCTATACAGTTCTCTGTGCAAGACAATACAATTTTAGGCTTACATCCCAGAGGGGGTGTGCACTTGAGTGCTGGGCAATTCCTTAGCTGAAGTCTTCCCATGCAGTGCTGATTTCAGTGTCTGTGTCTTTCTGCAGTGGGCATGTCTCTACCTGTGTCTATGCTGGAGGAGGCTTGAGGCCTGGCTCAGCAGGACAGTGTAAGGGAGCCCAGGCTGGTGGAACAGGCCCGCTCAGTGGTACCCTGGTTCCAAGTGGCACCCCGGGGGGAACCTGTCACACCAGGCTTATTTCAGTTGGGCTCAAGTCAATTAGGAATCAAGTTTAAGATACAAGAAAATAAGCCACTCTTAAACCAAACTAAGAGTGTCCCCAGAGGCACGAGTACCAGTTTAATTAAAATGGTACAGTTCAACCAGGGCAAGTTTGTACATAGGTAAAGCTTATGTTTTGACTGCTTTTTAATCCTGTGTGCTCTGTAAAGCCGACACAGCTGCAGAAATGGAAGCTGGAGTCATAGAAATGTAGGGCTGGAAGGGACCTGGAGTGGCCATCTAGTCCAGACCCCTGCACTGAGGCAGAACCAAGTAAACCTAGAGCATCCCTGAGAGGTGTCTGTCCAACCTGGTCTTAGAAACCTCCAGTGATGGGGATTCCACAGCCTGCCTTGGAAGCCTGTTCCAGAGCTTAGCCACCCTTAGAGTTATAAAGTTTTTCCTAACATCTACCCTAAATTTCCCTTGCTGCAGATTAAGGCCATTACTACTTGTCCTATTCTCCTCCTATCGGTGGACATGGAGAACTATTGATCACCGTCCTCTCTAGAACAGCCCTTAACTGATTTGAAGACTGTTAGCAGGTTCCCCTCAGACTTCTTGTCTCAAGACTAAACATGCCCAGTTTTTTAACCTTTCCTCATAGGTCAGGTTTTCTAAACCTTATATCATTTCTGTTGCTCTCCTCTGGATTCTCTCCAATCTGTCCACATCTTTCCTAAAGTCTGGTGCCCAGGACTGGACACAGAACTTCAGCAGAGGCCTCATAAGTGCCAAGTACAGTAGGACAATTACCTCCTGCTTCTTACATACAACACTCCCCAGACCTGAAAAAGAGTTCAGTGTAAGCTTGAAAGCTTGTCTCTCTCAGCAACAGAAGCTGGTCCAATAAAAGATCTGATCTCACCCACCTTGAGTCTCCAATATGACACTCCTTTTAATACACCCCAGAATGATATAAACCTTTTTCACAGGCGCATCGCATTGTCGGCTCATATTCAATTGATGATCCGCTATCACCCTCCAGATCCTTAGCAGCAGCACTGTCGCCCAGCCAGTTATTCCTCATTTCATAATGCATCTGACCTTTTCTTCCTTAGTGTAGCACTTTTCACTCATCTTTACTGAATTTCATCTTGCTGGTTTCAGACCAATTCTCCTATTTGCTGAGGGCCTTTTGATTTCTGACTCTGGTTTCCAAAGTGCCAGCAACCCCTCCCCGCTTGGTGTCACATGGACATTTTATAAGCATGCTCATTGACTTGAAGGCCAGAAGGGACCATTGTGATCATCTAACCTGACCTGCTGCACATTGCAGGCCACAGAACCTCACCGAGCTGCTCCTGTGATAGACCCCTAACCTCTGGCTAAGCTACTGAAGTCCTCAAATCATTGTTTAAAGATTTCAAGAAGTAGGAGGGGCAGAAACTCCCCTCTGAACTTGTCACATGGTTGTAGGAACTGGAAATGCCTTTCTGGTTTGTTTCAGAGTAACAGCCGTGTTAGTCTGTATTCGCAAAAAGAAAAGGAGTACTTGTGACACCTTAGAGACTCATCAATTTATTTGAGCATAAGCTTTCGTGAGCTACAGCTCATCCGATGAAGTGAGCTGTAGCTCACGAAAGCTTATGCTCAAATAAATTGATGAGTCTCTAAGGTGCCACAAGTACTCCTTTTCTTTCTGGTTTGTGTAGCTTGACGACATGCAGAAAACAATGTTTCTATATAGAGCATTGCAGAGATTTATAAACAGGTCAAAAAAAGGAAATGAAATCACCTCCTCACTACCTTAGCCATAACGGTCCCACCTGCCTCTTCCACTATCACCATTCGATCAAGCACCACAGTGGGGTTTTGTTAGTGGATATAACAACCGTAAAGTCACTGTTGGGTTGTACAGGACAATATTTCCAATCAGTCTGATAGAAAAACCTCAACATGCCCTCCCTTTGGAAGAACAGTATAAGTAACAAATACAAATTCAATGTATTGCTAAATTACAGCGGGCAGAGATATGCTCTAAACACAAGAACATGGTCACCATTTCTGTTTTATTGTGCAGCCAAAGAAAAACCCATCAGGATTCTAAACTATGGTTGCATTATTTGATCCAATATGTAAGCATTTTAGATTCAGGTTACAACAAAGTTCCCAGCAGGAGAATTCATCAGATACACGAGCACCACATCTTAAAACTACATTGCATGTGCATTAGTCACAGGAGAAAATGGCTGGCTGACCTGCATCGGATAGACTCAATCCTCTCCTCACACAACCCACTATTAAAATTTAACAATGAATGTCAAAACCTGCTTCATGAACTGCTCAGCAGTGCTGAAGTAAAGCATTAAAGCTTTGGGTTTAGAGAGAAAGCAATTCTTTCAAAAAAGGCAGCCTCAGAATCCAGAGATTTCATTCTGAAACAAATTAAGACAGTTGAGTCACCGAGGCTCTGGCCAGTCCTTTGGGAAGATGCAGAGCTGCATTTTAATGCTCACAAGCTCTGAACTTTGAGGAAATGGCATTTATGTAACTTAGCTTTGAAAAAAATGTGTTAGACATTTTCTTCAATTTGTCTGTGTTGCTGATTCCACGAGGCTAGAAAAAGCAACCCAATTGAAATCCTCTATGCAGCTAAATATTCTCTGCACTTAAGACACCAACTCTCACCTTTAATTTTTGGGATCAACTGCTGTGCTTTATATATTTTTTCAACAGCTACCATGTCCTTTTTCTATTTTTAATGTGATTGCCCGAGCTGAAGAAATGTTTTAGTGCCAATTCCTTGAGCTGGATAAAACTATCAGTAGCTTGAATGCCAACTCCTGTCACCTTCCATAAACCTGTTTAATAATTCTTTGTTTTTAAAAAGTTACTTTCAAAACAATTCCCCAAGAAAGAAGAAGAGTCCAGCAAGGGAAGAACAGACACTTATAAAGTAAGCACCCTAGAGACTTTTTGAACAGCAGATGGAGAAACAGGGAAGAAAAGGGAATTCTGAGAGACTGAAGAAATCATTTTAGTGGAACACTAGTGATTTTTATTTCATCAAATGCTCCTGTGTATTGAGTATCCCTATAAAATTTCTATGAAGTTGAAGTTGGCATGCAAAGAGGGAAAACAGAGTTTGCACTCTTCTGATGCTTTATTATGGACAAGGACATGCGGGGGTCCCAGGCCATGCGCCGCAGCCTGGTTCCCCCCCACCAGCACCAGTGGGAGTCCCACTCCCGAGCTGCACGCCATGCCCCCCCGAGCACCTGCAGGGGTCCCTCTCAGCATCAGCGAGGGTCCTGGGATGCACCCCTCCCCCCAGCATAGGTCCTGGGCCACATGCCATGGCCTGCCCCATTCCAGCACCTGCGGGGTCCCACTCCCCAGCTCCCACCCACCCACCAGCACCAGCAGGGGGCCCGGGCCTCCCCCCCAGCACCCGGGGTGCCCCCAGACAGCCCCTCCAGAGCACCCGTGGCTCCCCACCCAAGTTTTAGTCACAGGTATTTTTAGTAAAAGTCATGGACAGGTCACGGGGCCTGAATTTTTGTTTACTGCCCGTGATCTGTCCATGACTTTTACTAAAAATAACCGTGACTAAAACGTAGCCTTAGTTATGACGTTTGGAAAGCCATGCCAGGAAACCAGCTTGAGAGCCGTGATTTTAAGTCAAATACCGGGCTTTGTTCGGGTTCCTCTGTCATCCCAACACCCCTTTACTTCGAATGTGGGAGGAAACTGTTAACTGAAAAGACATCATGCCTCAGTTTTAATCCCTCCTCCTTTTCCACTGCATCCATTTCAACTTTCTTGGACTTGCCTTGGAGGAGCCACACACTTCGCCCCGCCTCACTTACCCACCCTCGCCGGCTGCAGCAGCAGCATCCCTCGCCACCCCGCAATGGCAGCAGCTGGAATGTTCCATCACATAAGAATGGCCAGACTGGGTCAGACCAAAGGTCCATCTAGCCCAGGGTCCTGTCTTCCGACCGTGGCCAGTGTCAGTGCCCCAGAGGGAATGAACAGAACAGGGAACCATCAAGTGATCCATCCCCTGTCGCCCATTCAAAGCTTTGGGCAAACAGAGGCTAGGGACACCATCCCTGCCCATCCTGGCTAATAGCGAGGGCCCTATCAAATTTATGGTCCATTTTGGTCCATTTCATGGTCATAGGATTTTAAAAATCGTATATTTCATGATTTCAGCTGTTTACATCTGAAATTTCACAGTGTTGTAATTGTAGGGGTCCTGACCCAAAAAGGAGTTGTGGGGGGAGTCGCAAGGTTATTGCAGGGAGGGTTGCGGTATTGCCACCCTTACTTCTGGCGGTGGCGCTGCCGTCAGAGCTGGGCGGCTGGAGAGCGGTGGCTGCTGGATGGCATGGCCACCCTTGCTTCTCTGCTTGTGCCTGCAAACCTTGGCCCTCCATCAGCAGCTGCCGCTCTCCAGCCACCCAGCTCTGAAGGCAGCAGCGCAGAAGTAAGGATGGCATGGTATGGCATTACCACCCTTACTTCTGGGCTGCTGCTGGTGGGGTGCTGCCTTCAGAGCTCTCCTGGCCAACAGCCACCGCTCTCCAGCCACCCAGCTCTAAAGGCAGCACAGAAGTAAGGGTGGCAATACCATGACCCGCCCCTAAAATAACCTTATGACCCTCCCATAACTCCTTTTTGGGTCAGGACCCCCAGATTGAGAAACGCTGGTCTCCTCTGTGAAATCTGAATAGTATAGGGTAAAAGCACACAAAAGACCAGATTTCGTGGGGGAAGACCAGAATTAATGGTCCATAACGTGTTTTTCATGGTCATGAATTTGGTAGGGCCCTAATAGACATTGATGGACCTATCCTCCAGGAATTTATCTAGTTCTTTTATGAACCCTGTTATAGTTTTGGCCTTCACAACCTCCTGTGGCAAGGAGTTCCACAGGTTGACTGGGCGTTGTGTGAAGAAATACTTTCTTTTTGTTTGTTTTAAAACACTGGCCACTTCTCCAAATCATCGCTGCACTTTCTTACGTGCTGCCCCATGGTGCATAAAATGCCCTTCCTCAGCTTGTCCATGGGCTGCTCCTCTCTGCTCATTAGTGTCACAGTTTAGCAAGGTACCTAACCTTAGGCATGTGCTAACACATGCAGAGTGGTCCCTTTGAACTTAATGGGTTAAAGGTAGCCATATACTTAAGTACCTGGGTGAACCAGGGCCTATCTCCCTCCTGAAGACCCATTTCTATCATGATGCCTGCATGAAAGGAGTTGGCTAAATATAGCTAGGTACAGAGGCCACTGGGATTTGGCCATTTATTTAATATGCTCTGTATTCTCCGCTTCTAGTTTTACAATATAACCAGTTCAGGGCATGGATGGTGTCTGTCTAAGTTTTACTAAGTGCCTGGCATACTTTCGTCACTGCTGTAGTAAAGGTAAATTAATAATAATAAATAGCCTTCATTAAAGAGTCTACAGCTCACTCTTTTATCTAAAGGCTACAAAACCTCTCAATCCACATCTCTGAGACTCCCAATGTGTTCTCCAGCAAAAAAAGACTTGACATTCCTGATAGTCCTACAGCAGAAAAATTTATTTAAATAAATAAATAAAAAAAAAAGACGAAAACCTTTCAATCCTTCTTTATACATTTTAAAGAACCCCAAAAGGGGACACATGTATCACCTTTAAAAGGCTTGGCATCTACATTTTACAGTGATGGGTGCACTAGTCATGCATAAAGATACGGAAAAATATTAGTTTTCAAGAGAAACTGTTGTTTCTAAATTATATGAATATAAAGAGGCTTATTGCTGGCTTGAGATGAAGTGTCACCTCCAATCAAAAGCACTTTGATTTTACTGTGAAAGAATTATTTGGAAAGTAACTGCTAGTCTAACATGTTTCAGAGTAACAGCCGTGTTAGTCTGTATTCGCAAAAAGAAAAGGAGTACTTGTGGCACCTTAGAGACTAACCAATTTATTTGAGCATAAGCTTTTGTGAGCTACAGCTCACTTCATCGGATGCATACTGTGGAAAGTGTAGAAGATCTTTTTATATACACTTTCCACAGTATGCATCCGATGAAGTGAGCTGTAGCTCACGAAAGCTTATGCTCAAATAAATTGGTTAGTCTCTAAGGTGCCACAAGTCCTCCTTTTCTTTTAGTCTAACATGGTCAAGTAACCTTTGCATTTTCTTTTACTTCATAGTACCAGGGTTAGTAAAACACTGAAAGCAGCTATTGTGCACACTGTAGCAGTTACTCTTCCAGGATTTTTCACTGTGAATTGAATGCAATGTTAGCAAACGTCGGCCCTTATGTACCCAAGCTTAATAAATAAGAAACTTCTGATTGATAAGGGGCAGAACACAATTGCAGGACATCAGATTTTCCATAGCACTAACAGAATGTCTACGCAACAGGGAGATTTCTACTATTTGTTGCCTTCACCCAATCTAAGTCCAAATAAGGAATTTTAGCAGAAACAGCTTGAAATTATGTGGGTTCCATTTCTTTGTACAACTGGTGTAGTAACCTACTTTTCACGAGTCAGCATTTCCAATATCAATAATGTTTAACATTAAAAGTGGTACACACGAAGTATAGGTTAAAAGAAGCTAAATTTGGGTCTAAAGTCAGGAACAGCTGAAGCAGGGTGCCACTATATTGAATGTTACTCAGGACCAAATACAGAAAGATGCCAGCGAGCACACAGTTACTGTTATTGGAAGCTTTCCGTGTATTAATCAGAGTTGTTGACATTCCTCTTCTATGGAGCAATATCTGCTCAGAGGATGAGAGCAACACTAATGCTGACTTCTGCACAGCAAACTGTCAAGCAAACCACAGTTCTCTTGGTCCAATTCCATCTGACAAGCAATCCAGCAACAAAGACACATCAGCACCACTACATAACTGTACACATTCCAGGGAAAAAATATCAGCAAGCCACGTCAAACCACACAAGCAGAAACCAGGTATTTTTATCTAGGCATTTATGACCATGGTGTCTACTCCTAATTCATTAGTAAATCCTCAATAAGCCCAGCCACATCATTTTGCCAAGAGAACATTCTCTCTCTTCACTAGATAAATTATTTACCATGAAAGAAAATTAAGGTGACCAGTGAGGGAGAGCTAGTTAGAGGAAGGGAGATCATGGGAAGAGACACTCCTGCAAGACTGCATTTCAGCTTTCACATGCATCCGCTACTCAACTGCTAAAAAGGTTTAATCAGGAATCCTATTTACTATGGAAAACAGATGGAGACTCCAAACCTTGATCCCTCTACCAGTAATTATTAACTTTACATTTTTATTTCCCCTCTGCATCTCTTTATTCTTGTTAATTTACATTTTACAACCATAGGTATGTAATTTGTGACACTTTAAGATACACACTAAGAAACAACAGAATTACAACCCTTTTAAAGTTTTTCACAACAAAATTTATTAGAAGAATAGTGGTTTTGAAAAGTCTAGCATCCAGTGAAAACTACCATACACAACATTACAGCTGGGAATGTGTTTCCAAAATGACATGGTCAAATAATACATTGGAGCCATTAAATCTTACACATGCACAACAAGAGATTTAGCGCTTCTGACATACAATGCAAAAAAAATAAATGGACCACATGAATTAAAAATTTAAAAGTACTTATCACATACATTAAGACACAGCTTATTTAGTCCAGTCAAAAAATCAGAACTGCATTAAAAAAATTAATGTAGTGCAATCAAACCAAAAACCTTAATTTGTGATCATAAGTGCTCTACTACATAAAACGTTGATCATAGCAAGGAACAAAAGTTCAAATCACACAGTACAAAAAAATCTGTAAATAAATATAAACTACAGTACAAGAGAAATATTAAATTATACAATTCCGTCAAACTGTAAACAGTATATTGAAATGAGGTCCATAAGAGTAAAGGGGGGGGTTCCTGTTTTTTTTCCCATGACACTTGAACTTCTAGAGGTCAGAGAGAAATGCCATTTTCCATACTCGTCAAAGACTATGGGTCACATAAATAGAAAGAGAACTCTTTTGGGATGTAAAGTATCAAATAATAAAGCAGAGGTGTTGCTGACTTGTGACTGCAGACAGATTACTAGAGGTTCAAAGAAGCAGATTTTTTCCTTAAAATTTCACACACACACACCCCCGCCCCGCCCCCCCCCTTGTGCAGATACAGCAGACAGGCCCATCACTACAGCTGTTAAGTGCCAACACATTCTGAATTAGTGCTCAGCATTAGAAAAGAGACACCTGACAGGGGCTTAGTCTTTCCAATTATGTGATAGTGATTATACAGACTATTATAGACTCGGACCTCTGCTGATTATCTGACAGGTTTACATGCTTGTCATACAACACTGACTTTGGCAGAACAATTACTAATAAACTCAAAGCACTTCTGGCCCATTGGTTTCCATCACAGTGGCCAGTGCACAGAATTCTCTAAAGACATTGCATAACTAGAATGTAGAGGTCAGACACCCAAGGACCGGTGCTTGAATTTAGAAGTAGTTATCGTGAAAGAGAAGCAAGAGCCACATGAAGGAAATGCTTCTGTAGCGTTTACGGAAGCAGCTGGGAATGTATTTTACTTTAGCTGCACTGGCTAGTAGTGGCATTTTAAAATATATAAGTTTAAGATTACATATATATGTATATAATATATAGAGAGACATTTCTTACAATACATAGTTAACAGGAACCCCCATGCGATCTGCTCAGTAGTAACTGAATATACAGAATGCCACTATAAGTGTCTGAGGCACTGTGTGCTGGAGAGTAATATGCAGCTTTAAAATCCGTTTGGCTGAGTTATACCTGGATACCTGAACTGAGTTTTAAGTTGACATTCATCAAAGATGTGCTATCAGCACGTCAAAAGAAAAGCAAAACAAAATACAAGTCACTGCTAGGTTTAAGAATAGAGTACAAGTACCTGAATTGAGTGAGGATAGTGTGTAAACTGTCCCTGAGGGTTTTTAAACAGTGTGTACAAGCTGGATTCCTAAGAACATTAGTTTAACTTACAGTGCGGACTGATAAAATACCGATGTCTGACAATTTAACAAGTGGAGGTTAGAAAGAGTTATGAGCAAACACTCCAAACATATTTTATACATTTTTTAAAGCAGCAGTAAGCTGCTGTAAGCATACATCCCATCAGTACAAGCAACACATGGGAATCAGATAAAGGTTTCTATTTGCAAAAAGCCCATCACATATTAATAAGTAAAGAATAGTCACCTGCTAAATTAGAATGCACCTAATTACAGACTAGCAATTCAAGATTAGGTTTTTAATCAAATACTTTGCTATTACATACTAAAATTCCTTAAGCACACGAATGCTGGTATTCTAATCTAGTTAGTTTTTTTTAAATGTTCCCCCTTCATTTAAGAAATAGACCATTCCACAACTTAAACATTTAGATCCATTTTCAGTCCTCAGACGTAAAAAGCATGTCAGTGAGTTTATATTAAAAATTTACATGGTAAAAAGGCTTGAATTTCAGCCAAAAGATTCTAAACACTGCTCATTCCCTGAAGATGAAAGGGAGAGAGAATCCCTACCCATTTTCCTAGTGATATATTTTTCAAACTGAACACTACACAATGATTTAAAATGATTTTTCGTTTTGGGAAATTTCCCTCCTCCCTCCCTGTTACCCCAGATTCCAAATCTCAAGCCCTGAAATGGTCTGTGGAAATGATTCATTAAAATATCAAGCATATACATTTAGAAGTTGCCTGAACATTATAAAATATTGTAGTATTATTCTTTAAAGCCAGATTAATATCTCAAGAGAACTTGTGATCTGACATGAAAAGTGGTTAATAATAATCCTAGATTGTAACATTTACAGTATCTAAGACTCTGAAGACCAGATAAATTAAGACTTTAGTATTAGAACGCAAAAAAGTGCTGAAGTATCCCTTTTCCGGTATTGTACTACAGGTCAGACAAGTGCTTTTATAATGACAGTAAAGTTTTACTGTACTTGCTTCCACCAAGCATAAAAATATCACCTGCAAAACATTTGAGATGTAGCACCAAGTATTTCATAAACTGTATTAGTAACTCTAGTGCTGTCTTCATTATTTTAGGGTGGAGAAAATATCTAGATCTGATTTCATTTGGCTAGTGACCACAGAAAATTCTCTTCTGATGGATCTGTCTGTATCCTAACCCCAGCCACTATCATATTCACCCAGACAGACGTATCTGCAAATATATTATCTTAAGAATCTTGCTAAATTCTACTTACCCATTCAATAGGGACAAGTAAAATATATTTTTAGAAAGAGAATGAAATTTTCTGGGCAGAATTTTAAAAAAATCCTTAATTGTACAAAGGGTGGGGAAATAGATTTTGCAACTGGGCTAGGAAATTTTCATGAGGATACTATAAGGCTATTTTAAAATGAAGGTTTTCAGGACATTACCTGAGTAAGGGTATAATTTTGTAGGACATGAAATCCAAGACGGCTGTAATACTGGTACACAGATTTTGCCTAAGTCAAACCCCGAATCTGTGAAAGACAGATGTTGGAATGTATGCATGTAACTTCTTGTGGGGTTTTTTGCTATATGTGTAGTGTACCTGTGGATCATTTTTTGTGTCTACAATATTTCTGTTTAGCGATCATCAAGAGATGATGAAAAATTCAATTATGTATTACATACTTAAAGAGTAAATATAGTGATTACAGTATATGCTAGTTCCAAATGAACTTGCAACTAACTAACAGTGCATATGTTTAAGCTTCTGCAGGATCTAATTTCGAGTTTTCAATACAATTCAAAAGCAGTGGAAACCTTAACAGTACCAAAACTAGTCACAGAAAGAGAAGTTGAAAGATATAATTTGTATACTAGCATTAGTCAATATAATCTTATTTGGAAAAAAAAAAAAAAAAAAAAAAAAAGGTGGGTTTACTTAAACCAGCATAAATCTCACTGCTGAAATTTCTATTAAGGAAAACCTCAAGATATTCCTGACCCTCATAAAAATGTAGGCAACATACCAATGTTACCACTATGTTTTGGCAGAGAATTTAAAACAAAAATCATTTTGTGACAAATAAAGCTTTCTGTACAGTGTAATAAATTCTCCTTCATACAGTTTGGACTTACAGCTAGTGTACATCATCTAAAAAAAAAAAAAAAAGACCTCTCCATGTTATAGTTCTGGTAACACTGCATTTTGGGTAAGACAAGGGAATTGCACAGCAATCCCTTCACTCACAGGACACATTCATCTACCACTCCTAAAACTCGAGGACAGCCAAGAAGAGAGACTTAATCCTAAAGAAACTGAACAGAAAGACTTGGGAATTTGCCTTCCACCTGACACCAGTATAACTATCCTTTTCAGTACAGTTTGAAAAACAATTTGATATGAACAAATAAGTTATTACGGCTTGTACAGAGTTTAGTAAACCCCAGGACTAGGGGGATCATTTTGCCAGTTATCTTCACAAAACCCTAATCAATTTGTTTAGGAAGCCAACCTACTCTTTTGCACTTCCCTGAAGGAAATATTTACAGACTCTTTTAAATGCAGGTCTGCCATGAAACACAGCACAAACCATAAGCGCTAGAACTAGGGGTTTTGGGGTGCTACCGCACCCCCCTGGCTTGTAGTAGTAAAATCAGCACAAATACATGGTTTCCATGTTCAGCACCCCTACCATAAAAACTGTTCCAGGACCACCGGCACAAATCATTCTTTGTCTGCTCCTGAACAATCTCAATGTATATGTGCAGCTGCCTCTTGTGTGACAGGAGTGTCCTCAGGCATGCGACTCAGGAAAGAACCACAAACAAAAAGGTACGTAATAGTTACATCAAGACCGTGCAGCTGAATTAGTTTCCATGTAAGAGGCACCAATCATATACATTTATTAAGAATCATTTGTGTTCTGAGATGGGAAATATTAGGGCTGGACTTCAGGTCTAGTGCCAAGCAGCATGCGCCAGTCAAAGTTTGGGTCCTGGGGCCAGTGAGAAGTAAGAGCACATTTTTTGTGTTGCTATTTAGGAACTTCATCTGACTAATGCAGAAGTAGCAATGAGAGATTCTAAAGGAAGCTGTGATTTGAGCTTTTAATGGACTGCATGGGGCTCTGAGGACTTTCTCTCTACACCAGAAAAAAAAAAAAGCCCAAATACTACATGCCCCTACAATATATAATTGGAATGTTCCATTCTTTATAGCTGGAGCCAAGTGTAACAGCCACAATAAGAATGCCTACTACATTGTGGAATGAGGATCCAACTGGCTGAAAGTGAGGTAATAATTTGTAATAGGTCACTAGAGTTCTAAGAAAGCACTTTTACATTTTACAGGTCCAAATAAAAAACGGATACATTTCATACATGTCAGGCTTGCTCACCAGAACTGTACGATAATTAACTCCACACCAGGACCCCTACCACATCTTCATTATATGCTGCAGCAAAGGTTTACCAAGCAACATCTAAACTTCAGTACAATATGAAAATTGATTCTTAAAACTTTATACACACAAAATATAACATTACTTTTCTAGGATGGGAATAGGGAGAGGGATTCTCCTTCATGATAGTTGGACTGAAAAACTAGTTTTCAGAGACTGCCACAAATATGATTCACAGTTTCTTGCTGTCATCAGCCTCTTTCAGCTAAGTGAAAACTACATCATCAGTGTGCTATACAACAATACTCTGAATCCAATGACTATATCTGATGGATACCCTTGGGAACAAGAGAAAACTAGTGACTGAAAATACCTGAAAGGCCACCTCCTACAGACTCCTTGATTTTCACAGGGTAGCAATTTGTCTGTGTTCTGTTATCATTGTGCTCCCACAAAAGCACCAGGAGGAACAAGGTCTAAGCCCTATCTCCTGTCCAACTGATCCAAACAACATAAGCATCCACTTATCAGAAATAACATGAGAAACAAAGCCTTTGTTATAAAGACAGCAGTGAACCACATCTTCCCATACCAAAATATGGTCAACTGGGAATTCTGGCCATGCAAACTGCTAGTCAGCAGAAAATTAAGCATGCTAATGGACAAACATTAATTCCAATTATATATTTAAAATGATCCCAAATACTACGAAGATAGCTACACTGAAAGCGCCTGTAAAGAATATGTAGTGAAAGAAAGAAATCAAACATCAGTGGGTCACTGCAGCTCTAGAGCGATACCAGTCATGTGATCAATCACCTCAGAGAAAATATGTTAGATGGGACTTTGAAACAAAATTTAACATTAAAAGGTGCACCTGAATATTACAGACTAAATTTACAAAACCTACAATAAGGTAAAATATATATCTTTTGAATATTCAGCAGCTTTTTTTTTTTTAATTGTTTTTATTTTTTGAGAGGCTCATGAAATTTTAAAAGGGACCACTAACTAATCTCAACCATGCTTCACAAAACAATAATGGCTATTTTATATTGCAGTTACCAACGTAATGCAATTAGTGCTTAAAAATAATCTACACTTTTTTTTTCCTTTTTTCTTTTTAAACAGAGACCTTTGGAGGAAATATGGTTGTTCAAAAGCTTCTCAGAAAAGAAAGATTACCTGAATATTAAATGATCACAGATCTCAAGTGTAATGTTTAAAAGCTTCGCAGACATTGAATATTACAATCTTCAGGTCTCAGGACATTTAATCTGAGAAAGATAAGCGTTTGGTTTGTTTTTTAAAATTCACTTTCTAACCAAAGCAAATAATAAGAATACTTCACTTTTCACTATCTATTTACAATTCTTAGCCTACAGTCTGAACTGATGCAAGACAAGTTCTCTTTTTAAACTGCAGCATTCAAGGGTAGGCACACCATTCTTCTGCTGCACGATTGTCATCCACTTAAACAGACACACACAAAATATTGAGGTGAGTAAATGAGCACTCCACGTGCACTGCAATAAAACTCAACTCATACACCACTTAAATAAAGACAACCGCAAAAGGTTAAACCTCTCTGAACAGTAAAACTCTATGCAAGTGTAACATTTTTAGCTTGCAGCAAACCTTCCACTATACCTCCAACAGCAGATGAAATCACACATTTAACAGTGCACTTTTATTGCAATCCACAGATAAACTGGACTATATTGCAGAGTTTATATACTGCTACTGAGCTTAAAACTGCTTAAAATGGTGCGATGGCAGCTAGATCTCTAAGAGGAACCAGACTTTTGAGTGTTGACATTAAGTAAAAAACAAAAACAAAGCATAGCTGGGACAAAAGCCCAGTCCATCTCAAGAATGAGCAGTGCATATTTAAAATGACAGCAATGGTGTGCCTAACCTTTGAACATAATAGGTTGCTGGAAAAAAATATCTATATAAACAAAAGAAGGCTAATTGAATTAACTGCTCCAGAATTCATTCAGTAGCCCTAGGGCTACGGAGGCCATCTTCCCATGAACTTTCAGTATCCACTTTGAATCACTAACAGTGCTTAATGCTCTCTCACACACAAATTCCAACACTTCTTTTGGTTGTGCAACTGGGGAAATGGTGGTCCTACAAACCTTTTGCACAAGTTTAAATTAAGACTAAAGTGTTTCCACCTGAAGAACCAGCAATTCTGATTTGATCAAATTGTAATTAAGTCCAGTGAGCTTTATCTGGTGACTGATCACTCCAGCAGAAACTATCAAAGACAAGAGTATTGTACAAAACGTATCTTGAAAGTATATAATGATAAAAATATTATCATAATAAAAACGATTGGACTTGTGGTTTATGGAGTGTTTATATGAGGTTTAACTGCTAACACTAGTGTGTGCTAAACCACTATCAAATCAACACCAGGTAAAAGTAAAACAAAGAAATGCAGGATATATGAGAACACTTCCTGCTACTGGCAACTGTAGTATTTAAAAAGGAAACACCCATTGGGTGTTCAAGCCTGACAGCGTTACAGCTAGATATGATGTGGAGCCTAAATCAGATCAGGCTACCTGTGTGTTTTTATTTCTTCCCTGAACATTAACACAGATCCTTCATTAATGTGGATATTTGGGCAGACTAGAGAGGTTGTAAAGTTTATGAGATCACTGTTTTGTTTTATGCAAGATCACAGTAATTTGTTACGCGTACCCCCACTCCCCAGTTCAGAGTCATTTAACCAAGTTGTTGGAACCGCAGTTTAGTAAACTCAGAATCAAGTCTGTAAAAAGTGACAGGTTACAAAGAACCATTGTTTTGTTAAAATGAGGCATACCCCAATACATCATTTAGTGTACCCTGACTGCTCCTGACTAAAAGGAGCTTGTCTTCCGTGAGATAAGGCTACATCCTCAAACAGGTGAGTCTAAATCTCACCTTTATAAAATATCAAACAAAATGACAGCGAAGGTAGTGTTACAAAGTAGTTAACCAAAGTATTCCGAAGGTAGTGTATGTAAGTTTCTCCACCCCTCCCCTCTGGGTGAGCACTAAGCAGACTGCTAATGGTAAATTAAGTTAGACAGAAAATGGCAGAAGCCTAATTAGACCCAATTGATTACCCATCTCCAAGTTCAAAAGATTTGCCATTCCTAAAGAGCTTGTGTTAGCTTAATCCTTCAATCAACTGGATCCAAGAAGGGGAAAAAAAGAGTTCTGAAGAATTTGTGAAGCTTTTCAAATTATTATAAAAAATAGTTTGATTCTCATTCAAGAATGTCTGGCATTAGAGAGAATCAGTTTCACAAAGTGGACTCGGTTTTGAAAGGCAAATATGAAAAGAAAAAAGAAAAAGTACAGGCTCCAGAGGCAAGGAGTCTACTTCCACTTGTCTGCATTCTTTGTGAGGTAACTCAATTCTCCACAGAACAACAGAGAAACATGCAAAAGGCCAAAAAAAAAAGGATCTGAGCCATACCGGGCCCGAAAATTTACAAATATGCAACATTCAGAGCACACCTTTCACCTGTGCCCACATGAGTCTATGCTAAACTGCAAAGAAGCAAGTGTCACAGTAAACAGAGGGGAGTCAGGTGCGCTCAGTAGTAGCTGAACAATGCAGTAGTGCTCACCCAGTCTGTAAAGTAATTGGCACTCTACAACATCCCTACTCATCTTTTGATTCATTCGCACTTTGTGCTGTCTCTCCCTGGGGATCTAATTCCATCTTTATTGAAACATCCTGCCCCTCCGACCTCACTAATTTCATTTTTTTCTTTGGAGGGTTTTTCAAAGTGCCCAGCCTCTCTTTAACTTTGTACTCCAGTGTACTGTGGGGAATCCCATAAATACTCTGAGCTTTGGAAACACTCATTTTCCCACTCATAACCACAGAGATTGCTTCCTCCAGTATCTCGCTGTTGTACTGTCTGTATCTCCCTCTTTTCTTCCTAGGTTGCTTGGAGCCAGGATCTCCCTCTTGATCAGAGGTGGGATACGGCTGTCCAGAGGTAGACTGCTCAGCATCTGAGCCCCAGGAATCTGGTCCAGCATCCAGCAAACTTCTCCTGTTTTGTTTTGGAAGGATAGCCCTTAACTTTTTACTAAGCGCGCTCTCCGTTTGTGAACCCATTACCAAAGAGCTATAGCTGTACTGGTCACCAGTGCGGGACTCCCATGAAAGGTCCATGCCTCGAACTTGTGGTATCTTTAAATCCACAGGAGATGAATGGCTCACATCCTTTTTCCCATCCTGTTTAGTATGAAGTGCCATTTTTTGAAAGGCAGAGTTTTCTGTAAGAAAAGGAAGGTCACTGATGTTGCTGAGTGCACCATTTCCCCTGAATTTCATGCGGCTGAAATTGAATTCATAGTGTGGTTTTGCCCAAGAAGCCTCCCTGGATAATATTAAGTGCTGTCCATGATTCTGCAGTCCAGATGGCCCATGGCTGGCAGCTGTAGAAAACTGGTTTCTGCTCAGCAGTTCTTCGCTAATCTGTAGTGATCGAGCGAGTGGAACTTTAAGAGATGTGGAGTGGCCATAAGCTTCCCTGGTTCCATCTTGAAAGCTTCTTGGAGGTACCCCATCACCACTCCGAAGTCCCTCTGGATGGTGCTGGCTGGGTCTCCCAGGTCGCCTAATTGGATGGAAGGAAACTGATGTGAGCAGGACTTGCACAGGTAGGGAGGGATGGGTGAGGGGGCCACTCCTTTATTAGAAGGCCTTGCTTGGGTAACATCACTTTTTGTGTTATTTATTTTTTTCTCTATTTTTTTTCTCTATTTTTTTTTTTTTTTAAAGTCTCAGCATCAGTCAGTTTTAAAACTTGTTCGCAAAAAAAGAGAAGCTTTTTGGGCAAAGAAAAATGAAAGCTGCTGCCTGGTCTCTGGTTGGGTTCACAAATTCTCGGAGTAGAAAAGGCTTCGCGCGCAAGCGTCTGAAAATAGCACCTTAATTATAAATTACAAAGTAATAGTCAGTCTTCATAGTTCTATACACGACTGTGTTACTATTGTGACGTTACCACTAAACAAGTACAGTAATAAAAGAGTGATACAAAAGTGATACCAAATACAACATATTCAACCCACAAAAACTACAGCCACCTGCAGTATCTACACATTGAAGGAAACCTTGGAAGCTGTTTGCTTACACCATATGCAAGCAAGAGTAGCTGCTCAATGTAAAAATGCTTAGCAGAACTCCAAGGAATTTGCTTAACTTGCATTCAACACTAAATGTAAGAACTGTGATGTTGCAGATCACAAAGAAAAACACTACATTACACCAGACTTACCACACTGCTTCCTTTTAAATACAACTAGCTGCATAAATACATGTTCCTGATTCTCTGATATACATCAAAGCTAGAAGAAATGGTCTTTTCTTACCTCCAGAACAGTTATTCAGGTTCAAGCTCTACAAATTTTAGTTCAGATCAGGGGTTAGTAACAGGAAAATCAGTGTTTTTTAAATATAAAAGTGTTAATTTAGAATATCAACTCAAAACATTCATTTTCGTTTTTAAATGCTTTTTTCAAAGAGCATTCCTGTAGCAAGGAATGCTTATTTAAGGTCATTTTTAGAATACTGTATACCAAATTATACTGGTCCACAATAAAGTAGCTAAACAAACACAGAAACCCTAAAACCTTTCCATATTCAAGGCAGATATTAGTTGAAAGAAGAGACTGCAAAAGCATGTCAGGAGGAAGCAATTACGTTTTGAAGCTCTGGGATATTAACGTGGTGTGAAGCCATCCAGGTTCAGAGCAAGAATGGCTTATTCAAGGATAGGAAATTCTATAGAAAAGCTGCACTAATTAATATTTTTGGAACCTTGCATTTTAGATTGTTCTTACTCTAAGTATCTCTTATGTTATTCCCTTTTAGCAGACATTTGCAATCCACATGATGCTTAAAAGGTATACTGCTTATCTCCCTCCAGAATCTGACATGCCTTAAAAATTGTGATCTGGTAACAAGAGTCCACGTGGATTCTGAATAAAATCCATCACTCCCAAAGAATTGAAGAAGATACAGCTACTATTTCTGATGGCCCTTCAGATAAACAATGTGTGTTCCCTGCTGGCTCTGTAGCAATGAACTAGTAAACCACCCTAAGGGTGCCCCAAATGTTTCCCGAAGTTAAGATAGCATTGGCAGCTTGCTAAGGAGACAGTGCTAATTTGCATTAAACAGAGCAGACTGCAGTCACCCTCATTTGCAACACAAACGTGCAGGAAACTATAGGTGTCAGTATGCAATGCTTCTTGATTCCAACAGCTCTGATCAGGACATAGCATGGGATGCTGGGGCCTGTAGACTCCACATGCTGTATTCTGGCTACCCTTTGACACGCAAACAAGGAAGCAGGCGGTCAGAGCCATGTTGGCTTCTGATGCCTTCAGAGTAGGAGAACAGAGATTGAAAGAATCTTTTCTGAACTGAAACAGACGAGTTGCTGGGAAAGATTTATTTTAGAGTTAGAAAAAAGTTTAAAACTACTGACGTGGTAAATGGGGAACTATCCAAGCAAGAACTTGAGATTATTCCTTTTAATACCTAGTAATAAATCTTGAAGAGGAAACACTGTAAATGCAACCGTCATTGAAAGATACAGGTTAGGAGGTTAGTCACGTAAATGGCTGCCAGTACTAGTTTTTTTAGTAATTAAAAATCCAGCAACTTTCATAAAGCTAAATCCAACAATTAAGTATTCTTTAGGCAAACTGGCTAAAACACTTATTTCTATATTCCACTATGTAAGTGTTCTTTGCTCACGGCAAGTTCACAAGGCAAAATCCCATTGTCAACACCCTGAATCCCTTTGACTCCCAGCCTACCACCTAGTGCAAGTGCCTGGTTCCTGTCTGAGCATCCAGGGTCACTAGACATACACAGCCATAATCATGAGAAATTTGGAGTTTAAAACTAGATTTGCTGATAGAATATTCTCTGGTACCTGGAACTAATTTATGCAAGAGTGTTGTTTAAACTGACTTTCTGCATGTCCTCATTTAAGCTGCGCTAATGCTAGCAGTGCTGTAGCCCTGTTTCGTCTCAGGATATTAGAGAGATCAGGTGGGTGAGGTAATAGCTTTTATTGACAAACTTCTGTTGGGGAAAGAGACACGCTCAGCTTTTGAGCTACGCACAGCTCTTCTTCAGGTCTGAGAAAGATACTCAGAGTGTCACAGCTAAATAAAAGGCAGAAGAGATTGTTTAGCATAAGTAGTTAACACATTCTAAGAGACCATTTAAGGTGAAGTGGCCCATTAAACAATTACAACCCATACTTCATGGGGACCACTCCCTAGGAGAAATCTTTCCCAGATCCCCTCTTCTGGCGTTCAAGCAATGCCCCCAACCTCGCCAAAGGAATGATCATCATCAGAAGCAAGCTCCTCACAGACCAGGAGACACCAACTTCAAAGCAGCACCAGACCCTGCCAGAACAGATGAAACACTTGCAGACATATCTCCACTGCTTTTATGATCAATACCCCCAACAACAACTGTGCGCATAAAACTAGACAATTACTATGCTGCTCTCCAATGAAATCACACTGAAAAATGATTAAAACAGAAACACCCTTTCACCTGTGGGCGAACACTTTTCACAAAACTATCACTCCATAACTGACCTTTCAGTCCTCATCCTCAGAGGAAACCTACACTACACCTTCAAAAGATGAGCTTGGGAGCTTAAATTTATAACTTTGTTAGACACGAAAAACCATGGTTTTAATAAAGACACTGTAACCCACTAACCCCACTTTAACCCCACTGCAGAGGAGTTAACGCTTCACCTTGAATGGTCTCGTAGAATGTGTGTTAACTACTTATGCTAAACAATCTGTTCCATCTTGTATTTAGCTGCCACTCTCTGAGTATTTTTCCCAGACCTGAAGAAAAGCTGAGTGTAAGTCAAAAGCAAGTCTCTTTCACCAACAGAAGCTTGTCCAATAAAAGTTATTATCTCACCCATCTTGTCTCTCTCTTACTATAAGGCAGTTACAAATTACCTCTCCATAACATGTATCGACCATAACTAACGACCCACAATTTATGTCTTCTGAACTGCTAAATATTTTTAGTGCTGTGACAGCAATTTGTGCTAGAAGAAAGTACCCCCCTCCCAAAATGTAGTAAGTCCTGTCTAATAAAGTCTAGTTCAGTTTCATTCACTATCCAAAAAACGTTTACCCCACAAATAAATTTTCCAGATTGTTGTGTTAAAAGCTCCAATCCCTAAATTATACTGCAAAAAAAGCAGAGTCTTCATAGCTTAAGGGGAGAGTGAGTTTGCACCTACACTCACACTGCTAGCCACTGAACCCAACAAGAAGGTGAGGGGAAATCTTTGGTCAGATATTAAATTGGCCAAAAGAACCAGCAGTACTGAATTCTAAAATTTAATCTTTTTTAAAAAAAACCTGTCCTGGTTTACAATCAGCTTTTATTTGGCAGGTGAGAAGAAGGTATTTTTTGCAAAAGGCCCATAATAAAACTCGTTACTCCAAAAGGTTAAAACCAAAATTAATCGCTAGCAGTTACCAGGAGGCAACTGGTATAAATTTATGCTAAATCAAATAAAATCAATTATTTTAAAAAATGGTAGTAAGTTGTTTTCCCTTACCCATTCCCTGCAGTACTGGAGCTGGCTGGAGAATGGCTCAGAGAGGTGCTGCCGGCACAAGGACTTTTCTTAGTGGACAGATCAAGCACTCCGTCTGCAGAGACATAAGAATCACTTGAGGAGAAAAAGAAACAGGAGCAAGCTGTGATTTCTCTTAGGTAAAATAAACATGCTAGAGGACTAGATGGTACAGTGGCTTAACACACAGGCTTTTCATCACTGGAGAGTCGGAGTCACTTCGCATCCGATGAAGTGAGCTGTAGCTCACGAAAGCTTATGCTCTAATAAATTTGTTAGTCTCTAAGGTGCCACAAGTCCTCCTTTTCTTTTTTCCCAATTCAGTTACACATGATGGCTTCCTTTTAGTCCTCATTGCAGTCACTATATAGACTGGCAGAGTTTGGCAGAATTGACTTCTCTTTGCTAGGAGAGGAAAAGGACTAGAGCACCAGGTAATGTTAAGAGTTAGCTGCATACTGCAGCATCACTAAACACAAAAGGTTCCAAAATCAAAAATAAGACTCCCAAAAAATCATGAGATTGGCATTAAAATAAGGGCTAAAAATTATTTGCTTTTTGGTCTGACTCTGGATTTCTGGGCCCATGGGATAATTTCAGGTTGGAAATTCAATCTCAAATGAACACCCAGAAATGCAAGGTCCCTGTTCAACTGCTCCCTGTGCAACTTTCCCTTTCTCTCCTACTCCACGATGAAGTGTCCCAGTGGGGAAGCTGTCAACCTTTCCTCTCCATCCTGTCACTCTTCTGCCTCACTCCACATGCTCCATGGCCCAGAACAGTTTCCTGCTACAACCACATTCTTCTTCCTTTACACTCCCATGCCTCCCTTCATATTCTCGTCCCTCCCACTTCAATCTCCCTCTCTGTTCCCCCACTTCACATACACATTCCCTAACATTAAAAAGTTTCCTGACCAGTTTCCAGACCACAGAGAATGGGGAAGCCATCTTTGCTAAGGAAAGCCTGACCTCAATCCCACTGGAAACAATGGGAGACAATGGCCATTTGTAATAAAAACAACTTTTCTCTGAGACAAGCCCAGATGCCTGAGATTACTGGCAACTCTGAAACACGAGGCTTATAGGTAAGGCAAAGAGGAGAGTTACCACAGCTACTTGCCAATGCTATGTCTAGCTTGAATAAGTACCATCAATTCTTATGTTCATGATGAAATATATTAAAATGCAGGGAAGGTCTCAGGTTGTCTCAAACTGCCCATGTGACATTTATTTCCCCAAATCCCCCCCCTCCCCCTTCAGCACATTGTTCTATACACTGTTTGGAAATGTAGCATAATCCAAATTTAAGTAAACAGGCTTCTAGTTTTGCATGTAGCAATACCCAGACACAACGTGTTTACAGAAGTACAACAACATAGTGAAACAGCATTCCCTTCTCAAGCAAATATACTAAGGGCTGGTCTACACCAGGAATTTACATCGGCATAACTGCGTTTCTCAGGGCTGTGAAAAATCCCCCACCTCTCACCCCCACAAAAGATGTAGCTATACTGACCTATCCCCCAGCGTAGACACTGCTAGGTCTATGGAAGAATTCTTAGAATACCACCTCTCAGGGAAGTGGATTACCAGCAATAACAGAAGAACCCCTCCCATTGGTGTAAGCAGTGTCTACATTGAAGTGCTACAACACTGCAGCTGCACCATTATAGTGTTTTAAGTGTAGTCATACCCTAAGGAGCATGACTGCTTCAAAAGGAAGCCGCATCCATCTCTCCTCTGCCAGGAGGGTCACCATAACATGAGGAGCCTTTGATGGTGAGGGGGATCCTTCAGTGTTTTCCTTCCTTATCCACAGGGGGATAGCTATGAATAATCTAATTTTCCCCAACACTCCTTCAAAACAAAGATATACCAAAATGGCACCACTGGAACTGCTCCAAGAGAGTCTCTTAAATACATCAGTACAACAGGGTTTTTTGCCACATTCATTATCTGTCATATATCAATGTAAACTATAACACATACTTATATGGATTAATCACGTAACTGCAAATAATTATGGAATTATGACATGCATGCACAGAGTAAAAGTGTTATGAACATTCATAAATTCACTTGAAGTTTTTCTATATCTTGACAGATAAACAACAACAACAAAAGCAGTTCATCCATTTTCTGAACAACCTATCAATAAATACTTTGTTTTTCAGCACACATTTCTGCAATTAAAGGAGCTAAGACAAAAACCCTCTGTAGTGGTCTTTTAGGAGAGGGACTAGGAGGAAAACGGACCTTGTAATGACCTGAATACTTGAACTCATTTCTTTATAATTTTGCAAGAAGATCCATTCACATGACTGAGATTTTTATACCAAATTTAGCCCAGAGCAAATTTCTGTTGGTTGAGTTATAACCTTATAAGCTTTACAATGTACTGGCACTACCACGATCTTCATTACAGCGGCTCTCTGCTGCCATATTTAACTTAAGTAGTGACATGACCATTTACAGTAAGTGACATTAATGGTATTTGTTCATGACACTGTTTCCAGGATGTGTTTCGTTTTGTTTTTTGTAACCACACAGAATTAACCTTCTTACCAAAACCTCCATAAATGTGTCTCTCACAATGAATATTAGAAAGATGTCTGCAGTACCCAAAATTAATTGTACATAAAAATAGTTAAAAGCTTTAAACATGAATCCTTTTTAGCAGGTGTACTTAAAGGCAGTGATTTTCAAAATAACCTTTCCCAATACGGGGTACACAGGCCTACCCTATTTTTCATGCGATCACTTCAGACACCTTTTATTAACACATTCTCATGAAGTTCAAAGGGTTAATCTGAATCATATCAGTCCTGTTAAAAGCTCCTCTGCGTTTGACACAATAATCCCCTCTATTCAATACAGTTTCAGGGAAGAAGAGACAAAATGTTCACATATTACAATGGTGTTCGGAGAATTTGTTCTTTAAAAGCAGTTTGACAGAAAGCAAGGTTATCCATTTAACGCAAGCTCTGCAGCACTGCACTATAGAAGATATTCAGTCTGTATTCTGCAAAGTATTTTTTATGTATGAAAATAAACTTCTGCTAAATACATAAACAAGGAAACCATTGTATAATTTAGGGATTCCATTTTTTTATCCTGCATTCACCAGCAACGTGCCAAAGAATAACTAGCATTTCAAAAAGTACTGCTTCTAATCCAAGCCAAACACGATTCAGGACTACTGTTCTGACCAAATAACATAAGATAACATTATACATAAAGCTTCCTAACTCTCTGATCTTGCCTTATCAGCAGGTACATAAACAAACACACTACACACGTTCATAGCATAGCTCTCCTTAGAACAGTACCCTTGTTGTTAGAGACAGTTTGGAGCCTTGTCAACCCCTCTCCTCCTCTTGCATTAAAGGCACATATATTTTTATAGCCTCCAATTTTTCAGCAACTTCCTTCTCCCACCCCATCACATCCAATCAGTCACGACATTATACACTGCATTATGGGGTCTACAACTTTGCCATTCTGTGTTTCATTTAACAGTTTACACTTCTAATTCTTCCCTGCTTTGTGCCGACAATGCCTCTAGCATATTGGAACTGAATGCAAGATACTTTTGGTAATAGTCATACCTTGTTCACTAGGTTCTGACTGAGACTTTCTGACAGTAAGGTCCAGAGGCGAGTCTTGGTCAGCCATGAGAAGTTTGCTGAGCACAGGGTTCTGAGCAGTTGCAGCCGTGGGAGAGGAGGCGACCAGAGATGCTTTCAGCAGGCTTTGGTTCTTTGTGCTATTGGGCTGGCTGGAGTCCTGAGTAGAGCTATTTTTTGAGGTATATTCAGCAGCAAACTGTCGGATCATTCGCTGCATGATCTCCCGGGCCACTAGGGGAATATTGGGGTCAGAGACCCCCGGACTGTCTGTAAACAGAGATTTTTTTTTTTTTAAAAGGAAGAATTTTACAAGTGTAACTTTGAAATCAAAATATTACATTTCACTCTCTAGATTTTCTTAAAGATGCAATACTTCCTTCAAGGAGACGCAACTTATTCTTAAGATACCTAAATAACAAAGTGTTGCTATTTATAACATAGATCCTCAATATAACAATATTCCTACAAGATTTAAGTAATATTTCCTAAACTTTTTTTCCCAATAAGTATATCCCAAATGCATTTTTGAGAGGGGCTGGAAGGAGAACCAGAATCATGAAGGAAAATGTACAGTAATAATTTTAAACAGAAGTTTTTTACAAAAACCAGAACAGGTTTACAGTGGAAGAGTGGAGTAACTTACCTGCAGTAAGTTACCTGGAGTATGTTAGAATATAGATATTCAGGCCTGCCTGTAAAGGCCTATACTTTAAGAATTTAGGTGTATTTTTATCACTTAGCTAGTTACAGGGGTATAAAAACAAAGAATCAAAATCAAAGTCCGCCTTTGTATGGGCCTTCTTTCACTTGGATAGCCTGAGGCTTGTTCTTAGGCTAAGGCCTTTGGCTAAGCAGAGGCAGCCATAAACTGGAAAGCCTATGGTCACATCCTCACATTCCAAACCAGTCACATTGAAATAAGGTGGTGCTGGGCTGTTAGGAAAATGATCCTGTCCTGATAATGCCCATCACCACAAGATAAACAGATCTTAGGATGGTTTAAGAAAACCCAGTTTGAAAGCATCCTGTCTGGCAGGAAATCACTTATCAATGGTTGTGAAACCCTCATTTCTGTATGTTTTATCTTTATAGCCCCCACTTTTCTATTGTTAATCTGTCTGGTTCTCTAATTGTTTCTGTCTGCTGTACAATTAATTTTGCTAGGTGTAAGTTAATTAGGGTAGTGGGATATAATTGGTTAGAAAATTATGTTACAATATGTTAGGATTGGTTAGTTAAATTTCAGTAAAATGACTGGTTAAGGTATAGCTGAAAATATTACTATATAAACTGGGGTCAAACAGGAAGTGGGACGAAGGGAAATCGGAATTATATTTGCGAGGGGGGGGAATGGGAACCAGGAATAGGGACACAGGCAACGCTCTGCGGCGTCAGAGCTGGGAAGGGGGACACGGGGTAAATGCTCTGCAGCATCAGAGCTGGGAAGGGAACCCTGGGGAACAGACCCTATCGGTGTATAGAGATAAGCCCAACTGGTGTGAAGGGCTTTGGAATATGTTTGCTTGGAAACTAACCCCAGTAAACATTGCATTGTTTGCACTTCGGACTTCTGGTCTTCTGCTTTCTGTCTACGTGACAAGAACCAGGGGAGAGGGTGAAGGGAAAGCCCTCTAACAGAGTAACTTTTCCAAAAGCACAGTGGTACCCAATAAATATCCCCATGAGTGGGGCCTTACTTCTCTGACCCACAGACTCCAAAGTAATTCCATCTAAAAAGCCAGGAGAAGTTCTAGGAATCCTTTCCATCCCTTCCAACAAGGTCACTGCAGCATGAGGTTCATTACTGAGTGAAGTCCTCTAATATGAAAGGTGCTGAATAAAAACAAAACACTATTTTTAAAATAGGTGCCTCGCAACTAATGAGGAATGTGATATGGGGAAAATAGGGAATAAATTGTATTTATATTAAAAACATTCGTGTTTGTTCAGGGCGTATCACAACAAAGCCCCAATTCTGTCTGGGGGTTTGGGGACTAGTTTAATACAGATACATTTTAAAATATTATCACTGTATCAGATTAGTCATGCTTTGTGGACAGGCAGCAGATCCACAACCACTGCATCACAGAAACTAAGAAGTCCTGCTACACAGCTCGCAAGTGTTTAATTTGGCCACAAAACAAGTACTCGTGGTGATTTTTGAAGCTTTTAAAACTCAATTTTCATTATATTATCGTATGTAATATTATTGTATGTATATTATCATATGTAATATTCAGATAAGTCTGTGCAATAGAAAAACAAGTTTTTAAAACTTCAAAAAGGACTACTTGTAGCCAATGTCATGAAACTTCAAATGGAGCAAAAACAAAACAGTAAGTGATTATTTACCCTTAATAGCTGCAATCTGTTTTAGTTGTCTGCCTAGGTTAAAATGGTTTTGTTCTAGAGAAAAAGGAGAGGGGGATAATATTATGTGCTGCATATTTCAATGAATATACTGTTGCATGCCTTGCTCTTCCACTACCTTTTTTGTCATCTTGTGTATTAAAAATAAAAGATTAATGGGGCAAGAACCTGTCATTTTATTTGTCTGTAAAATATAAAATACCAGTATCTGGGCTTGAACCAGGGTGGATACAAATCAATGATTTTTTTTAAAAAAAATCAAAAAAATCTGATTTTTTAATTTAAATCAGATTTTTTTTTATAAAATGCTTTTTGAGGAAAAAACCTATCTAAAGATAGTTTTAATTAAGATACATTACAGCGCAAAGATATCTCATCATGGAATAGGGATCATAAATTCTAATTCTATCGAATGAGACAATATATTCATGTAACGTTTAAGAAAAGTTTTGTAAATGAGTTCCTATAGTTCATGGATTAGGAACCCAATCTTATGGGGTTCCAGGGGCTTCTGTATAGATTATTTAAATTAATCTTTCTATCCACCCAATGAGACTCAGTGCTCAGTCTAGAAGATACCATCAGAGATGCTTAGTTTTGCAGTTCTCAAAACTATGGATTTGCGTCTCCAGAGATAACATGCTTGTTAACAGCAAAAATGTTTTAATAAATAATATATAGAAGGTGAGAAATAACAGACCTCAACCCTATTGTCCCTCTGCAAATTTGTGTACACAGAGTCAATCCCTTACCTCTTTCTAAAAGTGGAAAGTTTCAGAAAGTTCAATGAATAGAAGATTGTTGGGGGCGGAATAGTTCTGGACAAGGAGGAGAAGTCTAGAGATAAATGTGAGAAGGGAGGGACAGGCAGTAGAAACAAAAGTGAAACTGTTTGAGCAGCATATTCCAGAAATCTTGAGGTCTTCCTGAGTGTAGCCTTCACTGATTTGAGATCTACCATACTGTTCTCTCACTAAAAGGAAAAACCTATAATGGCAACAGGCCGTAAAACAGACCCAGTTTGGGAATATTTTAATGAAGTTCCTCTACCTTGAGGTAAGACAGGCATGCGTGCAAAATGCAAACAGTGCAACAAAGAAATGCAAGGCCTGGTTGCCCAAATGAAACATCATCATGAGAAGTGTTCCTTCTCAGGAGGAAGCTGCGTTGAAAGATGATGAAAGGAACATGTCTGAATATTCAGGATCTTCAGGTCGGTAAACTTTTATTTCATACTTCTTTCTTAAGGACTGCCTGTCTTCCTTCTGGACTATTCTTGAATTCTCATGTTTGAGCAAAAAATATTGTTGTTACTCTATGGTACTGTCATTTTAGATGCAGTTGTGATAAAAAAAATAAATAGCTGAAATAGGCAGAGCTTCCTTTACAATTTCACCTTTAAAGTAGTACTGAGTGTCAGTGAATGAAATGAGTAATACTAAATGAGCAGTATGGTAATAATAATTAAATAACTGCATTGACTTATTTTGTTTAGGAGAATCCATCCTCAACATACAGGATTCTGAAGACTATCCACCTTCAAGATCACCATAATTTTCTATAGTTTCAGAGTTATCTGCCAATGATAGTTTTTCAGTCACATCATGTATGTCACATAGCCACAGTATATCACCTGTAGCAAAAAGAAAACAAAAATCTCCATCATCCAGAAACAAGCATACATAAGTTTGTGATAAGAACGTGCAGTTTACAAAAAGAGGTAACTGATGAAAAAATTCTTTGGTTTGTTTATGCAACAAATTCTCCTTTCTGTATGACTGAGAACCCACACTTCATTAACATGGTTCAGTCATTAAGATACAGTCCACCCAACAGAGCAGATGTCGCAGGCAAATTGCTGGATAAAGTGTATGAAAGAGAAATTGAGCAGTGTGCAAAAGGTCTAGAGGGTGAAATTGTTAACCTGAGTCTTGAGGGGGGAGCAATGTCCACAATGATCCTGTTGTATGTGCTTGTGTGACACCAGAAGAAGGGAATGTCTTCCTTACAGCAGAATACTTACAAGAAGTAACAGTAAAAGCTATAACAAACTGTGAAAAAAATTTCAAATGTCTAATACGCAGCTTGGGAGGAACCAAGCTAACGCTCCCACAAGACACACGACGGAACTCAGTTGTGGACTGTTTTGAGCACTGTATCAAGAATTGGCCTAATCTCCTTTCTGAACAAAATTGTGAGAAAATAGATGGCACTGTCACAGCCAAAGTTCTCACCGTTGGGCTGAAGAGAAATGTTGAACACATGCTGAGTACCCTGAAGCCTATTTCTGTAGCCTTGCACAAAATGCAGGGAAATCGCTGGTTTATTGCTGACACTGTTGAAATTTGGAAGGAACTAAGGGAGGGATAGCTCAGTGGTTTGAGCATTGGCCTGCTAAACCCAGGCTTGTGAGTTCAATCCTTGAGGGGGCCATTTAGGGATCTAGGGCAAAAACTGGGATTGGTCCTGCTTTGAGCAGGGGATTGGACTAGATGATCGGCTGAGGTCCCTTCCAACCCTGATATTCTATGATCTTAAAAAGAGAAACATGCAATGACAGGGTTAAATTACAAGCATTAAGAAAACAAGTGGGACAAGCACTATCTGCAGCTCATTTTCTTGCAAATATTCTCAATACTCAATACCAGGGACAAACTTTAACAACTGAAGAAGAGGAGTTGGCTGTGACATGGACATCCAGCAATCATCCCTCTGTAATGCCAACCATCAAACTTCAGAGCTTAGGGTGAACCATTCAAGAAATATATGTTTGCTGATGATGTTTTAAAGAAAGCCACACCAGTGAACTGGTGGAAGTCACTTAAGCACTGGGATTCAGAGACTGTTGAAGTGATCATCTCACAGCAGTAGCTTCTTCTGCCAGTGTAGAAAGAATATTTTCTTCCTTTGGACTAATTCATTCCAGGTCCCGAATGATTTCTCAATTTGAAGAAGCAGGAAAGCATGTTTTTCTTTTCCAGATTATGAACAAACAGGAAAATGAAGGTGAAGACGACTGAGTTAGCTGCAGAAGCCAATATTTTATGTTTCTCATGTTGACCTGGCTGAGGTAGTCGATTTAATTCTTGTTAAAAAAAAAATTTTTTTTTAAGTATTTTAATTAAAAACAATTTTAACAAAAACAAACCTGATTTTAAAAAACTTGAATGTTTAACTAAATTCAAAATTAATATGCTTGTTTTGTTAAAATATTATATGTTTGCTGTTGAAGAAAAAAATCCACAATACATAGTGTTGCTGTTTTAGTTAAATAAAACAATTTAAATGTCTGTCTGGTGATGTTCTCCTCCTAATACAGCATGGGAAGAAAATCCTCCAAATATTAATGATTAACCTGTTGAACTGGAGATAGTTCACCTCCCAATGACTTCATAAATATCTGCTTCAATTACCGCTGGTAAATGAAATAACCAAACAATCATTCATTTTCTGATATAGCTGTAAAACTAATCTGAAAAGTTTTCAAACTAAATTACTTAAAAAATGTATAGTGTGTACCTTCTAAAAATGAAACCTATATCTATCTCTTAGTTGTGAAGAATATGTATTAAGGTTATAACAGCCAACAAGAATGCACTTTTATGTAGAAATCTATGATTAAATCGAGTCTTCCTGACTAGTGATTTAAATTCTCCTCTACAAGGATGCATATAGCAAGCCACAATCTAACCCTAAATAAATAATACCAACAACATTTTACTCCCTGTGAAGTGTAGTTCACTATACAATCACATTTCATAATCTTATACTGGTATAATAGTCGTAAACTTCTGAAAGGTTTTGTAAATATTTAATGTATTTCTGTACATTATACTAGCCCTTCATGTAAGTTTTTCTGTTAAGGGCAGGGCATACCAAGAGTTTATCTTGGGCTGAGTTGTACCTAAGGAATATATACAGGAAAAAGACCAGATAGATGAATGAGGCTTACGTTGTAACACAGAGGACGTATAAAGGCTCTTTTCACCTAAGGTGCAATCTTCCTTTTCCTTAAGGTTTTATTAAGGCCTGTTGAAGGATGTCCAAGATAGGGCCAAAGAGAGTAAAAAGAATCAGAGTTCTTGAAGCCTAGATCTCAGACCCAGATACTGCCGGCAAAAGTTTGACACATCCCCTCGAGGTATACATGGGAGGATGCAGAACTCTTCAAAAACATTAAAGCTGCCTGGGGAAATTTCACACGAGGTGGATTACATGCAGATATAGAGTGCCCACAACATGGGGTATAGCTTATAACTAGACCAATTAACATTTCCAAATAAGGAGAGAAGACACAGAACATACACCTGCAGTCACACATCACTGCAACCTGCGGCTTTAAAGGCACAGTGACTGTCATGTGCCTTCCAAGGTAGAGTGGCTCAAGATAATCTCATTAACTCATGATGAAGAATTAGGACAGAAGAGCACAAACTACTGAATATAAATGATAAATACAAATAAAATACACAGCACTTATATAGCACTTTATATATTCAAACCGTTTTACAAACAATTCTCAGATTTAAATGCTAAAGAAGAATAGAGTTGAGCATAACAGCAAGCAGCAGAAATCTTGCTGATGCAGCTGCACTGTCTCTTGAAGCCAAATGGACACTTCTCTTGGGTACCATTGGTTAATAATTAGAAAATTAAACAAATTTTTTACAATAAAAGTACACATCTAACAAAAGCTTAGAATTTTCTCAAACACAGAAAAATGCTACAGACTCTGGTGGACTACATAAAAGGTCTAAAGCACAGTCCATGAGTAAGGCTAAGATTTTATCACAGTTATTTTTAGTAAAAGTCATGAACAGGTCACGGGCAATAAACAAAAATTCATGGAGCTGGTGACCTATCTGTTACTTTACTAAAAATAAGCAGGGGGTAGAGCTAGGAAGGGGGAAGGAATGGAGTCCCATTGGGAGATTTGGGGGAACTGACAGCCCCGGCTCCAGTGGCCGCAGCAGAGAGCACAGCCACAAGAGGCTCACGGCCTCCATTCCAGAACAGGGGTACATGGCCCCAGCTACAACCCCCACTAAGCCTCAGCCACAGCAGGGGGGCATATGGCCCTGGGAAGCTGCAAGGCAGGCAGGGGCACAGGGTCCCAGCTGCAGCCCCCAGCGGAAGCTGTGGGGTTAAGGTGCGCGGCCCCGGCTACAGCCCCTAGTGGAAGCCATGGGGCTGAGGAGTGAGGCCCCAGTGGCAGACCCTGCCAAGCCAAGGACGCTGCCAGGCAGGGAAGCATGCTGTTACTGTCATGTAGCTGAACAAACCAAACACAAACAAACACTAAACAAAGGCCAAGACAGACAATGAGCTGCATTCTTCAGTCTGCTTGAGCTACAAGTTGACAGTGGCAAATTCTCTTTGCAAAGGGGAACTCCCCATTGGTGTAAAGCCAGTGGAGCGAAGTCCTGCATCAGTTGCCTCTCTCTCTCCTCAGTAGAGGGGAGCACAGAGCTCTGCCACACCTATCCTTCACTAGTGTGGGGGTCCAGTGGTAGCTTATGGCAGTGGTATAAACTAGAGCAGCCCCTCTGTGACCTAACTGTTGCTAGGACTTGGCAGTTCCGCATCATGGAACTACAACTTCCATCAAACTCTCCACTTACCCTTGCATTGGATTACAGGGAAGATTCTGCTGGGCAAATATTGAACACTGCTCCCTCAAAATGCAAAAAACCCCAAACAACCCAGTTCTCTTGCCAGGGTGGTTTTAGGGCTTGTAATAGGTGTCTCTCCCTGACCCTCAGAGAGAAGACTGTTTCCTCTTTACCCCTTTCTAAAACTAAACACAATAAAGGGGTAAAGTAACTGAACACACTGAAGCAATGTTGAAAACTCCAGCAGCCCATCTCTGAGACACTCGTACTGTAGGCAAAGGGCCAGGCCAGAGATGCCATTCTTTCACTAGGACCAACCTTTCCTGTAAAAGACTGCATTGAGGAACTCTTCTGCTTGCCGCTCAAACCGAATGATTTTTGCTTGCTCTTGTCTAAGTAGAGCTTTTTGCCCAGCTTCCGAAGCTGGCTCATCCAGACTGAGTAGGTGTTCCTGCAAAAAAAAAAAAAAAAAGTAATGAAATGAAATGTTTGTAAGCCCTCTCCCCCTGCCACATTAATAAATCACTCACAGCTATCAAGCACTCTTTAAACCAGCACCATTATAAAAAGAGGTTTTTCACCAAAACTTGTAGTTATGCAATGACTGCCTACCCAATAGACCCATCTTGATAATTAAGATTTAAACCTTAAGTCACATCAACAACAACAAAATCATGAAATGCAGTATGTTGGAAAGGCCAAAATATTAAATATAAACCTAAAGAGGGTAATCAGTGCTTTTTCCAGTATGACAGCAGTAGAGGAAATGAGGGATACTTAGGACAGAGAAAAGGCTGAATATTTCACCGTGCATTTGGCCAAGAAACTGGCTTCAAACACTTAATCTTCATTGAGAACTTTTAGTTCTATATGAAATAGAAGATGACAGAACACACAGAAAATAATTCTCATCCCACCCCCACATTTTGCACAGCTTCCAGGCAAACTGAGCACGACCTGAGCACAGTCTGTGGCAAGACACGTATCACCAACTTTTAAATGGAGAATAACCTTCTAGATTCACAATATTGCCACCAAACTGGAATGAACAGAAGAATCATAAGCTCGTGAAATCCCTCTTAAAACTCAACTGAGAGCAACTGGCTGGTTTCAAGAATATTCCAAAAGAAAAAGCTTCATTACGAGAGAGAGAGAGAGAGAGAGAGAGAGAAGTGTGCATGTGTCACTACAATTTTTATTTAAAAAAAAAAAATTAGAAAACTGTAGTTAAGAAACCTAAAGTCAAAAGTCTAGAAGTGTACATGTTCATTTATTTTTAAAGGTGCAGTTGGTATGCATTATTTGGAAAACCTTAATTATATTTAGTCGTACTGTAGTATATTCACACACTGTCTATTAAATTTTTCCTATAAAATGGGTGGAGACCACTGGATATTGCAAATTACCAGGTTTTCAGTTGATCATAGTAAGAATTAGCTACGTTCTACTATACATAATAATGTTCTATATTTACTCTGTCTCTGAGTAGATTGGTTGAGTTGGAAAGGCATATTCCCTTTTGTGTACATCCACGTGTGTGTGGTGTGTATAAGAAAGTGGGGTAGTTCTTTTTAAAAGTCATTTTTGCAGATTGTAAATTTGAGTTGATATTTGTCCATGTTATATTTTACATTGTTTGGTGCAAGGAAGGTGTTATGACAAATTCATTTCAAAAAGTGAAAAGTGCTATACAAATTAGGTGCAACTCTTTGGATTCTGGGAAGCTGCCAGCGCCACAGAGTTTGGGAGACGTTTCCCAGTTATCTCCCACTATTTACAAAGGCACTTTAAACAAAAGAGGCAGTGCAGCGTAGTGGATAGAGCACTGGAGTGGAACTCTGGAGACCTGGGTTCCATTCCCAGGTTTACCACTGGCCTGCTGGGTAACTTTAGGCGAATCACTTCATCTCTGTGTGCTTCAGTTTCCCCCTCTGTAAAATGGGGGGATAAAGATACTGACTTCCTTTGTAAAGTACTTGGAGATCTACTGACGAACTGTGCTACATACAAGCTAGGTATTATTATATTTGCATATTTTATTATTCCTTCCAAATGACTCATTTGTACATTTCATTATTTCAGGCCATTTCTCCAATTTAAAAAGATTGTTTTATTTTTGAATATTTTCATCCAATGCATTTGCTATCCCTCGATGAACATCATGTAATCCACAAATTTCCGTAGCGTACTCCCCACTCCATCCTCTAAACAACTGCTACAAATACATTACTCTTTTCAGTATACTTCAGTTAGAAAGATTGTTTTCTTTCCTTTTAAAAAATGTGTGTGAATCTGACTGCTTGTGAAAGCAAGACACTCAGCACAGATTAGAGCCAAGAGCAAGGGCAGGCTTTTCTCCTAAATAGCTCTGCTAAGGCACCTCAATCTTGGCCTGCACCACCCACTGTCATCCCAACCCTGAGCTCTCCTTGAGCACAGTCTGCTCGTCATGCTGAGTTATGTGGTGACTGATGTGGACAAAAGAGGACTAGGAAAGGACTACGAAAATAATTTTTACTTCTGATCTCAGGATTTAAACATACACCTCTGGAAGTGCATCAACTCATTGTCCCATCTAGTCCCCCACACAGAAACAGTAAGGATGGTCATGGGAGATAAGTGAGGGCTTGGAAAGGGGAAGAAGGTACTGACCAACACCATAAAGCTGGACAGTGTGCAACTGTTTTCTCCAGGCTGCAATTTCAGTTACACAACTCTAATTCTGTAACTACACCAAAACAGCACCAATTCAATCCACTCTGTGCTGTCCAGCTCCCTTCCTAGAACCGTTAAAAGGAAGGATGTGTACTGAACACACAGAACTAGCGTGTAAAGCAGTCAGACAGTACAGAGAGCATTCAAGCTGACTGAAATCTTACGTCTGTGCTAGAATTACAAAATAATTACAGCACTGTTCTAGAAATTGCAACCTAGAACGCCCTAAAAGAAGCCAGATAAAGATATGGTTGAAGTAGTTTATTGGAAGGAAGAGAGTTCAAACAAACCAGTACTATCCATACTCTGTTTAAACTTATTAAACTCTGTCCTTCAGCTGAAAACATACACACATGCGCCAAGTGAAATGGCATCCTTTATAAATTTAATTCACAATTTAATCTCCAGGGCGTTTTTACTTGAAGTAATAAAATATATGGTTATATACCACCCTGTCTGCAGCCCCCTCAAAAATATCACACTTGGTGTTACATACGGCGCTAAGGACACCAGCAAGGGTTGGAACGCTGCATAGGCAGATCCATCTTTCCATGGGAAAGGAAGCACTTCACATTGCTCAAGTCATGTCTCTGGAGTGGCATTGCCCAACCACATCCATCTCTCCTCCAGAGGGATGATCTTCATGACACAGAGCCACCGTGAAAGGAAGGGAGGGATTTCCCGTTTATCCCAAGGGTTCCAAAAGAGGCTCTAATGTTTCAACCCACAGTGGGCCTGGGGAGGAGAACCTACTAACAGGATTATTTTTACTGCATTAACAGGGAAGTTAAAAGTATGATCATACAGATTCCTTTGACACTGTAAGAGAGAGAGCAGGATCTACTTTTTAAGAAACAGCAGGTACAGGGAGCCTTCCTAGCTGCCGCCAGTTATTGGTCTATCAGTTATGAATTCACACCCATGTGAAGGTCAGACTAGATCAGGGGTTCTCAGAACAAATTTTTTGGTGGCCTCAGAGTGCGGCCACCAACTCTTGCTGATGGCTGCTCTCACACTTTTCCCTAAAATACTTAATTAGCTTTAGGAAAAACAAATAAATATGCACATATACACATCCAAATTAGTGTAATTTATTTATTGCTAGCTAGTAAATCTGATGTGAAAAGTGATATTAACAAACAGATAAGTATCACTTTTCATAGCAGACTTACTCAGCCCTGGCAAGCCTGGGGACAAATTAAGCTCCACCTTTCCAGGGGCGGTGGGGCTCAGGCTTTGGGCTTCAGCCCTGGGGCGGCGGGCTCTGGCTGCGGGGCTTCAGGCTCCAGTCCCGAGCTCCGGCTGCGCAGCAGCAGGCCTCAGACTCTGGTGGCGGGGCTTCAGGCTCTAGCCCCCCGCAGCCAGAGCCTGCCACCCCAGGGCTGAAGCCCAAAGCCTGAGCCCCACGGCCCTTGGGAAGATGGAGAACCCACCGGGTGCCTGCTCCTCCAGTGTTGTGCCCCAGGTGTCTCCAGAGGGTAGCAGAGCCCAACACTTGCTGGCAGCCCCAGCAACCAACACCAAGGCAAGGCATCCAGGAGCAACACGGAGGGGGAGTGGCTGCTACTTTGCCCCCGCCCCCAGCCCAGTAGGCTGTTGGTCGCCAGAAAAGTCCCTGGTGGCCGCATTTGAGAAACGCTGGACTAGATGACCATAATGATCCCTTCTGGCCTTGGAATCTACACATTTCTGGTACTGCAGCCACTCTCACCTTCTTCCATCTGTTTAACTCTTTTGATAAATAAACTCTGTCTAATTCTATGATGACTGACACTCAGCTTAGCCTTGGAACATCTCTCCTCTCCAGCCTATTCAGAATCTTAAATCAAATCCTCCTCGGGCCTAACATGTTTGGATAATGAAGAGCCTCAAGTCCCTATGTTATTTCGAGTGTTCTTTTGATGCATTCCCCTCCTGCGTGTTTACTTCTACAATTTCCTTGGACCCGTGAGAGCAGAACTCCGCCCAACAGTCCAAATGTGGCGTGTCCTACGTTTTTCCTACTCACTTGTTTACAAATGCCACACAGTATAAGGGATACAGTAAGTGCAGAGCTTAATTTGTAATGGAAGAGGTGCCAGGGCTCAAACAATTTTTTTACTTTCATAACTGACATGCAAGCCCAGAGATGCTGGGGCTATGAACTGCCAAGCCCAGAGGTGCCAGGAGTCAGCCCTGGCACAAATTAAGCAGTGAGTAAAGTGACCCTAAAGAGTTAGCATTTGCTGCACATTAACGTCTATACTTTAAAGTTTATCTCATTCAATGTACATGACGGTCAAGTCCTGTGCACAACTGGAACCATGTGTTGATACTAGGAAGAAAAAGCTAGCATGCTATATTCACAATACAGCAAGGACATCCAAGCTTTCAGCTACGGGTTGTATTAGCAATGGGACAGGAACAAGAGGACCATACCTGATTTGCACAAAATGGACCAAATTGCAGATGCTCGTCTTAGATTTTTGCCATGCACCGAGCAATACCAGACCCTTCAGTATCTTTATTTTCTGTGGGACTGTTTGTCTAAATAGGCAATTCAGATTCACCCAAATCCTTCTCAAATCTGCTTATCCGCCATCTGATTCCACTTCCACAGATGGGGCCTCCCAGCCTTGTATCAGCTCCTGATAATAGAGCCAAGCTCATCCTTGATGTAAATCCATTGTCTTCGACTGAACTACACCAAGGATTAATTTGATTCACAGAGTTTGCATTTAGTGCGGTTTGGAACAAACTGATAAATGAAACAGTAATAAGTCACCAGGAGCAAATGGGATTCAGCCAAGAGTTCTAAAGCAACTCAAACATAAAATTGCAGAACTACTAAATGGGATATGTAACCTACTGCTTAAATCAGCCTCTATACCACACGACTGGAGGATAGCCAATGTGACACTGATTCTTTTTAACGGCTCCCGTGGCAATCCTGGCAATTACAGGTGGTATAACTTCAATACCAGGAAAACTGGTTGAAACTACAGCAAAGGACAGAATGATCAGACACATAGATGAACATGATTTGTTGGGGAAGAGTCAATACAGCCTCTGTAAAGGGAAATCATGCCTCATAATCTATTAGAATTCTTGGGGAGGAGGGGGGAATCAACAAGGAAGGGGAATCCAGTGGCTATAGTTTACTTGGACTTTCAGAAAGCCTTTAACAAGGTCCCTCACCAAAGGCTCTTAAGCAAAGTAAGGAGTCATGGGATAAGAGGGACGGTCTTCTCATGGATCAGTGACTGGTTAAAAGATAGGAAACAAAGGGTAGGAATAAATGGTCTGTTTCCACAGTGGAGAGAAGTAAATAGCAGTGTCCCCCAAAATCTATACTGAAGCCAGTTTCTGTTCCATGATCTGGAAAAAGGGATAAACAGCGAGAGGGCAAAATTTGCAGATGATACAAAATTACTCGAGATAGTTAAGTCCAAAGCAGACTGTGAAGAGTTACAAAGGAATCTCACAAAACCACGTGATTGGGCAAAAAAAATGGCAGATGAAAGTCAATGTTGATAAATACAAAGTAATGCACATTGGAAAACATAATCCCAACTATACATACCAAAATGATGAGGTCTAAATTAGCTGTAACCACTCAAGAAAGAGGTCTGGGAGCCATCGTGGATAGTTCTCTAAAAACATTTACTAACATGCAGCAACAGTCAAAAAAGCTAACAGAATGTTAGTAACCAGTAGCAAAGGGATAGATAATAAAACAGAAAATATCATAATGTCACTACAGAAATTTATAGTACAACCACACCTTGAATTCTTAGTACAGTTCTGGTCACCCCATTTCAAAAAAGAACTGGATAAGTTCATGCAGGATAGGCCCATCAATGGCTATTAGCCAGGATGGGCAGGGATGGTGTCCTTAGCCTCTGCTTGCCAGAAGCTGGGAATGGGCGACGAGGGAAGGATCACTTGATGATTTCCTGTTCTGTTCATTCCCTCTGGGGCCCTTGGCAATGGCCACAGTCAAAAGACAGGATACTGGGCTAGATGGAGCTTTCGTCTGACTCAGTCTGTCTGTTCTTGTGTTCTTAAAAAAAGATATATTAGAATTGGAAAAGGTACAGAGAAGGACAACAAAAATGAGGAGGAGTATGGAACAGCTTCCACCTGAGATCAGATTAAGAAGTCTGGGACTGTTCAGCTTGGAAAAGAGATGACTGAAGGGAGATAGAGGTCTATAAAATCTTGACTGGTGTGGAGAAAAAATAAATAAGGAAGTGTTATTTACCCCTTGACATAATACCAAAACCAGGGGTCACCCAATGAAATTAATAGGCAGCAGGTTTGAAACAAACATAAGGAAGTACTTCTTCATGCAACACATGATCAACCTGTGGAACTCATTGCCAGGGGATGTTGTGAAGGCCAAAAGAAATAACTGGGTTCAAAAAAGAATTAGATAGATTCATGGAAGATAGGTCCATCAATGACTATAAGCCAAGACAGACAGGGACGCAAGCCAATGCTCAGGGTATCCCTAAACCTTTAACTGCTAGAAGCCAGGACTGGATGACAGAGAATGGATCACTCAATAATTGCCCTTTCAGTTCACTCCCTCTGAAGCTAGATGGACCACTGATCTGACCCAGTACGGCCACTCTTATGTTCTTATGACAGCAGCTACCACAATAGTACAGCATTACTCTAACAAAGCAGATCATATTCAGAACTCATTGTGTTGGTCAGGGGTGTCTCTTAAAGGAAGACAAGGTACCCCTCTCAAAACAGTTCTCCGTCTGTTTTCTTTCCCCCCTCTGAGAGCCTTAATAAAAAATCTTAATATTAAAGTAAGTGGAAGGTGGCAATGTCATGAGCATTGTGGCTAACAGTAGCTACGAGCCAGCAACATACAACAGTAAGGCACTTCCTATTTGCACAAACCACATTGCCTTGAGCTGTTGCAGAGAAGGCTTTGTCATTTTTTTTTAAGTGTGCTGGGAGAACCTGCTAACAGACCACATGGTATATTACATTATGTGATCACTTCCTGCAGAAAGAAGTCGGAGCAGAGGACCAGCTAGCCAGATTTCACTGAGACAGTTAAGCCTTTCTGCCTACATTACAGAACCACATTTCTGCACATGGACTGAGCAGTGACCATGTGCTAGCACTTGTTGCAAGCATGGGTACAGTCTGGCTACAAAACTTGTGTGTGGACACAGACTGTGCTCCTCCACATCCAGGCTGTGACTTGGTTACAAATGTGGCAAACAACTCTATTATGTAGATGAGCCCTTTTATTCAGGGAAAAACAGGTCCCAGGATATGGAACAAGACTGCATGCTGGGACTCTGCATCTCCATGCCACAGAGGAGGGCAGTCACTGACTACAGTGAGGATGTGCAAGCCGCAATGCTTACAATGGAGCATGTGATCCATACTTTCTTTCCAGGTAGTCCTTTAAAACAAAAATAAACAAAAAACCAAACAACATACACCACACACAGAGAGAAGTTACACAGAAGAGAGAAATCTTTGCCCATTAACTTGTATTAGGTTTACCAATGGAAAAAAATTTTAAGAGGGAAAGGGGAGTGTTAGGGGGAATGACAGATCCTCCTCCAGTTACATAATTATATTTCTATATAACTGGGACAAGTGGGAAAAAAGCACAACCTACTAGCTTTACACATTGCATTGTTACCTTCACTTTTTCTCTTCGCAAGCAGCAGAAAAGACAATTTTCATCAAAAGACCAATCAGAAACACCTTCGGGCTCGCAGTCTGTAAATCAGAGGAACAGCAAATTACCTCATATTCATAAACCACAACTTACTGGTGCCAAAAGACAAACCAATAAATACCTGTTTCACAACATTCTTCCCTAGATTCTGCAGATGCAGATTTAGTTTCTGACATGTTTTAAATCCCAGAATATTACAAAACTATATACAATTGATCTACGCACAATGAACCTGTTTTTTTC